>NC_092032.1:9916414-10516414 GCF_042242105.1 Pempheris klunzingeri | reverse complement strand
TAATTTGTCTCCCACATGGCCGTAACTATAGTGCTGAAGCATTTTTAAATCCCTATGTTGTCTCCAAGCACCTTTAAGTGAACGCTACTACGCTGCCTTGTTATTTGAATTGCATCAAGTCCAAAGTGGAGCCTCTTTATTTTCTCGCCATTCTGTTGAGTGCTGCCGGAGACCAAAAAACACAGCACAGATGGATGCACCTCTGTCATTACTTGACACACTGACAGCACCTTCTGATTTCAGCTGTCGCATCTCTGCTTCCATTTACACTCTCCTCTTTGCTGCCTTGTGGTTCTTTTAATATGTGCTATCAGAGGACTTTCTTCCCTTTCTTCTTTTCTTAATCTTACTACATTGTAATCAGATATTTCATATCACACATTAAAAGGCTAAAGGAAGAGTCCCAGACTACTGATTTTGGTAGCTAATCACCCTCAGTGCTCTGTGGGTAATATGTGCAACCTTCTGGACATTAACAGTGGCTTATTGGCTGCAAGTGACAGCAGAGTGCTGTTTTTCAAGACTGCCGGGTCTGGAGATGCGGGGTGCTGTTTAATATGCATGGACTCACTAATTACAGCCCTCTTACTCTAATGATGTGGCCTTGAGACTGGCATGCAGAGGAATGGGCTCAAATATGCATGCATACCACACACACGCACACACACACACACACACACACACACACAGAATCGTTCCTGTCTCCCTCACACACACCCACACACAACACAAGTCACTAAAACACACAAACACCCATTCTGGATAAGTTTGAGTTAATCTGAGGATCCCCTTGAGCAATTCAGCATGTTAGTGGAAAATTGAGGTGGTGGTGCGTAGGTTGGCGCAGTACATATGCTATTACAGATAAAATTTAACACCACCCCATAAATGAGAATTTAACCATTTAATGAAATAAACAATCTAGTTTGTGTGCACCTGTGGAGATGTTAGCGTAGCACAAGAGACAGCCTATACAGATAAGGCATTAATGTATCACTGGGATAAAATTACTGAGATACGCAAGAAATGAGCATACCCATGCAGAGAAATTGGCAGATTAAATGGGTCGTTTTGGTTTTTGGGTAACAAGGTTCTCCAAAGCTGGCACCAAGACCTGGGAGGCCGCCTAGTACACTGTCACTGAGTGTCAGTGAGTAATCTGAAGTCTCCCCTCCTGCCCCCCTAATCAACCATCTATCGCACCGCTGTGTGCAGCTCTCCAGGAAAACACCGCCATGGCTCACATGTGAGATCACACGCTTTCTGTACGCACACAATTATTTATGTGCCCATGTCCTTCTCTCTGACACATTTTCATTCACACACAAGCCCAAGCACAAAAGCTGCAAACTCCCTCGGTACCTTTGTTTTCTCTTGTTCTCTCTCTCACACACAAAAGTAAACACACACACACACACACGCACTCCTCCTCTCTAGCACTCTCCAAAGGCACTGTGGGAGCTTGCTGTGGCGGAGGCATTAAACACATGGAAGCAAAATATCCTGTTTGAGCCAGGGCACACTGACACAACACTGCAGCTCCACGCTTTGATGAACGCCCAGCTGAAATTTAGAAAAATACATTTCAGCAAAAAATACTGCGCATTCAGAAGCTGCTGTGTCGTGGGAGGTGATTGCATTGTGTTTGTGAAATACAAAGCGAATTAATAATTCACACAAGACAGAAACGTATTGCACAATTTACACGCCGCGTTTGCATAATCATGAATTGTGCTAGATAGTTAACGATTGAACCAGCTTTATTTATTTAATTTTATTCTATTTTTTTGAAGGGGTCTGGTACAAAGATGCACTGGCAATTCTCTTGAGAGAGCTCAGGTTGAAATTGAAAGCAAGGCATCCAAATTGTTCCTCAGCCCTCAGCAGGGCTTCTGCTGCTACACGGCAGGAATTCCACAGCTCCGTGCCGCACCGTGGCTAGCAGAGGGGGAGATTACAGTATTGTGCATGCTTTCTGAAGCCGTATCTTCACCCTGCTCTGCGGGTGGTTTTCACACCCACAAAATGGATCAATTATCCAGTCACAGACACCCATCCACACCGCTCTCACACAATTAACTCGGCCTGACACATGACAAGAGGACTTGGTGATTTGGGAATAGCTTCCACAGTTGAAAAATCTAAATGCATACTCTCTCAACCTTCTTCAAAAATAACAAATTGGTCTTTTTTGGTGTTTGACTCCAGCTCTTCTTCAAGCCCAGAGCCCATCTGTGGTTTCCTCATGTTGTAACAGTCGAAGCAACGCTCCCTTAAAACTCTGACATATGCAGGAATGTGATTACCAAACTGTTTGGACTTAATTAGATGCGAGTAAAGCTCCAAGACTGAGATGCGCAGTTGTTTGCACAGTCTCCAGCACTGACCCAATTGGCAAAGTCATATTGGTAGCAAAGCAATATGCTCTGAATGTGAATACCCCCTGTGGTTCTTCTCATGTGGTTGACAGAGAACACAATGTTTCTGTAACTGCTGTCTTGTTCTGTGCAGAGGATGCATTGAGGGAGGCAGGGAGACATTTCATAAGCAAACACTTAGACAACGCCATAATGTTTGAGTGAACTTGTCCTAGTTAGCCTAAATTAAGCTGTGATCACATGAGGAAATGTGAGGAATTGCATGGCCTTCAATGTGGGTCCAATCATATAAAACACAAGCGCACACCCACACAAACTGATGTAACGGTGGCATGTTACACTAAAGTGATTAATTTTTTCCGTATTGAGTTCCAGTCTCATGCATTCAGCTTTACTTAGAAAATGATGGATGACTGAATGTAGTTTACCAGTGATGAATGTTAGCAGGTCAGCTTCAAACACACAACATACAATATAAATTCAACACCATTGAAGTCAGTGGGAGTTGCAATTCTGTTTAACCGCCTCAGTCCCATATCTCAAGTTTCTGCATCTGTTGTCAAAAAGTAAGACGTGAACAGGCTAACCCCCAACCAAGCAAATAACGACAGCGGCAGGCTGTCGTTTTGAGAAAAAAAGCCCTCTAAAAACCTACAGTACACAGACAGTTTCCAACCTGTTGGAGCACTTAGCGGCTAAAGAGCGGGATATTTCCCTCAGGGATTGGCAGAGACCAAAAACCGAGCTAAAAGAGAGTGAATATTTGACTTTGGACTTAAGAACGTAATTGTTTGCCAACATGTTTGCCATATCAACGGAAAAAAGGTCATGATTAGTCAATACTGTGTTCTCGGCTTATTTCTGATGCACCCGAGTGGCCAAAGCAACATTTATTGGAGGTTTAAAGCCAAGCCAAGATAATGCCTCCATTGTTTTGGGGGGAACTTTACAATGTTGTCAGTTAAATATCAAAGGATATCCCGTATTCAAATAGTGTACAGTCAATCCCAGTGGTGAGTCTACATTCAGGATTAGTCTAGTTTAGTCTAGTCTAGTGTGTTAACCATAGCTCAGCTAACACTAAGCCAGCTGTTAATGAGTAAATACCAACAAACTGTTGGTTCACTGCTTGTTGAACCACAATGTTTTGTTTTCTATTTCTGTCTTTCTAAGCACAGAATGTGTGATATGTAGTTGTGGAGGATTTTGAATCATTGAAATAATTTGATGGAACTACTAACAAAAGAAAGGTAATGTCTGTAATTTTTTGTTCAGTAATATAGATGTGTTTATGAGTAGAATACACACACACACACCTAACTTTGAACACTGATTTTGCAGGTTAAGAGCGTGCAGTCATCCATCGTGCAGCCTGCCGTGAACTTGTGTGTACTTGCGTGTGTGAAAGTGAAAGGAGCGCGAGGAAGAGACAAAGAGAGAGACAAAGGGTCAGTGAAGGACAAAGCTGCCTCAGCACTCCATCTCCAACTACCTCAACTGGGTAAAGTCATTATCACGCTTTGGGGTGATCATCCAACCACAGAAACAGGAATGAGAACATCAGCTTTGCTACATTCAATATGATCATTATATGAATTCATAAATAACGTAGTCACATTGTGGCAATTACTTTGGGACAAACTTTTCAGAACAACTCACATTTCCATTAGCATATGTTCAGCCAGACATTTTATTGCCTCCCTGGATTTTTTTTATTGCTCCAGCAGATGTTCTAGTGGCTATCATCAAAGAGATTTATGCAAGCTGATTACAGCCAAAGAGTCTCCAGAACTGAATAAACATATTCAAGCCGGAAATGGACCCAGGCTCCTTCTGTAGCTAAATAAGGTCTGGTCTCCTTTGGTCTGTAGTTTAACCTGCGTGTGGAGAGACACCAGGTAGGACCTGACATGTAGGAAGAAAAGACCTGAGTGGTCTGAGCTTTAAAAGTAATCAATAAAACCTTAAAATCCACTCTAATATACAGAAAAGTGGCAGCACATCAAGACTTGCATTTCCCCTAATTCTGATTCCTTCTCTCCCCTTTTAGTAGCCACTTTACAGCGCCTCCAGGAACATGCTATTATGTCATCTGCCAAGAAAATGTCAAATTATTGGAAGGATTTTACTAATTATCACATTTCTTCTTAAAATTACTCATTTAAGAATCACTGTTGTTAGCACAGGTCAAATAAAATCAACCACAACCTCAAATAAATCCACTTCCTCTGCATCCTTAACAGACTCCATTAAGCCCCCATCTTGTAATTATATAGCAAGTTCCACCAATTAAGATGTCAGAAAACTAGATGTAAGTCTATAGCTGCACTTCCAGTCTTTACTATACCATCTAAAACTCCACATATTATTTATGGAGCTTATTGGGAGCTGTCTAGAAATATGAACTCGTAACTATGACTCATAATGTAGTCTTAAGTCGATATAGGGCTAAAAGAAATATCAGTTACTGACCAACGTTGATTGACAAAGTCTGACATTCTGCACTAAAACCTTTTACATTTGGAACTGATGGGAAATTACGATTGTCTGATTCTTTTTCCTGCAGACGTCATTCTTGTTGCAAATTGCAGCACTGTTTATCACAAAAGCTATTGCAAAATCCAGTACCTGGTGGGATATGGTGTGTGAAATCCTGTCTGTCTGCCTGTTTATATTTCCACATTGTATTTTGCGTCCTTGTACACCTGCTACCAATGCTGGAGTCGGTGACTGTGAACAGCCAGGCCAAGAGTGGCATCTGACAATGCTAACGTGCATGTTCCCTCTCTGTGCCCGCACCGCACCACTGATGGCAATGAATTAAGCAGTAAATAGGTTGTTTGTCTATGCCTAAACATTTAATTACAAACTACTGATTACATGCCTCCAAATAATTAATAATAAGTGTCCCCAATGGCGTGTGCAGGCTTGTGGCCTGACCCATCTATCAGTATTCAACTACTAGAAAAATTCAGTCAGAAGTGACACCAATTCATTACAGGCAGGCTGCACATAGGACCAGTGAGGCTGCTGCTGCTGTCTCTGGGGTTCTGGGCCGTCAATAGGAAAGAAACAGCAACTGTCCCCTCAAATCAGCAGTTAACAAATAACCTTTTACATGAATATAGGGTACAGTCTTAAATCAACTGGAATAGTAAATACATTATACTGTATCGCTCTCGTGCTACTTGGAGCGCTGGGCCTTTCGGTTAATGAAGTCTGCTACCAAAGAAGAAATTCTAACATAATATGATAATCAGTGAGGATGAGAGGACGTTTGTATTGAGTCAGTTTTTTTGATTATCTCACATCTATAAAGCTCAGGGCTTGTAGTAAGATGTAGATAAATGTTCGATGAAGTAATGCTGCCTCTGAAAGGAGTCTCTTTAGTGGAGATTTATATCTCTTTCATTTATTGTCTAAAGGTGCGCTGTCATTTTCAATAGGATTTACTTAAATTAAAAGCAAAATTACAAATGCTTTCCACTCAAATGCTCAGATGTTCATAAGTCGTTTGATGTGTGGCTTTTACAACAGTAACGTTTTGTTCTAACATCAGAGTAGCCGCTGAGCAATTAATGTCTTCTATTAGTGAGTGAAAATCTTATCTGTTACTGACACAGCACTCTCCTCCCTTAGTCCGAGGGGGTTCAGCTGCTTTCATGATGAGCTTCGTTGAAGGCTGAAAAGATTGATTAAAACACCAGAATTATGTGTCTCGCAGCACAATTAAAATCATTGATTTTCCAGAGGGCGGCTAAAAGGGATTTCTGTCCTCATTGATTGTTTGTCCATTCCAATTTGGTGATTATTTCAATTGATTTGAAGCTTTGGTGTGATGACACCTCACCATGGTAAGTGCAGTTTTAACATTAAAATCGTCAAATCTTTACATGAAAAGGCAAAAGCGGTCAAACTTTGGATTTCTCTGCATGTCAAAATGATGAACTGAGAGCTCCAGTTAGAGAACAGTGGTAATATCATCAAGTGCTTCCAAAACCAAGAATACATCAGCTGAGATGTAAAGAATGGACTCAGCAGCATGTTTGTCTGTAATGTAAACTGTCCTGCCGTTGGTGCGTGGGCCCTTAATTCACTGATGGACTTGTTTATTCAGTGAAGCTATGAAGGTTGAGGGCTAATGGGAAATGGTGTTTGTTTAAGAAATACAGAAATACAAAACCAACAATATGAAATCGTCCTTATCTATGAAAGCAAGGTGCACAACATGCTGTTGAGAAAGATTTTTCTCGAAAGCTGTGTTTTTAGTTTTTAGCATTTTCACAAATGTCAATGGGATTTTGACATTGGAACTGAACCCAGAAGTTGGATCTCTATTTATGCTACTGAACTAGCACTGCCCTGCAGTACAAAGCAAACACTGCACTTTGAACATGTCTACTGCCTGAATTATCAGCGAGTCAGGATGCTGATTTTTTGCTTTAGTGTGTAGCTTTAGTCTCACTCTTTTAGCCTGATACGTAGAAGCTGTCAACTGCACAGTGGACGGTGTTCCCAACCAACTCATGGAGCTAATGACAGCTCGCAAGTAAATGTGCTACTTGCTTCAAAGAACACCATCATTTTCTACTGGTAAATTGACCATTATTATCACTGTAAGCGAGAAGTGGATCAGCAAATGGTCAGCTGGACTGTGGTCTTTTCCACACTATGTCAGGTTCATTTTTCAGATTGCTGCAGCACTTATGTCTGTATTAGAGTGTTTACAGAATACAAACACAAGTCCGCACACTCACACGCTGCAGAAGTTGGATCTGGGTTGGTGTGGGCCTGTGAAGCGCCTTCTGCTCCCTGTGGTCTGCTGCTGGCTAAGCCTCTGTTAATTTCACTAACCACCTTGGCCATCTTCTCCACAGTCATCATTAATCATCTCTCTCCTCTCCTCTCCTCTCCTTCCCTTTCCTCTTCCCTCTCCTCTTCTCTCCACCCTTCCCCCACATCCTCTCCTTTATTTTCCTCCTCTACAGTATCTTTTCTCCTCTCTTCTTCTGTCTAGTGCTCCGGCGTTCGCGTAAGAGCTGCAGTGATGAGATAACACTGACAGGCCTAATGGCAAGTATGCAATAAAGTTGACAGGGAACCTAGCCCATACAAATTATACAGATAATGTGCTGCTACACTGTTATGGAACACTGTTAACCTGCATGTGCTATAACCCATCTACTTCAAGAGTGTAAAATACAGTATATTATTTTTAAATTACATTTTAATGACGCATTTTTATGATGTGAAGTCTTAAAAATTGCTGCATATTCAAATGTTTATTAGTACACACATCTAAGCCTCCAACCTCTTACTCATCATAATTAATGGCATACTGTTTTTTTCTAAAATAAAGTTGTAGAGGTCATCTTTCTTGGTATAAGGTGAGAGTAGGACACTACAGTTCAGAACATGGAAAAAGAATCAGTTAATTCAGATGAGAGAGAGCAGAAAAATAATTCCTACCAGCATCTCATGAAGTGTACATGATATGAGATTAGGGCAATATGGCACGAGCCCCCTCTGAGATGAATTATTTAGCTGCCATATTGCAACATTTGGGCAACATGATTTACTCATGAATATGCTACCATGTCCTTTTGTCTTTGGTAGAAAAAAATGCAGAATAAATGAAAAAATCCAGTTCCCAGCTCGGCCGATACATTACACTATGTATTCACTATTGTTACATCACATGCTAACAGCCAGGGATTGCAGCTGGGTGAGCAACCTAAGAATTGCGTTAATATGATGAATAATTTGCAACAGCATGGCTACGCACCTACAAGCATTATGAGTGTAGAAGAGTTTATATTCATTAAGTAGCAAATAGCTCATACTGAATGTATCTGGAAGGTTTTTACTAACAACAACATCAGCATTCGCTTATAGCAACTAAAGCATAATTATCGCTTTTTATGGTTACATGTAGGCACTCTAAGCACAATATGGTTGGGGAGAGATCATGGTCTTGCTTAAATATTAAAAAAGTCAAACATAACTTGAAGCACATGAGATGTTTTTTTTTTTTTACTTTACTTTTACTGTAACATTCAGCAAATTTTTTGTTGCCTAAACTTAACCACATGCTTATGAGCTATTTAAAAAAAACACATTAGTAATATGTAAATGTGATGTTCAGGAAGCACAGTTGGTGTATGACAACAGGAATTTAATGCTAAATAACAGTAAAAGACACCAACAAAGATATAAAAGAAAGTGACTGTCCCCCAGATTTGTTTGTTTTGATCCAATATAGTTCTGGTCCTGCTGTCTTTGCTAGGACTATTTTGTCAGACACCTCCCAACAACACAAAAGTGGGCAAATTTGAATACTGGTTCCTTCATGAACACTGAAACTGAGGCATGTGTTGGACATTTTAAAGGATGGTAGCTTTTGTAAACGCAAGTAACATCTAAGTTTAACATAGCATCCACAGGAATGATCGCTAAATGGCTTTTTAACTCGTCCACTGTATGGGTTCAGATATTCTTCTCTGCAAAATCCAACTTCAAAGTTTGTATAAAACTTTCCTCTTTCACTTAGACAAAATCACTCCTTCCTTTTATAGACATTAACTGCTGCCCTGTGCCCCAGAAAACTGAATTTGTCACACATCTATGACTTGACTCCACATATCAATGAGTAGGTTACACTTTTTCCACATCACACAGCTTCTACTCCAGCAGTGCCTGTAAGGGAGATGAGAAAGCTCTTGTTGGACAGTGAAGTTATGTTATATAACTAAAAAGATTACAGACTAGTTTGTATTTTCTAGCGCTAAAAGAAATGAACCGCACTTTTGATTTCTGGTTTTATCTGGCTTTTATTCTTTGCAGCCAAAATCTCCTGTATAGCCTGGACTTACTTCCCCAAAGCAAACATACTTCACTGTGACATTTTCAAAAGCAACATGCCTTACTGCAGTTCAACTGAATGAAATGTACTGTGTGCAAACATAGAGGTAACTGACAATGTGGACGGGGGATGTTTAAGGGTGAGAGGATCTCCACAGCCAGGCTGTGTCTTCAAACATTGGGGCCAATATAAAAGGTCATCTCTCACCACTACACAGAGCCCACCTGGCATTTCAGCGGAAATGATCTCCCTCCCTGCCAGCGAACAGCGGGGCTCCTCCAACACAGGACCAGGACGAATAACATTTTTACACTTCCACAGGGGAGTGAGGGAGTGTGAATTAAATCGTACTCCAAATGCAGAAAACACATCTTGACTTCAGCATGTTGTTGAGGTCATTTTCGCTGTTGACCTTTCACTAAGCCTATTCCCCCCAAGTTAGTGTTTCTATGTCTGTCAAGAAAGCTTGACAACTATAAAGTTGGCTAATTTAGCACTTTTTAAAAAAATTAAAATTATCTGCAAAAAGTGCTGAACTGTGACGCTATTGTTACTCTACCCCATAAAATGTAGTTAGCTAATGACGTCTCTTGCCTTTGAAAATAATTAGAATACTGTACTATGTAATACTTCTGTACATGCCACTACATACTATATGTAGTTTACTATATAATAAAGTTACTATAGCTTGTAAGCTCGTCAGTGCTAACATTTGCAGCTTATGTTATTTATATGTAGATCAATACAGTTTAATCCACTTCTGACACTTATGTTCTTGTTTTTTGGTTATTGTAAGATTATGTTGAGTATTGCTGTCAGTGGAGCCACATGAACGCTGTTTCAGCATGCGGAGAAATTCAAAGCGTGGCAAGCCTGCTAATGCCCTGTGATGGCTGCTGAGCTATGATTGGATGATTGTTGTTTGGGGGCGGGGTTTAACCAAAGTCGGTTGCAATAGCTTTTGCAAATGACACATTGAAACATTATCAGCGACTCTGCTATTTAAACATGCATCTGATTTGAACAATGGTTTCTTGGATGCTGTAACCGACCACAGGGCTAAATCAGGGTCGGCCACAACTCTGGCATCACTCCCTCAACCTCAACCCAAAAAAGTCTGCATTTTGGTAGCAGTGTGACATCAACTCCCCCATCGGGGGTGTTATGCCCCACACTGTCACTCCACAGTGTGTATGGCAACCCCCCTACCAAGTGTTTAATGAGGTCAAATGACAAATTACATAGTCAGTTTAACCCAGGGGCTTGGGACTTCGTACACAACAGATTGCAGAGGGTATGTTAGCCCAAATCCAGGACACCTGTGAAGCAGCAAGTCACCATTTCCTTCATGCCTGATCATATGGACAGGAGGGAGGAGGGAAAGATGTGTAGAGGAAAAAGGAAGACAAAAGATCTGCTGAGAGGTGCTAAAAAATAGCCCCTGTCACATAACTACTCCCAATACTATAACTAGAGCAGAAATCTGCAGAGTATGCGTAGCAATTCAGCAGGCGTTTAGGTTCATAGCCAGTGCAGCTGCACCTCTTGGGCTGAGATTAATTGTTGGATGGATAAAGCCACAGTGATTGACAGATGAGTTGCAGCATTGAGAAGACATGAGAGAGATGAACGCGGGGCAGTTCAAAGTGAAATTAACATTGAGCACTTTGAATTCCTCAAAAGAAAGTACATTAGCGGCAAACATTTGGAGTTTATCTTGCAAAGTATGATTTGGGCTCCTTAGATGGCATCAGCGATTTAGAGGGATTTTCAGATGTCACACGTGTCCAGATTTTCGTTCTGATTCATTTACAGACATTTTTGCAAGCCAGTCTTGAAGCGTCTGACACCCCGAAACAAAATACAAGTACATAGAGAACTCGGGCTGATCTGTAATGCATCCATGGAGTATTAAGTGACTCCATCGCACTGAAAATGATGCTTCCCGTCTAACTTAAACATGTGCCCAGCATTATGCGTTGTGTCTGTGAATGTTAAATGTTTCACATGAAGGTCATGCAGCTCATGTTGCCTCCATCTGTAAACGTGATCATGTGCACAGGTAACAAAAAACATTTGACTTTCTGGATGTTCTATAGTATGCAGTATACGGACTGTTTGAACACATAATGACGTCTGTGTTTTAAAGAGAAGAGAACAAGTAAAGATATATTGCACTCACTTTTCCTGACTCCTCATCACAAGGTCGCAGTCATTATTAAAGCCTCTTCATACTATAACATCATTGTTTCATCCCCGTTGTTGGTTAGTCAGTTGTTCAGATGTATATCTATTGTGTCATATGTGTTCAATATAATATAAATTATGATTATTTGCGTGTATGTTACCTTCATATGTCTACAATGTAGAGCTGAATAATTAATTGAGCAGTCAACCAATAGAAAAACTGATAATTGAGTAATTTTTTTCAGCGGAAGTGGCAAACATTCATTGGATCCAACTTTCAAAATCTGGTTTTCTTAATCTTCTTTGATAGGAATTAAATATCCTCCATGAAAGTAACAAAATATTTAGGTTTTCAAATGTTGATCCAAAAAACACAAGCAATGTGTTTGGGAAATTGTGTTTTTTGTTTATCTCCTGACATTTTCAGAAATGATGGGAAAAAATGGGCACACGAGTTAGTGACGACAACATTAACTAGTTGCAGCCTTACCATAATGTCATTCTACTATGGTATGATTTTTTTTTCAAATGGTATTATTGCACTATTGTCACCAAGACAACCAGATCCTCAACCACCTGTCTGCTTATCAACTCCTGAATCATAACACGATGTAGTGAACTTTCACCACTGCTCATTTTAGAAAAACCACCACAAGAAAACACTTTGTTTAGATTATCAAACCCTGATGTCAGAGTGAATCATCCATTTATTGCTAACACCAACACTGCGCAATCAGCACGTACTTCCAGTCGTCTACTGCCACTTAAACTATGTATCTGTTTGATTTTTCACGTTTCCTTCATTTTGCACAATATAAGATGGTTGAATACTGTTTATGGAGAGGCCCAAAGAGAGCACAGGGCTGACAATAGCACTCTATATTGCAAACTAACAAAGGCACCTCAACAAAAATGAAGGCACAGGTAGTTTATGGGCTATCATCTGATGGAATTATTTTCTTGCTCCAGGTGCAGAGCCAGGATAAAGTCAGTCTATCACCAGAGACCCAGACAGCTAATGTAGCATAAAGAGCAGCTCAAAAATTGCCCATGGTTGGAGCAACCCTTTCTTGTAACTGGGTCTTGCTTAATGAACTACAAGGCGCCTTGAATGACAAATAAATGGTGCTTTTTTAGGCCAACAAACTGCTCAATGCATCACTAATAAGGTTAATTTGAGCCCCACTGGGCAGGAGGCATTAGCCTAAGTGTTTATCCGCTTTAGCGCTGTCCCCTGTTAGAGTGACAAAAAGAAACAGTGCTGGCAGTGTCATTTGAATGACACTAAATAGAAGGCGAAAGCCCAATTTCCTCATCAGGTCTGAGCCAAATGAACAAAATGCAATAATGAATTACTTTGTATATGTTAAAGGATAATATACTTGTTGTGACTGTTTTGCATGTTTTAAGTGAAGCTTATGAGACTTGATGTTTGGAAAAGAAGAAGTTCCTGTAATCATCAAATAGTGAAGCAGATTATCTTGTTGTTACTACAAAAAACTTTACTGAACACGGTGGTGCATTTGATTACGTCAACAAACTGGACAGGCAACTGAATCAATGCGGCACATGATACCTGGGAATTTTACTAGTGAACTGCTTGTAGTTTCATTCATCCCCAGCCATCATCTGAAGAATAGTTGCTATGTGGTCATGCTACCTTACACAGTGGCAATACATCATTCTTAATTGAATTATATATTATATTGAAATTAAATTAAATTTGTGTAAAGCAATAATAAATGTGTGTTTGAGTTTGTCACATCACAGAACAACAGAACTACCTAGCAAATGCAAATCATTAAAAAAAACCCAAGTACATTAAAATTAGGTTTCAAAATAAACTGTATGGTTGCAGACAGGGTTTCTGTTTTAGCGATACATGTGTTAGTGTGAGTTCCCCTCTGTTAGCACTGCATTAGATATTATAAGTGTTATGGTCGCATGCGTGTTAGCTGGCCTTCTAGCACTAACATAACATAAGTCATATTTGCAGCTGCTGCAGTCACCCCTCTCGCTAACCCTAACTAGACCCATTAATAGTCCCGTTGGTCTGCGAGCTTACCAGACCCCCTCCAACAGGGTTAAACAACACATGCTGGTGATGGGGGACTCTAACAGGTGATAGTTTTAGATGCACGCTTGTTAACAAGCCTGCTAAAGCGCTGGCGTAGTCTCGCAAGTCAGCCCTCCCAACTGTGAGCTGGTTTTGAACCCTTGCTAGCCCCCGTTGTTGAGCCTGTCATGAGCCTAACCCTCCAATCCTGAGGACAACTAAGCACTCAGGAAGTGCGCCAGGCTTTGAAGCCAATTTGATAAAGTGGCCAAACCGTGTAATTACAACAGTGGCGTCCATCACGTGACGCCATTGGGCCCAAAAAGACTTTTTCCACTGGCCTACATTTTGAAAGAAGACGTCTGTAAATCTGCGGATCTCAAATCTCTAAATTTGCTTTACGCTGACTTTAATGTTAATTCCATCCATCCAATATACATCCTATGACATTTCCATAAAAACATCAGTTGCCCCTGTGTTTACTTTCTTGATTTAGACGGATGAAAATCAAAAGACTCTGTGAATCAAAGCTCAGCTTTGGGAAGGAAAGAGACACAGAACATGATGAGGAGACTCAGAGAAAAGGAAAGGGAGAAAGTGATGGAGATGAGAGAGGAAGAACAGGTGCTGGCCACTGTTCAAAGGACAGGATTTGCTCAACACAAACCCAAACCGACCAGATCGAATTCAAACAATGTAATTACAACAAATACATAAACACCTAGCACACCTATAGTGTAATGATATACTGTAGTATTGCTGGGATATACATATACATTCATTTTCAGATGTTTTGGGGTCACTGAAAAATATAGCCTGTATTTTGCTATCCTGTTTTTGCTCTCCAAACATAAAATGCTTTTTTTTTTTGTGGAAGGGGGAATGCCTCCTTACCCGCCAAGAAAGCTCAATTTTTGGACCTTTCTATTTTTAAAACCCTGTGTAAGGCCCTGTGTACCCTGTCTGTAAAATGTATGGTTCTCTGCCTAGATACCCCATTTCCCCAAACTGATTACAATTACAAATTTAGGTTAGGCCGACACAGCACAACGGTTATCTCCGGCCAAATGATAGACTTCCTTAATTAAAAATGGCAGACTTCGAGACTGCTGTTGAATGAATAATTTCTCTGAGATGCTCCCACTGCCTCAGTGCCATTCAGTCAAACAGACAGTTTATACATGCCGGAGAGCGAAACTGGAGGCTGCTGTTAAATTCACCAGGGCTACTGTTGCATACAGTGGGCCAGATAAGCCTCATTTGAATAATTCCTATATAGCTCTGCAGCTTTATCTCAGAGTTTACCCATCAGAAACGTGTGGTGTTGTGCTTATAAAGTTGTCAGACACCACAGCACCACTGTTAATCAATAACAAGCTTTGGGCACTGCATTGTATTTTGCTGCAGATATTATTGACATCCCCTCAGACTGTAAGATCCATAATAGGCTTTGCCTCAGCAGAGAAATTGACATTTTAAATTCTTCACAGCCATGTCTTTGTTGTGTTTGTGAAATTTTGGAGAAAGCACAGCGAGCTACACTACACTTTGGGCTTTGAGCTTCATGGGACTTGTACAGTAGCAAGAAAGTGACTGGCTGAGCTCCAGATCTTGCGTTAGGGGGGTCTAAATCCCAAGTCCATTAAATCACTCTGTATAACAGATTAGCAGGAGCCTATTAGTTGAAAAGAGTTGTGAGATTTCCCACTCCCACACGGATTCTCAAAGTCAGTGCGGCACCTGCAAAGTCTGCATCACCTGCTATTCAACCAAACACTTTCAGAGTAGTGAGTAACAGGCCAGTGTGCAGGACAGGATGTAATTAAGAGGAGGACGTTAGAGACGATAGGAAGTCTTTATCTTGAAAATCTCAAGAGTGGCAAAAACACAGAGGGAGGGAGAGAAAAGACAGAACAAAGTCATTGGACTCAAGTCTTTCGTGGGCACATACAGCCTCCGCTATCCGGGAGGTTCATTAACAGTACATTTTAGGCTGATCCAAATAACCAGTGGCATTAACATACACACAGAGGGACTGAGTCCAAGATTGCCTCTGCAGCAGGAGTATCTGAAGATGGATATTGTCTGCTGGGTGCCAAGACTATTTTGGGAGCCTGAGCCCCTGACTTGTCCCCCAGGCACCCTCTGATCAGCTTTGTCATCAGGTGTGAGAGCGACTACACACCACATACATCCTGACACTCACACCCCAGGAAAGTAATGGAGGAAAAAAAAAGGAGAGGAAACGCAGCATCTGTGCCTACTTCACTGTACCTCTCCATCTCTTGTAGAAAGTGGAAACGTGGAGAGGTAAGAAGATAATCTGAAGGCGTCTTCCATGATAACCTTGGAGAGGGTGACAACAGACATCACAGTGACGGTGAAAGCAGGAGTTTTAGGTGCCTCTACCCTAAAACAAAGCCACGACTGGATGACCAAAAGCAAGACATCCTTTGATGCTTCTCGCTGTTTGATAGCAGCGCTGCATTTCTCCAGCACATTTCACTCTGCAGGTTTTCCGTGTTTGATCACGCTGATAAAAAAAAAAAAAAAAACTCACTCTCTGACATGCGCGCGTTATTGCTTGTTTATTCCATTTCCTTATCTCATTGCCTTTTCTGCTTACCTTTCCATTTTCGTTGGATCCGCGAGCTGAAATGAATTCTGCGGCGCGTGCTTACTGTTCAATACACACGTACACACTCAAGTACGCGCACATTAGAGCTTCCGAATCTACTTTTTTCTAGTGTTGCTGTGCGTGTCCGTGCGTCTCTGTCTCTCTCTGTGTGTGTGTGTGTGTGTGTTTGTGTGTGTGGATAAAGTCGTGTCCTGGAGAAGTTTTCAATGCGTGCGTCAAAAGTACGCGAGGACTGTGGCGCATTGGACGGCTGTAGTGCTGAAGGAGCGGAAGGAGGAGGGAGATCTTACATTAAATCCTGCTGGCTGCGGGAACTCTCCACTTGATAGAAGCCAAGACAGAAGGACGCACTCACAGCAACACTGACAGCTTTTTTTTTTCTTGAGAAACACAGAGGCGACAATGAAACCCAAACGAAAATCCACTTAATTTTTTTCTTTTTTTATATATATACTATTTTTTCGGCTGCCCAGTGCTTTCCAAGGGATTTTACGCACCCACAGAGAGTAAAGAAAACGCTGCAGAGATGAGTGTTGCGTGGTTTTACGTGCTCCTGAAGGATCTCCTCTCCTGATAAAGGGACCAAAGAGGACAAAACCAGGCTGTCCATGGTATTTCCCAAAAGAAGATTGTTAAGGTGGAGCGATTAGAGAAGGGCTGATGACGGGACTATTAATCCTTTCAGTGCATCAAAAGCACCAAAGGGTTTTAGAAACGCTTGGATGGAAATCGGGCGAGTGTTTAGAACTGTTTTTGGTTCTATATGAAACTGGTGATTAGTTGTTGTGACACATCTTGCAAGGATTTTTCCCCCCCATTTCCATTTTATTAAGGAGTAAATATGCTTTTTGTTCTCCTCACCGAAAGGTTGTATGATATGAGCGGTTTCCCGGTGTGAAAACTCTCACCTCAATCTGTTTTTTTCTCTCCACAAGTATTCCTTAATCTAAATGGAATTAGTTGAGTCTGAAGCCGTTTGTGAAAGGAACAGACATGGTACATGGGCACAGCTTCCATCACGGTAAGACATTCGTATTCATCAGCTGAGGCACACTTGGTCAAAGCTCTTACTGCCTGCTTATACCCTAACCACAGAGAAGTATGGTAAACCTTTACTCGGCGTTAAAGGACTCTAAATATCAGAACAACAGATAAAACTGGAAAATAGGAACAGAGCGGGGATTTCTTTTCAGAAAAGAAATGCCACGAGGTGATGCACAGACATAGACTACTGCATCCTACAACCTGTAAACTCACTGCTGAAGGTCACACTGTAAGTTCTTGGAGGTTTTTTTTTTTTAAATTAATATTCATTTTGTTTAGGAAATACTCATTAAGAAAACTGACATCTGTAGCAACTCATGATGGACATGTTTTGTGTTCTATTTCGGTCATTTTTACAGTCATTTTTTAAAATATTTTTGAAAATCTATTTTTTTTTAATGGAGTTTGGTGATGGTTTATGTCTGATGAGGCTAGATTATGTGTTTGCACAAAGTTATGGTGGTGGTGGTTATGTTCTTAGCTACTGAGAGTCTGTTAACAATACGAAGGCTTCCATCTTTTTACAATACAGAATATATAACTGACCATAATTGATAATATACCGAGAGCTGCCGTTATTGTGATGTTATGGGTTACAGGTTCAGCATTAGCATAATGCTGGTGTACATCACATGAAATCCAACACCTGAAATTGTTGTTCCTTGCTGAATCAACCCTCCCTCAGCTGAAACCAAGCTGTGCACAAAACAGAGGAAAGAACAAGACAACATGTCACGGCGCTCCATCAAAAATGTATTTGTCTTTCTGTTCATACAGTTGTTGCAAGTCTTCTCATACTTGGGTTGTCTGGGGCAACAAGGAAGGATACGGCAGGTAATCTCCATCACCACAGCTGCACATCTTTACCCCTCTAAACATCCTCCCCTCAAAGCTTTAATCTCTGCCTTTTCTTTTCGCCGCGCATATTTTAGTGAAAAACAATTCTGGAGTGAAGCCTGCAGGTCAATGTGGAACGTGGGTGAAAGAACCAGAAGGAGGGCTCTTCACTTCTCCCAATTACCCAAACAAATACCCCCCAGACACAGAGTGTGTTTACATCCTTGAAGGTAAATATTCTCTTTAAGCACAGCAGCAGTGAAAAAGCAAAAGGTGATCCAGCTGTTTATTCTCTATCGCTAAAGCATTCATGGGGGGAAATTACAGTGACTTCTTAGAGAATGAGATGTGTTGGTTTGACTACTAGACGGCGAGTGGCTACTTCAGGCTGGTATTCTTTACATTATTAGATGATACTTGAATGATTTGTGCAGATAATCATGTTAAAGAGAAAACCAAAGTGAACGTAGAGGCTGAAGAGTGTCACAGCCCTGCTGTTTTAGAGATAAATTGACTAACAGCCAGGATTGGAGGTGAGTATTGAACGTGGGGGCGTGCTGATAATGAAACAGGCTGAACGCTCATCAATGAAAGCATGACTAATATTTTACTCCCTGCTTTGTGCTAGTTGGTAATTATCTTCGTTGTGTCTTCCAGCCCCCCCAAGGCAGTGTATCGATCTACACTTTGAGGAGAGTTATTCAATCGAGTCCTCTTGGGAATGTAAATTTGACAACATCGAGGTTCGGGATGGACCGTTTGGCTTCTCCCCAATACTCGGACGGTACTGCGGTCAGCACAGCCCGCCCGATATCAGGAGTAGCGGCCGATATCTGTGGATAAAATTTGTTACAGATGGTGAACTGGAAGCGGTGGGATTTTCAGCAAGTTACAACTTCACTGCAGGTAATTTTTTATTTTTTTTGTAGTTGTTTTTGCCTTACTGCTCTTGTCAGTTCATTTCTTTCTCTGTAAGCATATCCATGCTTTACAGCTCCAAATGAATAACAGACATCATCCAGGGAACTCGCCCTTGTGGGAGCCTCTTGCAGTTATATTGATTGTCTGTCTGCACACACTCAGTATTTCTATCGGCAATATACTGTCATTGGCTGGGACACTCTTGTGACTGGCTAGGCTGTTATTTCTCCTCTACTTATATCTTGAGTGATGTGGAGCAGTGTGAGGTTTTAATTCGGTTCAGCAGCATCACTCCTCAGTTTACAGGGCTGAAAGACGCAAAGGGAGCGACGCGAACTAATCAGCATTGTTGAGCACAATCTTGGCAATTATGGTTGCGCGTAAAACCTTGGCTTTCTTAATTTGCCACGTCTTTGGTTGAGATCCCATTACTGAAGCGGCGTAAGGATTGATGACAAGGAATCAGGGCATAACCATGATTTAATATTCCTCCACCTACACTTGACTGGGTTTAATAACACTGTCAACTTTTTTAGAGTGTTTGAGGCTTGAAAGGGCCCCTTGCCAGGAAACACAAACGTATGCCTATTTGTCTAAACATCCTTCGCACCTTCAGGGGTATTTTACCATTGGAGGTTTGAGTGTGTCATTGTTTATATGGTGAACACTTATGCAGTACATCGACCTTTCATCCGAAGAACATGCTTCCCGCGGCAGGCTATTGAAAAGGAAGCTATCAGGGTGTAGGGGGACAATAGATTTATCTCCAAAGGCTTTGTGCGTGTGCAGTTATCAAGAAAACAGGATGGTGAGGCTCTTCATGGGAAATTACACTGAATGTGCAGTCAGTGGCAATGAAATCTACTGTAGAACAAAGTGGAGGATGTCAGATCACGGATAGTTAAGCAGAGGGACTGCTACTTTTCTGAGATCTGTAAGAAGCTGAATTGTTAAAGTAAAAACTGCACTAAGGCATAACTGCCGCAGCTCAGTGTAAAAGTGTTCAAGCGTTTCCGTCATGATGTTTTGCGTGCATTTCAGAAAGAAAGAAAATGCAAGAAAAGTTCAAACATGAATTGACAGGAATTTCAAGAGAGAGTTGGCCGTGGATATGTTCTGTGTTATAGAGATTGCTGTCTGCTGAGGCATGAACGTCTAGTCCTGCAGCTGTGTTATACACATTAGTTGCTCTGTCAACTTCAATTTTAGGTTTTACCATTTAGAAACACATTTGTGATATTACAAACATATTACTCTGTGCTATTCAGCAGTAAGAAGTTGCTAAACACTTACCTGACGATAACATCATTTGTTGACGTTTTAGCTGTTCTGCATTGAAGGAATTTCCACATTTTGGAAAATACACTTGTTTGCTCTTTTAATAAGAGACTAGATGTGTGGATAGATGCCACTCTCATGTCTGCACTGTAAAAATGAAGTTACTGTCAGCAGCCGGTTAGCTTAGCACAAAGACTAGAAGCAGCAGGAAACAGCTAGCAGGGCTTTGTCAGGTTACAAATGGTAACAAAACCTGTCTAGTGGCGCTTCTAACTGTTTCTTCAGACAGAAAGTGAACAGTTTGTTTTTTTTCCTTTGCTCCATTCTTGTGAATTTGACCTAAGGACCTTTTGTGCAGTCTGTGTTGATTCCCTCTAAAGAGCCCATTTATCAACTGTTTGCTAGAAATGTACGCACACAGTGTGCGGGATAGTATGTGTGTTTATGTGTCTTTTTTCCCATCCTATCTGCATTGTGTCTTTCCATGGACTTTGTTTGTTGCCTCAAGTTCAGCCTGACTACATCTTAAAACTCATTAATTAACACCATATGTTGTTTGTACAGTCAGTAACTAAGGCCAAGCTAACCAGCTGCAGGTGGTGTAGCTTTATTGGTATTGATATTTCCACCTTACACTTGGCAAGAAAGCAAATAATGGTATTTTCCAAAATGTCAAATGTTTTATTTAATAAATGTGTGCTTTTGTTATAACCATAGTGAGGCTGATGTTGTAAAGAACAGTGCAAAATTGTCATCCCTAATGGATGTGAACAAAACTGCAGTACAGTATATAAATGCAAGAAACACCACTGCTGTAATTTCCAAGAAATGCTTATATTAAAATGTCAAACAATATGGGAAGGATAATTTATTGTTTCCTGCCCTGATAGTCACAGATAGAGAATCCAGACCACGTATCTGTAATGCGCAATTGAAGTATTGTTTCCTCTGCCTGCTTCTCTTGGGAGTCTCATTGAAAATTTGCTGAGAGGAAAGAAAAAAGCTCTGCTTCTCGACTTGATAGGAAATATCTGTAGCATATGATTTACATAATTAAAGAAGATAAAAGTCCTGAATTCACTTGACTTGATTCTGAAATCTGGCAATGTGAATAATGTCTCACATCTGCAGCTGCTCTGCTAACCAAGCTAATTCACACGGCCCTCCTCTGATGAATGGGAGCAGGGAAAAAAAGAGGCAACAAAGGTGACATGAATCAGCTCCTCTTAGTCTCTTTCCTCAGTCGTTTTAGGAGCGGAGAGAAAAACTCTTATGCTTCTCCTTCACATTCTGCCAGTGTTCTTTCACAGCCCCATGCTCTTGATGACTAATGTGGTTAGTACAGCAGCCAGTGAATGAGGGAGCTGTGACTGGAATCTGATGATATCCGGTGTTATATTTGATGATGACGTACTTAAGTAAAGCACTTAAAGTCTGCAGATGCTCTGTATTCAATTTATATATGACATCAGAGGAGAGGACGCAATTCATTTGTCAAACAAATTAACACCCGTATTCCTCATACTTGGTCTTGTGTCACAGAACCAGAGTCTTTTTTGCTTCTGCAAAATACATTGTAGCTTGTTTTTGCACTGGTTTGAAAGCTGTGGGACGAGTTTGACAAAATATATGTTTGAAAATCATATATACAATTATTTCCTATTGAATTCATTCAGCTACAGAGACAAAATTCCAGTGATGAGACTGTGTAAGGATCACTACACAAAAGCTTACCAGGCTGTGGAGTCCATCTGGCAGTCTGCATATGCGACTCACTTTAGTTGCTTGACTGACTGAGCATACCTTAGACCAGGTGTCAAACTCAATCAAAGAAAGGGCCAAAATTTAAAACACGGTCTAAGTCGCGGGCCAAGTGGGCTCAACATTTAGTGAAGACTCTAAAAGTGACTATTTTATTTGTAGTACCTGCTTTGAAAGTCTCTGTTTTCAAAGTCCACTTTTCGGGTGCTGACTAGCGCGGCAGCTGTTCAGTGCATTGTGGGATTTGTAGTATGAGAGGTGGGAGTGCTGTTTACCGTCAGGCCATTCTTAATAGTCACATGAAATTATCTCGCGGGCCGTATATAATTGTATCGCAGACCGGATGTGGCCCGCGGGCCTTGAGTTTGACATATATGCCTTAGACTGTAACCACTTTAGGTCTGTACAGGAAATATAAAGCTTGGGCTGCAGCCAGTAAGCTTAGCTTAGCATAAAGACTGGAAACAGGGGGAAACAGCAAATCAGGTTGGCAACAAAATCTGGCAGCTAGCACCTCCAACAGAACTTTAGAACAAAACCTGGATATACCATGTGTAAATGTAGAAGCTAACTAGGAGGTTGTTAACTTCATTTATACTGCACAGAAGTGGAAGTGGTATCAATGTCCTCATCTACACGCACATACACATATACAAGTATACACCTAGAAAATAACTCTGTAGCGCATTTTTTGAATTTGCTTCTGGATGCAGCGGCAACAAGATAAGTATTGACAGTATGGTCTTAATTTTCACATTAAAAGGTCGATATCTGGGAAGCATTTTCCACAAACTTTGTCCACGTTTGAACACAAAGCATCAGGCACACAGGCGAGGCAGACGCATCAGTGTAAACACACTGATGCGTCTGCCTCGCCCCGCTTAAGTCTTGTGATCTCTCGCCTCAAGACATGGACCAACCGTCGAATGAAATAACTTGATCTGGGATCAAGCCACTGGATCTGCATGCGCTGCCGTTAGGAAAGAGCTGGAATCCCCGGGCTAAGTAAGGCAAGCCTGTGTTTGAATGTGCAAAATTATTCTCATTATTCTGCCCAATTGTATTCATGGTGGACCAATAATTTAGTTTTGAAAAAGTGGCAACCTGCGACAGTGTGATATTGAGCCACTGTCTGCGTGCTAATTTCAGTGGACAGATGTCTGTCATTAAAGCCAATACAGTAATAATTTTTCATTATTATTCACATGTGAGCACATGTGACGCCTGTCCCTCTGCAGTAGATTCACATCATGTCTGGAGGTCAGTGATAAAGCCAGCGTGTTACATTGTGACAAGCAGCGCTATAGTACTGACACATAATATTAAACTGCGTGTAGCACAGCTGAATCTGCAGGAAGCGAAATTATTGAGCCGAGGAACCATTGTGTTTATATTTCTGTGTGTTTGTGTGTGTGCAAGACTGCTGGGGGATTCGAGCAGCATTGTGCTATTCAGGCCGTCCTAGGGCGCCGTGACCTTAGGACCCTGTGGACCGGTAGATTAAGTGGTGTTTCAGCACCTTAAGCCAAAGCCAGAGCAAATAAAAGCTGCAAGTTCTCCCTCTCTTGCTCCCTGCACTCTGATCACTGGCTGTTTGCAGAGCCAAGACCTTGTGGAGAGGCAGATGCTGCTATATGGAGACCCAGGCAGTATTGCAGAACAAGTGATATACAGTTCCTTTACTGAAAATACTGTGGGGACGTGAAAAGATACACTACATGTATACACATGTGGCCCATTAGGTTTTCAGATGCATCTTTTGTGGATGAAATATGAACACTTTTTTTTTGCTTCAGGAAAAATGACATCCTGACATGAATTTGTATAGTTTTGTGTTTATAATGCATTTTTTTAGTGTATTTTGCTAACATATAAGTGGTTGTCAAGTGTAGACTGTGGAAAATGCTTGATGAAATTCATTGGATCTTTACTCTAACATTTGTAATTTAGATGCAGAAAATGATGCAAATTTTGCCAAACACAAAATAATATCCACCATGTGGATAGGTGGAATGAAACACACATTGAAATGGAAACTTGTCAGCATGACATTCAGCCTCACATGTCACTTCAGGCACCTTCAATGACGCTGCTACTGTATGTTGCCTACTATCAAGAATTCAGAGCATGATTAATGAATCTATAATCAAGATGACACTGATTGATCTAAGTGCTTTATAGCTCAACCAAGCTCCAATGGGACTGAGAATCTTTTTTTGGAATGAAATGAGTCAAATGGCATTTAAGATTATGGCTGGAATAGGATATATGGTCCTATCATAAAGGAGGCAGGGCCATGAGATTGAACCTAGATGGGCTGAAACTGGAAAATTGAAAATTGAACTGTAGACATCGACTCTTGGATCTCTGAGGGAGTTGACTTCGGCAGCACCACTGCTGGGGCCGGACAGAAAGTTCAGCGACTTCCCAGTTTCACATCTGCCTCCAAAGTCGTTTGCCAGTGGCAACAACCGACATTTAAATGTTTCAGCTGCATTTTGTTCAATTGCATCCACTGAGCCCTCAGACTGAAGTTTCCAGACACTGACATTCACCAGATTGGCAGGAGGCATTTTAATATTCGTAATTTTATACATAGATTTATTGTATTTTAGGTCAGAAAATATGCATGCTCTCCAACCTTAGTAAAATCATATGGTAGCCAAGGAGATGCTGAGCATTTGATCTGGGGCTCTTATTCTGAAAAGGCGAACGTTTTATTAATGAGATGAGTAAATGAATAAATTAGCAATAGAAGTCGAACAAATGTAGCCTAGTATTTGCTTGGTTTTTATTCAAATCGAGTGCTATTCAAGTATTTTGGTAATTCTTGGTATTTTTACTTTATCACGTAACATGTCATGTACTTTTTGATACACGTAGTTGGATAAAGATAAGACAATAGATACAAATGGTAAAGGATAGTCAATGCAACACACAGTTGTGTTACTGTCATTGTAGTCTGGAAAATCTTGACACGTGCAGCAGTTTGAATAAATGTGTCTTAGAGGAAACTGAGCTTGTGAGATGTGTTTTTTTTCTGTAGTGATAGCTCTCAACCTATATCCAATGAAAATTTCATTTTCCATGGCCCGACACTAGTAAGGGTTCAGATTCACAAAGGAGCACAGAGGAAAAGCAGATGAAATTCATGACTGGAAATGGAGACAGAAATCTCCTGTGGTACATTTTCTGGCATTCTCCCAAGATCTCAGAGAAGAGTGTGTTTGCCTGAATGAGCTGCTTGCATATAGTCACTCCTCAATAAATCACAAAAAAGGATCCTTCCAATGTTCTGCTCTAATGCTTATTGTCATTAGTGCTCCCAACAGTGCAAGTCACATTCTCTGGGTGCTTTCTCACTGATTGTTCAGCAGTGCCTACTGTTTCTCTGATTGTTATGGGTCTGCCTTTTTTCTACTGGGAAAATATGTAGGTGTACATTACTCACAGCATAGGTACGCTCCTCATGTGTAATGCAATTTCTCCAAAGTAATGCAATCAGCTGAAGGGCTTTAGCAAAGAGAAAATAACTGGGTCTCTGTTTATGTTTATTTTTCAGATGTAAAAAAAGCTGATATATGCGTAGACGAAAGGAACAGATCTGGATTTGGAGATATTGTGTTTGAGTCAATGCCATTTCAAAAAGAATCTCCTGTCCTCATGCGGGGCGAGGAGGAACGACAGTTTCCACCTCTGAGCTCGTCTAAAGACACCCTTCCCTCCACTCCGCCTCTGTTTTAGCAAATCGAGATGGATAGAGTGAGTTAGCATTGCAGGCACACCTCTTGCAGCTGTGAAAGAGGTCGGTCACACCCTCTCTTTCACCACTCCTCTCCCTGTCTCCCTTGTTTCCAGCCAACACTGCCTCTTTTCTTCTGCCCTCGCCCCTCTCCCTGACATGCCTGGCTCATGCTCTTTGTATGTTAGGCACCAGATCCATGTGAACCCAGGCATACATGTTTGAAAAGCGTTCTTTGTTTGAAACTCAGCTATGCAATCCCCATGTCCACATTAAGGATGATTCCACTTAATTACCTCCAGCCTGGTTCTTATTTTTTCATAGTTTTACCCATCATTTCTATGAGCGATAATGATATTGTACTTTAAGAAACATAAGAAATAAGAGGATCATTCCATTTTTTTAAACAAGCTTTGGCAGAGTAAGGTTACCAGAGTTGTATGTGCACACACTGTTCCAATGCAATCAGAAATGATTACTGATATGTTGGTTGTGCCAGTCTCCCCTTTAACCTTTAAATGAAGTAGTGTAGATACAGTAATGTGGCTAAATGTTGTCTTGTTTACACCCTGCCCAATCATCTGACCACTTGTGTTTCTTGCCTTCTCTGACTTTGTTCTTGTGACAGTCACCATGTCCCCAAATCCAGATAATTACTTTATGAGTACAATGTTATCATAAGCTACAGAATGACCTGAGTTATAAGACACTGGAATAATCCTTTAAGCCCGAACCAGCCATTGAGGCCCACTCACCAGCATTTAAAACGGCAAAATGTCTTCAATTAATTTCTATGGGGTTGCTTCGATGAACTTTGACCCACAAATTGTGTGCGTCTCCACATTTATTCTCCTTCTTCTGCTCCACTCGATTCCTCTGCCATCCCTCCTCTGACACCACACCCCGCTCCCCCCTGCTCGGCAGAGAAGTCCCGGCACAAAATGTTCACCGGCTTATCAGACAGCGAGCCTTCGCTCAGGGGACAAGCAGTCAGAGTTTATCGCCCAGTGGAACTTAACTCTCTAGCCAACAGGATGGCTGATATTTACGTCCTTTGGCTGTTTCAGCTGCTCCCAGCCAATTACCCCGCAGATCAATCAGCGGCTCGGCCAGCCTCCTGCTTCCATCCTCTGTGGCAGTTTGTTAGCCAGGCCTGCTGTTCGGCTACAGATGCTGTTGGGGTCAGGGCACCGCTCTGTTGTTGCAGAAAGTCTGCAGTAATGTAAACCATGCTCTGTGTGGGGGTTTATTTGTGGCCTGGTTTGGGGATTGGAGTGAAAAGGTTGCGTGTGTGCATCTACTGTACACACACACCATATGTATTGACACCCATGTGTGCATACAGTATGCTGGAACATGTGTATTTATGCATGTGTGTGTTTGTCTACATCTTTCCAATCTGTAAGAAAATCTTGGCTGCTTTCCCATTCAAACCACTGTGTCCTTCCTGCCACAATAGAGTGACCTATTGTGTATTCACACAGTGTTTGCTACATTGTACACATGATGCATATGCTCTCAGAACTGCATTGGAAATTAGCCTGGTTGTTTGAAAATGTGTGTTTTTGGTCTCCACTCCCTTCCTCCCTAGATATAACAGCTTGCCTAGGGCTCTTTGTTTCATTAGCCTATCACCATGGTGGATCCTAGGCTGTCACGCTGAGATCCTGCCTCTCTCCATTATGCTGTATTAGGCAGCAATGAGATTGAGCTGTGGGTTTTATCTGTGCTCACATTAAGGCTTCACCCCATTGAAAACGTCCTGGAGAATTATTCTCTTAAGAGTTGATTGAAAAGGTCTTTTCATTTTTCTTTTTTTTTTTTGGAAGGTGAATTAGTTTTGTTTGCTCATCGCTCCTGATTTGTACCTCTGATTTCGGAGGACGCCATGAGCAGATTGCTTTCCATGCTTGGCGAGTTTTGCTTTTGTTTTCATCTTCTCATCAGTGAGATACTTCCTCAGGGAGTTCCTGTATTAACACACAAGGACAAAAAGTCTAATAACTGCCTCAAAAGCAGTATGAATGAGGAATGTTCTGTTTATCTACACGTTGCTCTCCCCATTTTCTTACATCATTTTTGGCAGCGGATTGGACGCTGCATTCCCAGCTTATCATCTAAGAGCAAATGTCTGATTCCAAAGGGGCCTAAATCACATTTGGCATCAGGGTAATCTAATAGGTAATGGCAAGCTTTTGTTTTGCTGCTGGGAGAATGATGTCAACAATGAAGGAGGGCAACACCATGATGGGATTATGAAATGCGGAATTTGAATAATCCTCACCACATTTCACAATGATAAAACAGTTGTGGTTTCAAGCAGACGGCCACAACAATATATAATACTCCCTTAGAGGGAATGACAGTGAAATGAGCTGATGGTACATTTCATGAAATGAAAGTGCAGCTTGGGTCATATACCGGCTGTCCTGTAATATATACTGTTGGGACTCTGTTGGAGGGTTAATGCACATCATTACCATTTGACAGGCTTATAGAAAAGCCATGACAAGTGGTTTATGGTTCACTTCATTATATTTTATTTATTCTAGTTTAACCTAGTTCACTAGGTTCATCCGAGGAAAATTTGTACACAAAGCATAACAGAGAGGCATATATCAGTGTGCATCTGTGCTGGGTTTGAAGAGGCGGTTGAGGTGATGCCTGATTTTGCAGTTCATTCATACCCATAATGGCAGAATTTGGTTCTACTGCCTCCCCCTGTGTTTCCCCCGTGTGTGTGTGTGTGTGTGTGTGTGTGAAGGATTGCTATTGCACCCAGAGGATCCATTATATGGGCTTGTGGGCTGTTTAACACTTCCTGCAAGAAAAGACCAGGTTCAGTTTGAATGTTTACAGTTTGTCCTAAAGGTACATGTGACGTTTGGTTTCCTGGAGGCCATGTAACAGACGGCAAAATGTTCTATGAAGTTTGTTTAGTTCACTTTCAGCCATTTTCCAGGAGGTGTCAAGTGTTTGCTCGGCTCTGAAACCTTGAGTCACGAAAGCGGCAAGAACTGTCAGGATGACGGCATAACAAACACGAACCCATTCGTGGCGAGGTGTTGGTTTCCATCAGCTTCTCTCGCACATTTGGTCTCCTTTCATCCTTGTCAAAGCTCAAATTGCTCATCCATCTGTGATTATTGAAGCGGAGGGGAGAGAGGGGGGGGGTTGCCAGAGAACATTTTTATTTCTTCTTCACACCACTGACTGTACACCAATGGAGTCCAGCAAGTCAATTAAGACCATCTTCTTCCATTCGGTGACTGAAGTCTTTCTGGCAGATTGCAGAGAGCGAGGACCTGGAAAAGTCAGGAAGTCGATCATGTGTGTTCATCTCTGTTTCGCTCTCAAACAAACACTAACAGCATGGCCTCACTGGCATTTCATTTTCCATTTGGCAAGCTCGATTAATCACAGCACTCCTATACAATGCGACACACACGGCCACCCACCGCTGCTGGACCTCATTATTCCCCTACACAGGAAAATGTACAGTTGGGGGAAACTGAGGCAGAAAGAGATTGAAAAACACCATCGCTATACTACTGCATGTATGAGTGATGCAAAGAGAGGGAGAACGAAGACCTCGGCGATACAGGGAAAGATTTGGATGGCTGTGAATAGGTTATGGCCACGCTATGAGGAAGGCTGGTAAAAGATTGGGGCTGCTCCATGTCCCCTCAAGGCTCTGCTTCTATCTGAATATTCATTGAGCTGACACTGGCTTTTCTCTCCACCGTCTATAAGAGGATGCCAATTGGCTTTTACCTCGTGGCCTCTAATAAGCCTCTGTGCCCAACATGCATACAAACGACTCTTCGTAATACGCACAAGATGATGTCTGCGCTTCCGTTTAAACAGCCTTGAAACAGCTTAAACAGTCCACTCGCTGTACGTTGAATTGCTGCGTGTGAAAAACGCATTACTAACAGTATTTCCATGACAGTTGTTTGGCTTCATGTCTTCAGGATTGAAATTGAGACTTGCTGACTTCATGCACGCACTGTGATTGTTTATTCATTCTGTGTAATGAAATATCTGATCTGCTGCAGGGGGATGCAGTTGTTTTGGGAAATCCTTCAGTTTGTCAAAAAGTAGATTAGTCATCCATTCAGTGCGTTTATATTTTATTCAGCTTTACAGTAAAGCAACTTTTATGAAATTGGGGACAGAAGCATTCTTTGCTGACAAGACTGAGCCCAAGTCTGTTTTCTGGAAATCCTCCACACTGCAGATACAACATCCTGCGATGATCACCCATGCTGATTCTGTCTGTGTAAACAATGGAAGTAACAGCTGATTTCACTGGTGGAAGGAATAGTTTTTTGATGCACGCTCTGTGTGCGCATATGCGGGCGTGCGTGTGCAAAATCGGAAAAAAAAAAAAAAGATTGCTTGTATGTTTGTGTCCTTATGTGCGGAGAGGACATCTCTCATCCAAGGCTTGAGTCAAGCTGGATTTTAGCTGGGGGAAACTACTCAAATCTGTATGCTACTCCTAATCCCTGCACACAAACACAGACGTACACACTAGACCTCCACACAGCAGCTACATCTGAACCCTCAGATCAAAAAATCCTTTTCATTTTGTTCTTCAGTTTGTTTGCAGAGGTGCTGTTGGTTCTTAGTTTGTATGCTTGTTGTAAAAAAAACGGGCATGCTTGTTACCTTCATGTGGAACATACATACACTACAGTGTTACACACGTTTTGTCCATTTTCCTTTAAATACTTATTCATAACCACCCTCGCCATGTACAACAGTCTTAAATATTCAGGCATAATCCTTTTGGGGCTCTTCTGGTAAGATGTAGAATTCAATTGAGATTGAAATCACCATCTCTTCCCTAGACAGCCGTGTGCCACAAGGACATAATTTTCTTTTTCTTAAATTAGAAAAGATTAGGTTGAATCTGAGAGGCTCGGCTGAGAATTTTGTCGCCCTCTGGGCAGCACTTTATTTCCCGGTATTTCAAAAAAAAAAGTCTGCCAACTTTACCTTCTGATTTAGTTGATATTTCACAGTCTCTCTTTAACTCTCTTTGTCTGAGTGTCTTTGTTGTAGGAGGTGGACTTTGGACAAGAAGCAAAATATTGAATTGTTAATTCCATCTAAAAACCACACGCAAAAGGCGATTCCACCACACATGCGCACACACACACACTGAGCATATGTTTATTGTGTTTGTAATCACACATCTGTGAACTAATCTCCACTGTCAGAGCATTTATTCTACCACAGCATACAGCAAGGTAAGAGGGCCTGACAGAATCACATGGTCATACATCAGACAGAAAAAATAAAGCAAAGTGGGAAAGTGGGAGATGGTGGTGGGATTAGGTTTAAACCCCCCTTAAAAAACTCATTGTGTGTTTGTAGCTTATAGGAGAGATTGACTGTGATCAGGAGAGTCTGAGTCATTGATTTTATCGTGCTCTGCCTCTGAAGAGGCGAGGCTTTGTGGAAACTTAGATTGTGGAAGAGAAAGCTCAGTGAAACTGCTTAAATTGAGTGTGTGGAGAGGAGGGCTTTGGTTTGGCTTAAATATTCATTTGCTGGTGGCACTAGTTCTGGAGTGAGGTTTTAGCTCCTAGCGGTGGATCTCTTGACACACTGCTTGTCAAACATCTGTGGTGTCACCCTTTCGGCTGAAACAAAGGTTGTTTTAAAAGTCTGCCATTTTAGTGTTGAGTTGCAAGGCCCTTGCTCGCCAAAACGTTGGCTTGTTAAAGATGCCTGCATCCGGCCAGTGTAGTTGCCAACAAGAACAGTTCCAATCGTTTGAATTACAGCCTTGCTACTATGTGGGAATGAGCAGTCAGTATCAGTCCCTTGTGCACCATGGTCCTTGTTATTGCCTCCACTGTTTATCTGGCGAGGGAGTAAAAAGATATGTGCTACATGTGTGACACGCTTTGCAAGCTGCTTTCACCTGTTCACACATATGGCCTCAAAGTAGCAGGCTCCCTCTTGCCTTTCATGATCCCTAAAGCATGTGGTTGTGTTTAGAGTTTAGTTTATGTAAATTGTATACTCTGTTTGGACAGCTGTTTTCTTCCATAGTTGCTATACTGGCACACAATAAACCTCCATTTCCTGAAAGATGTGTTTCCAAGCGGCTCGGTAAAGTTGTATCACACTGAGCAGGGAAGCCATCAAATGCAACAACAGTTGTTTAAAATACAGAGTGGAGTTGGACTAAAAAACAAACAGCTGTACTTCAAATTTGTGCTTCTGTATGTCAGAGGAAACTTTAACCTAACTTGACATCTCCACGTTGTAGTGGGCGACTTTGGAGTTTGGTAGGAGTTGCTAGTGCAGTGCCAGTTGTGTGATTGCTCACTGGCTTCCCAACACGTGAACACAATCAGTTGTGTTTGATGCAATTTTCAGTCATGCCCAAGACACTGCTGCCAGGAACCATTTCGCTCTGTGGTGATGGCAAGAGTAGTTTCCAGTGCCCTCCTCGGGCCCCTTGTAAAGCTTGACTTGAAGGTTAAATCCACAACTTTCCACAAGTTGTTGCCCTTTTCAGCAGCAAGGGCAGTCGCAATGATGTGATGTTGTTATGATATGATCTATAGCAATGATGGCAGTTCAGTTGCTGTTAGAGTTTTGAAATTGAATAAACCTCTAAAAAAAAAAAAAATTGGAAAATGTGACTGCTAGCAAAGTTTGATGCTAATATGCTCATGCTGGTTCACCATACAGAGGAATATAATTTATTGATGAACATTTGAGATACCAGCCTTAAAGGTATTGTTCAGTGTGCAACGATGCGCAACTGTGGTAAATTTACATTGTTTTTAATCAGTGACTGTAGTGTTAATTTGTTGGCACAATTTGTGTTTTGCCTGCAAATCTCTTTTGGGTGTTCTCAGTGCATTCCTGATTGGCATTGGGGTTTGTTTCATTTCATTAAATGTGAGGGGGATTTCATCAGCTGGAGGCAACAGTTTGCCGGAGGTTCAGATGTGCGAAGCAACAGAAATGATTCCTCTTATAAACTAACAGATGGAATTATGTAGGTGCTGAGTGACACAAGGCAGGGCAGGTGAACCAGTGAGTCCTTTTGTGCCAAAGGTTACACATTACTATTGCATCTTAATCACTTTCCCACCTCTGCCATTGCACATCTTTGCACTTTTTTTTTCTCTTTTTTGCTATTAGCGATCTGCGCCGCAGCTTGGACGACATGATTAGCCAGCGAACCAAAGAGCTGCGTTTCATTACATTGGAGTGAGATTTTTATTTGATCCTACTCTTTTAGCACATTTCCCCGTTAATACCCCCTTCTGATGTCTGATTAAAACTCTCACAGTAATGTGCCTACAGTACAACCCCTACACACACCCATGCGCTCACACTCACACGCACCCTCTATCAGACACAAAAAGCCAATTTGAGAAAATTAAAAATCTTTTAAAAGGATGTAGTTATCTCACCCTTTTCCAACGAACATTTTTATGTAACTTAATTGATGCATGACTGCTTCCATTAACTTTTGATCCCTAAGTTAGTATAAATACTCTTTTCAATTTAGATAGTGGTGAGTGGTGAATGGGGCGTTGCGCTGATGTGCATGTAGAGTCCCGACCTCCACCAGACTTTTTGACGAATCATTCATTCTTTTATTTTCATGTTCATCTACTGCAGCTCTGCCTGCACATGTAAAAAAAAAAAAAAACAGCTGTCTCCAGTGGTGTGAGGATATACATCTCTCAGTCTTTTGTGGTGACTAAAGCCTGAAATTGCATATGTAAATCTTTTGTAACACAACTTTGTACCACTATCTGATTTTTTATTATTTTTTTTTTTTTTACTCATTCGTAGTCATCTCAATCAATTTGCCTTCCTTTTCTGTAAGCGGATGCTGGTTATTTATCTTCTCCATCATCCACTTCTTTACTCACTTACTCAGAATTTATGCAGTGTCGGAGCAACCTTGTATTGTTGCCCTCACACACGCATTCCTCTGAGGCTCATAGCTTGTAAGTGTGTGAGAGAAAGAGGGAGAGAGAGAGGGAGAGATAGCGACACTCTAATGGGGTTTATTAAAGTCAACCTGAATACTCTAACAGTCTGGGCCTGAACATCAAAGCCCAGTCTCCACTCCACTGCCAACTACTCTGGACATCCATCAAACACCCAGGCAGGGGAAAGCCTAAATTGACTAAATTGGATGACGGAAATGTTTGTATTGTAAGGACAAATACTACTCTGATGAAGGGCTAATTGCAGCGTGTCAACGTGACTGTGATAAAACCTGACATTTAGGGGGGTTAGCTCAAAGGTGTCGCAAGAAGCTCCTTTCTATTTGAAACTGCGTGAAAGAACGAAGAAGCAGTCATCCTCATCGGAACATTATGCCAGAATGCTGCAAGGTCTGCTCCAACATACTTTATGACATGCTATCGATTCAAGAGAAGATGAAAGGAAATGCTGTGTGATTTGATTTCTCATTCAGGGGTCTTAATTCCCCCTGACACGCATTGAGAAACAGACGGTCCTTTTGATTGCAGTGAATCTGACCAACAGGGTTATTCTCTCTGGGAGATCAGAGTGTTTCTCCCCATCTTTATTAGACTTCAAAGGTTACATAAAGAAATAAATGCAGTGTATATACAGTATATATATTCGCCATTTTGATAGCTGTAGGCACACTTTACCATGAATCATGAATCTGTGTTTTTCTGTGTGTGAGAAGCTGTGTCCATTTGGATGTAGAGTAATGTTTAGAGTAATGTAGAGTACTTTCTTTCCTGGCTTTCCCGATACATTGAACTATTTTTATATTAAACGCTTTGCACAGTAAACCCATGTAAGCGATGAAAATCCAATATGTGAATTGCACTTTGCATTCTCCACAGGTCACAGAAACAGATATTTGCATATAGCTGTTCATGCTTCACTTTGAATTGCACAGTGACAGATCATTTTCTCAGTAACCATGTACTCCTCCCTTGAATGGAGCTTTCTAGTTAGGATTGGGCACCGAGTAGAAATGGATTTTGGTATTATGATGCTGTGCAGTGAGATTGCACCTGCCCTTCTTAGGTGTATGTGTGGCTGTGATATTGTTGGGAAAGGAAAGTTCAAAGATGAGATAAAAGGACGATGTTCTTCAGTTTTTTGACATGAAGTTCTATAATCTGTCCTCACCCAGTAAGATGGTTTTCTAAAAGTGCTTAAAATTCATATATTTAAAGAACAGGCATGGCATTGCTGTCTCATAATGAAAAAGAAAGCACATTTCACCTGTGTGCACAACAAGACTGAGAGTCTACAACCACAACGGTAGCAGCTTTGTGAAGCTGTACTCAGGCACCGCTGTGCTTTGAGTATAATGTTTGCATGTACACTATCTTAATTTAGCATGCTTACATTGTCTAATCATCACTAAACACAAAGTACAGCTGAGGCTGATGAGAATGTTGTTATTTTGCAGCTATTTGGTTGTAAACCAAAATATTGGACAAATAGAAGTTCTGACCTGATGGTGGCTCCACATGAAAAGTCACACAATGACCAAAGTTGCAATTTATCCTAAAGGGAACATGAATGTCTGCATCAACATTCTCCACAGTCGATCATCCAATAGCTGATGAGACTATACAACTACAACTATACTTCTGGGAACCATGAATATCTGGAAAAAAAAAAGTTGCCAAGCCATGTAGCAGATGTTGAGACATTTTATAGGATAAGTGAAAACTCTGACCTCATGAAGGGTAAAGTCAGGGGATCACCAAAGTCACTAAGGTACATTCTCTGGGGACCGTGAATATCTGTATAAAATGTCAGAGAAAAACACCCAACTGTTGTCAAGATATTTCACGAAGAGCCAAAAATGTAAACCAGCTAGTGGCGCCAGAGGAAAAGTCGAGGGAGCACTAAAATCTGTAGGATTCATCCACTTGGGACCATGAATGTCTGTCAAAAATGTCCATACAGTAGTAGTCTAGAGCTAGACAGATAAACTGGGCAATATTAGCCTATTGAATATATATCTGTATCATTTCGGACTATAAATAACAAGAAATTGCAGTTGTAAATTACAAACATGCTCATGCACACATTCACATATAAATCACATACAACATATTTCCATCAAAACACAGCAGTGTAGATGCAGTTTAAGCAAACTGCAAAGGCCAATGCGCCAGTAACACACATGCACACGAGCGTGCGCACACACCTTAACTGTATAGTTATTGATTGCTCCTCTCTTTTTTTGCTGAGACAGATGCTGTTTCTCCCAGGATGGTGCTAGACCACTTGGCTGGTGGCCTTTCTCTCTCCCCCTTTCCTCTCTCCCTTTCGCTGCTAGATAGCTATCCTTCATCAGCAGCCGCATGCATACGCTCACGCACACATGCACAGACGCTCAGTTCAAGTCATCACATCAGTGCTAATCACCTGCCTCCCTCTCTCTTGAATCTAGACAGCTTGCAGTCCTTCTCATGTGTCTTTTTTCCCCATCCCTCTCTGCCTCTGCCAGGCTCTGTGTTGTCCATTTCCCCATCGCTTGCTTTTCCCATTTCTCGATGCCGTTTAATAGCATGTATTCTTTCACTTCCCTCCTTCTCTCCAGCCCCTGCCATTTCTCCACCATCTGCTGTTTCCTTATTCTCTTTCTACTCCAAAACTCCTCCGTGTATAGCCCACCTCTCTCCTTCTCTCACTTTTCCCGACAGCCAGGACCAATTTTTCTCGCCCGTGTCATTCTTTGTGTGTCAGCCTGTTATTCCTGCCATTTTGCAGTGGACAGGCTGTACCCTGCCTCTGTCTCTTAGCACCACGTTGGGCATCTCGCTGACTTATCACTCACCCTAGGCTGATACTGTCTGTGTCATACTAGATGATTTATAAAGCTGCTGCACTGTTTGTCTTCCTTTTTACTGCTTCATTGCCAAACTTCATTATAATTTAGAGCAATTTGTTCTGTGCTGATTACTTCCTAAATTAGGGTTGTAACTAATGATTACTTTAATCATTGATTAATCTGTTGATTATTTTTTCAATTAAGCGATAAAGTGTTTAGTGTATAAAATGTTGGAAGATGTTTGAAAATGCCTGTAAAATCTTCAGTTTGCTTGTTTTGTGGGACTAACAGTCTAAAATCCAAATATATTCAGTTTATAATGATATAAGACAGAAAAGCAGTAAATCTTCACTTTTTAGACATCTACACTAGAGAGTGTTTCCTTCTTTATTAAAATTGTTGGTTTTTCATTTTCAGGTGATTCACTGTCTAATTGTCTAATTGAGTACAGTGCAGGGGGGGTGCATCTGTGAAACCTCCTGCACATTTTCACCAAATAGTCATACCAACTGATAATTACCATAATCATAACCTCAGATGTGTTAGAAGGAAAGAGGGAAGGAGGGAAGGAAGGAAGGAAATTCCAATTTATTTCTACTTTTCATGTGATTATAGATCATTTGTACATATAGTCGAGCCCATGTAAAACCTTCTTTAGGTTGTACTGAGTAGTGCTACACATAATGTGTGTCTTTCAGGCATTTGACATTTTTGTGTCCTGTTCAGCTAAAGCAGCCCTGTGATATATGACAAGTATATTGAAAGTGCAGATTCCTGTTGGCTTATTAAACAGGCAGCACACACACGAGAGCAAAGAGTTTTATTTTTACATTAGACCGCTGTTGGAGAAACAGGCAGTGGAGGAAATGGAGCTTTGTAATGAATTGAAATGAATATTGAAATTGCAGAAATTGCAGTTAACGCAAGCAAGTTGTTTCAGAAGCCACAGGAAACCAACTCCTGAACCATTTCACATGAATAAAACTCCCTATTTAAAAGTCTTGGCCATTGACGTTGCAGTAGATGATGTTTTAGGCATGCTTCTTATCCCCGGAAGGCCCCCTTGTTTTCTAACAAGTGAACTGTGACCTGTTGAGTAATTTGGTTGTTGGGACCCACAGTTGGAGCAGCTTAACCAGCTGTAATCTCCTCATCTGGCACTATGTGCTGTGTCAAGCACAAGTGGGTTTTATTTCAGTTATTCGTTGGCACCCATCAAAAATAGACTTAGAACTATTTTTAACTTGGCACCTGTGAAATAATGCATGTGAGGGACGGGTAATGAATGATCATAGCAGGTGTCAGAAGTATTCTGGTTTAAAGCCTAGGGGCTGGGGGAAAATTGGACAGATCTTGCTGTGTTTATTTATTCATGCTGGAATCTGGCAGACATGTAGCAAAAGCTATGTTGTGGTGCGGCTTCCCTGCTGCTTAGACCCCTACAGCTAGTGCTGAGAGCTAGTGCTTGGCTAGCTTCCTGTTGCCTTCTTATTGTGCCGGTGGCAGCAGAGAGTCCCACTGCCAAGTAGGCCTTATCCTTCCTTAGAGCTGCAAGCATTATTTGGAAAAAAGCGACCATCACTGCTGATAATGAGGTTGGAGGACATTTTAACTCCTTCAAATTGTAGCTAAACGCTTCAGAAAAGTCTTTTTTTTGTTGTTTCTTTAAATGGATAAAATCAAATTCTCTGTACAAATTATACCACAAGTAAAGTTTTACTCCATGCTCTGATGAAGCTCTGATTAAAAAAATCCGAGAAATCAACACCTCCTCCTCCAAATAGTAAGTGCTAACAAATTTGAATTTCCAATGACAGAAAGGAAGAGGAAAATAAGCCTGATTTGAATTTATGAATCTTGTTAGCCAAATGTTCAAGAAAGCCTGTACTTACCAATTAGCTTTCCTCAACAAGCAAATAGCTGCACTTCTTTTTTCCTGTGCTCTGACACACACACACACACACACACACACATACACACCTGCCATCAAACATGCGGGGAGGAGAGAGCCTGTCAAAGAAGCTGCATGAGAATCCGCACTGACAGAGCAGTTATTTGCAGAGCTTATGTCGGTAATGATAGAACGCGTGTTTCTCTCGGCGGAGGAGGTTATAACTGTTTTTAACTTCAAATAGCTTCCCCCTGGGATCTCTCCTGTGGAGGTCCAGCGTTGTGCTTAAGATGTTCCTGTGTCTTTTCAGCGAGCTGAAAGAGGAAACCTCAAACTTCCAGGTACTGTTGATCCCCCCCGTAGAGACAGGGGGATCTGGGGATGCATTTAATGGACTCTCCACATACACCAGTGCTAGTACAGTAAATTTATGTACTGAACTCAACATCTTTATCTATACAGCCACAGTGCATGCACACCATATGCACACACAGTTATTCTAACACTAATGTCATGCCACTGTGCGTGCAAATAAGCCCTCATAAAGCTTTATGAAATGAAAGTGTGTCACATCTATACATGTTGGTGGACTTTATCGGTCACATGTGGAGCAATGATGCACATCTCAGTAGTGTAAACCGCTGGATCTAAATGATGGGTAGACATTGCCATAGCAGTTACATGCTGTTTGTATATTTGTAAATGTACTTCGAAAGTTCATTTCTATTCTTTGTGAAATCTTGTTCAAAACAAGCGGGTTTTCATTCATCATAACGTAAAATTTGCAGATAATTTTAAGTTGCTGTCATGTGAGCGTGTGAAAGTGCCACACTGTGATCTGAGGCAGTGTAGACGAGTGTAAGTGGTTTTCGAGGTCATTTGAAAACCTTGTTGTTGACATAATCTACTCACCAGCTTTGATTCAGCTTCATTGATTCTCGTATCTTTGCAATCATACATCTGACAGCATGAAGTGTGCAACTTGAATAAAAAGGCTAAAATCATTGCAAAATTTTTTTAAATGGAATTCACACTCTGTCTGTTAGAGGCTGGATGAGAATTGCAGATGAAAAGATATTTGAGCTGCAAAATAGTCTTACACTGATGCAGAGCCTGTGAACGGCTGCATGAGGAACAATGTGAGGAGCACATTCACTGTGTGGAGCATGGGATGTGAAAATGATAAACCACATGCCTAAATTTGAGTTTGAACACACATGATGTTATTTCTGAGCTTTGGGTATTTTTTAGATTGATTTTCATTGGTCTGTGTGTATAATTACAGTTTCATAATAGCAAATAAAGTGCAAATAATATTAATTATCATGGCCTGCAATTCAGCCATTTGCCATATTGAAATGAGTGCAGCACCATGAAGCAATGTTTTAATTAGTGGGTCATTATTTTGTTTGAATCACACATGACGACACATGCGAGCATTCGATAGTTGCCGATGGTAATTCACCAACAAAGGTAGAAAGTGAGAAGCCTGCAAGTAAGAAAACATGAACAAACACAATGCACAAAAGAATCTGCTTTGCCAAAAAGTTATGAGGGAGGAAATGCTTCACCCTCAAAGATTCACACAGTCCGCTTTGGTGAGTAACACTGAATGTAAACTAACTTTTGTTTGTTTCGCAAGCAAGCTCTTTTCTTTGTAGTACCAAATTTTGTACACATCTGTACACTATGCAGGCTCAAGTGCATCTATAACATTTGATATGTGAGTGACAATGTATGAATAACTAAACTATTAAAAAAAACAGGCATTGCAGCCATGTGAATCACTCTGACATTGTTATCCGTCAAGTTGGGTGTCTTGACACAGATGTCACATTACTAACAAGGCAACACTCAACAGCCCTGATGCAGAGCGATGTTAGGAATGTGTGTGACATGTCGAGATGATGTAGACCTCAGGGTCTGAGTCTGGTGTCTTGAGTTTCAAGGCTGTCAACTCTCTCTTGAGTCCAAGGCTAGCGACCTTAGACCCTCACAGTGACAGCGGAGCACAGAGACCACAGATTCAGAAACACATGAACTCCAGCACGTGGAGCTTGGTTGTTAAACTGTAACCAGTATGTTGAATGTGTTGTACACGCTCGAGCTGATGGGTGAAAATGTTGACAGTGTGTCAATGGCAGCCCGTTTGACATTTCAAACTCAAGAATGATAGGCAAAGGCAGGAAGATGAAGGAGGGGTGGGAGGGGAAAGACAGGCTTTCCTAACCCTTCTCTGTTCTGCACCATGGGATAGAGAGCACAGGCAGAGAGAGGTTGACAGGACAGGAGAGAGAAAGGTTGGCATGTTGACAGCTGCAATCTCTCTCTTGCTCTCCCTCTCACATGCATGCATATGTGGACGTAAACAGGAGAAGGGCTAATTTTAACACAAAAATCTGCACTGTCTAACTGTCAGAGGTCAGATCTACTGTACGGCTCTTTTCATCGTCATTTGTTCAAAAAAAGTAGGAGCCCTGTCAACACTATCACCTTCACAAGTGAACTATAAAGTTACGTTTTAGGATGCAATGTGTGCCAGGAGCTCCCTGAGGAGCATTGTTAAAGTATTTTAGCAGGATAATAATAAAAGTGTACTTCAGGAACTGATAGAGGGCAAAGCCATCGAAACTAAAAGTACGCAGAGCCCATAGAGAGGATCTGGCAAGGATTTTCTTTTTTCTTTTTTTCATTGTTTTCCAGATTACGATCAACCAAACTTTCACTGCAGAGTGTGGATGATAAGTAAGTAGTTCATGGCTGATAGGGGTTTGAGAGAAATACAAAATATGTGTAAAAGGATTTTTTTTCTGTCCGATTTATACAATTGTGCATTATCCTATTTTAATCTGCCTCCACAGTATAGGCCGTAGTAAAAATTCTGCGATCGTAATATATCTGCACAAAAAGATTACTGTATTGATAGCCACTGCATCAGCTTCTCTCCGTTTATCCATAAAAGAAAGCGGATATTTCAGAGGGGTGCCAGGGGGTTGAGTGCAGTAGCTTACAGCAGAATTGAAAATAGATATTGAAGAAGGGGAAGATTAAAAAAAAAACAGGATATGAAATAAGGTTCAAGAGAGGCAGAGCAACATATCAGTCATTAGACCTTTACCCTTTACTCTCAAGCCCCTGACTCCACAGAGTGTTCAGGCTTGGAGTCGCTACATTTCATGGACATCCTTAAGCACCGGGGACACATATAGATTAGCCCTCAAGGGCAGTCTCGCCCTGAGCCCATTGGTACTGACTGATTATAGATTCAGCACGCCTGTCCTGCTCCTGCTTCGACTGAGGATATCAGTAGAAGGGGACAATGCCTCTGGATACTTGGCTTCCTAAAGACATCATCACCGGCATCCTAGAGAAACTTTAATCCACTATTTACTATTGAACTATTGAACTGAACAAGTAGCCCACAAGTCTACTTCTCGAATATTTTAACCTGTGTCAACAAGCTTTTTTTACTAAATATCTTGACTAAGACTTTAGAACAGTGATTCTCAAAGTGTGGCCCCTGGGGCAGTGGTGGCGTTCACAGACATTCTGTGCGGCCCCTGAACGTGGCATGAAATGCATGCATCATATATTAATCACCTGCCGTCCATTTCAATGTGTTCACTATCAACAAACAGCCTGTATTATAACACACAACTCGGCTGCTGCGTCAAACTACGCCCCCCTACAAGCATCTGTCAGATTAGGACTGACTGGTTGCCTGGCGACTAGTGGCACCTCCTGAGTGTGGCGGGAATTACGTTCTGTCATCAGTGCTAGTGCTGTTAGCTAAAGTTAGCGATGGGGATGGAGCCAGACAGCAAGACAATTGTGACCAGAGGGAACAGAAGTCTTTTAATCATTTTTAATCATTGTGACTATCACTAATTGTAATGACGGTAATAACCACATGTTATGTGGTATGCTTCTATAAGAACAAAAAGTGAAAATCTCTCTGGGAAAAGCTGCTGGGGAGCATCTTAAAGTTTTCTGGTATCTTAAAGTTTAATAATTGGTTTTTCGAATTATGTTGTTGTATTTGAGCATTTTTCCTGTGTGGCCCTTGATCAAATTGGCACTCAGTCATCATTACAGAACCCCTTATGAGAACCCCTTATCTACAGCCATGCAGGTCTTCATCATGTTCCCCATCATAATTTAGCACATTAACGTGCTACAATTTGCATGCTGACAAAGCTGAGGCTGGTTATTAGTATTGCATGTATTTATTCAAACACCAAATTATTGGAGAAATTAACAGTTTGACCAGATGATGGCACTAGATGTAAAGTTTAGAGATCACCAAAGTTTTAACAGTTCATCCTTAGGGGGACATTAATGTGTGTGCCAAAGTTCATATCAAACCATCCAATAACAGTTTAGACATTTCACTCAAAACCACACAGTCCAATCTCATGGTGGCACTAGGGAAAAGTCAGAGGGATCACCAAAGTCATTACGATTCATCATCTGGGCATCATAGATAGCTGTACCAAATTTCATGCCAAATCAGCTAACAGATTTCTCAGTGTGGACCGTAGTGGTGGACTGACCCACCAACCAACAGACCCACATTACCATTGCTTAAGCCTTGTTAAAATGCTGCCTTCAAATGGCAACACAAGAAAACTGCATCACATTGCAAAAGAAATCTGCGGCTTATGGTATTTTTTCCCACATTTTATGGAAGACTGCAGTATCTATTTATATTCATCACTCACTTATTCAAATAAGGTTTTCTTCTTTTCTTCTCTTTCCTCTTGTACATGGAGGTCAGAGTACAGGATCAGCAACAGAAAAGTGCATCTTAAGAAGCTTGAATCAATGCCTTGGTCCTTGACTTGTATTCTTGCAGACATACAACTTCAAATCCCTGCATCATAGCTGATAGCTATTCAATATACAGTGTGATCTTAATGCATAACATTAGTAATATGCTAACTAGTCACTGTTCCACAATCTAGTGAAATTTTTTTTCTTTGTATGAGTGCTTATCAGATTGTCAGAGTGACAACACTGAACAGAGTTGGATGTGATTTTCCATTCGTGGTTACAGTGCAGACTCTGGCAGCGTTCCAATCTTATTAGAAGGTATTTTAATGGCCTTCACAGAGTAAAATGATGGGCCTGTCACCATAGATGCGTCCGTATGGAAGCATGTCAGAGCAGTCATAAAAGCAATGACAGCACGCAGTATGACAAAATGGAACATCTGGACACTCAAAGCTGAGCATGCATGCAAATCTTTAAAATGCACATGCAGCCACATAGTTAGATGTGGGCACCAATGTATGCACACACGTACTTGTATGACTCATCTTCACATGTGCGCATGCATGGGCACATACAGATGAATACGGTGTCTACTGCGAGAACACTCCCTCCAGGATCTCTTAGCTCCAGATTGATCGACCACTACACCATAACAACCTCGTATCTCACCCTCATCTCAGTGAAATTCGTCTGTGCTGACAGTGATCAGTCCTGTGCTAGGATGAGGGTGTGCTGGAATTTATTATGTGACACTCAAGCAGCTCTCTCTTATAGCACGATGATGGTGAGACTGGAGGAAGAGGAGGAAAGATGGACACAGCAGTGTGGAAGGGGGTCAGTGGATACTTCATCGGTAGCTCGATGTGAATTCTGGTATTTGTCGCTGCGCCAACAGGGATTTAATCAAGTGTCACTGCAGTGAGAGGAGGTATATTTATGTGTGCAAACCTATTTGTGTCTGTGTGAGAAAGTGGAGGGATTTAACATCTTGTCTTGTCATACTGAATAAATCTCAGAAGTCTTTTCTACTGTGAGGGTGATGATTTAAAGGAACAGTTCGACATTTTGGAAAAAAGCGTTTATTTGCTCTCTTGTCTGTACCGTAAACATGGAGCTACAGCCAGTTAGCATAGCTTAGCATATAGTCTGTGAGGAGACAGAAACAGCTAGACTTGCTTTAAAGGTGACAAAATCCACCAAGAAGCACATTTACTAAAGCGTAAAGCTGAAATAGTCTTGCACTTAACCCCCCTGTGACACTGCAGCATGCTGAATGAAGTATAAGGTGTTAATAAGTGAGTTTTAGAGGTTCTGCTTGGTGGATTTTGTTACCTTCAGACAGAGCCAAGCTAGCTGTTGTTTTCATATTACGTTTATGCTAAGCTAAGCTAAGCTAATTGACTGTAGCGTCATAGTTAACAGACATATACAAGACTGGTATCGATCTTCTTGTCTAACTCTCTGCAAGATCATGAAATAGGATATTTCCCAAAATGTTGAAGTATTCCTTTGAGAGACTGAATGTTTCTGTTTCTGGTCTGCTACCTACCTTTCTAGGCTAATTTTCATTTATGCATTCTAAAACCCATACAGCAAATTATATCCACATTGACAAGTTGCACAAAACTCCAGAGATTTGTACGGGTCATGGAGCTGTATGCGTATATGCATGCACTAGCTTTTAATGTGCTGATATCTCAATACTGTGTTATTGATTATTGGCTTCAAGTGCCATCAGTAAGTGAGACTGCAGTCTAGGTAGATAAAAGCAGAGTGACCATGGATGTAAAAGTAAAGAAGTGCTGAGCTTTTGGATCTGGATCAGTATGATAAAGGAACTGAGAGATGCTCAAACGTTCTGCTCTGCTCCACTGTGTGTCCAGGTATGAAATGCTCTCGTCAGCTGGTGTTAACCTTAGTAGTAGCTGCTGTAGAAGACTTTTACCGTTGCATTGTTTTTCCTTTGAGAAACACTTGCAGGATTTTCCAAGCAGGTCCTCTTGCAAATGAAGCAACAGTGAAAACGTAAATAAAATGTGTGACTCCTGCAGTTACATTTGATAGTGTCTTTGTTATGTGAATTGGCTGTCAGTGGATATTTATTTCATACAGTATTTATTTAAGCAAATTTATGTTATAATGAATGCAGGCTTGAGTGCTTGCTGTTGTTCTGAACCTGCATGCAGCGGCATCATTTGTGCCAAGAAAAGTGAAACAAGAAAGGTTCCTCATTTTTTTCTTGCACAAAAACTTTAATGGCCGACTGTTTTGTCAAACTGTCGAAGCCAGGATTACCCATTAAAAGGAGTTAAGTGCAAACAATGCAGGGATTCAAATTATTGGAATACTTAAGGATGTGGATTTCTAAAGCAACTCTCGTTTCATTGCAGTGTTGAGGCATTTCAGCTGTTTCATTGTTCCCAAATCACTGACGAAATGAAGTCCAACACTGCGGTCACCCTCCATTACCCTCCAGTCTGCTCTGCTGGGAGTTGTTTGGAACAGTAAAACCTGAGGTTGGAAGTGTAAATGGAGTTTTCGGTGTACAGATAAAAATTTAATTTCTATTAGTGTGTGACTTCAGTACCCACCCTGCCTTCCTCCAGCATCCCTGCCTTGCTCTTTCTCTGTTGAGTGCATTTACTTATTTGGATATAACGGCCATTGCTTGAAAATATGCTTTCAGCATATCCACCCTGGGCGTTTGCCATCATTATGTTTAACCACTCTGGGTGATTACTTACCTGGCAATTTCTTGCAATTTCATACTTAATGTTACATTTTGGGAGAATTGACACAATCTTTGATGTACGCTAAGTGAATTTTCTTTTTCTCTAAATAACATCCAATGAAATTAGCGTTCCGGTGGGTATGAAGCCAGATTTGTCAGTTTGCTGCCAGTCACTCTGTCGAGTAGTCTCTCCAAGAATAATTTGCTGACTGGCGTAAATATTTTCTGCCTGTTATGGCCTTAATGCACAATCAGGATTGGTTGGCTAAATTTAGCAGGCTTAAGTGTTTTGGAAATAGACCACATAGAGAGTCAGGGAGGGTAAGAGCAAGACAAGGTAAAGACAATGGCACAGTCCTAGAACATTGAGTACGGTATTACTGCATATTGCTTTTATCATGAGCTCATGATTTTTTAGAGAGGAAATTAATCCCAGTGAATCTTATTCAAACTAATCAAACTTACTGTTATTGACATGAGCAGACAATTATGTAAAAGTACTGTATGTACAAGAGAAAACCAATCCAGTTCAGTTTGATCTAATGTGGAGTGAAAAATGTGTCACCATATAGCTGCTGTTTGCAACACTGGTTGAAAAGACATCAGCCCTGCATGGATTACTTAATGGATTACTTGACACAGGTAGTCCACCACACTGATTCCCATTCTGATTCAGCCGACTTAACACCTGGTGTATCCCAACAGATGGGGGTCAAAGTAAAGGAGACAGGAGATCGAAGCTTGTGGGTTTGTGGATGTCAGGGTCCAGCAGCCTCACTTCATCTTTCCCCATGACATGCTCACTTGGCCAGGCCACCTGTGGTGTTTGTGTGGTCAGAGAGGTCAGTGTTGGGGCGTAGAAAGAAGCTGCATCTCCTTGGTGACAACAAAAAGCAGCAGCTCGCTAACATGTAAAGAAATGTATAGTGGTTATTAGTTGTTAGACACCAGAGGTGTTGCTGAGGAAAGAAAAAAAAGAAGAAAAGTCCCTAATAAGTTTAGTCCCAGTTAAACATCTTATCAGGTAGGAGAAGGTGAAGGGAGTGCTGAGACCAATATTATAGCATGGAGGTCTTTCGAACTGATACTGAACCCAGGTGACTGCTGCTTCTTGTCAGAGCTCCAAACTGTTTGTTTTCCAGCCAGGCTGAAAGCCATAAACAAGATGCTAGCCCCATTTTGATGTTGTGTGATATAAAACAATAGGTGTTTGGATTTATGTAAAGCTGCTATGGCCTAATTATTTTTATATATTAATAACATGACATCACTTGACCATGTATGTGTATTGGGGTAGATGGTAGTGACAGTTCCTATCAGCTCTACGAACCTTTTAGCATCTTTGAGCTCTTGTTTTGGTTTTGACCAAAGCAGTCTTTGGTTCAGTCATGCTGCTCTCATCGTCTCGGCCACAATAGACAGTTGTTTTCCACAAAGAGCTCTAAAAACGCTACCTGCCCAGCACCGTACGACGGCTGGTAAACATAGTGGAGCGAGAACCTAACCCTAAGAATGGTCCAAATGAATGTAGTACAGGCTAAGATAGCCTGCATCTTGATATCATTATCAAAGCTACAAAAGCACTGGATCTTGCCATAATGCAACATCCACATCTCTGTAACCCTGGTGAATTACCCCGGTGACGTAACAAGGGTCACTTACTCAGCCCTGACAAAGCTCCTCCTCCCAGGAGCATAGAGGACATTATTATTATCTATGTTTTGGGTAACATTTCCCATGTGCTCACTGTTTAACATCTCTCTTAGATTACTCCTCAAATGAGATGTGTTACTCTAGAGGTGCCACACTTGTAAACTGCACTCCTTTTGTCCAGAAACAGATATTAGAAGTGGTTGCCAATATGTTGTAGGGATTATGTTATGAAAAGGAACATGACTGTTGGATATGTATCCGGTACGGCTGACAGCTGTGATTGTCACCATAACGGTAGGTGTAACAGTTTGCTCAGCCTCTCGTCTAATGACCAGTCCCCTCTTGTGCTACACAGCTGCACTGGTGGTGTAATAATCTTAATGCAGTTGTAAATCCTGTTACAGCTGTTTCAACAATTTGTCAGTCACTTTACTGATGAAGAAGTGTAAGAAACCGTGGAGCCTGGTGCCGAAAATCTCAATCTTTATCTTTGTCTTTCTCCGTTTGTTAATCTCTCTCCTAATCTCTCTCTGCCTCTGTCAGTCTCTTCGTCTCTTTCCACAACCACAGATTTAAATGCTCTCCCCCACAAGCTCCTTTATTTCCCCCCTGCTCACTGATTCAGAGTTTATTTAAAGGCTAATATTACACACAATTTCACCTTGAAATCACATCATTTCTATTCTTAAACTATGTTGTCATAGCTGTCACTGCACTAAGGTGGCAAGCAATTTGTTCTGCATTTTCTTAAATCCACTTGTGTTTGTACTGGCCACTGGCTTAAGAGTGTTTGGCTGCAGCTTATCACCCCACTGGGTCAAGTTGTAGCCTGTTGTTGGCATAGAAAAGTCTGTGAGCCACTGATTCCCCCTTGGGTCCTCTGGAACAGATGCAGAGCACCAGTGAAAACTGAAACAGGAGTCTGCTATCCCTCATAATTCCATGACAGTGAAATGAAACACTACCTCAAGAAAGCAATCAGACTCTCAAATTACCTTTCTAGGTGGGGGCATTGTTTGCAGATCAGCAGAACTGTCCTCGCTATGTCATTGTGACTCTCTCTCTCTGCCTCTCAGACACTCTGTGTGCAGTAATGAGTGGCAGAGTGGTGATGTTGTGTTGATTTATTGCATGGTTGCCCAAATGGAACCTGGATGGATTGTGTCCGTCATTGGGGCATCACTTAGATAGAAACACCTGTGATGCCCAGGGACAACTAACTGCTCCATCAGGAATGGGCTCCCACCTGAGCCGTAAGTGCATTTTATACACACTCACACACACACACACACACTCACACACAAGAGTTCACACAGATACACAATCGACGCACAAATCGCAATAAAGCATAAATTTGAGCACTGACAAAGCTGCACAGTCATTTATAAATTCCAGTTTCTTCTCAGTCAGATAAAGTGGCACAAATAGTATACCAGAGGTGTGTCTATGCAGCTGTACAGCCTATGGCATGAAAACAGCACTCCTATACATAATATTGTCAGACAGCTTAAAAGGTTTGAAAAATAAGTGTAAAAATTGATGCAGCACAACCAGATATATCGTCTTTTTTATTCAACACACTGTTCTGCCTCGTCAAAACCCAGTGCCTACATCACCCACAATGCAACTCGATCGTGGACAGTTGGGTAGGACTGTTCAGGTATGCTACGCTAGTAGTGGCTTATGTATTCTCGACTCTCTAACCTCAAGTAGAGATGAGGAGTGGGCTACTGAGGCCTGTTGAGCTTACTTGTCTCCAACTCCACCTCTCCAAATGTTTTACATTTTCAAACTTGTAGTTTTCTGCTCTGAACGACACAGACTCAAGTGACACCACTTGAGGCAATTTGTCAGATTTAGAGCAGATCCCTCTGGAGCCTCAAAGGGCTTTATACAACTTTTTTTCACATGCAGCAGTACTCTTAAAAAAAGAGGCTTTGATGTGTAAAATCAACAGAGTTCCTGTTAAACTGTCCACAGGAGTCTTAAGGCAGTGCCACCTTTAAGGCGATGGGTGTACCGCCCTAGGTGCAAAGAAGTGCCGTCTCCTGGATAAACTCAAGGAATGACTTCCCTCGCTGTCATTCCATAACCTGCCAACATTGTGGAGGGGTGTGAAACACTAGTGCTAGTACCTAGCTAATCCAGCACATGCACAGCCTACAAATATGAGGCCATTGTACCAAAGCACATTATTAAACTTTGTTAGAAAGAAAGCATTGTCTACAATGACAGTGATGACACCAACGTCAGCCACAAGCCAGAGGGAGAAATTAAACTATACAACAGTAAGATCATTAAAAGCTCTGCAGCATACCCAGCTATCAAGACACCACTACACCACTGTGATATACCAGCGCTTTACCACACACACACACACACACACACACACACGTTTTGGGTCTTTGTTCAAAAGGTGCTGGAGCAGCATTGTTTCAATATCAGATTTGTGTCCTTGTCATTGTTTCCCAGGGGCATTGTGGGAGGAGGGAAGGAGGAGAGAAGGAGGAGAGCAGTTAACAGGTTGACCAATGGAGGAGATGGAGGAACACATACACACAACACAAAGCTACACACACGCACACTCAGCCATAAACAGATTTCTCAAATCCATCACTGTGAATAAAGGCGCAAAATGAAGTGAAGCTCCATCCCAGGAACCAAATTCCCTGCTGTCCTCTCAAAGCAAAAATCTTGATGGACAGTTTTATTTGATGTGGCATATACACTGTGAGTTTATAGGTAACCACAGTATGTACCAGACTACTAACAGCAGAAATGTTACAGAAGCAAAATATAGAGGGATGTGTGGACAGAGAGATGGATGAATGGACAAATGAGCGAAATAATTAACAAATAAGAGTTTTTCTCCTTCAACACCAATATGCTCAATGGGCTGGAGACAAGAGCGGCATGTTAGTCAATGAAATCAAAGCTAATTAAGAAAGTAAATGAACAAAACACACAATTAAAGACGCTCCACCAAATCAGTATATTTTTGTAATGCAATATATTGTAAGCTATACGGAAGTCTGAAATTGTTGTGCATGAGATGTATGTACATATACCGGAATCAGACATATGACACATATTGGAAAGCCATATCATTTCCATATTCACAACTGCTATTTGCTGCACGTGTGTGCACATAGACGACAAAATCTGATTTATACTATTTGACAAACACTAAATAAAATATAATAAGGTGAGACAACCCTCTTCTTTGAACACTGAACACTAGTCATTCTAGATACTGTTGGCAGTGCGCAAAACTGCAGCTGATGGCAACAAAATCTTTCCGAAGTGCACTCTCCTGTGTATCTGTATCAAACATAGTAATGGTGCTGAGTTTTCTCTTGCTGCTCGTACTCTGCTTCCTCTCCTGCTCCTCTCTCCTGTCCAAGCTCCTCTGCTCCTCTCTCATCACCTGCCCTGTTCTGCTCAACTCTGCATGTAAATGAGGAGAATCGACAAAGGAAGAGGAAAACCATAATATTAAGTGAAAGCGCTGACGGCATGGCATAATGATGACAAATCTGACAACAGGGGACAATAAACTTGAATCAGCTTGGCTATTTAGTTTGGTACTTCTGTATCAAGAAATGAAATCATGATTGGATAACCTAATTAATATATTGCCAAATATAAATGGCTTTTGGCACATGTGTCTAGCTAACCTAGATCAGTAATGATGTCTGACGTGCCTTTTGAAGAAATTTGCTTTTCATTGTTTAAGCAGAATATCAGAGCATTTAAGATTCTGTTATCGAGCCTGTCAGTTTCTGACCAATCCATCCACCTATCACTTATCATCTGTGCTGTCTGACTGACTGAGGCTGCTGTTCTGTGCTGCAGCTATTAAGAAAACACTTTGACAGAAAAAAGGGAAACCCTGTGAAAATTCTTTCAACATCTCATGTAGGCCTCCACAGCTACAAACAGAATGTGTTTTAGTCATTGTTTGAACTATTAAGCTAAAGTGTAAAAATATATACATTGCTAAAGATGTGCAAAGTTAAACATCCTGTGCTGACACAGAGGATTGTTGGTCTGTGGGCTGGGGATGAACCCCAGACAGCCCCGGCCCAGTTCAACCCCTGCTGATATTTTACATGAATATATCATCATGTCATATATATTTAAAAAGATACAGTTATATGACCTTGGCATATATTTTAATGAATTTTAGTGAGCATGGCATATATGTTAATGACTTATGCTTTCATTTATTCTACAGAAATAAATGTACACACTACAAGTTGCATATATGTCAAACTTGTATTTTTCATATGGTGATATCTGTAATAATGTGTACAAATTACACATGATAGTAATACAAAAATGACATGTTAGCCAGAAATGCAAAATAAATAGACTTTGCATGAATGCAACATATAGACGCTTAATGTATAGTTATTTTGAATTAAATGTATATGTGAGTTAATGCATGAGAACAAATACAATTTAAAAACCTTTTATAAAAACAATAGATGTTTGACATCCAACCCTTCACCAAGAAGTATTTATTAATTCATTTATTTATTTAGTCTATGCATATTTTGAAGCGAGAGATTGTGACCTTTAAAAATTGTGGACACTGAATGTTGTGTAAAAGCTGTACAAACCTGCTTAGTTTGAATCATATAGAACAACAAAAAAAAAAAAAAACTAAAACTTTTGTGAGAATCAGAACTCACATTTAGAGTAAATGCTCCGAGCTCTGGACCGGTAACATTATGAGGCTGAACAGGTGCAAAATGCATTAGATAAACTTTTATTAGCTTGAAATTATGTCCAGCTGGTATCACTCCAAGTGGAAGCACTATGAATACAAACAAGACGGAATTGAACTAAAATCTTGCGGTTCAATTGTATGAAAAACTAAAGTCACTTTTATATGATAAACAATGTTGAATACCATCCAGTTTAAAATTGAAGCGCATGGGGTGATGTTGATGGAGTTGAGGATGAACAAGATGACCCTGAGAGTCACGTGTTTGCCCTGCTGAGTCGTCCTTATGCTGGACACTGTATCCTCGTCCACATCAAGAGCTGCTGTGCAGCTGCTTCCCTTATGGAGATCAATAATGTATCACATGAATCATTAGTTCACACGCAAGGGCAGAGATCACACAGTTCTTGTAATCTATATGCCTCTGAAACGCTCTGACAGTCCGTCCTCTGAGCTCTGGCATTTTTTTTTTACTGATTTCTCTGGATACTGAACACCTCCACTGGAACATACAGGATTGGGATTAAGTGTCCTGCTGAAGTGCTCTTGAACCATTGATGGTGGAGATAGGGGTGGGGATCAGCAGCATTTTCGCATTTACAAGCCCACCTCACTGTGTCACAGACCATAGTTTGAATTCAGTGAATTATAGTTTTGGTGGCTTCTGTGGTAAATACAGGTCAAGGGCATGCTGCCTTAATGCCCGTATGAATGTGAAGCAGAGAGACTTAAGCTTCCCTGGATAAAGAACAGAAAAATTGTCATTCATGTCGCTTTGTGCACCATAAGCATGAGACACGCTCCTTTTATTTCCCTCTTTCCCTCTGCAGACTTGTTCAGTGCAGTTCTTAGCAGGATCGTTGGTGTGTAGCTGGTGTTGCTTGTGGCGTGGCGTGGGGGTACACATCGCTGCTAATCGCTGTCGGGGCACGGACCCAACTCACTGGCCATGACACCCAGGGTGTGGTGAATCCTATCAGTCCCCGGCAGATCCTGTGGCCTCCACTTTTCACAGCTACTGTTCTGTATAGTTGGGCTGTCATCTGCGGGGTCACCGCAGCCCTGTCGAATGGGTATTAGCAATAATGCTAATATTTACCGCAACGTTTGATCGAAAACGGGTTTTCACAATAGCCTTTTGTTTGCTGAGGCCATGTTTTTGAATAGTCCAGAATGTAACCCGTGTGTTCATTTTTTGTTGATGAAAAATGGGCGAGTTGCTAGATTGAAAACTCAATACAGGAAACTTTCAAAGTGTGACAGGGACAATCGCCCCTGCCAAAACTATTCTTTAGTTGTGATTGAAAAGGCTTGAAGTAATCAGTCTGTGGAAAGTCTTTCTTTTTTCTTGCCTATCACTCTACCTCTTATTCTGTCTGTCTCTCCAACTCCATCCACAGCTGTGCCTGGTGTGATTAATGGCGGCCATTCATTAGCTTGATCAACCACTTTAGCAGAGATTATTAATCAGATGCTTATTTAAATGTCACTGCTGAGCAGCTGAGAGGAAATGAGGCCACTGGGAAATTATGTGGGGATTTTTTTTGTGCATGGGCTGCTTATGTGTGTACTCTGCGTGTTTATGTCCTTTGTCTCTGCAATAGCAACACACTGATAACCCTGACTCTCAGGTATGTGCTGTTTTAAATACATTGGGCTCGGCAGCCAATACTGAAGGGATACGTATCAGTGGAGTTTCTTTGCGTAGGTGACAGGTGAGCATTTCTCACTGGACTGAATAGGCGCCATTTTTCTGGTACCCAGTTAATATAATACAATCCACAAGCCTCCCCCAGGCATCAGCCTTGACCCCTACCATGCTACAGGCAAATCTGCCCCTTACCTGACATCAAAACTGCAGAAAACACAATAAATACATTAAAATACATCTATACTACACATATGTCAAATAGTCAATAAGATCATAGACCTGACCAGCTTTAAAGTGCACTAAAACGCCCACACCAATTACCACATGGTCTCTCCCGTCACCTTTAAATTGGTTCTCAGATACCCCAGGGACCCTGAATGCCCTGGAGAGGAGAGACACCAGAGGTGAGTGACCTGAACATAAACATTACGCATATATTATTGCACAATCGAGCAACTATTAACTCAATATGTAATCCATCATCTTTTTGGCAAAGGTTATACCCCAATGAGCACATTATGCAAGTCTATATGTTTGTGTTTACAGGGCTGATGCTCAACCAATTCCAGTTGAGAGGGAGGCAGCTACAATATCTACAAAACACATATCATTAGCACATGCAAAAAAGAAAAACAAAACATTCACCCCATTAGGTTTGTGCCTTATTTCTTTTAACCGTACTGTATACCTATTGTGCTACAAAATACCAGTGCTACAATGAGGAGGATCTTCATAACTGGAGCCTAATGTTCAGTCCAAATGAGACGTGTCATGTCTCATCAATAAAACATAATGTTGTGCCTGTATTATGAAGAGCAATACAACACTTCTGGGATTGCACAGTTACTAGAAATTTGCATCTCTTATGACAGTTCTGCTGTGCTCTGATTCATTTGTGTGTGTACCTACGCTTACTCAACAGACATTTCCTGCTATACAGCCAAGCAGGGCCAATCAAGTCCCACTCACTCAGATTTTTTTTTTTTTACTACAACAAAATCCTAATGATGTTTTTGTGTTAAGCTGCCAAACTGAATTACTATTGCTGCACTGCCAGCATTATAAGCATGTTTTTGAAGCAAAGTGATGAGCAAATTTGAGCTGGGATTTACAAGCTGCTCGTGTTTGCTTCTGGGGGCTTTTGCACATAACCTCTGTAAATTCTGCTGTGTTTCTGTCAATCTGTCTGATTCTGCTAGCAACACTTTTGTATACAGTTGTATAGTTTTTTGGTCAGGATTATGTATTGTAGAGTGATGACAGTGTTCTGCTCTTTGAGGAGTTCAATATGTGCATGAACAAGAGCTGTAGGGCAACTTGAAGTCTGTGTCCCAGGCTTTAAAGTGAGCATTTTCTGTGTTGCAAAGGGTAAATACAGTAAGCCCCAGAAGATTACACACTTAGTCGAGCTTTATGAAGAGAGGAGAGGGCGTGTCCGTGTGTGGATGTGCTCTGAATTCATCTCACTCAGGCGAAGGCATTTCTACAATGCAGTGGAGAAAGTGAGCACTGGAGAGAAGCTGCAGTGTGAATACAATGGCAGCGCAGAATGCACAAATTCCACTTGCACACAGGATGCTGTGCTCACTGTGGTATATTAGGGATTTATTCAGTGTAGAAGCATGCAGTGATGCTTTTGGAGCTTCATGTTCACCCTGTAATCAAATGTTACGCAGTGTGACCAAGCTGAGGCATGCAGCTTATAAATAACAAGGGTAAATCACACGCTGTGGAAAGAGTACACGTACTTTGTATAGTTCATCAATCATTTTATCAATCCATGTAATTGATTGAATCGATTAATCAAGGAGGGCAGCGAAGGAGAGGAGGTGATTGATGACGGCGGGGATGGAACGCGCCTGATTGAAATTCAGGAGCTCGAGTCTAAAAAGGTCAAGGGTCGCACGAGAGGCATTTACTGGCATAGCAGCGTCTTAGTGAGACCTTCGTTGACATGTTAAGAATAGCCTTTATCAAAAGTGTGTGTCCGTGCGTGTGTGTGTGCCTATGTACATCATGCATCTGTTCCTCTGAGGTTGTTTGGCCTTGTGATCGCGGTGGGTTAAGTGATGCCAAAGCCCAATAATAAATCTCTGGCACAACCAGCACAGATGACCTGAAGGTCACCGTTTCATTAACTGTCTTCCACTTTGATTTTCTCATCGCTCGTTCCTGTCTGCTGCCCGGCCCGCCTACCTGCTCGCTTTCACACACGTAAACATCCCGTGGAAGGCAACATGGATAGTACATGGATGGAAGGAGGCTGGAGACTGGTTCGACATTTTAGGAAATTTCCTTTTTCTGCCGAGTGTCAAACGAGAAGTTTGGTACGACTCTTACACCCGTATGTTAAATATGAAGCTTGAGCCAGAAGACGCTTAGCTTAGCCTATGTTAGCTTAGCATAAATACTAAAAACAACTAACCTGGCTCAGTCAGAAGGTAACAAAATACACCTAAAAGCTTCCCCAATGCTCACAGAATAACACATTGTGTCTGGTTTGATTCATCTGTATCAAATATAAAGCATTTATTAAATTCACATTATTATTATTTTATGGGAGATTATTTGCTGGACTATTTCAGTTATTGAGCTTTACAGGTGCAGGTTGTTGCCAGGCTAGCTTTTTCTTTTGTTATCTTAATGCTAAGCTACAGTAACTGCCATCTAGCTTTAGCTTCCTATTTACCGTATATATATGACAGCGGTATCAATCTTGCTGAAATGATTAGTGGATTAATCAATTTGTCAATCCACAGAAAAATAAACTGCAGTTCTTTAAACAAGTAAGCGTCAGTCAAGTCATTTTTTAAGCTAGAATCACAAAAGTTTTACTGCTTTGAGCTTCTCAAATATGAATATTTGCTGGAATTCTGGTAGTAAACTGAATATATTTGGATTTTGGACTATTGGTTGATACATATCTTCTTGTTCTTTGGGAGACAGTAATTTTTCACTATTTTGGAAATCCACGTTGTCTATGCAGTCATATGAGTGAAGAACAAGGCTGAGCAGCACTGATTCACTTCTGTGGAAACAAACGAAAGGGGATGAAGAGTCACCACATGGAAGTGTTTGTTTCAACTGCACAAGCAATTAAAGCTGAATTAAAAAAAAAAAAAAAGGTTGCGCACTACCACTTAGTTACTTAGCTGTCAAAAGGCCAAAGGAGCCACCTGTAATTGTAATTGTATGGTATTCACCATTCAGCTTTTTGTAGATCGGATCATTTGAGCTTTAGTAAAAAAGTAGCAATTACCTGAGAGGGAGCTGTGTTGAAATCCCGAGGAGAAGCCCTTGACTAGACTCTAAGCACCTCTCCTGACTGCCTTTGTGTTCACATGAATGTTTTACTTTGTCCCGTTTGGTATTGAAAACACCAAGGAGAGAGGGTTTTCTGCAGCCTTGCTAGATTTGTCACTGGTATTCAGCGGGCTCTCCTTCGTCTTCTCACCGTAAAGGGAGGTTCACCTCTTTTGAACCCCCCTCTAGAGCACAGCTGAAATCGGGCCAAGAATCTCTCGCCTTTGATTATAGTTTTTATGCAGCAAGTGTCATCATCAAACACACTGAATGTTCATCCTCCCTCACCCACCATTTCATTCACTGTGTTTTTTTCCCCCCCTTCATCTGGTGTTCTGTCACCAGGCGTGCAGCCTTGCCAGGTATATCGGACTTGCTCCTCGGGTCACACTGAAGCTCTGACTCATGTCTAGACAGAAAAATTAGGGCATACATACAGACAAAAAAACTGTGACATTTAGGCAAGGTGTTCACGCTGCGCAATCAGACCTCATTTTCCACACTGGGCTCAGTCAGTGGTAGCCATGTCTCGATTTGGCAATGAACAATCAGATTTAATGTGAAGCCTTTTTTGTGTTTCCTATTCCCGCAGGCTCTGTCCACAAATGAATGCAGCCCAGAGCTCACAGCTAACAGCATATCTTTGAAAGCACAACTGCTCCTTCAGGCTGCAATACAATGGAATCAGCAGGAATGTATTTAATGCTGTGGAGATTTTTATTTCAAACACAATGCTGTGTATCATAGCTGGATGTCAAGGTGACATGCAATGCCATGATATTGGAATTCTAGCTCAGAAATAACACCAAGAGTGATTATCACGTGAATACTTAATGGTTTTCATTATTACTGCCCTTTATGGTATTGAAAACTGAGACGAAACTATTTGGAAACAAGTTTTAAATAAGTGATAGGAAAGCTCGTAACAACAACATTATGTCTTTTGTCTATGAAAAAGTGAATTTTGATATCAATTCGCCTTAATTTCAAAGCCGTTTACGCTTTAGAAGCTGAAATTCTGCTTGAGTACTGCAGGTAAAACACACAAACGTCCCCATGCAGCACACACGCACAGAAATGATGACGTGAAAGAACAGTAGAGATTGTTCAAGAGTCAATTTCTGTCTTGTGTGAAGTCATCTGAGGAGTGATATTGAATCTTTGGGGATAAGAGACGAGACTGTGATGTTTCACTAGCAAGACGAGGTAACACACCTAAGCGATGCCGGGCGTGTTGATGTAATTTATTGCAACATTATACAGAAAAACTGTTTAAAAACCTTTCCGCTTCGAGCTGACTTTCAAAACTTTACTAGACACTTCCCTTATCTTATTTGGCTGACAAAACGTACGGCTTCAGCTCGGCTTTGTTAAAGTTTTGATTCTCACAGTGTAAAACTTTGGTTAAGGATTAGATTCCCAGTCCCCAGCGGTCTGCAAAGAATTCCGAAACCTTTTTTTAGGCAATTTTTTAAAACATTTCTTCTATTTATCTCTCTTAAGCTTCAGTTCTGTTTTGTTCTGACACTGTAAAGGGGAGCGAAGATAAGACTTAACCTTATTTCGTGGGCTCAGAGGAGTTGTTATCCATATTTAGCACGTCAGTCCAAAAAACAGTATCCCTGTTGTGTTCTTATTGTGTTCTTGTGTTCTTAACTTTTACTGTCAAAGTTGCTGTAAAATACAGCTGCATATTCTACTGATTAGCATGTTGAGTGAAACCCCAGTAGAGCTTCTACTGCGCAAGAGTTTGACCTTGATCCTTTAAATTTGCTCGCAAAGCCTTAATTGCTGGTAAATTTGGTTGATCCCAGATTTTGACTAATGTGGCTCTTATGAGGGTATTTTACATAATTTTAGGAGAGTGAGAATATTGTGGTGGCTTCTCATACGTTTAGCGCAAGAGCAACTTAGAGTTCTAGTTTTATGTGTTTTGGTCAAAAATGAGTTTTATGTTTAATGTACTGTGCTTTTACAGTTTTTTTACCCTTTGTACACTTAAATTACTGTAATGAAATAAAAGGTTGAACCACTCCATTAAGTGTACACATGCAACATGTACCACCATGCATCACTACTTTGGTCCAGACTGAAATATCCCAGCAGCTATTAGCAGGATTGCCATTCAATTTCATACAGACATTCACGTCCCCACTGTTATCAGTTTGAATCCATTTCTTGCATAGCTAATTAGATACATTCACATGGTTAGCATGACGCACACTTAACATCAGTGTGTTAGCATTCTCATTATGAGCGTTTAGCATTTACCTCTGCGATTTTTGTTTATGTGTAATGCAACAATCTTGTCAAAGTATTCAAACAGTGCGACAATCATGCATAAGAGGAGGTTTGTACTAGATTTGCGGTCATGTCAGAGGATGACATGGATGATAACATGCTGGAAGTTTTTTTGTTTTTGGAAGAGAATGTGGTATTTTCAATGGTGTCAAAATAATTTAGGAGTGAGAGCAGCAATTTGGAGTTTTCTCTGCAGGAAGTTGCTCAGTACATTGTTACACCTGGTTGCTTTTGCCTGTGAGAGGATCTTGATTTTGTAATCATGTATTAAAAATGAATGCCCCCCCCCCCCCCCCCCCCCCCCCCCCCCCACCCCCCACCCCCCACCCCCCCCCACCCCTCTTCTGCTCTCTCCTCAGATCCGGACTTTGCAGATTTGGGAGTACCCCCACCTCTGCCCTGTAGGTATACTCTCTCTATCTCTCTGCCTCTTTCTTCCTTGCTCTTTCTGTCTTTGCCTCACCTTTTACATTGATTTTACATCTCTTGTGCTCTTTCTATCCTAATAAATCCTATATACTGTGGTTCCTCCAGTTATTTGGATCATTTGTGTCCTGCTTATCTAAAGTAAATACGTATGTGTACCAACATGGTGGTTTTTGTGAGTCCACGTGCGTTTGGCGAACCGCACATTTGTGCACGTGTGTGTTTGTGTGTGTTTATGCAAATGTGTGTGTTTCAGCCTGTCAGTATGACATGGTTGGTCCAGAAGGTATCGTTGAGTCCCATCAGATCACCAGAGACGGGAAGGCGGGCGCCGCAGAGGCCGTCGACTGTAAATGGTACATCCGTGCTCCGCCACGCTCCAAGGTTAGTGACATGAGCTACGCTTCCACCCACCTGTGAATTCGATTTATTTTTGAAATGTCACATAAAATAAAATTGAAACGAAATTGCGCTCCCATCAGCTGCGTTGATGACAGCAGAACGCAGTTACGTCAGACGAGAAATCAACAATAAAAATAGATGCCGCACGTCTTCATTCCTTGTGAAATTTTCCTCTTCAAGACTGTATTGAGATATCGGGAGTTTCTTCTTATTAATTGGCTGTTTCCATTCAGCTTTCCTTCACACATGCAGAGAAATCAGGAGTTGCATCAGGAGGCTTTGATATTGCATGTGGGTTTGTCTGCAGCTGTCAGCAGTATCTCAATGTGAGTGTTCGTGGCTGCGGGGGGACATGTTCCCCCTGCTAGGGTCAGACAGATAGGCAGAAGGGTTTATTTGGGGTCAGGCCCATTTTTTTTAATCAGCAAGCTGTTGCCAAAAGGAAGAGAGGGATGGAAGGAGAGTGAGAGAGAGATAGACAGACAGACAGGGAGGGGAGTGGGGGTAGACCGGACGGACAGAGTGAGGGAAGGAGCTTTAGTGCTGATGAAATAGTGTTGCCATGCAGTTTGACCCTGAGGCCTGCTACAGCTTGTATTTGTTTTCTCTGCCAGTGTTCGCCATGCCGCCCTGCATGCATATACAAATGCTGACATACATCCACTGTCACACACACACATACACACCTTTGCTACATCCCCTAACACACACTAGACATACTTCCTTATCTACCAGAGCTACCTGTGCTGCATTAATGCTACAGGATCAAAAGTTTCCCGGGGCCTGAGCAGCAGTACAGGAAAAGGCCACATTTTGCAAGAGCTGTAACTTCTCATATGAGTCCATATGGATTGATCATATACGCACATAAATAGTTCAGTCCACGACTGCAGTAAATCTACTGCTGAAAAAGTGTCGGCGCTCTTCTGGGCACATTTGCAGGGTTTGATTTAATAGGATAAAGCCACATTTTTACTTTGACTTTTATGGTTAGAACAATTCATTCAAGGACAGAAAGTATTATGAGGTCCCTCGTTTTGAGGATTTAAAGGGTTTGGTCACATTTATAACTGTATAATTGTAAATGGTGATGTAAAATAAACCTGCAATTTATGTTACAATGGTTTGAGGACATTCAAAATGCTTGTTGAAGATTTTAAGTCGCACATTTTACCACATGTGAGAATGTGAAAATGTAGATATATGAAATTTAGATAAGAAAACCTTGTTTAACCATAATGCTTAAAAGTTATTGCAAAAATGAAAGTCTGTATGTGAAATAGTGACTTACTGTACAGGTTTTATTAGCGGGGCTCAGTTCTCCCTGGAGTGAGATAAGGCAGCTGCAATGTCAGCGCAACAGTGTCACTGTTTGTTTCACTAATTCAACATCTGTTAATGTTACAGTTACAGTTAAAGTCTTACAATTCACATTTGGGAAGGTAGTGAGTTTTGTTTCATCCCTGAAAAAAACTATGGTTTGGTTCATAGTAGTTTTTCATGCAGGTTTTTCATACAGTGCTGCAGCCTCTTGTACTGTACACACACACTGTCTTGTGATATGACTGGTTGATAATATTGGTGCGACTATGATTCATGGCCATAGCAGTTGCTTGGCTCTTATCTGACATATTCTTCGGGCTGCATATTTCTTGCTAATGCCCTTGTTCCCCTTCAGAAATGTCCTTCAGATTCAGCTACTTTAAGCCCCAAGGCCACAGGAACTATAAGACTGCGTCATCCTCCTAGAGCCATTCTGTTCACCATCAGCACTCAAGTGGAGCCACATAATAGGTAACATTGAAACAGGTAGTAACAGGGGCCCTGGCCGTTGCGGTCGCTTCAAAAAAACGCAGCATCGATTCCTCAGTCCGTCTAAGTGGAGTGCGTAAGTCAGCCAGTACATAGTGGCTACAGCGCCAAAGAGGACCATAAGTCAATTTTGTGGATGTTGCATGCATGCATCTGTGTGTGTGTGTGTGTGTGTGTGGGCGGGGGGGGTTAAGGCTGTGTATATATGTGAAAGAGCGACAGAGTGAGCGAGCCTGGCAGTGTGATGTATTTTACTTGGTCTGAATCAGTGTCATATTTCACCCTGCAGGAACGCCTCACAAGGCAAATCATGGCCCAAAGGCTGACAGTCATTGGCACTGATGGACAAGGCGGCAAATAAAACTTTTAGCACAAATCTATCTTCAGTCACACACGGTCCTGACGCTCTCGCCTCCATCAGCGCAGTTCACACTCAGTTACGCATAAAATTTATAAAACGTACTGTCTCACCTCCTCTCAGGCATGCTCATATGTTACTGCAGTGGATGCAGAGGACCTCCCTCCTTCCTCCTCCCCCAATCACTGTGTATATGCATGCGTGAGGTTGTGCTGCGTGCAGGGCAGAGCTTTCATTTCCCCATGCTGATACAGTACTGCACTGTACCCAGTGTGCCAGAAACAGCAGAGAGATAATGACATCCTATACCGGAGGCTCTAATTAGACTGCACCGGAGCACTCCAGAGAGAAGGGAGGAGAGGGGGATAGAGGGGGAGGAAAAATGGGAAAAGGGGGATAAGGGAAAGATACACTCAATAATGCATTTCATCGAACATTTAAATGTATAGAGATGAAGTTTAGGGGTGAGATGGCAGATGGCAGAGGTAGGAATGGTGTGAAATTGAAGGAAAGCGGAGAGTAACTGAAAAATATACCTGCAAATAAGTAATAATGACCATGTGTTGCCGCCAGAAGTGACAGCATTGCACCAATTTTAATGCCATAATGTGATTGCTTCACAGCACCATATGTCATTTTAATTTCAGCCTTTCCCATAAATGGACTTCTCAGAAACTACGCCAAAAAAACTAAAGTTAATAGCATTTACTGGTATTCAAACTAGCATTCGAAACCAACATGCAGCTATTGACGAATAAAGAGATAATCACAGATACTGGGTTTTACAAAATAACAACTCTCGTCATCTGCAATCTGTGTTTTCCTAGTAACGCTTTTCTCTTGTTTGGACAGTTGTCCAAATTCAGCTGACAGCTGTTAGTTGTAGTGAAATACTCTCAGTCGGCTCATTTGGACTCATAACAGTTAGTGCATTTTCCTCAGACATCATTTGTGTCCTGTCTGTTTTCCGCCACACCTGCCTGCACTGTCTGACACCTTCTATGTCTTTTCAAGAAGATAATGGCCAAAATATGGACATTCATTCTGACTGTAATGAACAGCACGAACACAGTGAGAACATATTCTTCCTCAGTGATGGATTCTGCGTCATTATTGGGCACTGCGGAATCAATGGAGAGGCAGCCTATTTTCCTGCTAGAGCCAATCTCTCGCCTTACAAATTGGTGATTTTATCTATCTGATCTATTGCCGTCATTTGGCTTTGTGATGCCATCCGCGCTCAGATTTTTCTTCATCATTGGTCAGTTAGAGGAGTTCAGCAACAAAAGCTGCAGAAAAACATCATGAAAAGCTTTTATTTAGTTATTTATTTATTTATTTATTTGTCTGTTGGTTTTTGCATGACTTTCTCACATAATGAGACCTTCCTGATGGCCTTTCCTGTCAAATCCAGTAACCGGCATCTATCAGACATTGCTTTAGTGAATGCAAAGGTTGAGCAAGATATCGCAGGCGTGGAGAATTGCAGTTATTAGTTTTACACGCTTAAACTCAGCTGGGTGCATACTGGTGAAATGCAAACGACTGCAACCTTTGATACCATTTGCACCATTTCATGAAATAAAAATGATGCATTGATACAGGACCACAAGGCTGTTGTCTTTTACAGCATAAAATCGTGTATGTGGCAGCACAGTGTAAGGGCTTTTTTCTTTTATCACTGTACTGCCCCTCTCCACAAAATAACAATAATTGAAAACGCTTTCAAGTTAAGCCTGCAACTATCAGCACTTACAATGTCTAGAAGCTACATTTCTGTCTGTGTTTCACTAGTGCTTCAGGTTTTACTGTGTAGTTGAATTTGTGCTGTACCTCTGTGCTGCTTATCTTCTAGGTAAAGGCCCCAGTAAATCATTATTGATGTTTAATGCAGTGCTCTTATACAGTAAGTGGTAAAAGTTTACCAAAACTAAAACTTTAAGTTTAGTCAGATAGACCGTGTAAGGCCTGAACTCACATAGCAAGTGATGTATGGGTGCATTAGTGCAGCTCTGAAATATGCCATAGAAAATAACAAGACTGTGAGCCAACAGCCATGTTAGCAGCTCTGTGCTAAAGCGCCGCAGTGGTCTGAGTGAATGCTAACATGACAATGTTAACATAGTGATGTTAAGAAGGTGTAACGGTTGACTGTGTTAGGAAGCAAACAAATAAACAAAAATAACTAATCAACTAACTAAATAAATACATCTACAAATACTATCCTAGCTGCCCTCAGCATGTCTTAATATAATGATGATAATAATAATAATAATAATAATGATAATTGCCTCCATTTACTCAGAGCTACCAGAGCTTCATGATGATCAACGCAAGTCCAGTCAGCGCTGAGGAAATGCCAGCAGCAAAACAAAGGATCCAGAAATGCACAGAATTTATACATATGAAAATTTGTTCCTCTAGCCTTAATTATGAAAGTGTAATCGACTCATTCTTGAAACTGAAGTTTTTAGCTATTTTGAAGCAGATTTTTAATGGAGTAATGAAAATAAGAGATATGGTAGTGGCATAAACAGTTGAATATTTCAGCAAAAAGCTGACAGTATACATGGCTTTGTTGTGAATGTGTGGAGATTGGCCATGGCTGACGTAAGACTCCCAGCCTGAATTATTATCCCAGTCAGCCAAAGTCAGTAGGATTCATTGTCTCAGAACCACAATTGTCTTTACAAGGTCTTGTTTCAATTCGCCCAGTAGATGTCGAGATATTTATAACAGGATAAATCAAAACTTGGCCTGCTGGTGGCAGTAGATGAAAAATAAGTGGATCACCACAGTCGATGGGATTCGTCCTCTGGGGACCATGAATGAAGGTCGAGCAGGGGGATTATCATCTTTATTGGCTCTAGGATCATCGCTTTAATCATCCTTTACCACCAGAGGAAGTCTATTCAAAAAGTCTAATGTACTTCATTAACATGTTTTGTATAAGTAATTAGATTCAGTTAGTTTTATTGGTTACAGACCGCACAGGCCGCATTAACTGCCTTCTTTATGATGTGGGTGGAAAATGTCATTGGCTGCTACCAGCTGATGATGGAATGACCTAATTTACATGCTAATACAGTAAGTACCTTTCCCCATTATTGGCCCCTTGAACCCTAAAACAAATGGAGACAAAGTTGAGCACCTAACCATAACCTTGAGCTTGAGTGTAACCGTAATAAAACCACATTAAATCAGACTTCTTTGGCAAAATGCGGATTGGAAATGAGCCATTTTTAAATATAACCCACCATAAAAAGCACTTTGTTCTTTAAATGTTTTAGTGAAGATGATTTCTGACAGTTGTCTTCATATTGCTGAAAAAAAATAGCAGCATTTTTTTAATGTAACGTCCTTCAATGTCAAGCGTCGTTCCTCTCAGATCACTGACCTAATCACTGTGTCTCTCTGAGTTCATCCACCCTGTCAAGACACCAAATTTTATATCCACCATCTCAATCTTTCGATCACATTAAAAGGCGGAGTACTGGAAACCCATGCAATATTGAGGAGACTGCAACAGCATTCTGCAGCGATGTCTGCTAAGAAATTGTCTTCAGAGCCTTTTTTATCTTCCAGCCCTTTCTGCAGGCATTAAGACTTGAATATCAATACAAGTCCATACACTGTGTGTGACAAATATATTTTAGGGAGTGGCACATTCTCCCCATGTGTAGAATATACTGAATATGTACGTTCATATTTGCATCATGAAGCGAGCAGTTACACTGAGCAGTATTTCATTCCAATATCACAGCATGAAAGACCAAAAGAAAAAGCTTCTTGTGACAAAGCTAATACAACCAAAAGAGTGGCTGAATATGACAAATTTCATTAGATAAAAGATTGTTGACACCAAGATGCGTCCTCTGGGGAATTGGCGAGCTTGTTTTCCCCCTCCGATCCATTTCACTTGTCATGTTGGTGAAGCTGAGTTGACATTGCAAGGTCCATTATCCTGCTCCATCTGCAGCTTTCGTCTATGGGCATTTAAAGCGTCACATTTCCCTGTCACAGTTCGGGAGCGGTCCACTCATTAACCGTAATGATGGCGAGTGCTGTGAGCAGCCAACCAGAACCGTAGCTGTGATTGGGTGATCTTGGCCTGATGCATGAGTGACAGACAATGATGCGGAGGCAATCAGGAAGCGTTAGTTTCACGTAGAATAGCTGGTTTGAAGAGTCAAGGTGGATAGCAAGGTGGATATTTCACTCAGGATAACAAAATAGTCCATATACTGTACATGTCTATCATGGTTTGTAAGTCCATTGGAGTCCATTGGAGTGTTTGGAGTCCATTGATCTAACAGTTTGGACTGAATTTCAAAAGGTCTCTGTGTTAAAGGTAAATGGATGATATTTTCTCTCTTGAACATCCAAAGCTTGTGGCAAAATGTCCAAGGTCTCTTTAAAGTTTAACATGGTTGTAGGTTTTGTGTAATGCTTTATCTCAACAGATATGGATAATGAGTCTAAAGCTAATAGACTCTGTCTGTCTCTGAGTCCTCATTTGATATGTGTGTGTAATGACTTTGTACAAGCTGCAGTCTGTCAGTCTTATTTCATTACAGAGCTGCTATATCAGGCCCTGGGATAATGAGTAAGATGCGCAGGCCATAAAAGGAAGGAGCTGAAATCTTCTCTGTTACCCCTCTCTCCTCTATTTTGTTTGTCTTTTTCGTGTCCACGTCTTTAAATTCCCTCATTTGATCTCTGCATTTTCTCTTTGTATTTTCCCTCCTCTCTGCCTCCTCGCATTGGACAGATCTACCTGCGTTTTCTCGACTATGAGATGGCCAATTCAAACGAATGCAAGCGCAACTTTGTGGCAGTATATGACGGTGGCAGGTGTGACATTTTTAACCTATTTTATCATCTAATTTCCAGCATTTCTGAGGCCATAGTTACTTGTTTTTAAGTCTTTATCTTGTGATCATGCTGTAATCATTTCCTTATCCTAAGATAACAACTTACAATTGTGCTTTTTCTGATGAAGATAATAAATGATAATATCAGTGAATATAATATAAATATTTAATTATTTAATTATGCCAGGTGAATGTTTTTGTTAAGATATAATTCCTATCCCCTAGTTTGTCCATGTCAAGTAAGCCTCATATAACCCACTGGGTAACAGACTGAGAACTAAAGACTTTACTTTAATGATACCACTCTTATGTCTGTACGGTTAATATGTAGCCAAAGCCAGCCGCTGGTTAGCGTAGCTTAGCACCAAGACTGGAAACCATGAGGCTGCAAGGCAACAAGTAGAAACACCAAGAAGTAACTGCACCCAGCTAAGGCGTACTCAAGCACAAACTCCCGCCTAAAAAGCACAACCATAAAGGATTAAACAAATGTGTTAATTTTGTTACGTTTGGACGGAGCCTGGCTAGCTGTTTCCTCCTGTTTCCAGTGTTTATGCTAAGCTACGTTAAGCTAAACTAAGCTAAGCTAACTGTCTGCTGGCAGTAGGTTCATATAGAACAGGCAGATAAGAGAGAGAGTTAGTTTGAAATGGAACAGCTAGACAACGAAACAATTTTTTAAACAACCTCTAACTTCATTTTATCTCGAGAGAGTGAGATAAGCTAGTTGTTATCTTGAGATGACCAGATATTAAAGTTGTGATCACTGCATAATGTTCCTTGATGACTGTTAAACAATGTGGATTATTGGATTGTGCAACCAATAACCATGCGACCTGACAATAAACTATGGATTCTTATCTCATTCTGTCTCGTCTCAGTTCGGTGGAAGACCTGAAGAGCAAGTTCTGCTCCACGGTGGCCAATGACATCATGCTGGTTTCCACGCTGGGCGTCATCCGCATGTGGGCGGACGAGGCCAGCCGCAAAAGCCGCTTTCGCATCCTTTTCACAACCTACCAAGAACGTAAGACACAACCGAAATCTACACTCATATGTGGTTTATCATTAACATGTTTACTGCAGCATGTCTCACCAACTGGGGGAAACTGATTACCTTTATTAATCAGACCACTACTCCATGACAGCGACATTGACGCCAAAATAAAGGAGGTTGGGAGTTTAGTGGTAGCCATTAAAGGAAGATGGTAGCACAGGGACCACATTTATGACACGTTACATCGACTGCTGGTCATAGGAAAGGTGCAGTCAGGGGTTTTCATTTAGTTTTATCACCATTTAAACAGCAGCAAGTGGGAAACCAAGGAATATGATTTCCATTATAGGGAATATTGCCTGTGGGTGCTTGTGAATATGGCAGTATGGGTAGATTTCAGCTCAGTACTGCAGCACCAGCAGCACTGCTCTTAATAGACAGATAGATAAATGGATAAAGAGAGAGCCAGAGACATGAAGGAATATCAGGATGAGCTACAGTATGTTGACATCTACCTGTTTTCTTTGAGCCAAACACCTGGGAGAGATTTAAATTCACAGATACACACATACACACACACTGCAAACAAACAGTCTTTCTCCTTCTCATTCAGTGGCTTCCCATTGATGGAGCTTGTAGTTTGACAGGGGTTGCAGAGGGCATCCTTTGTACTAGTGAGGTGAATGAAGAGGGTCTGAGGTTTGTGAGTATACAGTATGTCAGTGTCATGCAGTGCCTTTTATTGCCACAGAAACAAGCGCTTATTTGCGCGCGCACACACACACACACACACACACAAGCACACACTGCACTACTGAATGTTGCGTTTTGGGAACTCAATGGGGAATAGAGCTGAAAAGAGAGAATAAAGTGCTGCCAGAAATATGAGTTATCACATTCAAATCCAAAAATTATGTTAAATGTATTTCCTGAGTTTCTAAAAAAGAGGTTCTTTGCTCTTTTTTTCATTTTTATCTTGGCAAAAGGAAACACCATATCGGATGCCTCCTTTCTAAATGCTTTATTAATGTCACAGTGCATCGTATATAGATTGTGGTTACTAAAAGGAAGAAATAATGCATTTTGGATAAACGCTTACACCTAAAAGGATCATTTAGAAGTGAGTTGAATTCACCTTTCCTTCACTATATAACCGAGGAACACCCCTTACATATCTACAACATGTCTATATTAGTTGCATGTCTATATCGTAGTGATAAGAAGAGATAAGTGGCCAGCATCTACGGAATAGGCGACGGCAGTGGCAGCGGACTTGTTTGTGTTGTGAAGTCAGTGTCCCTTTTGTTAGGCCCTTTCACCAAGCAGAGCCAGGATGTGCTGTTGCCGGGGCAACGCTTCTGCCTAAGTCACTCAGGCGATCCCCAGCCAGACCTCAGCCTTTAGAGCCGCATCCACCACAGCTCAGCAGCACTGCACCAACTCTGTCAACAGTGACTATACACGCAGCAGATCGACTAATTCAGTGTAGTGTGCTGTCTTAACTCGCTCAACTTGTTTTAAGAATTCACAAGAAGTGAAACGCATTATGTGGCACAGTGGCAAAAGTGGAGAAAGGCAGCTTGTTTCAATACGCATCTCCACTTGTTCATAAAGAAAAACAGGGTAAAACTGCAGTGTATGTGTGCTGTAGTGTTATTGCATGTCCTCCTTATTTTTAAGCCAAATCTGTATTAAATGGCCTTTGTACAATAAGTAATGAAATGCAAATCTCCCTTTGATATTATGGTTTGAACTGATTCATAGACTACTCGTGTGCACTCATACTTATATGCACAAAAATGAATTCTAGGTATTTTGATACATATGACATTTATATGATAAAGCTTTTAAAGGAAAATTCCTCCCCAAACAAACCCAGTGCTACTCTACAGCTACCAATATCTGTTCAGTGTACCACTTTTAGACATCTATAGTGAAAATAGTAGGCAGGTTGTTTGTTGTGTTGAAGTCTTTTCATTGAATATTCACATCAAAATGTCTCTTGACCTAACAAAAATGTTCAATAGTGTTCTAGTGAGAAGACTTAGTCGGTGGACAGGTCCTCTTAGTCTTAGCAGAGATACTTTCAGTTCATTTGCGCAAGAACAAGTTTGGAAAAATTAAGAAAGACGCTATTTATGACAATCTAGAGTACATAATGGAGACATTTCCTTAACAAGTGTTCAAAGCAAGGTTTCAGTTCAGTGCAGCTGGACAGTGATTTGTCCATAAGCTGAACAGAAAGCTTGTATGTTAACAACATATGACAACATGTGGATTACAGAAAGCCCAGACAAGTACAGCTGACAGAAGAGACAATGTAAGCTGGAGTACTTACATGCACTGTGTACTACAGGAATATGGTAAGAAGGACCTTTAATTCCCCATCTCAGGAATTGATTGAGTGTGCTACGTTACAGGTGCACTAGCTGGATTTGCAACTTAAAGGGCAGTTTTTACACTAAGTGCTCCCTTGCCACAGTAGATCCTAGGCCTTTAAATGTTTGTTCACAGCTGCTGGTTCCCAGTGGGACCAGCAGCTTTTAGATTCACAGCTGCAGACTCCCACCGAGATGCTCCAGTGGGGAGAGCAAACATCCGCCTTTATCGTCTGCGCTGCGTTCACACCTGCTGATGCCACCGACCTCGCTCTGTTTCCAGGCTCAGTCACACACACACACCGTCCTGCTATGCAGAACTTCAGTGTACGATTACCAATTTGAAGTATAAGAAAGTGAAGCCTATCTTTACCCAAGAAGCAATTACGTCTAAGGTGATAAATGTGCTTGTGTGACATCTCAGCTGTCAGCATTGTTACGCCTCATCAACAGATACCCATCCCTGCGGTTGCAGATGGAAATTTGCTCTGGCTTCACTACACACATCACTTCTTGTTTCTTGCAAAGCTTCTTTACTGTATGCTTGGAAGCATTTGAGAACAACACATTATGCTAATGTCTGTTAACATATGGATCTTTGCTAGGTCTTAGATCAGATTATATCATCTCTGCATACTTGTTATCTTGGTAGCTCTGGGATTAAAACAAATACTGTAGGGATATTAGAATGCAGCACTGTAAAGCAACGCATAGTAGGATAAGAAGCAATACTGGATTGGATGGATTGGATGGATGGATAGATTGGATGGATGGATGGATGGATGGATGGATGGATGGATGGATGGATTGGATGGATGGATGGATTGGATGGATGGATGGGTGATTGGCTTTCACAATATCCAAGGTTTGGATAAGTTCCATTGACTGGGATTTAGTTCCATGATAACAAAAGTAGTAAATGTAATCCTCTTAGTCTTCTGGCAAATCCCACTGTTTTTGCCCAGTGTATTTACACTACATACAATATAATCTACAGCAGCTCTTACATTACAAGTCAAGTCAGTTTATCTATTGAGCACATGTAAAAGCAAGTACATCATAGAACATTTTAAAACACATTTAAATCATAATAGTAACTGACTGCATTAAAGATTTTTTATAGTTATATTAATAATTAAGATGGTTCTTTAGCCAGTATTTAAAGGTGGTAATAAATGAGGAAGAAGAATGTGTAAACTATTCCACAATCTTGGTACGAATGAGGAGTATTTTGAAGTAGCTGCAGGCAAGGTAGGGATGACTGACATAGAGGGAGTTAAAGAATTTATTAAGTTGTGGCATTAAAAAGTGTGTGAAGTGTGAAAAGAAAAACATTATAGGTTAAAAATAAGAATCAGTTATGTATAACCAGCACCTGACAGTAATATTCCTGATAATAGCTTGTGAGAGATTTTACAACTGCAGGTGTGATAAAAGATGATTATTGCACAAATGAAAACAAACATCAGTAAATACACAGGTAGAAAAGCATCGTCTTCATCTCCTAGAAATAGCCCAACTACACTCCCATGGAACAAAAACACACAAAACTCGCTTCTATTATAGTTATTTGATTTAAAAAATTCAATTTAAGCCATGTGTTGCTTCTAGCGCTTCACTGCAGAAGCCTCTTTGCTCTTGGAGACCCCCCCCACCCCCACCCCCCCTTCTTCAGAGATACCCAGACTATTTTCATCCACCACTCATTTAGGAATTAATTTATGCTTCAAGCCGTGACTTGGAGCGTTTCTGTGTGGGCAAAAGGGCACTTTTATGACAGAATGTCTTGAAATTAATTTTGCAGGAGATTAGTGTGGATCTCTCTCTTTATAACGTCTGCTCTCACCCTGTGGTGCATGGAGGAGACCAGAGGGATAGAAATTGGGAGGAGTGGGCTCCCTCTGCTGGTTATCAACACACACCAAAACTGTTCCAGCTTTGGCATATACAGTATGAAAGAAAAAGGAGGAGAAAGAAAGAAATAGAGGAGTATCAGAACACACACACAGGGAACAGTATGACTCAGGAAATGCTGGCAATGGCCCAGACAGGATGGGATACAGAGACGGATAGAGATAAGTCACTCTAATTTGGTGTGTTATTATTCACTTGGGATGAGCGCTGGGATGAAAACAGCCATACATCACAGTGGTAACACTGTCAAATAGTCCCCAGCTCTGCCATACCACTGGCAAGCGGCTTTACTACCCAGTGCCAGGGTTGTGTGTGAGAGGGGAGAGACTGAGAGATAAAGAGAGAATGAGAGACACACACAGACAGCGAGCCAGCGCCTAAATAGAGCCATCCATTATATTCACAAGCCGGTGGCAAAAAAGTAACTTCTGGAACATTCAGAAACTGTAAGTGGTCTCTAAATACGTTCACCCTTCACATACTTTTACACAAGACAATGTGCATGTACTGGATAGTATGTACACTAATGGTGATTTCTTAATGTTATTCTCCACTGAACTAAGTGACCTAGCTAAGTATTGTACTTAAGTACAATATTTAACACCTTGTGCCTTAATTGAGCATTTCAATTGAAACTATTTTACAGTTGTACTCCACTACATTTTAGAGGTGAATATTTTACTTTTTACTCCACTACATTTATCTGGCAGGTGCAGATTAACATGTTTACATACAAAATAATGAGCTATAATGAGCTTGTAAAATATAATACTTTTTTTACAAAATTACTGTACATGTACATTGTATATGTACAATGACATGTAAAATTAACATTAACTCATTAATTAACATTAACATTAATGTTAACATAGTTAACATTTCCACCTTGACCAGTTATAATATTAAAATGTTGCACTTACATACATCCGTATTAATACAAGCACATACTTTTATAAGCTGCTGCTTTGCAACACAATACTCAGTCCTCTCACAGTTTGTAATGTTATAAGGCAGTGTTGATATGTGTTTTTGTGCAATAGGTTTTCTGGAAATTCAGTCCTGATGGGAAAGTTTTTTTTTTGTCTAATCCAGTGAAATACATCATGTCACTCTAAATCCAATACCGTCATAATGTAATGTTGCCATTGTCTGCAATGATCTGTAATACATCCAGGACTATTAAAGAGATAAGTACTGCTGGGTATCTCCTATAATAAAATCTCTACTAGGTAGCAGTGAAATTACACTATACACTGTAGATTAAATAGGAAAAACTGCTTTAGCCCATGGGTAGCTTTCCATGGCTCCTTTCCTCTCTGTGACTGACAGGAGGAAGCAGTGAATTGGCCAATCAGCTGGCGTATGCATTAGTATGATTGGCTGTTGAGAGCAAGGGCACCTTGGTTTTACATTAGATAGCACTGTCGTCATATATAGATATATATATATAAAACGACAGAGCCAGTAACATTATTACACTGGTTTTACGACCATTTCTTGCTGATGGGAGGCTCTAACTCTCACGCTGTCGTCATAGAAAGGTGGAGCCGCCATGGCAGAGTGTCTCTGAACGGCCACTCTAGGAGCACTGGTGTCACGGCGGTGATCATGTGTTTGAGGACATGCTCATGTTCATGGCCTGGTTTAGATTTCGGTTGACAAGGGCTGTGCACCGAGGACAAATAAACAACATCTTGCATAAACAGGAAGAATTTGCTTTTGGGTGTGTTGTGTGTGTATTTGATTTTGAAATGTCACGGCTGTACACACACACACACACACACACACACACACACACACACCTTCCAGGAAATTCATTCATATCCGTAAGTTGTCTCTGCAAATGTTTGAAGAGGAGGATGAGGATGAAAATTCATGAAGAACAGATGGGTTCAGGGGGAACAGGTCTGACTTGAGTAATGCCCATCCAAATTTATTTTCTCAAAGTCTGGCACGCTGGAACTTCTCTTCAGCTGTACTTCAAATACAGATTTGTGCTGCAGCACTAAGTGTCCTACCTTTTCTGTTTGTAATGATGGGAAATGTAGTCTAACTTTTTACTCTGCTGTTTCTTTGGCTCCTGATTGGATTGCAAATGTTTCACCTAAGTGAAGATCATGATACTCTGTGATTTCTTCACTTTTAGCATAAAAAGCTCTCAGTGCTGTAACTGTTGTGTAAATTTGCTCTGTCCCTCTCCAGCTCCATGTGATGCAGATGCCTTCTTCTGTCACAGTAACATGTGCATAAACAACACGCTGGTGTGCAATGGCATGCAGAACTGTGTCTACCCCTGGGATGAGAACCAGTGCAAAGGTGAGATGCTACTTTTAAGGCTGGAATGTTTTAGCACCGTGAGGTGGGATCAAACTGTGGTGTACCAGTGGCAGAGGTACAATTAGTGCCCCCCGTGTCACTACTAATTTTTTTTTTAATGTAAAGGCACAGATAATGTGTTTTTTTCTCAGTAAATTATATCATTTAGAAGACCAGATTTTATGTTTTGTGTTTACGTTTTTCTCAACTGATCCTGTTCTTGGTCCAGGTCGATGCAGAAGAACTGGACACTCTCTGAAATGTCTTGCTCCACTGCCTTTGTTTCAGTTCTTTGAAGGCGCCATAGTTTTACCCTGTTTCCATGCCTCAAGGCAAGCGAGGCCCAGAGCGATCCCTGACTTTGTGATACTGTCAGTTTCTTCATTTCCTCTGTAGCTCGATCCCTCACTCTACTCAGAATTTTAAAGCCACTGGATCTATACATCGATCCCCAGCCTCTGGCTACTGGCAGCTCTGTACTTTTTCTACACCTCTAACGGAGATTCCCTCATTGCAGCATCTTCGTATATGATGCCATTGCAATAATTAGCTGTGTGTGAAGACTTTTGGGTCAAGACAGTTTTTCTCTGCACCATATTGCCAATTAATTAGTGCTCTTTTTCATGACCCATCACTGTATCCCAAGTACATAAGATGAGATCAATACTCCAGCTCCCTTGAGCCCTGTAACACTGAAACCCCCATGTCAATACATACATTGTGTTTTTGATGATCATTACACCGTTTTGCTTGGCTTGCAGTTAAAATGTGTTCTAGTTTATATTTCTTGCAAACATGTACACACACACACACATGCACAAACTCTCTCACCTGGTTGACTTTCTCCTGCACTCAGAGAGTATTGTGTATTATGTATACACAGTACGGCACCATAGCTCTCCGAAGCTTTATGCAGAGCCAGTGACGAATTGGATCAATTAGGAAAATCCTGCACGTGCTATTCCTCACTCGGACTGAGATACCCTACAGTCTGAGTTTAAAATTCTACAGAACTCAGCAAGATAAGGCCATGCTACTCAGCCTGTTACTCCGTCTTCCGCCTTCTCTCCGCTCTAGTAATGCATATGGCCACCGCAGTGCCCGCATTTGTCCTCATTAGTGGTGAAATGTCAAGTTTTATTCCTTTCTTCTTTACACTTCTGACTGTAACCATTTACTGTCACTGAAGCGCAGTGCGCTGTGCTACATGTTCATCCAGCATTTAAATGTCACAGACCCCTCAGATAGCCTCTCTCCACGCCGTTAGTGTGTGCTACTCCTTTGTGATTACCCTGGTGATTAATAGACTATAGCTTTGACCCAATATAACCTTTTTGTCCATTTTTTCTGATAGCTCATGAAAGCCACAGCCTTAATTGTGTTAATGATAAGGTCGATTTGTTAGAAGATGTCCTTACATGTGAGCTTCACTGTTCAGGAAATCTGTATTACCATTCCCTAAGCCCCACCTCCTTAGTTACCGTTGCTATGTCTCACTTGACTTACCTGCAGTGCCTGCTTTTGGTTGCTAAGCCATAATTTGACTATCACTGTTTGCACGAGGGGTTCAGCAAACAGGTCAATTTACTGAGCACTCATAGTTCTGTTTTGTCATTGTGATAGTAACCATCTTATTGAGCCGTTTAGTTTATGTTCTCATAAATGTTCCCTTTCTGTCGGCTGTCTCTCCTCCACTGTACAGAGAAAAGTAAAGCCAACATCCTGGACAACCTTAACAACACAAACGGGACCATAATTGGTGTCACCTGCTGCATCGTCCTCATCCTCCTCATAGTCTCCGTCATCGTCCAGATCAAGCAGCCACGTAAAAAGTACATCCTGCGGCGTGAGGACTTTGACCCCACCATGTTCCAAGAGGTCTTCGAGCCGCCTCACTACGAGCTGTGTACTTTACGGAGCGCCACCACAGCCGCGGCGGCCTCAGCGGACTTAGTCGACCTGGCGGAAGACTTTGAGAACTACCATGCCCTCCGCCGTGCCTCCTCACGCTGCGTCCACGATCACCACTGTGGCTCCTCCTCCAACCCCGGCTCCGCCCACATATCCCAGCTCTCCCTCAGTGGTCGGGGAAGCCGTGGGAACCTGAGTGCCCGAGATGCAGCGGCGGCCACCCTGCTCACAGACCTTCCACAACCGCCCATGGCAGTGCGGCCCTTGCTGCCGGCCACGGGAAACCGCAGGAGCATCTTGGTCATGAAGCACAGCTACTCGCAAGAGGCAGCGGACAATGGATGCGACCTGGACGACGACCTGGAAGAAGTTCCCACCACCAGCCACCGGCTTTCACGCCACGAAAAGGCAGTACAGCGGTCAGTATCCATAGATTTCTGATGAGGAAAGAACAACAACCCTAGAGTTAACAATGGGGATGTTTGAAATGTCTGTGGGATACTTACATTTATTTTTGTTTTCCTCTTATTTTAGCTTTGTTCTCCCTCTTCCCCTCATTATTTTTTTTAAGATTATGATAAGCTTCTTTTTTTGCATTGACCCTTGTTCTTCCTCCCCTTTCTATCATTAAAAACGTTTTTAACAAAGGGCTAAATTATGATAGACAAATTTGCCCCCTCTTGCATGCTCATCCTTAATCATGTCAAGCCAGTTTTCCCTCAAATGCTGATTTATAGTTTACATCAATTAACTCTACTGTGCTTTGAGGTTTGTCAGAGCTCTTTAAACAAATACAGACCTCATTTTAGAAGATATTAATTCTGTAATCAGTCCAATTTTGACTGTTAACACAAGGGCTTGAATTGGTGCCTCATAGAGATGACAGAACTTCACTGACATGAATGCAAATTAGCATATAAGATATGCATTTCTATTCCTAAGTGTGGTACTGAAAATATATATGACTTATATTCTATAGAGCTCAACATTTTGGCATGAATGAGATTTTCTATAAAAAAAAAAAAGTATTTCACTGTGTACTTGCACTTTGACTGCTTGAAAAGTAACTGTATATGTTTACAAAAACACTATGTGAAGGTATCAAAGTACATTCTTGGAGAAAATACCTGCAACCTTCTCCTGCATGCACTTTCTATGTGCTCTTCCCAGAGTGTTCTTGACTGTTTATTAATTTTCTACAAGTCTGCATGCAAGGCTCCCAGAAACTAGCAAAGCACTAATGAAGTTTATTGCTGTTATGTAGCACAATATGCATTCTGACCTCTCTATGCAAAAAGAGTTTGATATTAAATGAAAGAGCCATGACATTTCAGGTTCTGCCTCATTGGCTCTTTGAGCAAACATGAATCAGAGTACAACACAACTAGGGTCTAAGAGACAATCTCAAGGTAAGCACCCTTATCCAACAATCAACATCTTTATATGTTGTTCTGTAGTCATCATTTGCCCAGTCAGTATATACTTTTATGTAAGTTCTTTTTTTTCTGTGATTTTTGCGCAGGTTTATATTTTATATATTTTTTTAATTTTTTAATTTTTCATTTTCACCAAGATGGTTTTCTTGCTTGCGGCCATCTTGCCCTCCTAGTGAGTTTGTTTGAAGTCTTTGTGATGTTCAACTTTACTGTATGTCCTCCCGAGGTCATACATTGTACCACTCAGTGGATATTCATTAGCATGGACCTTTTCGATCATCTTTCGTTGAAGCTGTTATTAAATATTATGTCTAACCTCTGCACTTTTTTCCCAGTAGGCCCACAGCAAACAATTTATAGCAATCACGCAAAGACACCTTTTAAGTCTACATAAAAGCACAAATTAGAAAGACAACAAAATCCCACGTTTTCATTAAATTACATCAGTGGGACTTTTTGCACACACTAAATAAAGCACATTGGAATCATTTAAAGATCGTATTAATCGCTTTGTAATTCACAAATCCTCACTGATCACACACTTACACAGAATTCTTCTGCAGTTCTGCATGATTTGTGTCACTTGTAGTATTTGATTTTGTGTTTGGTTAACTGTGAAGCATAGTATTTATGCCCGTGTGTAACAGTTCACGTGTATGCTCCACCACTGTGCTTTCACGAGGCAGGGATGAGCACCTTATAATACAGTAACACAAGAAGTTGGATGAATTCATTTGAGATGTAATTCGGCTTGGTAGAAATTCACTGGCGAGCTATGGAGGTTCATGCTTGCAGCTTTGTGCGCGCACATATTGGAGCAGTCACGTGAAGTGCTACTCATTTTTTTGTGTTTTAGTGTGAAAAATGTGCTGTCCTGTTGTGTGTGTGTCTGCTTATGTTCTACATTATGTTGCATTGTCTCCATCATGTAGACTTCTTGAGAATAGTGCAATCCTGGATCAGTACGAACGGGCGTCACTGACATATGAAAAAGCGGAGCGGAGATTTACACCAGCATGATGCTGATGATGATGATGAAGGGACACTTTGATGACAGGATACTGAATACATGTAATGAGAATTCCTGTGCAAAGATGAATGTAAAGGACTAGCTGAAAATACTCCAGCTGCGATGCTGTGAAAAGCGGGAAAAGTGTTGAAAATCAGTCAGCGCTGTGCGTACTGTAGCCAATCCAGATTTTCTGTCTCACTGGGAAGAAATGGACCTTTAGAATGAACATGATTACTGATTATTGATTCGTAAACTTTCAATTTGGGATGTTAGTCAGAAACATATCTGTCATTGTCATCGATTCCCTCACTGATAACAAAATGAATTTGATCAAACATCGTCAAGTTAATTTCTAAGCATGTATTTTTCAAATAAGTAGCATACATATTATGATTTTAATAGAATTTACTTTATTAGTTAAAATTGGAATTAAACTCAATTAATTACTAACCTGATTAATTCTAATAGTGCTGGAATAACCAGAAGTAGTTTCATTTGGATAATAATTCAAGGCCGATTTGTATGGCTTGTGCATGCTTCTTTTATATCCATTAAAGCATTAACATACTAACATTAAAATATGAAAAGCCCCCATCTATTAACACATAAGTCATAAGGACATAAGAAGTGGTGATAAAAAAAGCATCTTCAAAACCCATTAAATGCATTGCATGCTATTACTTAGCTAAATCATTAGGTGAAGAGAATTCTGCACCATTTTCATTTTAACACAAACTCCCTTTTAAATAGGTTGACTACTGTAGGAGCTTAATATCTTTGTATTAAAACAGACTTTTATACTGGGACAAATTGAAAAGAATGACAGTTTTTACAGTTATTCGAGTTATCTTTCAGGGCTGATTTTACTGATGCTTTGTAAGATAAATAACAATAAAGCTTCACCTTTTTTCTTTGTTTTTTTTTTTGGCTTTTGGTCCGTAGTTCCTTTGTCCTCAAACTGTCGGCTATCCATGTCTCACAATCATATGTTTTTCAATGTTGGTTTATTTGTTGTGGCTGATTTGCTTTAGTAAGAGACCCGACTCAAACCAAAAGGATTTGTTTTACCAAACCGGACAATAAAACAAGTCCTAGACGATTGAAATAATCCCAGGTAATCACAGGTATCTGACAAACAAGTTAATTGACTTTTTGTGTTTGTCCTGATGAGATTAACCCCACATACACTGCAGAAGGAACGGATCAGACTCGCACTCAAAAAAACACTCAGTCTTGGCAGGTTGCTTTTGTAGGAAAAAAAACAGAAAAACAACCTGCATTATGTGGAAAGTGACAAAAATAATGAGCTGTGAGCACAAAGACATGAACACATTCAGTTCACACATATTGACGTCTTTTGTCATTGTCTGAGTATCTCCTTTCCTCTTAGTATGTCAATATTTTATGGTATTTACCATCTATGTGTACATTATTTTCTGTATTCAGTGTCATGTATGTATTATTTACATCCATGCTTTCCACTCCACTTTTCCTCCATATACACACAATCATAAACAGACTCATATTTCTGCAGATGCTGAATAAAATGTTTCTTTTCTATACATACATCGTGTTGATTTTTGTGTCTTTCTGTTTCACAATTGTGCCAACAGCAATGTTGTTGCTATTAAAATGTGTTTTCAAAGCAGCTCACACATACACTCATCTCTGTCTTACTCTTCTTTACTCTCCTTAAAACACACTCTCACACACATATAAACCCACAAACTCATCTGCCAGTATATAGATAGAAGCAGACACCTCAGTAATTAAGTGAGTCTGAACCAATTCGATCACAAGCAGCCCTGGCAGCAGATGAGAAAAGTGGAGGGCCCACGACAGACTTAAAGTAATAGTCTTTTCATTTCTCTGCAGATACATCAGACAGATGCATCATTCCTCTGCATCTTGCCAAGTTTGACAGCATTCGGAGCTAAGGTTTCTCTCCCTTGCATCTTGAGTGAACTGTTGCCCTTAGCAACTTTACCAATGTAGAGTGCTGTGATGAGAAAAATTTGAAAAAAAAGAAAAAAAATAAGGTTTGTGGTGTATGCATCAAGTTTTTCTTCTTTGCTTTGGACCGCAGAGGTGCATTCTCCCAACTTGTGCTCCACAACTGGCTAGGATTGACGAGCCACGGAACACCGGTAATTTCAGATATGGGACTGAAACTTTGTTTCTTGAAAATAGAGTACCTTTAATGTAAAGTTGTTGATGGAGTAAAAAAAAAAAAAGGTTTTATATATCATGTTCATGTAACCACCAACATATGAAAATGCATATTTCAGCTGCTGATTTCAAATTCTATTTCTTATTTCGGCGTCTTAATGGTAGAGCATCAGGTTGTTTTTATATCTAAACAATTTCAGAAAGCCTTGTTGAGAAGACAAAAAACCAGAACGTTTGAAATAAAGTGATGTTAAACTTCATGAATAGGTGCATATTCATGATTCTACTGACCCATCAACTAACCATTATTTATTCTCACATTCACTGATGTCTGAACATTTTTTATTAATTTTTTTCCTGTCCTTCTCTTTGTCAGACTTCATTGCATTGTGGTGTTTTTTTAAGCGGTTTGCATATTTCTTTGATAAAACATTAAGAAAATGCTGGACCGAATGTTTTCAATAAACTAAAGTTTACTGATTTAATTGTGATGATTTGTTTTGTCAGTCACTGGGGGTGGATGAGATCCGCCCTGAATACCTCAAGTCTCTGGATGTGCAGGGTCTGTCTTGGTTGACACGTCTCTGTAACATCGCCTGGCAGGCGGGGACAGTGCCTCTGGAATGGCAGACTGGGGTGGTGGTCCCTCTTTTTAAGAAGGGGGACCGGAGGGTGTGTTCCAACTATAGGGGGATCACACTCCTCAGCCTCCCCGGGAAAGTTTATTCCAGGGTACTGGAGAGGAGGATACGGCTGATAGTCGAACCTCGGATTCAGGAGGAACAATGCGGGTTCCGTCGCTCCACACTGGACCAGCTCCACACTCTCCATCGGGTGCTCGAGGGTTCATGGGAGTTCACCCAACCAGTCCACATGTGCTTTGTGGACTTGGAGAAGGCATTCGACCGTCTCCCTCGTGGCATCTTGTGGGGGGTGCTTCGGGAGTATGGGGTCCGGGGCCCTTTGTTAAGGGCTGTCCGGTCCCTGTACGACCGGAGTAGGAGTCTGGTTCGTATTGCAGGCAGTAAGTCAAACCTGTTCCTGGTGCATGTTGGACTCCGACAGGGCTGCCCTTTGTCACCGGTTCTGTTCATTATTTTTACGGACAGAATTTCTAGGCGCAGCCAGGGGCCGGAGGGGGTCCGGTTTGGGGACCTCATGATAGCATCTCTGCTTTTTGTGAATGATGTTGTCATGTTGGCTTCATCGAGCCGAGACCTCCAGTGTGCACTGGGGCGGTTTGCAGCCGATTGTGAAGCGGCTGGTATGAGAATCAGCACCTCCAAGTCCGAGGCCATGGTTCTCGACCGGAAAAAGGTGGTTTGCCCTCTCCGGGTCGGTAGAGAGTCCTTGCCTCAAATGGAGGAGTTCAAGTATCTCGGGGTCTTGTTCACGAGTGGGGGAAAGATGGAGCGTGAGATTGGCAGGCGGATCGGTGCAGCGTCCGCAGTGATGCGGTATCTGTATCAGTCCATTGTGGTGAAGAGGGAGCTGAGCCAAAAGGCAAAGCTCTCGATTTACCAGTCGATCTACGTTCCTACCCTCAGCTTTGGGTCATGACCGAAAGAACGAGATCACGGATACAAGTGGCCGAAATGAGTTTCCTCCGCAGGGTGGCTGGGCGCACCTTTAGAGATAGGGTGAGGAGCTCAGCCATCCGGGAGGAGCTCGGAGTAGAGCCGCTGCTCCTCCACATTGAGAGGAGCCAGCTGAGGTGGCTCGGGCATCTGTTTCGGATGCCTCCTGGACGCCTCCCTGGGGCATCTCTGCTGAAACTGCTACCCCCGCGACCCGATTACGGATAAGCGGTTGAAGATGGATGGATGTTTTGTCAGTAACATCTAATTTCTATTTTATTCTACTCTGTTTAGGGCCATATACAATATTGAGGATACTGAGGTTTTTCACAACCTGGGATTTATTTTTATTTATTAATAACAAACAATTACAACAATTGAAAGACACAGGGCAGATGTTTTATATGCTGATCCCAGTTTTGGACCAAGATTAAACTTGATGAAGTATACTTTTAGTTTTAGTTTTTAGTTTAGTTTTTTTTAGTTATACTTTTATTCTAAAATGTGACTACTTAAAGGCCAGTAAACAAATAACTAAATAAAAGATGTAGTGTTGCCTCACCAGAATTGCTAGCTATGTAGAGAAGGCTGTGGAGTATCATGTTGACATTTATGTTGGGAAGTCAAACTTGCAGAAAATACAACTAAAAATGTAAAAACAAATGTCACAGTTTTGGTTAATTCTCACCTCTCTCGTAGTGTCACTTTCAGCCACAGCAAACAGCTAAAAACCAACTGTATGCCACCCACTCAGCCCCAAATATCAAAGAGACAAAGTTAGAGACTATCTGGTGAACACATTGGAGCATTTAGCAGCTAAAGGGCCAGTTGGTGGGGACCAAAAACAGAGCTAAAAGGACAGTGAATGCTGGACTTACATTCATTAGGTGGACACATACATGACTCTGTGACAACTTTATACTGACAGAGTTGAACTTAAAATGTGATATTATGTCAGTGTGGTGCTCAAAACGTGTGTCCATTGCCAACAAATGGCCAAAGAATTAATTAGAGAACTATGTAAAGACTTAATTTTTATTGTCTGAGTAAAGTTCTCGCCCTCTCATTACTTTAATGTTATTAACAACTACTAACAATACCATGAATGTAATCTTAACAGTCTGTGAAGGTGTGTATGGCTTTTTGTAAATGACAAGTTGTGCTACATTAAAAACACAGTCTCCCATGAATCCTCTGGACGGTGCGTGACGTCAATAGTACGCGTCCCAGGAACACAAATACCACGATTGATTTCTGACACAGACCACCCTGTCGCTCATGCTTTAGTAGGTTAGTTAGAGTTGTAAGTTGTATTAAAGGCGTGTTAGTGGTCACTTTTATGTAGTTAGAGCCTGCGGTAGGTTACTGCAGTTACTGTTAACCGTGCTAAAGAACAAGCTAACTCGGCTAGCTAGCTGGCAGCAGCAGTATCTAGAGTTTAAGCTAGCTCACAGAGGACATCATGGCTTATACTCAGATACTGAAGGCTCTGCACCGAAGTCTTCAGCAGACAGCCACGCAGTACTCTGTGCAGAAATGCTCGCCCGTCCACACACACAGGACGGTGGCAACAATATCAAGACTGACCCTCCACAGAAGAGTCGAGGCTCCTTCGTCTGTTGTCCCGGGACTCAGCTGCTTCTTTCGGCGTGTCTCTCTCCACTCCACGGCCAGAAATAAAAGCAGCCCCGAGGAGAGAGACCAGTCGGTGTCCAGGTATCAGGGTGGGAGCTCAAAGCCCACAGGTGCACAAAAAGGTGAGAAAATGCGCTGGTGTATTAAGCAGATGTGTCCTCTTGTGCTTTACATTGTTCCAGTATGGACTTAATACCACTGTCTGTACTGTACATGTCACAGTGTCTTCCCCATATTCACATCACACCTCTAGAACTGTTTGAACTGTGGCTAAATGCAAAGCAAGTACCAAACTTGACTAATAGTCCATTTACTCCCACCTTTAATATCTTCCAGTGAAAGAAGCTGGCAGAGACTTCACCTACTTGATAGTTGTCCTCATCGGGCTTGGAGTGACAGGTGACCACAACCTCAAGAGTTCAGAGCAAATTCATCATCTAAGCTCAAGACCAATTCAGACAGATTTGGGGGCTGATATGTGTGCGTCTGTGTTTTTAGGTGGGCTGTTATACGTGGTGTTCCAGGAGCTCTTTTCTTCCTCAAGTCCAAATAAAATCTACGGGAAAGCCTTCAATAAAGTCCGGTTAGACCCAGAGGTAAGAGTCACAGGTGGCTGAGGCCAAACAGCATCTCTCTTCTTAACAGTGCAATAATCTAAAGACAACATCTCCTCTAACAGTACACCGCCGTACTGCATATTGTGCACTGGTGCGACTGTTCCTGCTTAAGAAACTTGCAAACTTCACTGGAAATTTAACTTAACTTCAATTTTTGACATCAGCACGTGTTGAAAAGTCCAATAAAACATTTTGTCTGTTGAAAACACAGGTGATTGGTGCATTTGGGGAGCCAATCAAGTGTTATGGGGAGACTACCCGCCGAGGAAGGAGGCAGCAAGTCAGGTGTGATTTCACATAAGTTGGTGAATAAGATGCACATTTCTGTCCATTTGCTTTTATTAATTGGATCGATCTCTCAATTTGATGGTAATTGAGTTTTAATTAGGCTGAACTACACATAAGTAAACCTGTATGTGGCAGTGCTGATATATTAGTATCCAGTTTCACCCTGTTTGTGTGTCTTTCTCTACCTCAGTCACCTGGAGTACCTGAAGGACGGACTGAAGCATATGAGACTTAAGTTTTACATCGAAGGCTCTGAGCCCGGGCTCAAAGGAACAGTACATTCAGAGTCTAAAGAGGTTGGTGTTTTCCTTAGTTAGAATGTAGTTTGCTAGTAGTGAGCTGGATGTGGCGTACCACAGCAGTACTGCTCACGTTTACCTGTCCTGATATTTAAGAATCACACGCCTGAATCCATAAGTAATTTCATGTGTGACAGCAGAGACTAAACGCACAGGAGTGATAATTAGACTGTTATTTTGAAATGTTTTTACCAACAGCTGCCAAAGTTGAGATGCTCATTTAATTTGTTGTCATTTTGCAGAATCCAGAAACTGGAAAATATGAGTTTCGTTACATATTTGTGGACATGGACACCTACCCAAGACGAACCATCATTGTGGAAGACAACCGATAAGATGGATAACGGACTCAGAAGCGTTGCTTCAGTAATAAAAGTATTGTGTTTGTGTTGTCGGCTGAAGATATACTGTAAATTTAACCTTAATTTACTGTTAAAAGCTGTTATGTTAAACATCAACAGTTTGGGCTATTTAAAAAATTTTTCCACAACAAGGTGCTGGTCAGCATTTCGTGAGGAGCTTTACAAAAGTCACAGACATTGATCATTGATCATCTTATGTATTATTGTTTTATAATTAAAACGTGTGCTAAAGATCTCTGAATAAAAGATCACAGTATGACTGGAATATTGAAATGGTTTTTAATTGGAATAAAAATGATGTGTCTGTTAGGCGTCCTCAATGGAACAGACACAACAAAAAAACATGCACTATCAGTGTTGGGTTGAAACTATTGATCTTTCAGCTTTATTGAGTTGGATGTATGTTTTAACTGGGACGTCTGGTCATTTTGACCAAACTTTTAGTCTTTGTTTAAAGCACTTTGTCATGTCCTTTAAGAGATCTTGAAAATGTTGCAAATTATTTGATCTGCAGTGAAATAAGCTCAGTCGCTTACCCCTGCTGTAATTCGGTAGGTTGCATTATGAAACAATGACCACTAGAGGGAGGCAAAGAGCTTGGAGACAGGAACAACCTGATATGACCTTTCAGATTTTTCCTTTTTGGTCAATGAGCGTCATTGGAACAAATTCGCCTATTAATAAAGGTATTTTGATACATATATAGACATGTATGACATAATGACACTGGTCGTAAAGATATGCTTTAGATATTTGGTCCCATTTTTATCTTTTTGTTAGGTGAACGTTTGTTGCCTTCCATGACCCTCGGAAATATTTTAATTTTCTGCCGGATATAAGCATTACCCAGGAATCTCTAAGTCACTACAAATTCATTTTGTGACAACGCCGCCGTTGATCATTGGAAAGGCAAAGAAGATAATACTATTTTGAATACTGTCATAAATGTACTGCTTGCGGTATTTTCCTCCTATTGGGTTTCTTGTAATAAATTAAACATCAACTTTGAACTGACCTGAGATGGGCTTTCTCATGCCCGTTATCTTATGGCAGCATGAATTACTTCCGTGCTGCTTGACTGTAACCACTTCCAGATACATTTTCTGACAGCACTTGAACGTAAAAGCTAAGTAGTTAATAGTAACAAATGCGTCTGTGTTGAGGGGGCGCATGTTCCGGGAAGCGGTGAAGGCAGCAGCGTGAAGAACACCGCCCACTGTGAACCTGAAGGCAGCACTGAACGCAAAGGGACGAGCTAAGCCACTTAATGCTAGCTAAACCTGTGTGGGACTAGTTCTGCTGTTTCCTCGGTGTGAAGTTGACTAGCAGCTTGATGGTTAACTAGCGAGTGGCCTGGTATGTAACACCAAAAAAGGTCTGCTCACAAAGCAGGTCAGTCCGAGAGGTTGTTTTGTTGTCGGCGTGGGTAAATAGAGTAGCTGCTGCTCCTGCTGCTGCTGTTGTTGTTATTGTGGCCTGCTACGCAATAGCCTAGCTAAACTAGCCTAGCTAAACTAGCCTAGCTGTAGCCTCAGCTGGTTCCTGGAGCTCCTCACACTCATCACGTCCCCGAAACGACGAGGGAAATGGCACGCCTTTCCAGCTAACTCTGCGGGGCGTGTGGTCGCTTCAAAGTAAGTTCAATATCCCGTGCTTGCGTTTGCCTTTAGCTAACTTAGTTAGCTTAGTTAAAGTAACAGCTGTCGTGCTAAAGTTAGCATCTGTTTTAAGTTACAGAAAGTGCTTGAACATTTGATTGAATCAGCCTAGCTTCCAGTAAGTGGTGAGATGCTTTGAGTGAGCACGTGAGAACTATAACCTATGTTGTTATAATAGATTAAATACTCCAAGTAAATGAATATTGCCACTTAGGGTAAAAGTACTGATAATTGTTACCGTTTTCAGGGCAAGTTGTGGTTTTGATCAGGGGTCAGCAAGTTGTTCCCCAGCTATGAGAGCCTATACTCAGTGACTGACATCTCATAACAATGGAGCTGTACTGGTACATGTGAGTATAACTTGTGTAGTTAAAATTACATCTTCTTCTGATTGAATAAAAATGAGGTTTGGAGCTAAGCACATCCCTGTCAACCCCCCTCTCCTCTTTCTTGTACAGAGTTGTGATCATCTTCATCATCATCAAGATTTTCTTCTATGTGTGCTGGTACCGATCGAGACAAAGGCAGCTGGCAGCGTACCTGAGCAACCCACGTAATGCTCAGATAGTCATTGTTGGAGGAAGGGCCTACCTTCATCAGACGTGTGAGAGACAGAGTGTAAGTGCAGACTCTCACATACATGCACACAAACACTAACCCGTCCTACATTTAGAACTCATGATCTAACTGTCAACCACCAAAGTGGGTTTGCGCCTCCAGGATATGTGTCCATTGTGGCTGAGAATAAGCACGCACAAGTTCAAGGGTTTTGGTATTAAAGAGACTCTCTTTATGTAGGCTGAGAGACTTGAGTACACAACACTGAGTAAGAAGAGTGAGTAACATAGCCGCAACCTCGCTTTTTGAATGAAAAATATGGAGCCCTTGTGTTTTGTGTGGATCCAAAGAGTTTTTTTTATTTTTCATTTGGAGTGAAGTGGGAGGTTCTCCACGCTGCACCTGTAAGCACACATTACACTTGAGGCGAGAGCCTGCTTGACCTAATTTTTGTAATGAAACTTGAAATATTGCTGTCAAGCTTAGCTTCAGTAACAAAGGTTTGTTCAAAGTAGGCTTCAAGGGTAACCATAGCATGAAATTATGCAGAGTATTTACAAAAAAATGCAACAGAGGAGTGAGGGAGCTTTGTAGTGTGTGACACAGAGGATCAGGAGGCACAGAGGACAGTGACTGATCGTAGAGCACAGACACCGAAGAAGCTACTTTTAGACCACCTCTTTCTCCACTCGAAAACACACTCGTCTGTATTAACATTATAAGCTTGTAGCAATCTATCTGATTATGTGCACAGTGGGGGGGGGGAGGAGTGTGTGTGGTTCCTCTATGAGCACTTCACTTAACATTTGCGACTGTAGCAACGCACTGAAAGCGGTGGGTCGCAAAGGGAAGTTCGGCCCTTTTCTCAGAACTGTTTGCAGGCCTGGAGCAAGAGAAAGTCAAATAAGGTCACAGTTGTGTTACATTTTTGCAGAGGAGTTGTTTGCTCTCTCTCAATGGGGCATGCGGTTTTCAGTGGCTTTCACTATGAATAGAGTGTGAAGATGAAATGTGGCTACCTTTTACTTTTAGTGGCAAACTGAGAAAGTGTGTGTGCATGTGTATTAATAGCTACATACTTCTGGTTTACATGTACTTGTGCACTTACATTTTTCTGTTAAGTTTCAAGTCTGGCCGTGCAGGTCACAGCTTTGATAATTCCCCACTTCGAAAGTAATGGTGAATGAATGACTGCCCCCCCTCCCCTTTTTTTTTAAGCAAGTTTGTAAAATTTCAAACGTGCGTGTGAGATTTTTGTACAAATATCATCCGTAAAGACACGGACAGATAGGAGTAGACTGATTTACAGACATTAATTATGCCATTTTACGCCACTGATGTTTTTTTGTGCTGTATGTGATTTTTATTTTAGTCCTTTTCTTGAAATCTTAACTGCTACTATTTCATGTTCCATGTAAATCGTAAGATGTATGGAAGAAAGAGTCTATTTTAAGGTGTAATTTGCTTGAGATTATGATCAGATTGTGGTTCGTCTGGGCTGCCCTTTAAGAGTCATTTGATCACTTGGATGACCTTCATAGTTGTCTTTCAGTTTGTAACCTCTTACTTCTTGCCAACACTTGATTTGTTTTTTTCATATTTTGAAACTGGCCACATAATGCAAGCTTCTCTTGCGCTGTTCCCTTCAAGTGCAGCATAGTTACGTTTGCGCCTGTGATTCCAGTGATATGTCTAGAAAAGTAATACTTTTTCACAACACCCGTTTGCATGTCTTTCCTGTGAGCGCCGCCACAAGTTTAGACGGCTATGAGGATCGTGCTTCCCTCAGGGCCTCTCTGCTTTACTGCTTCTCTAAAACACCTGGAAGCAATCTCCATGATTCAGACCCTTCCCTAAAAATGCTCTGTGAATCATGTGAAACAGGTTTTTCATCCAGTATCAAGCATTTTCCCACTTCGTCCACTTCTTAGTAGTTATTGCAAAAGATGCTGCGTGAATGACTGTGGCATCAACTCACTTTTCTAAGAAGAAGATTCATCTAAATGAAAAGCCAATTTCGTAAATTCCTGTTAGTTTTGATACTGCCCCAGCTTCTGAGCTATTTGTCATTGTAATAGTACATCTAAGATGCAGAGGCCATGCTATTTTTAGCGTTGTTTGGAATATTTGTGCAACAGGAAATACCCCAGTTGAAGAAAAAAAAAATGATGCAGTTGAAAGTGATACAAGCCTGAGCTGTTGGCTTTGGGTTTCCCCAGATGTAATATCCTGTTACAGCGATCATTTCAGATAGCACCTGAAATGATCGCTGTTTTTGGTGTCCGATCAGACATATGTAAAGCGGCTAATTACACAACCAGAAACCACCCCAACCAAATGAAGTCCTCCTACTTCCTTCTTACACTCTTCTTTCTCTCTTTGCTCCTTCTACTTCTCACTCCTCTCAACTTCCTCGAGCTCCTAGTCCCTCCTTGTTCCACAACTCCTCTGTTTGCTCTCCTTCCTCTGCAGCATCCCTCTCTTATCTCCTCTTCCGTTTTTTACCTGCACCTCTTCCTTTCTTCCTCTCCCCCATGTTCCCTCTGCCGTCTCTGGTGTATAATGTTCCCTGTTTAGATTTTAATGGAATGTGCAGCAGGGAGGCCCTGCGGTCATCCATAACCAGGCATCCTGAAGGTTTTCTGGAGAGACGCCAAGACGAGTTGAGTCCTGGGCTTAAATGAATCAAACATAGTGGAGGGGGGGTCTTGATGTAGTATTGCTCTCTAAGCTTCTTGGACAATCTTATTCATGGCTACCTGAAAAGAGAGCCCAGGAGATCTATGAGGGAAAACTTTTGATACATGTAAGCCCCGGAGACAGATGCAGCAGTGCTATAGATTAAAGGGTTTCATCTTAATTGGTTTTGGTCCAATTCTTTTGGCCCACAGAACTGTTGAGGGTGTGTTTTCGATGCAGTGTTCCCATGATTCAGAGATGCGAATGGCCTCGGGTCATTCACCACCCAGCCACGAGGATCCAGTTTGATTTGGCAAACACGTGTCACAGACAACAGACATTATGTAACTTTAGAAACGATTTCAGGTTATTTGTGCAGTAATTACGTTAAATGTGGAATTGGTCTGTCTGTGCTGCATCTGTCCTCATCACTCTCCATCACGCCCCCCAACAACAGGATGGAAATTTAGACTAATTAAGACATCAGTCTGCAAGGGCATCAGTCCATCATCACTAACTGCTCGATCTGCATGTGCTGCCCTTCTTCCCATCACTGCTACAATTAGGTAGCTACAGCCTAGCCCTGCTAAGTGGTCAGTTGATAAAACATACTGACTGCTTGCTCTCCTTGTAATCTTTTGTCAGAGCCTTCATGCTAAGAAAATAATCAGCCGTTTGAGTTTGTGTGTGATTGTAAGCCTGTAAGGAACTGAAATGTGAATATAATATTAGAAAATGATAATTAACACCAACCGTGTCAACCACTGCCCACTCATGTGATTCAGTGTCGGACATTTCGCTCCTGTGTTGCGTAATCGACTCTGGTGGGGGTCAACGTGGTTCATCAGGTTTGGGAAGAAAGTGTTCCATGCTGGTCAGCTCATGTTGGAAAACACGTGTTTAAACACAGGAAAGATCCTATCAAAAAGGCATGAAGAACCCATCGTACCCACAGTATGTCATTCATGACCAAGAATTCTGTCTTGCTGTTTGCTCAGTGATGTTTGTACTTCTTCTTCTTCTTCAGTGTGTGTATATATACTTTGCAATGCCTGAAGCTAAGAGTTTAACTGAAGGCTCACTGGAGGAGCAAATGCATAAACCCAGTATTGTCATAACCAGCAGTACTGTCTTCTCTAGACAGTGGACAGTAAAACCAGCCTAGTTAGTATCTTAATAGTGTTAGCAGTGTTAATGTTTGTTGGGTGTAGCTAATAGATTTGACTGTCTAAGCTGAAACTTTTTGCACAAGTGAAGATGGTATTAGTAGACTTCAGACTTTTCTTTATTTGATCCCCCATAGAGGGAAATTCTCATATTACAGCAGCAACAATAGTACAGGGAGAGTGAAAAGAAGCAATAGTAAAAGAAAAAATAGCAATAGCAAAATAAATATAAATATATGGCTGTTTTTTTTTTTATGTGCATCGTTAACTCTCCGTGTGTCTCCCTCCGTCTGTAGCAAACCTCTGTGTGGCCTAGCTGGTATGGCGTTCAGGATGACCTGTCGATAGAGGAGCCCTCCACAGCTCTGCCACCAGCTGCATCCTTCTCCCAGCTGGACATGCCACCCCCATATGAGGCCGTCTCTGGAGGTAGCGCACACACACTCATTAACACGGTGCTATACTGCGCGTCTGATGCTTCCTCATTCATCAAGCTGCTCAAAAGTTGAGCCAGGAAGACTGCGTCATTCATTTTCTCCCTTCCTACTGCTTCATTCATAATTTCCTGTAAGCCACAGCTCTTGGCTGCAATCTGCTCATATATTTTCTCTCTATTGTAACTTTAAAATATCAGAACAGAAAAGGCACTTCCATCATGGTTCACAACACCAAATACAGTAAAGCCAGATTGGTGCTTGATCAGGGTGTCGTAGATACCTAAAGGGGAAGGTCTTGGTTAATAGTTCATTTCGGATTTCACCAGCTGAAAGCACAACCGCAACACTACACTTCTAGCTTTTTTTTTTTAGCACAGCAAATTTCGTTGCACTACTTGGTGCAATGACAATAAAGATTTCTGATTCTGATTCTAAAACAGGCATATGTGTTTTAATCACTTTCCCCACTGGGAAAGTTTGCCATGTTCATTGCTGAATATTCAAGTGTTTTAATTTAATTGACATAGTTTGATTCACTGTGATCGACAGCTGAGGTCAGTGTGAGAAGGTTTGCAGTGGTTATGGCTTTACGACATGTGTGCTCCTGTAAATAAGAAGATGACTGAGCCTTTTTTTTTTTTTCAATCTGCTTCACGGTGTATTCATTTTGAAGTGACACACGCAGCCCAAGCTGACCAATCACCACCTAATATCTCACGAGTAGTTACGTTCTTAGGAGGCAAGTATAAAGCCAGCTTGAGCCTGAAACCACAGCTCATGACAAGAACTGGCCATCACTGCTCCGACTCTAATGGAGTCATAGCGGTGATTACCAGCCAGGAGATTTATGTGCCTTAGTGATTGTAGGGTAGAGTGTGTTGCTTATATTGGTGAACTAGTTTCTTCTGCTCGAAATAAAGCGAACACACGTGTGAACACAGAATACTTTGTTTGCCTCGAAAGAGACACTGTGTGTCAGTAACTTAATCATAATGACACCAACAGCTTGAAGGTTTCCTTTTGTGTATCAGACAGGCAGAACCTCGATGTGCGCTGCTCATTTGTCTGTTAAGTCTACAGTTAACTCATTTTAGTTGTTTGCTTTTAGCTGTGCTGCCAGAAGCAAATCTAGTAAGAGAAAAACTGTAGTGTAACTGTTTCTACTAAGAGACACCCATACTCTTTATTTTGTGTTCCCGCTACACCAATCCTATATTCTGTGTGTCACACCGCTGTTCGTCTGTCTAAGAAAGGTAGTATTTAATGAAGAAAGCCAGCCACAGTTCACTTCAGTATCTATTTCATGACTAATTAACTCTGTGTGTTTCTCACCATGTCATTATGAGTGCGAGGAAGAGGGTACAAGCTAGCAGTTAAGTCTTTGCATCAAGTCAAATGGCATCTCATTTGTTGTGAAGTGCGCGTTCTCTCAGGATGTCGCCATAGAGGGTGGAAGTGGTGACATTTAAGCACTAATTGTGTAATTGTGTTAGTTTCCATCTTAATTTTCGCCCTCACATATGATCTTTTTTCCCCGTCAAAGATACCGGGTGTCTCGGGGCTCGCCGTCAGAGCAATATTCCAACTGTGCTAAATGCTAATGCAGCCATAAGACTTTGTTTCCTACAATTTCCTAATGCGTCTGTACCAACACAGTTCTGCATAGGGTCTCTATTACATAGATTTGATTTGATACAGTCAGAATCCAAAAAGTAGATGTGACATTACTGTTTTTCACATTATGCAAATAGTCAATGGACTTATTTGGTTCCTGTTTTTTTTTTTTTTTTTTTTTTTTTTTGTAGAGCACATTGAGCTGCTTGTGTGTGTCAAATTTCTAGTCAATTGGAGTCACAGTGTGGGGGGGGGGGGGGTTGACCCTTAAATACAATTAGGCTCATGTTTATTGGGAAGTGAATGTACATAATTTCAAGTTATTGGTCCAAGTTGCATGTTTGTATCTCATTCATTGAACTTGGACCAAAGAGACTAAGATAACAACTTGTCGACGAGACAACATTGCGAAACAGAAGAAGCTGATTTTGATGAAAGCGGCCAGGAAGATTCAGGCGATTCCACTGCTTTAGGGTCAGTTTCCTCGGATTACATCTTTAACTGTTCTTCATCACCATCACTGGGTTTTCCTAAATTCTGACACAGTTTTTATTGTTTCTAAAAGCCTTTTCTCTCACCACATTTTGCTTCTGTGTCTCACTTCTAAGGTTTATTTATATCGATGTTCCCACATCCTTTTTCTGTGCTGTTTGTCACGTAGGGGTTCACGCAGCTTAGGAAGAAATTTGGAGAGCTTTGTTTTAATGCAATGGATTTCATTGCCAGAACACAGTAGAATCAGCAACATGAAAAATCAGATCTCAGGAATTAAGTGCGATAGTTATCTTATTTCGATTAATCGTGTTGAACTTTTTTTTTTTTTTAACCTAATGCTTAAATTGCACTGGTTGACCTGTGTTCTCCTTTCCTTACAGAGGATGATCTGAAGCCCCCTCCCTACAGCGAGTGTGCTCACAGCGATGAGGCCAACGCTCCTCGTCCCTCCCATCACACACCCCTCATTTCTGAGGGAGGAGACTCCATTAGCGTAAACGAAGCCCCACCCCCCTACACGCCATCTCCCTCCACACAAGTCGGGGAACAAGACGGTCTTGTGAGCCGCTGTGAGCCCCGGTCAGAGAGCAGGCCCGCCTAATCAGTCCCTGATGCCAGTTTTGCCTTTTCCATGCACTGCCTTCCTACATTCAACCTCAGCGATCGTTGCCAGCCTAACTCTCATCACATGAGAGCAGATGTTTATTTGGGTGTGAGTGTAAGTGTGTGTGTGTGTGTGTGTGTGTGTGTGTGCTCGTGTGCGTCTGGTGGTTTTTAGGGCCAAGTTGTTTTTCTACTTGTATTGTTAAAAAAAAAAAGGTCATCTGATGAGTTTGGCAATAACAGATGACATCAGCAAGCCTGAGTGCCTCAGTCAGGACCGCAGAACCTGCCTCCCAGCTAGGACGAGGAAAAGGCCCTTGGCCCACAAGCTCAAAGGGAATCGGTGAGATACAGCTGAGAAGCGAGGCAGATACCTGCACTCGTGTTCTCTTTCATAGAGCTTCTTGCTTCTTTGTGTCCGAGGCCGCTTCCTTTCACAGACCTAAAACAATTGACTCATTCTAAAAGCGTGTTTGGGGAAATGAGTAGATCCCTGACAATTTCAATTCCTCCGCCGGTGATGCACAAACTGTGAGGTATTACTTCGTCTGTGTGGGTGTCCGTCTATAGAACTTTGTTCTGAACACAGTAACTCAATTACCGTCTGTGATAGAAAATTCATAGTGTTGACGATCTAATTGGATTTCTGGCACTACATATTGAGTAAATGTTTTGACTTCTGCAGACTATTTCTCCTCTCCAGACAAAGTATGTCGACGGAGAACTATTTGATAATAATGAATGCGCTAATTGTTTTAAGTAATGGCCTCATTAGCATAACGTTTCTGTTTCAATATATCACAGTGATTATACTGGCACATTAGGCAATTCAAGTGCCTATTAGATGTGTGAATGGAAGTGAGCAAGCACAAGTGAAAAAGGGGCAGCAAGTTGATGAAACAAATTAAGAGTTTATGGACCTGAAAGCTCCGCTTGAACCGCATCATCATGAATTTGGTTATTTCTGTGTCTTTTGAAAAAGTTGCGGAGTGGGACATAAAGTCTTCTGAAGTGTTGCTCTGCCCCGTAACACACTTGAGAACACATTTTCTGTAGTTGTAGATCCAGCTGTGAGATAATCACATTTGATGTTCTGTATTGTAAGGTTGAGCTGAAGGCTTGAATTGAGCTGAAGTGGGAGGGGGATCAATTGAAAAATGTCAAACAATCTTGAAAGAAAATACTCGCAGGGCTGTGAGCTGAGGCTCACGTCAGTTTTAGAGCTGAAGGCTGCAGCGTATGCGGTTGTTTAAAAAGTTATCAACAGCTCAGTTATTATATTATTACTTTTATTTTGTCGTCATTGTTACAAAAATTAAGACTAACCAAAAAAGTTTTTTTAACAACAGCTTTTGTGTCCTGTAATCTTCATGTTAATCTACCACAGGCTGGTAGACGTCGGCAAACTTTATGTATTTCTTCAGTTTGTATTGCTTTGGGAAAGGTTATTACTGTGCTTATAGCTTTTTGTATCACTGCATTTCAGATAATCCGGACATAACACTGTAAGAAGATGCTCCCACATGCTCCACCTCCTGTATTTGTTTCAGCAACAATATAATCTGTGTACAGCTTTGTGAACATTTCGAAAAATGAGTCAAGCGAAATGAGCGCTGTATTAATGTATTTTGGGACTTGAAACAAAAGGGGATCTTCGTGGAGGATTAGAATTTAAAATATATCGTGTTTTTCAGTTATAATCCTTGGTATTGTGATGACAAATCGTGGAGCATCCATCACTGATGCCTTTTTAAGGAATCTCTCCCGTGGTTTCACAGTCTGAAGGACGCAACGGAGAAGCCACAGTGTACAAATGTGAACTGTGAACTCGACTGACATCACTAACAGCAGCACGATGACGATCGGCCATAGTGCCACGGGTTTTTGCTGTAACGTACGTCCAGTTTGTTGACTTCATGTTCATTCCCATGGTGGTTGACATATCAGATCTCTCCAGTCAGTAGCTTCGTGAGTTGAGGGGGAATTTAATTTTTGTTTTCAGGGGAAATGCGTCTTCTGTATTAAACTGTTGTTTATAATCTTGCTAGTGTTACTTTCCTGCTTTACCCTGTTTATAAAGTGGCCTCTGCGTAGTACAGAACAATACACTCTAGCGCCACGATAGACTCCAAATTTCTCACTCCTAATGGTCAAGTCATTCCTAATGACTTGTTTCTAGTTTTTGTGGTCCATCAGTTTGAATTTTAGCAGGTCTAGCTTAAAGGGCTAATCCAGCAGTTTACTTTTGCACTAGAGGCCAAGATGTCTTGAGTTTCAGTCTCCCACATCCAGTTTATAACTGGCTTTCTGTTTATGTTTGTGTCAGAAATGTCAAACCACAAGAGTTCTCGCTAACATCAGGGTCATCTTCTCAAACTTCGGAAAGCTCCCTACACAGCCACAGAAGACATTTAAGTGCCCTCGCAGTCCCAGAGTGCTCCCTGTGACGAGTGAACACAGCTTCATGTGTAAAATCAAATGCTCCTGAGTGCCCCTTTTAAGACGAACCATATGAGGCCATTTAAACAAGATTTTCTGTTAGGCCAGGGTGTGTTTGTCAGAATAACCAAATGTACATTTGATTTTAAGATTCCCCTGGTTCCTACTGACAGCGTTAAAAAAAAAACCAGAATTGCGTAGAATCTGAATTATGACTTTTACTTTCTCTTTCACTCTGGAGATTGCATGTCGTCATCAGTTTTTTTTAGGTCCACTTTTTTTTTTTTTTTTAATCCATTGTGGGTTTTTACATGCATCCTCTAGGCTGAGTTCTTCACACGGTTCTCTTAACCAACACACGATTCATCACAACAGTTAATCTCACTGCCAAAATGCAACAGAAACAGTTCATACACATCCGAGGATCAACTGCTGTACCACAACACTGATAACATTTGTCTCCCAGCAATCCTCGTCTTTTCTGTTTTCTTACTTTAGATTGCAGTTACGATTTACCCTAATCTTGTGTTATGTCAGATATGCAATGTGAATTTAACAGTTTGTAAAATGGTATCTAGCTGTTCAAGACAGACTGTAAATACACTGAGTTTTGGAGGTTGAGTTTCAGGAAGAAAACTGTTCAAGAAAGATGTAGACAATGAATGTATTTTGTGTTTAAGCAGTGAAAAGTTCACTGATGTTCAGGCCACACTGGCTGCTGTTGTGCTGCGTGAAGCGCTTGAGTTACCCAGATAGAGCGAGTATATATATTTTTTTAAAGATGAAATTCCCTCATTTCTTGCTGAGTTGTAGCGGAGGGATACACAAAGAGGGAAATTTATACACTAACCAATCGGTGGACACAGTTGATTTGTCTAACACAGGTTGCTGAAGCCTCATATTAGCTTTGCGTTATGATTATCTCTTAGAGCGATTGAACCCCTGATCTCTCCACAGCCAGTGTGGACAGGAGGGATGACTGCTGTGACCAGACACTGTTGAGAGAGGCCATATGGATTTGTGAGTATTGTTTCAAGACCACTTAAAGTAGACCTACGATGCGCCACCAGAGAGCAGTATTGCACCAACGATGATTTGAACCACTTGTCTCTGATCAGCCTGCACCTGTTGCTGAGCGTGACATACACAGACTTCAGTACAGACTGATGTCTTTTATCACACAGAAAATGGCATTGACGTTTGTTCCCAACTTTTGTACTTCAGATGGAAAAAATAATTGTGCTCGATCGAGATCAATCGTACAGCCCTCTTGTGGGATGTATAGAGGAGCAGATACTCAAGGACAGTCATTTTTCATATCTTAGCCTCTCAGCTGCTGCTCCGCTAAGCTGCATACAAATGAACCGAGCTTCAGCAGCTCACAATGTGTGTAAACTTGATTGCAGACCTTTTTGCTGAACAAAATAACGCTCGTGAGATAAATCAGATAAATGGCAGTTTGACGGGAACCTGCAAAAACAAGCCACAAAAGACAAATAAATGTGGAACTATTGGGATATTAGGCAACTCGGATAAAAGATGTGCTCATTTTTGTGCTATTAATGGTAAAAATATATATTGTAATTAGGAGTTAAAATGCCGTAGTGCACACTTGCATGCTTTATCACTGATTTATTGTTTCGAAGCAGTTATTCAGATATCACTTTACACATTGAAATGAAAGTAATCCATCAAGAATGCAGCCTTCATTCATTGATTTATTCATGTGTGAGTGTATCTTGTGTCAGTGTTAAATACAGTTAGATAAGCAGTCTGTGTTTGAGTAATTGATGTTTTCAGGAGAGATATTTGCATTTTGGGCACCAGCCAACTATCCATCATGTAACCCAGTTTACTAACCATTACACCTTGGTATAAACAGCCATATAATAGATACAACACACAACGCTCTCCTCAAGGATGTTCGCTGAAGCTCTCTAAAGATTATTGAGGTCTTCAAGGCCGTTGGAGGAGACTGAGGCGATGGCTCAATTACACCTCTGTTGTCTGTCGAAGATGTATGGTGCTTCCCAAGCCTGGCATCTAGGTGCAGTGCCTATCAAATGACAAGTATTTCGAGGGTGGTATGCACACAGGCGGTGGCCACGAAATTTTGAATTCAGCAGGAGAGCACATTCCAGGCACGGGCGAGGATGGATAAGATGGCAAAAGGGTTTCTGTTACTGATTTCCCATTTCGGTTGCGGTCGCCCTTCACTAGGCTGACCAAATGTGGTGTTTTACACTGTTTAAATTTTTATGCGCGCAAATTCATACATCTCGCCAACACACAACAAGGGGAACGTTAATGAGTTTTGCAGGTCATTTAACTGCTAACAGATTTCTTCCTTTCTCCGTCTGAACACCATCATCACTTTTCCTTCTAATGTTCTTACTTAATTTGTTAGTTTGCTCCAGTGCGGTGTACCAAATATGCACTTAATTACAGTTGGTAATATGCAAAGAGTGTACATAAAACAGCTTCCATTGTAACAATATATGGAAAACAGAGCATATCTGACAAGCTTCAGCTCTTCAACGGCCCCTCTGGTAAGTAGCCATCTGTTTATTTCAAGAATCTAGCCGGTGGGTGTGAAAACAAAGAGGTTTTCTAGATGTGTCAGCCACTGTGATCTGGTGACAGAGAGGGTGATTACCTGCCAGAGTGCAAAATGTCCAAACTTTAACATCTGCCCAAATATTGCCCAAAGATCAGAAACCTCAGAGTGGGATAACCCTGTCTATGCAGAAGTGTGATCTTTATCCACTTGGTTCTGTCATTTGGATGAAGAAAGCTCGCAGACTAAAAGTGCATGTTTGTCTTACATACTTGTCACATGTCCACATTGAAGAGTAAACTGCCCTGTTAAGTGGAAGCTGAAAAAAGTTCCTCCATTGAGTAACTGAGTAATGAAAAACAAGTGGAAGGTAACTAAGTACATTTAATCAAGTATTGTGCTTGTGTATAGTTTAGAGGTGCATTTTATACAAATCAGAGGGAAATATTCTTTTTTTTCTCCACTACATTTATTTGACAGGTGTAATTACATTACAGATAAAAATGTTAAATAAAATATGATAAGCAAAGCAATGACAGCTATACATCTGTTCGTCCATCCATCCTTCCTTCCTTCCTTCCTTCCTCTGAACGCAGATATCTCTTAAGTAAAGAGGTACAACTATCATATTTCACACATTGAAGAATAACTAAGACAAATTTGTGTAACAGATTTCCCATGAATCATCTTACAACCCCTCAGATTTATTTTGTGACCCTTTGTAGAGCCCCCGACCCCTACGTTGAGAACCAATGGACTAAACCAATCCATTTAAACATCAGCATTATTAACCTATCAATGCCGTATATGATGATATATGTAGCTGACAATAATTCTGTATATTTACTCAAGTTGGTTTTAAATTCAAGCCCTTTTATTTGTAATACAGTATTTTTTACATTGTTTTAGAGGTTACACAAGAAAGTATGTTCTCTCAAAGTGTCACGTTATATGAAGCATAGGAGGTGTCAAAGAGAGCCACAGTAGGTTTTCTCTCCAGTAACAGAACCGATTGTGTGGTTTGCTGCACACACTGTTTTTCACTTTCATCAACATCAAGTGTCAACAGCATGATAAGCAGGTTCATCATTTCTCCTTGGCCTGCCACTCCAGATATAATCTAGAGGGCAGGGACATGTCTGCTCCTGTGTCTGTGCGATGACAGGATAAGTGAGGATGTGTGAATGTCAGGAAGGAAGGATGAGCACCTGGTGCAGACAGGCATGTGTTTGAGCATAATGATGTGGCAGCCGAGACATCAGGTTGGTTCATTTTAAGAATTCATTATTACCTGTTGGATATAATCATCATTAATTTTCCCCAGGACCTGTTCTTAATGGCTCCAGCACTTATTGTAGCTCCAGCAAAGGGCACCGTGTTGTGCAAGCAGTGCACTCTCCCCAGAGGTAATTTGTTGGTCACTGGAGTCGATATGTTTTGCATTTTTAATCCCAGAAAATTTCTCCAAATGGAAAGTTGTCATCCAGGCAAGTGAGTTTGTGACTTATATCCACCACTTGCTCAGCCTGAGTGGTGAAAATTAGAAACTCTCTCCTCCAGGAGGACCTGCAGCTCGCCTCTGCATTGGTCTGTGAAGCAAACCATTCATCTATCCCACCGCTGCTCCTCCAGCACAAAGGCAAAAATCAGCTGAGAGTTGGTGCAGAAACAGTTTGGAAATATCTATTTGACTTGCCGAAATGTAGTAATTCCTATCTGGATCCAGCGTTCCAAAGTGTTGCTTTTGCCCTTCAGCGTATCAGGTTTGACGTGACGTGCATTGCTGACTTTTTTTTTTTTCTTTCTAAACTACCAAGAGTCGAAGAAGTGTGTCAGCTCCCTGCAAACAATGTGTCTCCGTTTGTACAGTTTGTAGAAAAACTTCAAAGGTAGAGGTGCAGACCAGATTGAGTTTTTCTGGGAGCTGTCAGTACACCAGACAAAGACCTGCAATACACAGAAGATACGTGATGTGCAGGAAGCAAGAGAAGCAGTGAGGGAAACGGCAGAGACGAGGCTGTAAACCCCTCTGAATGGCCTGAATCCTTCCGACCTCTGATCCTATGTTAATTTCTGCTTTTGCCTGCTGGGCCTCATTGCTCACCTGCTGTCCCGCACAACAACTTCCAAGTCTGTTTGCAAAAAGACGCCTCCTGTCTGGTGCCTGAGGAACTGAGAGGGCTGTTGTTCCCGTTTATCAGCTTAGCGAGAATTTACATTTTAATTGAATCCTGACGTTTGAGCCAAACTATACTTGCTGAGTAACTGGAGCCCCTTCAGAGAAACAACTTACAGGCTTGAAGTGTGAGTCCACTAAAGATGACAGGCAGTCAGACCCATTCATTGACTATGCAGAATTCAACTTCATGTGCCAAAATTGCTCATACAGCCATCACAAGGAATATTCTTTTATTGTGTGTATGTGTGTTTGTATGTCACAGAACTGCAGCTGGGCTTTGTGTTTGTGTATTTACGCATCAGCTTCTATGTATTTTAATGACTTTGAACGTGCCAAGATTTTTCATGCTTTCATTGCCAGGGATATACTTGGAACGTGTGTAAAAGCAGCAGGGAATTAGAGGTTTGGCTCAAGGTGTGTGTGCATGTGTGTGTATGTTTTGTCAGTGCACTCACAGATCAGCGCTCTATCATACTAATTAGGAAGGACACGTCCACTCCTACACTGTCTTTGATGTGGCATGTTGGCCAACTCTGCTGATGTGGGAGATTCAGTTTAATAAGATATGAGATAAAAAGATATGATTTGTCAGCACCTGCCGCTGTTTGGTTGACCTCTTAGATCTATTTAGAACATTATATCAGACAATATGGGGGTGCATGCTGAGGCGCTTAGTTGATTTTGCATGCAGTGTTTACATTATTAAGTGCTTGTTCTGTATTAGCAGAGATCTGCTGAGTTCAAACCTCTGCTAGTTATTTTAGGTCATAAGGTTTGTGCAAGATTGTCTGATGTTAGTTCATGTTTGGCTTTAAAATTCCATTTAAATCAATGGGTATCACCTCTACCACATATAAAAATAAAATGCATGTCATCATGCATGCTGATATGCATTGGAAGGGCTGCAACTAACAATTATCTTCATTATTAATTAATCTGTGTTTTTTTTTCTAAATTAGTTGATAAAAAATGTTGTCTATTCATTGTCACAAGTTCCCAGAGCTTGAAGTAAAAATCCTCAAATGTTTTGTTTTGTCTCACATACAGATCAAAACCCAGAGACCCTCATTTTATTATCTTATGTGACAAAGAAAAACAGAAAATTGCCACATCAAAGAACTGTGAGAGATTTCTAACAGCTATGTGAGGCTTTACCGTGCTCACGAATTCATTACTTAGATGCTGAAGTTCAGCAGGTCTTAGTTTAGTGAGCCAGCATGCTACCAAAGGCTAATTTGATCATTAGTTTTGCAGGTCCATAGACTGTGTATAAGAAGTGGATGTAGCCACTGTGACACAGTGAGTTTGGCTTTATGGCGTCGCCATCAGTGACATTCATTCCAAAAAGACCCCCTGCATACACTGCTTTATTGTCTATTGCTATATGCTAAATGGAACCATCATTTACTAAATTAACATAATGGTGTATTGAAGAAGACTTGAAACCGCTGACTGAGACCATAAACTCATTAGGAAAGGGTTTACTGAGGTAATAAATCAAGTGAGAGGTAGGGTCATTTTCTCATAGACTTCCAAACAATCAGACCTCCTTTTGGAACCAGTGGAAGTTGCCCTTTACTGGCCATTAGAAAGACTGCAGGCTTGTGGCACTTGCGCATTGGCTTCACTTTTCAGACCCAGAAGTTACGTCCAAACTACTGGACAAATTAAAGTTTTGACTCAATGAAGGCGCTGTGGAGTGCCTACCACATTGCAAATTTTGATATGAATATCTGAACTTAATTTCACTGCAAACCATGCAGTAGTTCTCTTGCGGATCCATAAAGTCATTCACAAGATTCATCCTCTGGGTACCATGAATAGCTGTTCGACCAACCAACAGGCCGACATCCATAAAGCCAAGCCACTTTAAAAGGAGTTTAAACTATACATATTTTTGAAGATCAACTAATCCATTAATTGACTTGCTTTTCTTTGGCTATTATCTTTTATCCTCTGGTTTTGCGAGGCTTAATGCTAACTGCTCACTGCCTTAAAACAAGTTAATAGTGAAATAAAGCTGTCTTCCATGATTAAGCCAGAGTTCTCTGTTTGACAATGTCAGCTCTTCCTATGTTCTCATTGGACTAGCACTAGTTTTAACGGAATATTGTTCTGCATTTTTGTCACACAAAGAGTCAGGTAAAGGACTTGCACCGTGTCTCATTTACATTGGTATGGGCGGAGGCCCAACTCATTACAATGCAATTAAAATGCTAATTTCAATTGCTATTATTGCATTATTTCCAGACGGTGACATCTTCCAGTGCTGTACACTGTAACGAGATAGAGATGAACGTCTGCCGTATCACACTGATAAAGAGCAACTGAAAAGTCAAGAGCATAAATTGAGTGACAGACTGTCACTGCCAGTTTCCGAAAGATGTCATTAGAATGACTAATTGCATCTAGTCTGACCTTCGACTCTCATTGCTTCAACCCGAACAAATAGATGTACTACTCTGCTTTTACCTCGTGCATATGGAAAAGGATATAAAGTTGTGTTAAGAGACCCTGTGGCAGCATTGTAACTTAAGCAGATTATGCTTTGCTGTGACACAGGAAAGTGTTATTGTAACGTTGAAGCAGATAAGAGTTAATTAACTGATAATGGCACTCCATTCACTGAGATGAAAGTCTGAGTGGAAATAAAGGGTGGGAGTCAAAGAGAAAAGGGGACATTTGGTAGATCTTAAAGAAAAGCAGATAGTCTTATTCTTCCTGATTAAGTTTCTCATTGGGATGGCATGAACGCCAAGAATGCTGAGTAATCTTCATTACAGCTGCCAAAACAATGACCCAAACCAAGGAGTATGAATTTCATCACGTCTATTTCTATACAAATTGCACGACAAGCTTCTTAGAGAAAACACTACACCTGTCACATCAGAGCCTTTGATCTCTTGATGATGACCTCTTTTATTCGCTCCTACTCTTCTTCCAAACCCCAGCATAAGACAGCAGAGCAAATCGATAGCAACGGCACCAAGAAACCCAAAGATGTGCTGTTTTTGTGGGAAGTAAACTTAACACGAGACAAAAGAAAACACAATTCTTCCTTCCTGTATGCGCAGCTTGTGATCAACTTTCCAGCTGGGCAAGTCGGGGGTTTTATCAGCTCTATCCTCCTCTCTCACAGATGAGAAACAATGTGCTTTATTCCATTACACTGTAAATCCAATCTCATGCTTCACGCTCTGTAGAAGAGTAGCAGAAAGAGGGAATGAATGAGACGGCATGGGGAAATGTTGACACAAATCCCACAGTCCCTAAGGCGACACTAGTCGGTCATTGGGGTACAGTTGAGAGATTCTGAGCAATTAACCAATCAATCAGGGGGTTGATTGGACCCCATGTAGCTATTATGGTAATTCATGTGATGCTGAAGTGAGAAGTGTGTGCTTTCCACAACCAAACACCAAAGTCAGGCAGTTTAATCATTTTGTTGTGTGTTCTAACCAAGAGGTCACACTTGGGAAATCAGTGTCTTTCTTGAGGGAAAGTTCTCAAGTATACAATTAAAAAATAATTAGCATTTTGAGCTTTAGAATGTAGACTTGCACAGATAAAGGCTGCTATTTTATCACCAAAGAGGGCAATAGAACACATTCTGGTCTTATTAAAGCGAATGAAAATTCTTGAACATGATTGGCTTGACAGCGAATGTCTCTGCGAGCCCTCCATTACTGCTGTTGACTCACCCAGACATCTGATGAACGTCTAAATTAATAATGGATAAGGAGAAAATAAATATTTCATTCTTTAAATCTGTTGCAAACAGCTTGTAATATTCACGGATCCATCTCCAGCATGATTCACACAGCAATATAGTACGTTTAAATAGCCCCAGAAGCTATACACGCCTACCACACATGAAGACCAGAGCATCTTGTGCTTAACTTAACAAAATGTGTCACATATGGACCAGTCTCCATTAGGCGTTGAACACTGCTGAGCAATGAGGAAGCTGATGTATGACTAATTGCTAGAGAAGCTGTATTAGCTTAAAAATAAAACCTGCTGAGGATCTACTATTGTCTGCACGTGCTTATACAAAAACGACAGAGTAGGACGATTTCCAATGTCTCCCGAAACGACATATATGAGCTTTTCCAGTGTCCTTCATTGGATGGGGACTAGATGGGGACCAGCTAGTCAACGGCTGCAACAAGGTTATGTTTAGGCAGCAAAACTACTACTAAACTATGGTTTGGGTAAAAAAGGTACGCTAGTTATGGAAGTTACATTATGTTATGTACATGACCTAACTTACGTTAGTTAAAATAACTCACAGGACATAAATAGCGGTCTCTGTGTTGAAAGTTCTGTGTTTTTGACCCCAACTACCTCCCTATTCAGACTTTTGACAAATTTTTGATTATAGTTACAAACTAGATTTCACAACTCTTAAGTTATCACAATGACGATTATTTTACCTTTTGTCATGACAATCACAAAACTGGCCAAACCAATACCTTGCCACATGACATCACATGCCTTAAAGCCCCCTGGCGTGGCCTCCCATGCTGAGCCAAAAGACTGGCTCCATTCAAATGAATGAGGACCTGCATTTTTTTACCACAGGGGTGAAGTTAGTCTGAATGTGGCCTTACAGAGCTGCTGGCATGGCTATAGACTTATTAGTTTCTGAGCAAGGCAATTCCTAATTATTCATTACATTCTACTGTATCAGTTAGAGTTTTGCAGAAGCTTTCCATTTAAAAAGTTCGGATTTCAGACAGACATGACAACTTGCATAAGTGGGATAGCTGTTTAAGTAACTAATGTCACCGTCTTTGAATCAATTACCAATAACCACAATGGATTAATTAGATGACTTTAGTCTTAAGCCATGCATATTGTCCACTTAACATGAGTCACAGCCCTCTGCTCACAAGAGTTTGTTGCTTTTAAAAATCCACTATGTGGCGCTTCAATTTAGTGCGTAAGCAGTCTGGCCATTACACCATTATAAACTGTGGGTAGTCTCTTGTTCTTCTTTGAATTCTTGCTTTTAGAGGCACTTTGCTTCACATGAGCTGTCTCCATATAGTTTGTCTAGTGTAGTTTGACTGAAGTGTTCAGACATTTGCTTTCATCTTGTCCAAAGGCATGCCTCAAAGATGGGAAAAGGTGAAAGTGGCTTGGGGAGGAGGTAGGAAGAAAGGCATTTTCAAAGCCGAAGTAAAAGAGCTTTTTCCTTTTTGCAGAGTGGCCTAAATTTCCTGAAAACAAGCAGGTACTTCCATCCTATAATGCCATTTTGACGGTTGCTGTTCTAGTGCGTGAAAACAGCCAGACTCTCATGGGCTCACTCTCTCGATCAGTAGGCAGAGCAGCTCTTAAGACAACTTCAGAGGGAAGTCTGTCTGAATATACTCACAGGTAAGGCATCACCCCAATGCACAGTTATGTCTTCTTTGATAAATGGAAAAATAAATATCAGACTTTACTGCCTCCACACAGCCCGGTCCAGCATTGACTTCTAACCTGCAGCTGAAGAGCTGCCAGTAATTGAAATTAATTAACTTGTCCAAAGTGAGGCAAAAACAATTACCCAAGCACCCCCTTGCTTGTCAACAAAGATCGTTTTTCATAAAAAGAATGGGTAGGGTGTTACAGTTCTTTGCAGTTGGCCCCTACAGGAGATGATGGATGTCTGTATTTCCAATGGTGCCTTCTTTCTAATGAGTTCCTGTGCCATATTATGAACAGGCTCATTATAAACAGGATCTGCATTACTGACAATAATAAGCAACGGTAATACCCTGGTAAAGTGCATGATTCTTATCCGTTAATGCAAGTTTTTGTTGCTGTCGTCAGCCTTGCTGGTTATTTTCACTTAAATTGGGCTGTTTTTGAAAGTTAATGTCATCTAAAGGACACAAAAAGGTCCATACACAAAGAGTGATGTGCTGCATTTACCAAACATTTACTAAACATTTCTTCCAAAAATGTTCAGTTTCTCTAGTCTGTGTGTATCCATTAGTCTAGCAAACTGTGACAGCCCCTCAGATTTTTTGACATTTTTTGTTGCCTCTGCAGAACCGTGAAGCACAACATAAATCAAGGTTTTCAAAACTCTGGAGGTAGAAATGCAGCGTAGCGAGAAGACCAATCTTGATTTCCTGTGCACACCTGCTTAGAGAGCATCACGGTTCACGCAAATACAAACTCCCTCTGCGTCAGTCAGTCTGTGGGTGTAGCTCTATTTGGGGTTTGCGTGTAGGAGTGAGAAAGACGAGGGACAAAGGTAGGAAACAGAGCATGTCATGCACGTCTGAAAGTGCATGCATGGATTTTGCATTTATAAAACTAGTGTCTTGCTTGTGTAATATCGCAGTGCATGATGTCTGTGTTCTCAGTCGGTGAGGACATTGACAGAACAGACAGTGCCGTGCAGCGAGAGGCCAGTGAAGTCACCCTGAAATACAAGATGGTGCTGAAAGAAACAAATTGCTTTTGCTGAGTTAGAAATTGGAGGATTTATTCCTGTTTCCTGCACAGTTTGGTCAGTGTTGGTGAGCAATCACTTAGGTCCCCTGTGGCCACGAGGAGCAGCACATTTGTTTGTCTGCTTAATCTGGGATGTAAAGAGGGAGTTTGGCTTCAGGATGATTTTCTGCAGATAAGGTTTTATTTTTAGCTCATAGTATTGCCATAGAAATACAAGAAGAGCTTTCAAACTCACACGCATACACAGTAGGTGTCATATGGAGGTTCATATGCTTCGATTGGACAATTTCAAGCTTTATAAATGAAATATGAATTCTTTAATTGAGTGGTATTCCCTTTCTAACTTCAGGTCTGCCTTCAGAAGATTACAATGCACAGGAGATGGTGGTAGTTTTCCCCACTGTGGCTTCTCTGGATTATACGCGCCTTGAGTACTTACATAAGTGGCTTTATTTTTCTATCCATTTAGCCATGGGTAGCTTTTGCCTACTTTATCTTCACTTAAATTGCTTTGGGCTTCTCAAAATTACTGACTGGGAATAAAATATCTTTTTAACACAGAAGAAAATCAGCAGACTGCACTCTTTACTGTGAATGGCAAACACCATGCCCAGCAGTCATATACATAATTGTCCTCTACAGCCTCACCCTCTCCGTTTTTGACATTAATTAATCTGAAGCAATCTCCAAACTGCCCATGGGGCCAAGACCTCACGCCTCCAAACTTTCAATTCCCATGATTGAATTTCACAGAGTTCATCTCTCCAGCCCTTAACTTTGCCACTTCGCTAATAGTGATAGAAAAAAAGACACTAAAAAAGAAGACTTAAAAAAAAAAAAAAAAAACTCTCACCATCAGCCATATTCTTTTTACTATCCATCATGGGCCATAGAGGGGAGGACAAAGACAAATACAGCCAGCCAGAATCTGGACAGAAAGCGAGAAAGATGACCCCTCTGGACTCTGGTGCTGCATTTCATTATCTCGTGCAGTCTATTCATTCACTTCTTCTGGACAGACTATACCCAAAAAACACTTGATCTTGCCTCTACGCTGCCTTGTAGTGGGCTAGTGTGGACCCGGCAGATGCCGAGGAATGAGATGGAGATGGAGTAAACATCTAGAATGATTTCAGGAGTTAGAACAGGCAGTATGAACGTCAATCACTGGAGCGCTCTGTTTTATGACAGAGTCTGACTTTGTTTTACATGTTGAAACAAGACTGAGTGTCTGCAGCCATGCTAGTGGCTCTGCGAGGCTGTACTTAGGCACAGCTGTGCTTCCAGCTAAACGCTATCATCAGCATGCCAACATGCTCAAAATGACAACGCTAATGTGCTGATGTTTAGCAGGCAGTGTATACCATGTTCATCATCTTAGTTGAGCTTGTTATCACGCTAACATCTGCTAGTTGTGCAGGTATTTGGTCAAAAGGTGGTATAATACATCCTGAGGGGAACACGAATGGGTGCACCAAATCAATCATATAGTTATGGATACTTAATGAAAAAACTGAAATGTCCACCTGCTGTTTCTGCTTGAGGAAAGTCAGGGGAAGAGTCATCAGGATTCATCATCTGGGAACCATGAATACCTGCACAATATTTCACATCCATCCAATCATTGTTGAGCTATCTCAACACTGTGATGCCGCTAACATTATCAAAAAAAAAAGGATTAAAGCATCAATAAGTATAATCTCAGATCTGTACCTGATAAATGAGCACCTATAGAAACTCCAAACCCTTAATAATTTTGCTGAGTCGTTCACCTCCAGAGCCGCTGCCCCCGCTGTCGCACACATACTTCCTCTGACACTGTGACAGTTACGGCGTCACTGTCCAATCCTTCCTCCCGTGGAGCGTGGCGGTGAAAGTGGACTTTGTGGAGTCCTGGCACTACAAGGCCCTGGACGCTGCTGCTGCTGCTGCTGCACAGGGGCACAGTAAGGCTGAGTAAGTCTGAGAAATCGCATGGCTTTGGCCCTGCTGCAACGTGGGACGGCTCATTGAGTCTGCAGGTATGGAGCTGAGAGTGAGGAATGACTGCAGTCTTTCACAGCTGGCCAACTCTTGTCTCCCTCTCTCTCTCACCCTTGCTGTCTTTTCATTCTCTTCCTCCCTCTACCACTGTCTGTTCCCCCTCTCCTGGGAAATGACCCTTTATCTCCACCATTCACTTGTACTCTCACCCCTCTGACTCAGTCAAATCTACAGTCTTTCTTCAACAATCACGCACGTGTGCAAGCAGCAAAGTGGACCAATATCTCAACCTGCACATGTGAGAATGTTGCATTTATGTGTCAGTGAGCCAGTGTGTTTTGCAGGTCCCGGAGGCTGGCTGTTTGGCTGTCTGTGTTTGTAAGGTGTAAGCTGACCTGAGGCTTCAAACGACAGAGAAACTGCATGACAGATGGCCTGTTTAAGAGAGGGATTTGGGGCTCGGCAACGGTCAACTGAGGTTTGGCACCAAAGGAATGGGTTGGCCTGCTGTTAGTATGTCCGCTCCTTCCATCACTGCACACACACACACACACACAAGACGGAAACACAGCAATAAGGGATGTGCCAAGGAATATTCTCAAAATTGTTTTTTGTCCCCTCTCTATGCCGTACAGAGGAGAGTTGGCCCTTGGTTTCTTTCATTATGACATTACTTTGAAAATATGATTTGGTCGCTGCACAGTAGAGTGAAAAAAAATATAAAACCCCATTTGTTCAAACAGCTGAGAGATGAAACACTGTGCGCACACACACACACACACACACACACACAAATACACCCTACTGAGATCTTATATGACCAGGTAAAATATAGGAGGCTCCTCCTGAAAGTGAATTTTTTGCGGTTGCCTGGCAACTTCCGTTCGTTTGCCTGATATCAAAACAGGAATGCTGAGCAACAAAGGTTGCCTCACACACACACACACACACATACAAACACACCAAAGGAGACTTGAATGCCAATGTGGGCTTGAATCAATCTGTCTCATAAACTTTATGTACTCAAAAAGAGTCCAGTGGCTTATTCAAAGACTCTGCGTTGTTTTTTTTATGGATGAAACTTACTCGCTCGGTGCAGCTTGGACAGCTGAAGCCTCATTCTGAGGCGTAGCTGGAGCCCTGTGGGTTACACGTTTGACTGTGAGCAAGTAAAACATCTATTGTTCGAGAGAGCAATCCATGCAGAGTAAAAGAGAGTCAGACATTCCTGAGAAAGAGTTCGGAAGGTCACAGCAATTTTAGTGGATGAACCTGATTTTCTAACTAACATTATGACTTGAATGCTGAGACAATTTGTTTTATTGGAACTTAGTTTATTGTTTTTTTTAGTTTTTTCATTATATTTACCAAGCACTGTCACCGCCTGTGGCATGGCTCATCTTCATCCAATCTGTTCAGATATTTAAAGACAGCACATCCGTTCTCTTTTGTGTCTCCCTGCGCAGCGAGAGAAAGGAAAAGGTTACCCACGCATTTCCCAGAGTTGCACGGGGGCCACTTGAAATGTAAATCTCAGCTTTACTTCCACCCATCGTGGGTAGCCACATTTTTATGAAAATTACCTGATTTGAATATAGATGTGGGTATACAGGAGCCGAGGCTCTCGCTGAGGCACGTTCCTGTTGAACGAGGAGGCGTATTAACAGGCTGTTGTTGATGCCGCTGTGTGTCTGTCAAAAAGACAGACACACACTTGCTGTCATAGCCCTAAAGCTGTGTACGACACACTTTGGGCTGTTGGAGCGTGATAGAGGGCTGCGTTCATTCACCAGGGGGATAAATAGGTAATTGAACTGAGGATGTCACCATTAAAACACACAAAGGCACAGAAACACAAGGCTGTCACTCTCTATCATGCTCCGCTCTTCACGCACACACACTTATGAAACATGGCATATTTACCTCCTAAAAAGATCAATTTGCTGCTGTTCAAAAGAGAGCTGAATGAAGGAATGCACATTTCTTTACTGCTCATTTTCTCTCTTAAAAACTCTGTTTTGGCTGCTATACAAAACACACCATTCACAATGTTGGACAGCTGGATCCCTGTGGCTACAGATATACAGGACAGAGTTCAAGCTGCTCTTTCAGTGCTGATGAAGCGTCCTTGAAACTGAATCCTTACAAGGTCCGTCACGGAGAGCACAGTTTTGAGGATTTGCAGGCGTAAACAGTCTAAAATCTAAGGTTTGGGGATGTCTGTTGATATATCATATAAAACAGTTGTATGTCCAAATGTAAATTAAGATCCAGGGGTTTACATGCAAGTAAGCAGGGGGGAGGAGGGGGGCGTCCTGAGGCTGATGTTGACCTCTGACCTTCCTAGAATAGACAGAACATAGAAGAGAATTGAACTGCTGGAGCACCATATTGCATTTAGGGTAAACACGTCAAATTAACTCCAACTGTCCAAATCCACCCATCCCTCGTGTAGCTCCAGCGGTTAGTAGCTTACATTGCTCTCCTCCACCTGCAGGACAGCTGTGCGCCGCTGCCACGTCTCTCCTCGCTGCTGGAGTGGACGCGCGAAGTGGGGGCGCACTCCTCAGCCATCAAAAGCCCAGCTCGTCAGATGCGCAGCTGTGAACGAGAGCAGCGTCGGAAACAATCGCCCTCCTTCCACCGGGCTGGGCTTTTTGTGCACAAGCTCTGACTATTTCAGTTGAAGGACAGTTTTTTGGTTGGTTTTTTTTTTTTTTCCCTTTTTCGTCCGTTTTGGCACCCGCCTTACCCCCCCACACCACCCCAGAAGAGCGGAGGCACATTGTCTGTGGCGCAGCGCGACAGTGCGGTGTCCGATTACAAACCGTGCGCCGAGGAGCCACCGGCACAGAGCGCTTCACTCTGGAGCAGAAATAGCACGCAAGGGCTCCGGAGGGACGAGAGAGTGCGCAGAGGAATCTCTGCTGAGAGAGACGGAGTTTTACCGAGGTCGATTTCTCACAAGTGACACGGCAAAACTGAGGATATATCATCTTCAGCTCATCTTTATTCTTTGTTTGCTCCACCACTCTTCACACCGGGACAAGACACGCAGCTCCGCTCCGTACTAGATGAACGGGAGGTGGGCACCTCACTTGGTAAGCAGAAACATATTTTATTATATGCATTATTTAGAAATATCACAAGCTTTCTGCAGCCATTCTAAATGCATGGGGTTTTTGTTCTCTTAAAAAATAAACCCATGACTTTTACTGCTCCTCACATGCCCTGCTTTACATTTGTCACATCGCAGCATGACATAGTTTATGATGTGTTGCAGAATGGGAGCATGCCAACATCTAACAGGAACAATACACCAATCCACAAATCCACAATCCCTTAACGTAAATACCAGTTTTAGAAGTTTTGCATTTTGCTTTGCGATGTCCGACCACTTGGTGGTGCTGGCAGAGTGCAGCCATCACCAGGTCCCTCAGAGCTCTCCTCAGATCTTTATAACTACAAATTCCTTTCAATATCTCATGACAATTGATTGTGGGCTGTCATCATAGGCAGCAGTGATACTGCTGCAAGTGTATTTTGAGAAAAGCATGAAATATATATATATATATATTTCATAAAAAAAAAGTTTTTAAAAAAAGAAAGAAAAAGAAAAAGCTGTGCAGGAGCCCTGAAAACGTCAGTGCCTTGACAGCACAAATGCAAATTGGGAAATTTTCACAATGTTGTTGGTCCTGATTTATTGTGTTTTTAAATCTAATAACAGCAGTGTTTTATAAGTTGCTGCAGATCAATTGTCTATGTTTTTTTTTTGTGGCTTTCAGAGTGAATCTGCTGCTATGTTTAGCTCAGTCTAATTGTCAAATGATGTCACTCTTTTGATCTCACAGAGGAGGCGAACAGACTGCATGACCTTTATGAGACCTGCTGATTGTGCGCAGTAATAATCCTTGTACTTTAGTAAATAGATGTGCCAAGTTTCTTTTATTTTGCTCTTCCCTTTGTCGAAGGTGTTCAGACCTCCCATCCGTACGCCTCAAACTCCAGGCTTCTCACACAATTGCAGAGTCAGTGCAGGGACCTTGATGGTTTCTAACAATGGTTTTGAAAAAGTTTTTTACAAGCGGAATGAGAGCTTCATTTGAGCTCAGCAGTTTTCAGACTAAATCGGTTTGTGCTGTAGGTGAAAAACATGCTTGGTATTGGTGGGGGTAATGTGTGTGGTTCAGGTGCTGCATGAATTTAGCTCCTCGGGTACTCCACAGCTCTGCCCTTGGCTTTTGGTGGCCTTGCAGCAGGTTTAGATGAATTGCAACTGCTGATTGGTGTACGATTAACTGGGCATACTTTGTTAACCAAGTCACTCATTTACTGTTACGAGCACCTTTCTGAAAACAAATTAACAAATTTTTACTCATGTTGTGTCCTGAATATAAAGCACCAAGCACACTTTTTACCCCATTGCATTGGTCTTCCTACGGGTCTGTGGTTGAAAGCTACAGTTGTGATAAACACAGTCAGCCTCCTCTGATCTTGTGGCCTCAGACCCACGAGGATGCTGTGGCTCATCCGTCCTGTCACACTGTGCTCACCGATGGGAAAAAAAAATAGGGACTCTCATCGAGATGGTGGAATTACTTTGGACTCACCGCATCCAGGCCTTTATTAGATGTCAGATGCTAAAATCCCCGCAGGAAAAAAAAAAAGAGGAAAAAGAAATGGAAAAGAAATACGAGAGAGAGAGAGAGAGAGAGAGAGAGAGCGAGGTGATGTGAAAGTGCTGAATCAAGAAATCGTGTGACATGATGCCTTTTGGCTAAAGTTGCCAGTTTACTGTGCAGTAGAAGTGCTACAGAGAAACACTGCATGGAGCGAAAAACAACTTTAGAGTTGGAACGATCCGCCGATTAATAGATTTTGATAATCATTATTATTTTAAGGTGAGACTCCAAACATTGTCTGGTTGCAGCTTGTCCGGTATGAGAATTTGCTGTTTTTCCTCTATTTAATTGTAAACTATAAATATATTTGCTTTTTGGACTGTTGGTCAGTCAAAACAATACATTTGAAGACGTCCCCCTGGGCTGTTGGAAGCTGAGGTGGATAGTTGTCACCGTTTGAAAAACTGTTAATCTAACATGAAACTACTGTGACATCTGATTAGTTGAAGTAATTTTCAAGTCAAAATGCCAATACTTTCCTTTTTCAGTAAGTTTTCAGTATCAGTATAAGTCAACATGACGTTCTTTTCTGCAGTGGTGGAAGATATTCAGACTGGTTTAGCATCAGAATATAGGGATACTTAAAGTTACCAAAATAATAAGTACTCATCATGCAGAATTATCCATTTGTCAGTTATATGTATTACATTACAATGACACCATAATGGTAAAGGTAGGGCTTATCCTAATGACTTTACATACTGCTGGGCAGTTTAATCTATAAAAATACACCATAATCTATAAATTGATTTACACTTGAATAATCTGAAACTGCAAAGTTGACACATAAGTATAAAATTTGCCTCCAAACTGTAGTGGAGTAAAAGAAGCCCATGATGTGGAAATGCTCAGGTAAAGTAAAAGTGCTTAGCTACATTCCACCACTGATTTTCCAAAGTAATTTGCAGGTTAATCAGTAACGGAAACACTGGTAAATTGCAGGCCCAGACGACATTAACACTGGCCTGTGGAGCAGCAGATACACAGTGTGGAGACCAGCCACACATTCCTGCGCCCACTGTAGAGCAGCATATGATTAACATGATTGATATTTGCACTTTGTTGGGAATTCGCCCGAGCACTGACACAGAACTGCAGCACAAACACAGCAATTAGTCCCATCCAGGAGACCTCCATGATGAAAATGACCCCAGCGGCCTGAGCGCGCCGCGTGGTCACCATGGAAACCGAATGAATGACAAGCCTATTGTGGTCGACCTTTGTGACTGGGCAGCCCCTCGGGGGTCGAGCCCTGTCGGGAGTGAAAGTGAAAGGCATTATCATGCGTGTGTAAACTAAACAGCCATTACCCTCCGGCCCCTCGGCGCTCTTTAAGGCCCTTTGGTTACTTATTTATCTGACACCAGCAAGATGGGGCTTTGCGATAGCCTGTCCCTGTACACGCAGCCCTCACAAAAGACCTGGCTTTACCGGCTCTGAGCTGCATTGGAGACCCGATTCAACAATCTGTGCTCGGCGCATGATTTATTGCTCTCAGGCAAGTGAACGCAGAGGCTCAAACAATAGTTGAAGTGTTTAGCTGTTCTTCCCCGCTGTGCTTTGTCCTCTCACTACCACACGCTATTTATACATCACAACCACTTTGCCATTATCTCATCCCTCCCTTCTCCTCCCTGCCACCTCTGATTTCAGACTGTAGCAGCAACCGTCCCACGTGCGAAGGACTCCGATTCATAATGCGCATGCTAATTTTTACTCCCTATCTGTGCCAGCCGCAGCATATTCAGATTATTCCAACCTAACAAAGAAAGTTGCCAGGGTTTAAGTAAACACTTCTCTCTTTTCTGCCATCCTCACTCATTGAGTCACATGGCGCGACGTTGCTATGGCTACCCCAAGGTTTCTTGCAAGGGATGCAAGTGTCCCGCCCTCAGCAAAGGAAATGAAAGCATGGGCAAAATGAAAGTTTATCACTCCCGCCCCTGCTCCTCTTAAAAGGCCAAAGTGCTGCGACGGTTGCCATAGAGATCACGAGGAAGCTGTCAAGAGGGATGTGAAAATGTGACCTCGCAGCATCTGTAGTTTATCACTCGCAAAGGTCTGCATAACAACTCTGCTATAGGGACATCTCCGTCCGTCAAGGTCACCGCTGAAAACACACATTGTGACGGGAATATAATACTATAATGCCGCACAGCTGGAGCCGAGTGAGTTAAGGTGAAAACACAGATATACAGAATGAAAAAAGAGCCAGAAAAGTCCGTGATAAAAAGTGGATGAGGGCTCGTGTACTTCTGCACTTCTCTGATGGACAGAGCTATAGTGAAACAGCTATAGTGGCTGGTGGACAGGAAATGATGTGAGTTCACAGTGAGGCGATATGCGATCCTGGATGCGCTGTTATTTCTCTCCTGCTCGGATCCAAGGATGGGATGTCTGTGGTTAGAGTAAAACATCCACTTTCATGTCCGCACGTCAAAGGGAATTAGCGCCGCTAAAGCAGCCGTCACTCGCCAGCACTGTTAACACTCACGGGATACATCAACCCCCGTCCCCCCTCTCTCCTCTACAACCTCAAACCACACTCAAACAGCAGAGGGATCTGTCTTTTAACCACCAGGCCTGGGAAGGAGAGGGAGACTCTATTTGGGTCACGATTAAATAATCCCCAAAGCCTCTTTTTCACTGGGGATCAAGCCAAGAGGATGTCTGAAAGGTTAAACAGAGATGGATCCAAACTTCTGTGACAACAGGAGAAGCGATTATTGTAAACTCATTTAAGTTTGGAGTTTGTTGTACTTTACTTTAGGAGAGAGAGCGAGAGAGGCCGAGGAGAGTGCGTGCCATGAGGTGTAATGAGTCACTGGAAGAAAGAAGTGAAAAGAGATTTGAAAATGAGCGATCGAAGGAAGATGGAGTGAAGAGGCTTTGCTGGTCTTTGTTTATTGACTGATTGAGTGCCACAGGGCCACTTGAAGGGTGAAATGAGTCATGAGTTGTCACCAAAACACACACAAAGAAGGAGAGAGAAACACTCTCTTTTTCCTCCCTCTCTCTGGGCCGTCACCCAGCTGTATTTCTCTGGAAGATGAATGACTCTGAAGCATGAATGAGAGGATCATTTGATAGCTCCGCTCAGCTCGTATATTTCTCTTTTATAGGAGCCCCCTCCTGCAGGCTGCAGCAGCTTGTAGCGCAGAGGTGAGAGCAAAACTGGACTGCCTCCTGCGAGACTTTGACACTCGTCGCTATGTATAGTCGCAGCTAAATTAGCAGCCAGCACCTATTACCAAACCAGGTGCGAGGGTGTGTGTTCTCTCCACGCGGTTGTTTGTGTCATGCCATGCTGTTTTGCAAATCAGCGGGAGGTAATGTAGTTAAAGCCTTTTTTTTTTTTCCCTCCTCGTGGGATGCGCATCTTATCTTTCCAGAGCATATCATTACGCGATAAGAAGCTGTTTTGATGGGATGCGCTCTGAACTATCCGAGCTGCATCCATCGCGCCACCGCAAACAGCCACAGAAGCTCTAATTTGATCAGCGAGAGGATATAAATACAGAAAATCCTTTAATCTTCAGCAAATGAAAACATTTATCTCCACTTTGAAATCATTATGAAGGGCTAATCAGAGAAATATCCTAGAAATAAAAAGGAGAAATGTACAAGTTGCAGGAGGATGCCTCTCACAGCAGATGAATGAGAAAGCGAAATTACAGAGCGTGCTATATTCCTTTTATCCGACCTTATATGAAAGTTTATGATAACATCTAAAAGATAAAGCGTCCCTCTGCTTGTAGTTCGGCCACGCAGGGAAAAAAATGAGAAGGGAAGAGATGCAGAGGGAGATTAGAGGAGAGATATAAGGAGAGAAAGGGAGATAGAGGTGAAAAGATAAGAACCAAAGTTTCCCAGACAGAAAGGGGAGGCACATGGGTTTGGGGGAGTAAAAAGAAAGGATTTGTGTACAGACAGAAGGGGAGATAGAGGGATTGATGAGCAGACAGGTTGGAGGGAAACTGTTAAATATACAAGGAGGAGTTTCTCTCAAGGGGAAGCGGTCTGGTTGGTCCCAGGACACATCTGTCTGCTGGACTCATCTGTCAGTGCCAGGAGTCCTCAGAGAGGGACGGACAGAGAGACGGACAGGCAGGACAGGACAAGGAAGAGAGAAGTAGGCACAGGCAGCAGGAAGAGGAAAGAGAGGAGAGGAGAAGCCGAGGGGAGCTGACAGGAAAGAGAGAAACAAGATGAAGGAAGAGAATATGAAGCAGAGGTCCACTTTCCACTGGGGATGAAAGGGATGTATCTTGAAATTTCACTTCAAAATCCTCAAAATATCCTCATTTTTATAGTTTGAGTTTCTCAGTTCACTCACCGAAATAATCACTTTCCAAACTGTGTCCTCTTCCTTAACACAATCAAATTTAAATTTCAAGTTCAAAGTCCTAAAGTGTTGATGTGTCGCCCCTGGTTTTGCCCCAGCGCTACAGTGGTGGAAAGTAACCAATGCAACTTTATATTTTGAGTCCACAAGAGGAATTTTTACATTCATTTGATCGCTAGTGAATAGTTACATTTGAGATTTTACATTAAAAGATATACATGATGAGTTTTTAAAATACATTCCAATATACGGGATAAAACCAGGGGTTCCCATTTTTTATGCCTTGTGACTGCTTACAAAAAAAGCCGTGTCCAGTCGGGACTCCTTGTCATGTTTCAGACGCCTATGACTGTCCCACCAAAGAGACATTTCCCCTCTAGAAGTGGTTTCATTTAAATAGCTGATGCAGGCGGTAGCAAGAGGTAGCCTTATCCAATATTTCACAAAAAAGCAAAGATTAAAGAATGGTCCAAAAAAAAAAAGTGAATACAAATTTGCTTGCCTGCTTAAAAAGTAGTTATTTTCACATTGTTGGATTAGTCATTTTAATTAAGTAAAGGATCTGAGAGCTTCCTCCACCACGGCATCGCCCACCTTTATCACAGGAGGTTAGCTGCAGCCAGAGAGGAAGACTGCAAGCACAGTGTGGAGGAAAAAAAAGCACTTTCATTAACTCTGCACGTTATTAGTGTACATTTTTAAACAAAATTTAATCCAAGTTTTTATTCACAGTTAATATCCTCCTTCAAACATACTCGACTTGAACATCAATCAAAAAGAGCAGTGGCAGGGTTACCGCATTAATAATGCAGAGATTTACATCGTGTCTGAAACCAAACCTACGCCCTTGAAAGAGAGGCAAAGTAAAAAGTGAGAACCAAGTAAGAAAACGCAGCCGTGTGGTCTGAACCGTAGAGCACTCCCTCACACACACCTACAGTATTGTTTTCCATATCCTTGCCTGCAAATGCTACACACTCTACACACACCCCAGACATGAGTCTCTCGTGAGTCATGGCCTTTGCTGCTCTGTGCAGGGCATGAATGCGAATGTGTAGTCTGCCCCACGTAGACACAAAGCTGCCTCAGTTTCGAAGGTGAAACCGCACAGAGGATGTGTGGTCTGATCTAAACCACTAGCAGAGAATAACAAACCTCTTATTATTCCTTCTGAAAGACATTTCATTCTTCCTTGAATAAACCATCAGGAAGAATGAGCCCTCAGTTAGAAACGTGTCTGCCTGGCCGACTGCCAGAGGTGAACACCTTATTTTGTTGATTGCACACTTGGCACGCTAAGCTGACTTGACTTTGATTTTTTTTTTTCCTTAAGCTCTTTGCACATGAGGAAATGGTCATTTTGAGTTGACTGCTACTGAACACCAGTGGGAGTTTGGTTTCAAGTGATATTTTGTTATGGAACATTAAGTCTATTAAAAGTCTAGCCAGGTACTGGGCTTCAGCGATAAGGATATCAGTTGCTGTAAAAGACAATGGAGTAATTCTAGAGGTATTGCCAGGAGTGTCCCTTTTTTTCCACACACAGTGTTGGCTAGCTAATACAGTGGTCTGATTATGCTGTTCATGAAACAAGAGAATGTTTCTATTCTACTGCTCTGACTCTATTGTGTTACCGAATTCCCCCGAGAAGTGAGTTACGTTCAAGAGTTGCCCCGGCTCTCTGCCTGTGCTTCCTCGGCCCTGCTGGGACTGAAGTGAGCTGTTTAAAGATTCTCCAGGATGAGATGTGTTTTTTTCCCCTCCTCCGTCTGGCATACAAAGGAGAAGACTCAAATACAAATTAAAAGCGAAGCGCCTAAAAGCACACATCTCAGTGTGTGCGCGCAGTAAAGGTGGTGTACTGCGTGCTATTGTGTTGGCTCAATAGAAGACTTGAACCCTGCAGCATCATATAATGTAGATCGAGAGAAAGATGCATTCAGATAGACAGAAAGATGATATCGACAAATAAATCCCCAAGAATAAGCAAACCGGAGCGCGTCAAGGCAGTAGCAAAAATAACCCTGAATACGAGTATGAGGAATAATAATAGTTGCATGTGTCAGGCCAACAGGGGTCGGCTGGGTGAGGCTGGAAAAGCTCCAGTTTCACTTTCTCAGCGGCCCCATTGGTTGACCTCAGCTTGACCAGACCCAACCCCGGCCTGATCTACATACAGGTGTGCAAGAAAGGTGCATGAAAACACACACTTTCGCTGCTTGTCTTGTTAGCAACAGACTGAAAGAAGAGGAGACAATTGCCTGTTTTTCCTTAATGAGGATAAGCTGAGATCAGCGCAAGCAAGGCATTATAAATGAAGGATAAAATGGATTTTGTTGCAGGAAACCTTTGCAGTTGTTTTTGAGTGAAGCTGTTGCAGAGCTCATAAGACAGGCGCAGCGAGGGAGGAACTCCTACGCAGTGGATAAATTTCCTCTGGACTTGCCCTACCACAACACTTTGTTGCAGTGCTCTTGCTGTCATTAAAAATAGACCTCTGCCCTTCTAAAGCAAGGGGCCCGTAGCATCCTGATCTATTTTGTGCTCCACGCTGTTCCCCAAAGGCGTTCTGCGTAGAAAACTACTCCCTTCTCCGCAACAGTTAAGGGCGAGAGGGGATTCTTTCCTGCAGGGTCGACGTCTTTTTATTGACTTTAGAGAAGCTCACAAAAAGGAGTTATATCACAGAATGCGGAGAGGAAACTGTTGCTAGAGACCATCAAGCAGCAGATACCGAGGAGGTAATTGTGCTCGGAAAGATAGTTGGGTTTTTTCTTCTTTTTAATGCATCTGCTAGCTGTTAGAAAAAAATGGTATTTGTAGCTGGAGACCTACAAACCATTCTGAATTGTTCTCGCAGAGAAGTGGATGTCATATTTTTTTTCTCCTACTCCTCACTCCATTACAGTGGCCAGCCACCTCCTCACTCTGCACAGAATGCCATAATATTAATACATAACTTAATTCTTCCCCAGAGGGAAATAATCTTTTCACTCGTACGTAGAGGTTAGAGTTCAGGGTCAGCTGGATCTGGGAGGGATGCAGTAACTTACTCAAGGACACTAACAACTCTGGCGTTCAGTGTTATGGCCAGCGTTGTGTGCTAATGGGCATGAAAAAGCAGCGGTTTCTGCTTCCTGTTAACTCCAAACACCCACAGGCGATGGCAGGTCTCTCTGCACACAGTGAGACCTGCTGTAACCTGTCATTGTTGTCAGCAGAGCTCCACTCCCACACAGCCCACCTCCCTGGGCCCCATACATCATAATTAACACTTTCTCGTTCCAAATCCATGTTTCTTCCTGGCCTGATCTTAAAAAGATTAGTAATCGCATCCATGTGTGATTTCTCACACTCTCAGATGGGGTCCCTCAGTTTAAGCTGAAGCAATTATATCAATCGACAGGTTTCACTCATTTTATTTCATCTTTGATTCTCGCTCCTTAGCGCTTCTGTAGTCATCTTTTTTTTTTTTTCCTGTCTCACGGTGTGAATTTATGATATTAAGTCTTTTCACTGAACTCCTGAGTCAAAATTATGCTTTTCAGAAGCTGCAAAACTCAGTCAGATGTCGGCAAAATGATTAAAACTACCTTTTGAAGAAAAAGGCCCAAACATCTCCAACGCAAATTATCTGCACCCGTACTTAGCCGCAGAGCATGATTACTGTGAAGGAGGTAAAGGATGTTAATTGCAGTGCACAGTCACATGATTTACTGCTATTGTTGTAAAGCAGTGGTAGCAGAATGCACCTAAAGAAACAATTACTCGAATCCCACTGTTATTTCTGCCTCGGCGGCTGGACTATAATTTAGCCGACTGTCTGATTCCGCGTTTGGTCCCACACACTCTGTCACTGAAAAATTACCTGTTTCTCTGCTTTTATTCTGTCTCTTTTCTCCTTCTAACACATTCACCACTTTCAGACACTCTCCGTACACAGAAGAGTGCAACTTGACGGGTTGATTAATGCAGATCATCCAGCTGTGTCAGTCTTCTGAGAATAGAAAAGCTTTTGCACAAATTAGGCGCATATTTCTGCAATTACACTGAGATGAATGCACACACAGGAAATCGTAAATTTATAGGTGGATATACAGCGATGGAGGGGTAATATAAGATGTACATGGTAAAAGTGGACATAGCCTTTTTTCCGAGTTGTGAGGTTAAGAAGTAACAGAGCACACCTGGAGGCCACATGTGGATTACCCTGCTCGCCCCCACCACGAAAACACCATCGTCATCATTATAGCAAAGGGTGGAGGGGATCATTAAGTCATTATTTATGTGCTTTCTGCTGTTTTATCACTTCCAGATACCGTCTCACAATGCAGACACCCACATGCACAGCCCCAAAAGAATAACATAATTGTATGAGGCAGCCAGGGGGTCTCGTCTAATAGAAAAAGTGCAGACATTAACAGTCTGGGCCTTCTGTAAAGATGACTAACCCACCTTTTTTTTCTTTTTCTTTTTTGGTTTCGGCCCCTTTTAGGCTCGTTTACACCTAGTGTTGTTTATGTTTATTTACATGCTGCTCCCACAATGAACCTTCAGTGCCAGAGTTTGTCTGGTTTGAGGGATGAGGTAGCAGAGGGGAAGTTTTTACAGGCAATTGCCCCTTTACAAAAGTGAGCAAGCGGAGTGCTTTGAGCTTCCGCATACCCAATTTTGTCTTCATTCCCCGCTACATTTCCTCGCCTGTAAAAGGCGCCAGGTTGTTAAAGGTATTTGTTGTAAACAAAAAAAACAAGTTTATTTCAGTCTGACATTCCTTGTCAGGCGCTGTGTTTGCATCAATTTACACCCATTCTGTCACCATCTCACACCGTTATGGATGATATGATTGCAGTTTACATAAGACTAAACCAAAAGAAGCCTAGTGTGTTTGTGGCATATGGTGTAGAGGTGGTCTAAACATCTAAAGGGGAGGGAATTGGAAAAGAATTGAATGTTAAACAGACCCGTAGTGTGTTGCACCTGGTGCTGTGGCTCCTGTGAAAGGCCGAGTAGAGTCAGCTCTCCAGACACCGCAGTCCCAGATACCCAGAATACCGGTGTTTCCTTTCCCTTTAGTTTAAAAGGAGCGAGCTGTTGCTTTTCCAGCTGTGCCTGACCACCTCGCCCCTCATCTGTTCCCCTGTTATTTTCATGTCCTGATTTAATTACCTCTGTGGGACCACTCTCCTGACATATGACACACACACACACACACGCACACACGGGACTGGAAAGATGTGAGGTGTAGTTTTATGGCACGTACATGATGTGTGTTATTTATGGAGATCCCAGGCACTCCTCACAGCGCAGCCACTCTTCCCAACCCCTCTGTCCTTCCTCGGGAACACCTCTCAACACATCAGGCCTTTTCTCTCCCTCCATCTAGACTCATCTTCCATTAATCCTCTCCATTCTTGCTCCTTTTGTTCCTGCCTGACCTCTTTAACACCCCTCTCCTCTTCCCCTCCAACCTCCTCCACCCAAGCCGCGTCCCTTAATTTCATCTCACCCAGCCTCTTCTCTTAATCCTCTCCCGCATCTCCCCCATCCTTTGTTCCTCTATTCCTCTCATTATTACCGGTCTCTCTCTAGTAATCTACCTCAAGTGACCCTAAACGACTTTCTCGCCTCCTCACCCTCTCCACTCTTTTGCCGCGCTCTTTGCGATTTGAAGAGCAGATCAGCGTGAGCCTGAAAGCCATTACTTCATCTTGTTTCAGTGTTCCCTCTCCTGGTGCCTCCAAGAATTCAGGCGCAGAAAAACGTTCACTCACGTGCGTATGTGCACATTTTCACACATGCTCACTTGAACAAAAATAATACAAGCAGCATATGTAATATATGTCCGCATCTAGATGAACTCGCTGGAGTGTTCAACTGCAGCATAAATCGCGGCACAGTTATAAGATATCGTCACGCACGTACGCACATATATTTGTTTTGACTGCGTCCACTGAGTGCACACAACTGAACAATATAGGTTGGTGTAACTATGTGATTATGCGTTTTCTGACACTTTTGCACTGTTACACTACTGCAGAGCACCAAACTGAAAATAAGAAAAGCTCAAAATTTCTACCAGATCATGTGCTATTGCTTTAATATAATAAATAATGTTATTTAGACTTGGGAATATGGTGATTGCAGTATTATATGAGGGTAATGACAGTAATAAGTAGATATGTGTTTAATACTTCTAAATTGCTGCTAAGCTGCAACTCATGTTGACACTGTAAAAGGGGTTTTTGTTGGATTCAGAATTAAATAGAAAAAAATTACACAAGAGAGCATTATAATAATGACTCTACTTTGAAAGTTGTCACCATATAATGAAATGAGAAATAAATTCAGATGTCATTTTGTCTCAGATGAACATAATACAGAGAACTAATGTGCTCAGATCCAACTGGCCGCGTCTCAGGCAAGCTGATTAGTTGATCCAACATCCTGTCGGGAAGAGTTTGGGCATACTTTTCAGAGAACCGCCCCATGTGATGTTTTAGCAGAGCAGAGGAAAATGAATTTCCCTTTAGGGCACTTAATAACGTTGTCCATCCATCCATTTCTGTTGATAAATGCAAAGTTTACGCCATCACTGGGGTGTAACTGATTTCTGCTTTTTCTGATTTCTTCCACATTATGTTTACATTGTGGTTTGCTAAATGTGTTGCTGCTTCTGAGTGGGCGTGTACATTATTCTCTCTGTGATACAAGTATAAAAGAAACACACACACGAATGCTGTTTATGTGCAGCCCAGAGGGATATTTCAGTCACATTACACATAAAAGTACTTATTGTATAAGTTACAAAACACCAGTCTAATCAGTAATATGTCAATTATTTATCCATGATTTTTTTTTTAGCATAAAATGTCAGAAAACTCATTATAATTTCAGGAGCTCAAGGTGATGTCTTTAAATTCCTTATTTTATCTCAGCATCAGTGCAAAACCCAAAGATATTTAGTTCACCTTGATTTAAAACAGAACAAGCAGCAAATCCTCAATGATTAATCGATTATGAAAATAGTTGTGGATTAATTATTTGAGGACTGACGTAAAGATTCAGTGTTTCATTGTTGCAGCTCTACAGAAAACACGCTGTTCCTTCAAAGTTTAGAGGAACTTTTAAAGAAAATAAACGAAACACATCTACCTACATGGTGGAAGAGACAGGAAAATACCAATGAATAAGGTCAGATAAGCAGCTGTTCGCAACACCCTTAAAAGTGTTATTATAATACCCAAAAATAAATATAAGAAGGAGCAGATACAAAATCACGCTCAGAGGGGGACATGCAAGTAAACGTAAAGTGAAGTGATACAAGTGGGTCAAGTACGCTCCCACCGACAAAGAGACGTTTCAGCAGTAATAGATATATTTGGGTCAGGTAGACAGCTGTGTGCACACGTATTCTACACACACGTGCTTTAAGGTGGTGAAGAAAACACACAAACACACACATACGGACAGGAACATCTGTTTTTGGCCTGCAATCAAGCCCAGATGGACCCCAGGGCTGCTGCACCAACACCAGTGGAGACCACACATTAAACGCACACAGTATTTTTGCGACTGACTCCTGGGGATTTGAAGCGGTGAACGGGTATTAACTGGGACCACAACCAGTAATTGTCATCATAATGACACAGGAAGGTATTTTCAAATTAATACGTGCCATTATTTCTGGGAAATTTAGGTCAGTCGACCAAAAATCCGGCAAGCTTCGAGTCTTGTGTGCATTGAGACTGTTGTTGTAATGTGTATACGGTGCATGAATATGCAATGTGAGGGCAAGTTTTTTTTTTTTTTTTTCATCTCTGCAGCAATATGAGCCAGGACCTAAACATAGAAAGTGAATTAATATATTGGAGTTTAAAAGTGATGATGTTCAGCTTTGATGTTGAGCCATCAAAGGCGTCATGAAACTGCATAGTTCAGAGGGGCAGCGTTGCACTGTACCGTATATTTAGCTGTGAGCTTAAATTAGACCCGTCACAGCTATAGACGCATGCCATACGGGCTTGTGTGTTTCTTCATCTGTTGGGGAAGTTGATGGAGCTGTTACTGCTGATTTGATGGTATTGTTTTTGCTCCCGGGTGGCATTCTGGGAGGGGAGGTGGTGGCATGTGTGCATTAAAAGAAAGCTGTGAAGGAAGACTAAGATTGCCGGTGTGTTTTTGTTCCGCTTTGTCCTATAAGGTGTTCGTGTCAGCTTGTCCTTGTGCGAGCCTTCATTTCAGTGAAGAGAGGGCACAAAGTACCTGGCCACGACCTGCCTAATCAAGTTGGTAGAGGAGCCTGCAGCTACAAAGGCTCAGGGAGTTAATTCTGGCCCAAATACAGACTACAGCATTTCACTTATATCCCGGAAACCTTGGAGTTTCCCTTGCAAAACTCATTAAACACCAACATGCAGCCTGAAGCCGCTGAGTGCATTTACACACACACACACACACACACACACACACACACACACACATACACACACCTGCTCTCCTACTGTATACCTGCTGACACATGCATTCTTATAACAATTATAGACCATCCGCCTGCCTCCTAGCAAGACAGAGGGGTGATTTTTCCCCCCTAATTCTATCTTTGTAGTCTCATCCAGACAAAGAAATGTGTATAAGTCTGTTTGATATGTGATTTGTCCTGACAGACAGTGTTTGTGCTCTCACAAGCACTTTTTTTGGGGGGGGGCTTGCAGACAGACAGGATGTGTTTTCTCACTTTTTGTAGCCTCTAATCCCTGTCGCTCTCTCAGTTTTTCTTAGGGAGGTGATGACACATTATCAAAGTGATTTCTATCTGTTACATTACTCATTTAGGTCAATTAGAGGAAACTTGTTTCGTGTTATCAGTGTTTTGGGGGCACAGTGGCACCGTACCCCAAAGACTTGCAATTAGTTGTCTCTCACTGTGACGTCCTCAGATATTCACAAATGTTTGTCATGTGGAGTCTTAGAAGGCTGTGTTGTCGCTACAAGGCAGTTATGACATGAATCAAAAAGAGCATTGTTGTTTTGAAGACTGCATGCATGTGTGCCTGTGCCTGTGTGTGTGTGTGTGTGTGTGTGTTTACTTGCCCTACAACCTATTCTTCATCTGCTTTACATTTCCCTCCACCCCTCTGTGTCCATCTAATGTGGCATGTTGATGATTTAGCAGTACACCAGTGGAGAGGATTATCTGTGCAGTTCACGCTTTCTTTCTGTCTGAAGTTTCATGCTTTTAAAGGAGGGCAAAGTGTCATTGATCAGAGAAAGAGACAGTGTGGAAACATTATAGTGAGACCTGATTAGCAAGAGTGTAGCGTGACGCGCTGAGGGATCAGCATCAATAATGACACCTGCAGAAAATCTGCTTGAGCCTCAGTTTTCTATTTCCCTTTTAAGTTTGATGTCTCCCCTCCTGTCCTTGTCTACAAAGTATGGCAGCTTCTCAAATGCATCACCCACTGCATCCATGCTTCTATGACAGCGCATCATATAATAGGAACTTTATGGATTCCTGTGTAAATGCTACAAAGAGATTGCAATTTGACAGACTTACACTGATGTTAGTATTCACCTTTAGAAGGAAACTGGTCAACTTGTGCTACCACTTCCATATGCGAGGGCAAATCCCCTCATCCAACCACTGTTTCTTTCTTGCCATTTTGTCACCTTGTGCTCTAATTCACTGACCTTCCAATTGGCATTTACAGAGGAAATCTACCTGCACACAAGGCTTTGTCACACTGGTTAATGAGCACATGGTGAAGGACAACCTGATCATTAAGTCTTTGGACCTAAGCATGTAGATAATGGCATCCATTGATGTGGGTGAGATAATGATGGGACCATATGTGGCGTGGTCTTTTTACTTTACAGTAGCGCGGTGGTGTTGACTTAAATGGGTGCCAGTATTGGATGTAAAATATAGGTTGTTAAAGCTGTCAGCTATCAGCTTCAGTACTTTAAATAGAGTGCGAGTGGTGAATATTCATGCTGCACCGTGGAGGATGGCATTAAGGTTAATAAGTTATTTTGAGCGTGAAAAAAAAAAAGAATAAAGGAGAGGAGAAGTGCGCTGAGTTTGTATGGCATTCTGCAGATGCGTTAATGAAAATGGTAAAAATGTCAATCAATTTCATGGGCTATAATTAGGGACCGTGTTGAAGCAGATATAGTTCTTGTCCGAAAAACAAGACATGATGACGCATCATGCAGCTGCGTAATGACATCTCCCCTATTAGTTTGTGATTGTTATCTCTACTCCTCCTTGCTTTCGTGGTTTTACCCCTTCCGAGAGCGCGTTGTGCGATGTGTATGTTGTTGTGCTTCTTCAAAAACAGCCTGGCTGCTCTCCTGGGGAAAATGCACTGGATCACACAGAAGGAAACGCAATTACCGCCTCCCAGCAGATTCCTAATCACTGAGCCCTGATGTTAAAAGTTAGCCTCTTTAATGTGTTGAATTTCAAAGACGCAGCACAAATCATTTGATTTACTCACTCCCATCTTCACAGGATGTAAATAAGCTTATTAACCAGCCATTTTTAATATGTGCATCCCATGACCTCAAGAGGAGCTACTGACTTCATTCAAATAGAGTCTCTAAAGATACACCCGCGAAATGAATATATTTACAGTGAATGTGTTTATTTAACACATTTTTATTAAACCTGAAATTCTGTTGGCGTAGCAAATCTCAACAGCAGCTTGGTTGTGTGTGTATGTGTGCGCCAATGTGACTTGAGCCTGAGCAAACACGCAGAATGAGCTAACTTTAATATTGACACCACAAGTTTCTTTTGTGCTATACATCATTGTCTGTTACTATACAAGTATGCACAGGACATGTAATGTATATGAATACAGATCAATACATTTCAAGTCCAGTGCCTCCTAATTGTACCACTGACTAATAAAGTCGTCTTCCGGACTCCAACTGGGAATCAAATGCCCAATTAGAGCCCTTACCCTTAGGCTCTGCTCCAGAAGAAGTGAGCGGAATAGAGGAAGTAGAAGAAGAATTACTGAAGTAGTACATTTCATAGTTAAGCTAAAGTTTTTGCCTTTACATGGCCTCAATAAATCCAGAGACGCAAGTTGCCTAGGGCTAAGGTGTGCTGGTTGGTTCTGAAAGTGGCTTCAAGTCTCACGCGTCTCTATTTTTGAGAAGTCTAACTGTCAGAGCGGACTAGTCCACTCAGCTACGGTGAAACACAATCCATCAGTCTCCTCAGCAGCATGCAGAAAAAGAAGGAGAAAGATAGAGTCGAGACAGAGGGAGATAGACCTACATCTGTTTGCTTGGTCTAGCAGAGACACGATCACATCGGATGCCTTCAGGCTCCGTCTCCGAGTCTGCTCCTCTGTTGTTCCAGTTTACCCTTGGGATACATGTACGAGTAGACGGAGACTCAGGCAGGCACGCACATGCACACACACGTATACAAGCACACAAAGACCACTTCTGCTGCATCCTTTCTATCTTAAAACAGCTGCCGTTAACCAAACCCATCGCTTTCTCTCATTAATGCTATAACTTTCTGCTATTGTGCCCGTCTCTGGTGTTAACGGGACAAATTACAAAGGCCAGGCACTCAACAGACACACACAGACATGCACACACTCGGGTAATTAATTGGTTCCAGTGGAGCCAAGAGCTAATTTACTATCCCTCCTGCCACATTTTTTCAGATACAGTGAGACGACTCTTCTCAAGGCAGCTTCCTTATGGCTTTCTCCCCATCTGTAGGTCCTTTATGTGTGCTGAAGTATATGCGCGTGTATGATTTTTTTTTTTCTGCCAAAGAGGTGGTTGTTGTTGTTTTTCAGGCATATAATTACTGAGCTGTAGGAGTTGGCAGCCTGTTAGGCTTGTTATCTTGGATATGTTGATTGCAAGAAACATGTGGGAAGATTGATTATAGTACACTTCTCCCTGCTTCCCGTCTCCCTTTAGGTTTGACCATTTGGGACTTTTTGTCAGCTAAGGACCAGATTCAAGATGCAGAATAACTGAGATTGTGATTTCATTAGCTATTTATGTAGTCAGTTTTGTTAGATTGAGCCAGTTTGCTCAGAAAGTGATCAACTCCTTTAGTAAAGTCAATTAAAGATGTTGAGCAGCACTCCATAAAAAGTACTCTGTATTAAGCTCATGTATAAGATAACCTTTAATGTTGTAGCTGATCTAATTTCTCCATAATATTCTGCTGATGTTATACACTTAAAAAGGGGAAAACATGACAAGAAACAGTGGCTGTCTTCACTTAAAATAAACTAAATGAAGAAAAGTTAGCATGCTTACCCTTTATGGAAATGCAGTACAGATAAGTAAGAGTAAAATATTATTAATATTATGTACAAAAACATTGATGGGCAACTAACTCCAAAAACTGCCACGTTTGAAACCAGAATCATATTTTAACTTAAACTGTTTGTTCAAATCAAAAGAGAAGCACATTTTTTTATGCTGTGAACAGGGTCACATGGGTAATGTAAATCCAATATTCACTTTACTTTTAGCTCTGTTTTTGGTCTCCACCGACTCCTGAAAGACATATCTTGCTCTTAACCTAAGTACTACATTCATCAGCTGGTTGCCAATGTTGTCTGCCTGACATTTTGTGCTGGGCAGGTCGCAAACAGTGTTTGTTATACTAGGTTTTGAGTGAAAACTAAAAATGAGGCCGGTTTTGGTCAAAAACAACACAATGAGATTGAATCAAAACAGTAAAGTTGTCAACTGTAAAACCAAAACAGTGACTTTAATGAAGCCAAAAAGCTCCATAGGGCTCAGAAGAACTGCTGTGTTAAGATAATTCTGTGGTCTCATCAATACGAGCAGCCCCTCTCATATGATACATAGCTATTTGTTCCATTGTAATTATTACTGTTAGTTAGCACAGTTTTAAAGTGGGAGGTTTATAAAGTAACTACAAAGAGTATAAAGCATAATTCTTAGCTTGAGTGTAGTCCAATATAACCTCACACAATGTAAATAAGTGTTATGACTTGAGAATTATGCTGAAATGCAGTTCTTGAGTAAATGAACTTTTTGGACTTTCTGCCTCTGCTGTAGAAGATCCAACAGTACATACACTTAAAAGCTCCGTACATTTATTGCAAGTAGAGCCAAAGATACTCGACCTCCCCTGCAGTGGAATCTTTCTGTAAGAGATTTCACCCATCATTCCCCTCAGTCATATCCTGTCACAGCTAAAGCTGACATGATTGATTACGATATTCGTAATTGGATGATTCAAAACTGCTGTATTCTGTGAAGACTTAAAAAAAAGGGAAAAGTCACCACCCACTGATTTCACATTCTCAGCTGAATAAGAGGAATTCACCCTTGGATGACTGTAATTTTCTTTTCATTTGGAGTCTGGTTAGCATCAAGGTAGCATTTCATTCCTTTGTGAGGTGCGCCTGTGCCCTTTAGAAGGTAGAGATCAATGAGTGTCCTATAGTTAGTAGTTACCCTTGATACTGGTAGAGTGCCCCCACTTTTGCTCCTCACCTCAGGGTGGTGCAGAAGGCAGGTGTGTTTGTGTGAATGGCAAGCTAGTTTGACAGTCAGACTTGCATCTGTGCACAGCTGTACTCTGTGATAGTGTAATTTTGCGCCCAGTGAGACAGTCAGCTACCCGTTAGCCAAGCATGTAATTAAAGCTTTAAAAATGTCACCATCCCTCAATGGTGGGCTTTATGCCCCTTATCACTGCAGTCCCAGATGAGCGCGCATGTGCAGGTACGAGTGCACGAGTTAAATGTTTGTATTTCCTACATGTGTGGTGAGTTATTTGTTGGAAGTCTTGAAGTGTTGTGTGGCCATCTTCACACCGCTGCCTTGATCAAGCGTAAAATGACACTGCATCCCTTGTGAAGATTGGCCCTGATAATACACCACACACAGAGCTAGGACTTTGAAATGCAAGACATCTTTGATGCTAATATATTACCCAAGCAGTTAAACGTTGAGACAATGGCAGAAAATTCTTCAAACATCCGTGAGGGGATTGTTTTGATCATCTTTAGGAGGCAGTGCCTGCAAATCAGAGTAGGGTTTTGGGATCTGTGTTACTGCTAGTAGTTAAGTCAAACTCATTGATGACATTGAAGAAATACCTTGAAACTTTGTATAAGCTGATAGCGACTCAACACTTACTTTTCTGTCAGATAGGTAACTTTGTTGTACTTTGCTTATGTTGTTATGGAAATGTCAACTTTCAGCGAGATGCAGTTATGAGACAGTGGTGACTCCATTTCTTTTCTGAGATTTAAGCCACTCCAGAACTGCACGGTTGTTGTGACAATTTTCTCCCTGAGAACAGTGCTTTTCTTGGCACAGAGAGCAGCTCAGACAGTAGCCCGAGGATCTAGGCTATGTGTCAGAGAGGCTGTCTCAACAGCCGATCGGTGCCTGGGTCAGCCACAGGATTTTTTTTCACAAGTTCACACTCTGCTACACAGACATCTCTCAGCAGCAGTCTGGCCGTCAAGGTAGAGATGGGGAATGCCTCTGCAATAATGTTAATTGACACTGAAAGGCAGAGTGTGTGCTGTCCACAGATCATGATGAAGATGATTGTGTCATCTTCATGTGGTTGTGTGTATTTTTTTTTTTTTTTTAACTCTTTCAGGCTCCTTTTCTCTCACAAAACTTTAAATGGAAGTTTGACATTTTGGGAAACGTGTTTATTTGCTTTAGTTAGATGAGAAGTCTGCAGGCTAAATATGAAGCTACAGCCTGCAGCCAGTTCACTTAGCATGAAAACTGGAAATGGAGAAAAAGTTCAAATGTATGAAAACTGCTGACCAGCACCTCTAATGTTTGCTCATTAACAGATTGCACCTTGTTTAATCCATATGTAACGTTAGTGTACGAATTGCTGTTTTATTGGTTGGGACCAGCAACTTCCTGGAGTGTTCCCAAGTTGCCTGGCAATGATTTGTTGTTTTTACTCTTTGCTTTTTGTGTTAATGAAACAAACGAAACACAATGTCTTAATAATTAGTGAGTCTTGGAGGTGCTGGTAGGCAGATTTACATTTGGACAGAGCCAGACTAGCTCCTTCCCCCTGTTTCGAGTCTAAGCTAAGTTAGCTGGCTACCAGGAGCAGACATGAGAGTGGTGTATCCTCTCATCTCTCTCTTGGCATGACAGCAAATGAGCATATTTTCCAAAATCAAGAGGAACTAGGCACAGTTCCTAAAAAAAAAAATGAATACAAATAAAAAGATAACTCAGTGTATCTATTTTCATAGTACCCTTGTCAAAAGCCGGGAAGAAACCAGCCCACCTTAGGAATGATTAATTCTCTGTAATTATGATGTCAGCTGTGTAGACTACAAGTCCTGACTCTGCCTTACCTTGACCTAAATTTGGAAACGAACAGTTTTGAGCAGTTTTAAAAGCCCTGCTCTGTACTCAGAGGGCTATCCTGCCAGGGTTTCTGTAATGGTTTGAAGTCACAGGTCATATTGAACCACCTCCAGCAATCATGGAGGCAGCAAAACAGGCCCACGTCATGCTGGTAATCTACTGGCGTGTGAGAGCTTCCATGCACATGTTTCTCTCTTTTCAGGCGTGATGTCAGTTCTCCCTGCCACATATTGCATGTTGTTGAAGCCTTTCCTTGTCTGGAGATGTGTTGTGTAGACACACACGCAGACCGCATTCGGGCACGTGGTAATGCATCAGCATAAGTGCTAGAGGGTGCGCGAGTTGAGTAAAAATAACAGCAGGATTTGGGAACCTCTGGAGAGTTTGGGTGGGACTCGGATGAAATTGCCGGGTGTGTTTTTGAGCAAGACAGTGGAGAGAGTGTGTGTGTGTGTGTTTCTGTGGCAAATGTGTGTGATGTACTTCCCAGATTTAACCAGACCAAAGCTATGGTTGTGGCCGGGCTAGTCATCAGGGCTGGTCAAAAAAAGCCTTTCAGCTCAGTACAGTACACAGGCTTTGGTGTGTTTAAGATTCATTGTGTTTTTCAGCATGTACCAAAAATAAAAGGATACCAGAGAGGCTGAGGTGTTTACAACCATTACTCAGGAGCGGAGGAGGAGGATGACATTTTCTTAAATCGACCCCAACATTATTTAGTGTGAAAAAGTTTCAGCAGAAGTTTCGTGAAAAAAACCCTGAGCTCAGTTGAGTACCTGCAATGTTAGTGTCAGATCACCACCAGAAAGGCTGTCTGATGTTTCTCATCCCCAGCGCCTGTGTTTCATCAGCTGTGTCCCTTCCCTCCATATGCTGAGAGCAGAAAATACACACCAAATCACAGTTCTGTTTTCCAAATCTTATGCGGCAGTCGCAAATCTAACAACAGATTGGAATCTCAGCGGGGAAACAGATCTAGTATTTGTTTGATTTTATGTTTATCCCAATCTAGAGCTGTTTGTGGAACAGGGAATTCAGACAGCCAGAAATGTGCAGGCAAAAATGTAGCATTACACTAAAGAAATATGCATCTGCATACAGAACACTAACGGAACACTAAGGAAACCTTTATAGTACTACCAACACTTTCCACTGGGCTTTAAAGATGAACTGTAATTTGAAACTTTCTCACTTTTTGCACAAGGAAATATTAACTGTAATGATTCTGCAGCTATTGCACATATTGTATCATTTTGCAAAAGAATATGAAACTGTTTTTGGACACATGTATGTATATATATATATATATATATATATATATATATATATATATACATACATGTGTCCAAAAACAGTTTCATATTCTTATATATATATATATATATATATATATATATATATATATATATATATATAGCATCTAAGCTTCAAGCCTGTTGCTTGGAGTTTCCCATGGCAGCAGTTGCTGGGAGACATGCTGTCAATTTCTGGTCTGTGGTGCAAATCTGACCAGAACATGCAATAACCCTAGGTAGGTTACAAACATCAGCAAGATAACCAACAAGTTAAACTGATTAGCTTCTACTGAAGCTAGTTAGCTAGAAGCTAGACTAACTAGGGGGTTAGCTTGGTAAAATTAGTGCTGATTCTTACGAGCTATAACTTTTTGTTAATCAAAGCTGTCACTTAACAACTGGTTCACTGCTATCGCCCCCTGCAGCGCTCTTAACTAGGATCGTAGGGGGCACTGTTACTGCTGAAAAATAAATAAAACAACATTTGTAACTGTATAAATATAATAACATTCTCCTACAGACCCCAGTGTGTATCTCATTCTTTCCCAAACATACCAGAGCAGAATGACTTAATCCATCCAAATGCAGAAAAATATCTATGCAGAGTAAAGAAGCTCGAGTGTGAAACGCATTCAGCACTTTGTATGTGTGTGTGTGTGTCACAGAGAGAGAGGGAATGCGAAAGAGGGAAAAAGACAAATTGCACATGTGCACTCTAGATTTGCGCTTCAAGAGCCACACCATGCACCACAGATAAGTTTTGAAACAAACAAGCCATCTGATCCAAGCGGGCTTTTCAATCCCACTCTTGGGGAGACTAATCTGGGGGTCGTGAAGTGGAATGGACCCTGCTGTGCAGTGATGAGCCATCGGTGGTGATATCATCACTCCATCATTCTCCTCTACCATCGTCCGCTGAGCCTCCATGAGACACCCAGTGGACTGAGGTGAACTGAAACCGTGAGGGAAAAGGTCAATAAAAGGTAAAATCAGAAAAGGGCATCATAAAAGTTTGAGAAATCTGACAGATCCGACAATGAAAAAAATCCTCATGACAGCCAGAAAAGAAGAAAAGTCAGTCAGTTGGCCACTCGGTCTGTCAATCATGTTGTGTTTTATGCAGCAGTCATTCACCCACTCAGGCGCTTCATCCGCCTCTCTGTCAATCAGTCACCTAGTTCGTTACTTTGTCACATCGTTTGTCATTCAGCCTGGCAGTCAGTCGGTCATCTACTTTGTCAGTCACTCGCTCAGTGCATCATCGTTGTTCATTTTCCAGTTGAGAAGTCGTGGATAGACTTATTTATCAATCAATAACTTAGTTCACTCATAAAGTAATCAGTCTGCCTGACATTCAGAAAACCAAGATAGCCGGCTGTCCTTTTCAGACAGACAGACTGCAAAGTAAAGAGCAAACATTGCTGCCATTTCTGTGTGTGCCTTGGTCTAAACGCCAAAATCACAGATACCAATTGGCAGACAGAGGCGCAGAACAACAAACAAAAACTGGCAGTAACCCGTCTGATAGCCGGAGTGATAAACCCCCAGTCAGTCACATTCAAACACACACACACACACGTTTAAGAGCTCTGTCTGACAGACATATAGCTATATAAAGCAGCTCTGTATTGTCTTTGTGTTCCCTGGACTAAAGCAAAGTCTGGGTTGATTTTACTGGTGTGTGTCCTGTCTGGCGAGAGAGAGAGAAGCATCTATCAGCACTGTGTTGTGACCCCAAATTCACACTCCCCCGCCTGTGTTTGGACAGATGGATCATCACTGCACCACTCACTTTTGACAAACGTGTTTGTATATGAGCCAGTGTGTGTGTGTGTGTGTGTGTGTGTGTGCATGTATGTGTCAGCATGACAAATACAAAGCCAGCGTTTTATTCGTGCGTCTGCTCATTATGGTGTAATTTAACCATCATGAAGTCCCCCCCCAGACAAAATCAATAGTGGAGTTAATATGATCCTCTCTCCACTCGTTACTGCAGGAAGACTTCAATTGATTAGTTAGCTGACACCTCAACTCCCAAAATGCCAAGATGCAGAGCTGTGTGTGTGTGTGTGTGTGTAATACTGTCTGTATGCAGCTGAATGTGCCATTATGTAACTTTCAAAAACTATGAAGCAAACAGCCATTAACTGTCGGATCCAATCCATTCTTCAGCTCAATACATTTCACTGTGAGTCGATTTTGGGTCTGTATAATTATTCTTCTACTTTTGGGGAGTTCGACATATAACATGCTGCATATAAGAAGCCGTGCATTTTAGTAAAGTCTGTAAAGTCAAATATCCTGTATAGCCATATCATACAAACACTGAATTCACCCAAAAAAAGTGTGTGCTTTGTGCTTCCAATTACACAGCACATGTCAGGAACATTGATTTGATGAAAGTTGACACATGATCTAAAATTTGAGGACAGATTTACTGATTAGCCATTATTTTTTCATTGCTGACATTCATGAAACATTTCTGTCAGAACGGTTGTGACAGTCGTCTCAGATATTTTGCATGTGATGATTTGCACAGTGAACGTTATACAGATCAGTAGAGAAGCAGTGTAATCCATTTTGACCATTAAGAAGTAAATGAGAGAAAAAGAAGGAGAAATGTATTTGAGAATGCAGATTTCCATATAAAAAAGAGAAGAACGATACTGTAGTCACTGTACAACCCAGTAAGACGGCAAACATCACACTAGTAGGTCCACAACTGCACTGTGGAAAACAGCACAAGAAAGCAATTTACAAAACAGCATCATGTCAAATAAGAAAATGAGGGAAAGATAAGAATAATTGTCCAGACACATTTAAAAAAAAAAATTAAACAGCATGAATTGACAAAAAATGAAAAAAAAAATTAGACAGGACTAAGTTGGATAATAGAACTAAAAATGTCAGGACCAACTCAACAGCAGGCACACAAAAAACATGAACATGTAGTGTTAATGGAAGTTAAGGATCACAGTAAACGGTTTAACATTTAAAAGATGGCTGTGCTGTTGTTGCGTGTGTCTTGCATTTATGGCAATGAGCGTTTCTTTTTGTAGAAAAAAACCTCAGATACAACTCTGATGAAGTCAAGACAGCAGACAAACATGCTCTCACCGGTCGGCACCTCACTGTACCTTCTCAACATTTGAAACAAGGAAAAGTTATTCTGTATTATCTGCCCTGTAAATGCATTTTAAATGTCAACGTCGTTTACCCCATGTTTAGTTTTTCGTGTGGCTCGGTCCTCCCTCTGCTAAGTGCCCTGAATGCACCGGTGTGTTATCCATCACCAGGTCCCAGGGTGATTTCTGTATGTGTGTGTGTGTGTGTGATGTGAACTGGTACTGTGTGTGTTTTTGTGTGTCTTTATTTGTAGAGGTGTGAAAGAGACAGAGAAAGCAGTAGGAGTGAGAGCAGGAGGAAGAAGAGGAGGAGAAGGAGATGCTGGTGGAAGTTTGCACTAATGCCCTGGAGATGATTTAGAGTTTAGACCACCGAACAGCTCAGAAAGTTCTTCCAGTTTTCTCCCACAGGACCAGTCAGTGGCTTGTGGTGAGTTTAAGAGAAAATAGGATCCACCAGAGATCACTTCAGGGGAGAGAACAACTGTTCTAATGGTTTGGCTTTAAATCAACTCAAGGCTGTCTGTCTGTGCTCTGTCACTTAAAAGGCAAGATGCAAATGAATGTGGGCATAAATCAGGTCATCTGTGGGTCTTTAAAGAGACAAATGCGTTTTGTTTCCTGTTAGATGAAGGCTTAGAAATATTTAAAGTATATTAGTTCTTAATTGTTTCATCATGCCACAACAGCTTTTCATTACGATTCATTTTCATGCAACTGCAGAGATGGAAGTAGTTTGAGATTCATTTAAATCCAGATGTAGAGAGTACAGCAAAAACAATGAGGTCACACTTGCATTCTAAGTTCGACATTAAATGAATAAATATGCTACAATATCATTTTGATCCTCCGTTAGTCTTTATGATCAATTATTCTATTTTTTGCAACTCTTTGTGTATTTATTCTGTGGTTAAATTTTTTGACCACTGGTAGCGCTATGGAACAATTCTTCCCGTGATTTTCTACACAAAGAAGTTTAGCAGTGTGCCGACAAAAACACACTAAAAGACAAGAAATAGTCAAAAAACTGGATGAGCAAGTTCAATTTGCAATTCATGAGGAAGGGCATGCACAAACACATTTGTTTGACCTCAAGGATAGAAACGATTAGATTTGTTGAGACACCAAAAGTTAGTGTAACTTTTTTATTGTTTACAAGAAAACTCCACAGGGCACCTTTAATGTTAGATTTAACTACAGCTGAAGGGGTTTTAAAATCAATCTGTAAAACAAGAAGAAAGTGTTAGTGATGACACATAATAATTTATTGTACACATGAGATGGAAGTTTGTTTTCAGAACATGCACGTGTTGTGTGTGCATGCACTCGTGGGTGCACGCATGTAGGGGCTGACGGGAGGTTACGTGCAGGGCTGTTACAGAGGGAGGGAGTGGGGTCAACGGAGAGCACACAAGTGAGTGGCTTCAGCTACTGTTCCTGTGTGTGTGTGTGTGTGTGTGTGTGTGTGTGTGTGTGTGTGTACATGGGTATGTGCACGTCTCTGACTCACACACACATGCACACAACTCAGTGATCCCATTTCCCACATCAAATTCACCTCTGTGCTCACTAGATTATGAAATATTTTTCCTAAGTGAATGCAGGCGTTAAAGTTTATAAGACTGTATGAAAAATGACAAGACCGTTCTAGCCACAGACTACCTGAGGGAAATGACTTGCTCGCTCTCAGCTGCAACAGGTAAAATGGCTTTTTGTTGAGGAAAAAAAACATGAAAGACTGTCAAGGAAACTCGCAGACAAAGAAAAGTGACATGTAAAACGACAGGTTGACTAAAGGAAAACTGCGAAAGAGTACAGAAGCTCATGTGTGAACCGTCAAAGACGAAAGGGAAAAGGAACAGAGAGATGCAACTGGCACTGGCTGTCACTTGCTTTCCCCGCTATGTCTGACAGGTGTTTTACATTACTCTGTGGGTGAAGGCGAACCATTTATCGCCGCTGCCTGTGCATTTACACACTGGACTTTGAATGAATTCCATGCAGGCCCCAAGGTCATGAAGCGTATTCATGCACAGTAAAGGCAGAGTAAACTTTCCATTGAAGGAGAAAATGAAATAAAACCACCATGCTCCCAGCATTGAGGATTTCATTTGAAAGTGGGAGTAGAGAGGTGCCTTATGTTCTACCCCAGAGCCACTCCAAGCTTTCCAGCACTAAGGGGGATTCATACTTCTGAGAGAAGTGAAGACGTTTGTCTGAGGAAAGCAAATGTTCACGGCTTCTTTCTTCCTCAACAAGTCAGTTTGTCTTTTTTTTTTTTTTTTTTTTTTGCAGCATGCAGATTTCCCCATATTTGCTGCCATCCCATAACAAACATGATATTAATAGCTTTTGCTTATTCGCAGCCTACCATTCACACTAAATCAACTCCATCATGGAGGGAGGATTGTTCTGTTCTTGCACTACAAAGCACCATTTTTTTCCCCACTGACTGGACAGCAGATGAAAAGCCTATTTCGCATGCATTAAAATAATAAGACTGCTCTGCAGGTTCTGCTACAGAATACATTTTCTTTCATGAAAAGTTGAACCAAGCAACTATTTGCCCTTACTGGCACTTTACAGCAAAGGCCTTCAGTGTCTTTAGCCAGTCCACCATACAAAATGTGACATACAGTCAGAGAGGCTTATTCTTCTGTTACACATAGCATGAATCATTCTCGGTAATAGCATTGCATAAATGATTAAAAAGTAATGATGTAGATAGTCTAGACTGCTCATCAAATCACCCCCACAAGAAAAGAAATCATAGCCAATTGAGTTGTAAAAGCTGCTTTGCTTTTCATGTAGCCGATGACTTTTCTGGGGAGCATGAATCTACTGTAGGCATTATATAATAATCACAATTTGAGGGTTTGGTGGTGAATAAAAACATATCAGATTTACAGCAGCTATAGAATTTAATTGAGCCACGAGGAGTGCTGTGCAGTGCAGCTCCATACGTATACCAGTCACATATAACTGTTCATAATGAATAACGCATGAATGCACATACACAGCAAACAGCGGTTTTGTCTGCAGTGGAAACAAAGAAATGTACAAAGGGCACATCATTTCAGATATTAGAGGACACACACACACACTCAGACGCACACATTAGGTGAGTGAGGTGACGCACAGCCATGTCTGATTCATGCGCTGGGTGTCAGAGTTGAGAGGTGTGTGAGGAGCATGCAGGCTGATGTTGCTCTGCAAAATTCTTTACGCACTTTCCCCCCAAATCTGTCACACTCTCTCTTCTTTGCACCTCTCTCCCTCGTTCCAATTTTGCAAGGATTTATTTTTGCCGCTTTTTATCTCCCAGAATAAATGGTGATGGCAGCGAGGTACTGTACTGCATCAAGCTTAATCTAAAACTAATGTGGAATAAGTCTTTGTTTAAGCCCAAATCTGTCTCTTTTCTGGCCTTTCAGGTGTGTCTCTCCAATGCTCTTGGCCCCTGAGGCCTGAGGAGAAGTGAGCCAAGCCCAGGCCCCTCATGGGACGCCCTGTTACCCAGCATGCACTGCTGCTACTGCAGTGCATGCTGGTCCTGCGGCCTGGAGGCGTGGCCAGCAGGAGAGGGCCGGTGCTGCTGCCTGAATCCCCCTGTTACAAGACAGAGCACCCACTCATCCCACACTCAGGTAAGTGTTCAAACAAACACACACACACACACACACACACATACTGAGATCATCGATTCGGCTCATTCTTTTCTATTGCCCTTCGGAATTATGTGAACTTTACTGTATTATGCTGTATATAGTTATTTGCAGTCAGCTCGTAGTTGTAAGCACATTGATGACGAAAGAAAAAGCAAAAGTACAGAAGCATCGTACCTCAGCGAAATAGCTCACAGTCTCAGCTTAATCCGCGTCTGGTCTATTTCTCTGATGGTTTATGTCATTACGCCTCGACAGCAGCTATTGTTATTACATCAGATATTGACTGAAAGGTTGGGATTGCATGTTGTTTACAAAATTAAATATTATTGGTTTGTTTTCTTTAGAACTTGAAAAACACCCTGGTGAAAATCATTATAAACCTGCTCAACTGGTCAAACAATTAAGTTGAAATCTCCGAGAACCTGAAAACAATTAGTCCAAACCTTTGATTCAATGTAAACTCTGAATAGGTGAGTTTAATGTTTACTTACCTCCCAAATCAACCAGTGATTGTCCTGTTAAGCTTTGGATTGTTGAGATTTATAAATGCAGGGAGATATTGTGCATTCAAAGAGTTAAGGAGGGTGATGTCTTCCTTTTAGTCTTTCCAAAAGCACATGAAAGCAGAAATGTAAGTTATGGATGAAACAGACTGTTGCCTGCTCTAATGTAAGATGTAACCATTAGCATGTCTGGCTCACCAGTTTAGCACCTACAGTAGTGATCATAGACTGTATGAAAGAAGTGGATGCAGCCACCTTGATGTCACCCATTGGTTTGTGGACCACCTTTTTGAAGCCTTGAGTTCAGATTCACGGGAGACGCCATCTTGGTTTCACAGGCGTCGCCAACTTGGTTTTTAGGAGCCAGAGGTGACGTTCGTTCGTCAAGTTGTCTTGAAGAAGACATGAAACTTGCAACTGAGACCACAAACTCAGTAGGAAAGTTTACAAATGGAAGTGTTTTTGCAACCAGCATAGTCAACCCCTGCTGGCCATTTGAAAGAATGCAAGTTTAAGACACTTCTGCATTAGTTTACAAACCCGGATGCTGCGTCCACTTCTTTATAAAGTCTATGTTCGTGATCCATTCCTTTCCTACCATTATTTACTAGAACATGTAGCTGTAGCCTCAGTCTTTTAGCACAATGTCATGTACACATGCCAAGTGCATATTTAAGATCCCATTTTACAAGATTTTTTATTTTAAACGAGTCAACTGGAAAAGCTGAAAAGTCAGCCAGAGACAGTAGTTTCAAACGACGTAGCATTAAATCTAAAGTTAGCTAATGATGGTTCAGTCAATGTTTGCTGACTAGAAGCCTGCGTTTGTTTACTTGTTACTGAAAGCAATCACCCAATGTTTAAAACATTTTTAAAAAATGTGGTTAATAATCATAAAAACTTAAAAGACGAAAGACAAGCAGTGTAGCAACAGTAATTCAGAGAGATGGTGCAAACAGTCAATTGTGGACTTTTGCAGTTACTTCTTCTAAGATTTTAGATTTTCTAGAAAAACTTTTCTTTCTTCTTTGTTCCTTCCCATGAGTCACACACAACCTTCCCCGTATACTTTTACCACATGGCTCTGCAGTTTTTAGATACAGCATGTTCCGCATCAGATTTCATTGTCCTTATCCTTTATCTTACATCGCTATTGAACAACTAAACTGTAATGAAATGCTGTGAAACTTAGTCGAAAGAAAGTATCAATAGCGATCGATGCAGTTCTGTCTACCCACTGCGAAGCAGCAAAATGCCATTGAGCTGTTTTCAGTCCAGCAGAGTCCCAGTCAGATAATCACAAAGGATTCTGTCCAAGGCAAAATTGAACAGAAGACCAAGGTCACTGCATGTGTCCAATGATCCACATACATACAAGGACTCATATTCAGTATGACTGTCTAGCACAGACACAAGGTCTCTTCCTCTACAACCATTTCACTCCCTCACCCCCTCTTTCTTTGCGGTCTTTGTCACTTCGTTCTTAGCTGAGGTGGCACTCTTCACTCTGCTCCAATTGAGTGCAATGATGATGACTAACTGCCCAACTAACATGATACGTTCCTGCCTTGTGCTTTCTGCATGGGGGGGATCACACGGCAGCCAGTGGGTCAGCTGTGGTCAATGCGTTTGTGTTCTCTAATGTACCAGAATGGCCCATTAAGCTCCAGTGGCTTAATGCTTTGGTTGAAATATAGGAGCATTAATAAAAAGGGTCGACATTGCAGCTGGCAATCAGACATGGTTCACCAACACAAAGCCGACCGTATAGAAGAAGGGAAAAGAAAGAGAGAGGAACTCCAAGGCTTTCCTGTCTGTGATTCAGGTAGATAAGTGACTCTGTAGCTTCATTGAGAAAAGTGCTTTACAAAAATATTATAAAATGTAAAAAACAATTGAATAGAAAAAATAAATAAATCAGTAACAGAAATTAAGCAAAATGTACTAATAAAAAAAAACAAAAAAACAATAAAATACATATAAAAACATTGATGTAAAAAAAAAGGTAAGCAATTAAAAGCAAGATCATAAAAATCAGTCTTGGATCAGCCCCAATTTCTGTTGTTTTTCCCTCATCCCCAAACATCTGCATTCAAACTATTAAAATGTTAGATTAATGTAATGCAGTTACACTAAATGTAACTGCAGCGATGCAGGATCAGATCATGTACAGAATGCATGTAAATTTCATTGGCTCATTAAGGCCGTTGACCCCTGAAAGTTCCCACTAAGTTTCTAAGCTCACAGGCTTGCTGACGGTCCACACATCAGCTTTGTTGCTCTCATCATAAAGCTCTAAAGCTCTGCAGACTTTGCATATCTAGAGGTTTTATTTTTGCGGTTATGTGGGGACAGAAAGCTCAAAAAGTTTCCCTTTAACACAAGTTTTATCATTATGCCGTGTTTACTTTGAATCGTATCTTATATTTTGTGTAAGAATCAGCACCTTTGCAGAGCAGCTGCTAACTCCCATGGTCTCATGAAGATGTCCATTAATCTTTGCCTCCACAGTTGTATTTTTGCTCATTTTTTAATAACTCTCCTTCCAAGGCCTGATAGCCTTCATGTGGTTCAAACACAGTGTATTGTTGTTTTATAGTATGCAAAGCATTTTCAGAGACTGCCAAATTACAGCCCTTTGCTTTTTTTTTTTTTTGCATTAAAGGCAAAAAGCCAAGTCATTACAGAATATGCCGACACATATTCACATACGCACGCACACAGACACACAAACTGTGTGTGAGGGAAGAGAAACCTCTCGTTAAACCTATTATCATTCTCTTTTGTTAGTCATTGTGCTCCATGTAATGTAGCATAATCCCTGGTTGTTGAGAATGTGCAGAGTGAGGCTGCCATGGCTGCTCCTCAGCCGAGCTGGGACAACTACAAACACATTAAACATACCCATGTGGATCACAACAGCACAACACTCACACTCCACTCAGACGGACCTAAACCCTTTCCATACAGTCCTACATTAAGAGCTTTGGCTGGAGCCTCATAGCCAGGGCCAAATCCTAAAGTAGTTGGCCATTTTGGTAAATACACATGTTCGTTTGCTTAGTGAGAGTTAGATGAGAAGATCAGAACCACTCACATGTCTGTGACAGCTTCATATTTAGAGTGACGTGACAGTGATATCAATCTTCACATCTAACTCTCTGCAAAAAAGCTATTCCTTTAAGAGAAAAGTTACCCAAACACTAGAATTTTGTAAATATGTCAAAAATTATCTGGTTCCAGCTTTTCAAATATGAGTATTTCCCAATTTTGGAATATTTTGAGCTTTTCATGGGACAAAAAGAGGAATTGGACAATGTCACCTTGGGCTCTACAGCGATGGGCATTTCTATCATTTTCTTGCATTTTAGTGGTTAAGCAATTAATTGGAAAAAATAGGCAATAGATTAACATCCTATTTTCTGCATGTCCGTTGGCCTGAGGTTGGAAAACCTTGCTCAGAGTTTTCAGTTCTAGGTTTGAGGTGGCAGAAGGATGAAGGGTAGCAGTAAAATAATAAAATGTTAAAAGCTTCCCTTGAGTAGATAGTGCCACTGGGCCTGCAGCTGTGGTTCTTCAACTCACTGAAACCGCTCAGCTGCTCTGTTAAAAAAAAATTGAGTTAAACAATAAAGAGCCCAGAGAGAGGTTGTGACCCGTCATGAGAAGCCAAGGTCAGGGTTTGTGTGAGCTTGTTCCAGTGACAGCATTTCTTTCTCTCTGTGCGATTGTGGCCTGAGTGTGGAAGGGCGTGCCTCACATGGGTTTGACCCCACTGGGGATGGTGGTTTTCTGACTTGGCACAACACTTGGCTGACAGGACTGCTACTGTGGTGCAAGGATGCTGTAGTCTCAAGACCGCTTTCTGCTTTGTATGGTGGTTTTTAGAAATGGTGGGTTTCAGAAAGAAAGTACACTGTACAGTTCAGCAGCTATGTTCAAAATGTTTACCCAAAAAGGTACGCTCGCTCCGCTTTCACAAAAACAGGTCTGAATATAGCTTCAGCAGAGGTCCAATGTAAATGTGCACCGTTTATAGAATCATTTTTGGAGGGGTGTTGAAAGGCTTTATCCACATTCTTGGTAAAAAAGGAGAAGATCTTTTGACCTAGCATTTGTAGTGTTATTCTAGCTCAAAGCCCCTGAGATATACTGTATTAATAAAGTGTTGTATTTAACAAGTGTTCCTGGGTGTAGGCTGGAAGCCTTTTAAAGGTTATAAACTGTGGTGTAAACAATGCCTTCACAGGCCAAGCTGAGGACCATGTCTCTGAGGAGTGGAACCGGCAGACTTGTTTTACAGCCACAGACTGAGCTCAGCTTTTATCATCCCTGAACGGCTAACACATCGTTAGAGAGACAGGAGTAAAAGCAGCAACAACAAAAAAAAAAAAAACGGCCTCATAGCATTCATAAATGCAACAGGCTACAACTAGAATCAGAGATGTTTTAATTGGTCATTAGGGGGGTGATTTTTTTTTTAAGTTTCAAGCCCTCCAAAGTCTTTGGAGCTTAAATTCCAAAACAGTAACTCAGCTCTATTCATGTCCAAGGTCAGCTATGTTCTAGCCATGTTTTATTTTAATGGATGACAGGCTGCCGATGGCACGAAGACGGCCCCGTCCATATTTTTGGATTTGTGTGTCTTTCATTTACCCGCTGCAATAAAAGTCCCACATGTCATCTATATTTTCATCTTGTCTTCAAGTGGCCTGAAGAGATTTGGTCATCTTGTTAAAAGGTTGTCTCTTCTCCCGCACTCTTAGAACCAAACGCCTGCGCACCTAAATACACATTAGATTTAAATATTTTATTGTACACTTATCTGTGGCTTCACGGTGGGTTGTTTTGCATGATTCACTCGCTGCCCTGGGGCCACAGCACAGCCGCAGTAATTTGTTGCAGGGCTTTTAACTATAAAATGTGCTTGTTTTTCTTGCTTGAAATAACATAATGGCAAGAAAACCTTTAAGCGCAGAGTGCAAAAGGTCTTAACTGACCTTTCTTTCTTTTTGTTTCAGATTGTTTCAAACCGAGCAGGTGTTTGTTTTTCGTACCGCTGGGCTAAATCGCTACCCCTCATCAACTTGCCCAAATAGTTGGAATTTTTCTGCTGCCCAGTACCACAGGGCTGCATTTAGAGTGATTTTGCTCTTCATTTATGTGAGCGCCTGCTGCCACACTCTATTTACACCACTCACAGAAAAACCATTCATGTTTCAGAATTGGTTCCACATGTTGCCATTGTTGCCGGCCTGGCAGTACTGTAGTAGAGCACTAACTTGGAGCGCTGGCAGACCGAAGACTGGCGTGGCCCCTGATGCTGGGTGTAAATATTTATATATCCTGTCATTTTGTCTTTGTGTCAACTGCTCCATGTCAGAGCAGGGAATAACAAACAGGATGTGAGTGATGGGATGTTCTATTTTGAGGAGGAGAGAGACAGGGGTTAAGGGGATAAGATGGGACTGAGGAAAGGGGGAAGGGCGCCGTGTGTGTGTGTGTGTGTGTGTGTGTGTGTGTGTGTGTGTGTGTGTGCGTGCGTGCGTGTGTGCGTGTGTATGTTGGTTCCATGTTGGCTCAGAGCCCTGGCCGCTCTCTGAATTTTCATCCCAATCCCTGTGTGTGGGTCTGCATGTGTGTGTCTCTGCATGTGATTATGCCTTCGTCTCATCGGCAGCCAATCCCCTGATTCATGCAGCTTCTGTACAAGCATGGCTGTGATGTGATTACATTATCACCTGCATTTACAGTGCGGCTGATATGAACCCATGTAACATTCAAAGCTGGCCTGAAATCCAGGAAGTGGCATGGGGGGTAGGATTTATGTATTAGCTGGGGGTTGTCCTACTGTTTACTATTCTGATGGGTTAACTGTAAGGCCAGTTTTATGGGATCACAAAAACCTCCCAGGGTGCCACTAGAATTAGCTATTACAACCCATCCAAAAAATAGATAAATATCACAAGTTAGATCAGGGTTCAAATCAGTGTGATTGGTCTCTGTGGTGAAGCTAATTCAGTATCCTGCTGTGGTGTTTTTAAAAAAAGTGTTCCACAGCTGTGTTTCTCCGAAGTAAACCCAAACTACGATCTCCTAAACCCCCATGAGTCTGACTTTGTGATGCGCCGTATATTTAGCACCACAGCCTTGGGAGTGCCCATCCACTCTGGTTATGAATGTTTATGAATGGTCCTTGGCCTCGTCACAAAGGGCCATAAATCCTCTGAGTGCTGTTGTGTTCAATTAAAACCTTTTGCCCCTTTTGTGCACTCCAACAAATATCCTGTCTTCTCTCTTTCTGTCTCACACACACATCCAGGCACACACACTCGCACGCACTCCATCACCCCGTTAGCGTGTCTCCCCCTGGTGAGTCAAGGAGATTTATGGGGAGAAGCTGGGTTCGTCAAGCAACGTCTTCCCTCGGGGGGTGTCACAGCTACATTTGTATGCCAGGGATCCTCTCAGTGGCGTGAAAAACAAGCCCAGTGGAGCCAAAGGATTGGCACATCCAAAACTTTGCGTCTCCCTCCAGAATAAGCAGAGCAGCAGCCATTAAGCAAAATGAATTCTTTGGGGTGAACTTGGTCGTGATCTCCACGATATTTATTTCACCGTGGCTAATGAAAATGTATTTTTGCTTCGAAACCAGACACGGAATGCTTTTTCCTCTCACATTTCTCTTGTACTCGTCATTGGAGACTTGAAAGCGAACAAGGGAAAACATCTTTGCATACAGTGGCGCTGTCTTGCAGCAGATGCAATTGTTTTGTTAGGAGAGTCAGAGTCTGGTCCCACTACGTGAGGTGGAGGAGGCAGATGTTCTTTGGAGGCTCCCGTTTTCTTGCTCTGTTTGTCCTCTTTTTGAAACGCTCAGAAATCCCACGTCTGTCACAGAAACCCTAAGTGCTTGCTTTTGATGCGGTGAAGGCAAAGCGTGCTTTCATTTGAAACGCTGTCTGACAGGTGTGCCTGAAGAAGCAGATAATGTGTTTTGAGGAGGATATTTGAGCAGTACTCTCCCTCTGTTCCGGCATTTATGGAAAGTTCCTTGGTAAATTAAAAAAGTCCCTTTGAAATTTTTAGTCTAGAAATAGCTCCCAAAATATATTGATGAATGATTTTAAAGCACTGCAGCAACCACTGCGTAAGAGTTCAACCTTTCTGGAGTTATGGCCCTTTACTTAAAAATAAAACTTTCTAGATATCTAGAAAAAATGTCTCATACATGGTGGTGATCTTAGAAAGTGTAATCCAACCTGAAAAGTTATTATGGCTACAGATCAAGCATGTGACGAGCATTAGGAGAAAACATGTCACCATAATGACTGATTGACCACCTTCGACTAAACCTATCGGGTAACCAGACGGTAGACAGGCCGTCCTCATCGCTCGACAACCACCCGGGGCCTGTGATTCGATTGGTCAGGGGTTAATGGGTTGGGCGCCACGAGAACAGGCATGTTATGGATAAGATGTCAGTGTCTGTCTGGGATATCTCTCCCTCTTTCTCCTTATGTGTGCATGCATTCACTGAGATGGAGAAGACGAGGTCAACTTCTATAAAAAGTCAGATCCTCATCGGTCTTCATGGTTCATCCACAGTATACATTTCCTTGCGAGCGGTCGCTCAACGGTAGCAGTGGTTTACAGGAATCAAAGGGCTGCCCACAGAGTCCCAAGAAGCTGCATTTCACCATTTTGTTCACATTCACTTATGGATGGATGTCTCAGGTCTCACTTTTGTTTTGGGGATTTTTTGACATAGAGGCCGAAAGGCTCTAATGTAAGAGTACTTTGATCCATGCACAATGATTTTTTGAATGAGTGACCTTATCAGCCAAGGACAGCTCTAAGCAGTTTTGTTCTTTATTCAATCTCCTTTTCATTTCCTCCAGTAGGAGGGCCCAATATTCGTATCATGGCAGCAAAGTACTTGCCTGGTAATTTTGTGATTACAAAATATGCTAAACTTTGTCATTATACAACAATGCTCCTCCTGCTGCCTTCATACCACCGAAATACAATATGATTATCTATAGTTTATGCAAAAGGAAATGCAGTGCGTTCAAGTCAGGTTTTCCCTCAATCATCAAGAGGCCTTTGAGGATCCCAGTTTTTCGGTGTCTTGAGAAAAGTTACAGCAATCACAGCTCATTCACCAGCGCGGCTGTCATCTGCAGCCATAAACTCCGCTCTCATTGGCTCACTGCTGTTGTGTCCTGTGGTTTCTTTGGCAGAGATGGAGCCGTGGATCTTCAGGTTCAAGGCAGAGGGCACGGTGGATTACTCGCAGCTGACCTTCGACCCAGGCCAGAACGAACTGATTGTCGGTGCCAGGTAACCCATATCTGAGTCTGACTTTCTCCCCTTTTCTGTTTCATTCTGTCCTGCTGTCTTCCCTTCTGTCTCTTCCCTTTGTTGTCTGTTCTTTTATTGTCTTGTCTTTCATTCTCCCTGTTTGCTGTTGCATTTCATGAGTAATGATCTGTTTCTCTATAGATGTCTTCAAAAGCCAGTCAAAAATGGCTTTGACTATTGTTTATTGTCTTTGTCAAGCCCAGCCAAGTGTGTGTGTGTGTGTGTGTGTGTGTGTGTGTGTGTGTGTGTTTGCAGTATCCCAGTGATTGAGACACTGAATTTGAAAGGGATTGCACACGTTAAGAGATAAACAATCCTGCTTTTAAGACTGTGCTTTTGCAGTATTCATGCCCACGTGATAAAATTAAAGTGTGTGTGTGTTCTTTAATGTGTGCGTCTGTGTGTGTGTGTGTAAGGACTAAGTGTATACATCCAGGCTGTGTGAGTCTGGATGAAGTGTGCTCTGCAACTCTCTTAATGGCTTAGTTGTCAATAGAGAGAAACACTCACTACGATGTGAACAGGAGATAACAGAGCAGCCAGCAGGAAGGAGAGCAGCAAAACAAACAGAAACAAAGTGAGCCCGGGGAATTTACTAATGCGCCCCAAGAACTTAGATGGAAAAAGCTAATCAGGGAAAGTGTGTATATGTGGAAGAGTGAAGAGAAAGCCAGAATAGATGAGTCAATTCACACTGAAACTGATGACAACATTTTGATATATAAAATAATACAATATAATATAATACAGAAACACAATGTTTTTGCTGGCAATCTTTTATTTTTAACCACAATGCAGCCAATTCTATCAAACCACGGTATTTGGAGCACTCAAAAAATCAATTAAGAGATTTAGTTCAATTCTCGGTGCCAACTCGAGGGCTGTTGAGTGTCTTAACTGTGAAAGGCGATGGATGGCTGCAGGCTGGGTTAGAAGTATGAGTGATAATGGAAGGAAAGAGGGATCGATGCAAATATCAATACAGTAAAACAGGGAGCAGTGGCCACACTGAGGCCTGGCTGATAGTTACTCTTTGGGAGATAGATAGGTCTCTGCAAAATTGTTTGTATGTGTGTGTAACATGCTTGAAGATTTTCACTCCGAAATGAGATATCTACTTATATGCATTATAGGTTATTAAAGCTATTGCCATATCTACCTGCAGTTTTTAAGCCACTTGATAAAAATCTTTCTGTTCAATCTCTACCAGGAGTTATTGTTGTGAAATTGCACTAAATGTACCAAGCATTTAAGACAAATTTTCTTTTGGTGGCATGGGCTGACAATATTCTTGGATCGTGAATGGAACAAAAACTAGAAAATATGAATATGGATACAGAAGTCTCAACGAGAAACAAATCACAATAAATAATGATTTTAGTCCTAATTGTCAGGTTTCATGCGATCTCATTCTGGTAATGGTGTATAATGATTTTAGTAGACAGCCTGAGAAGTTGTTAGTCAATATACAGAATATTCCCTTTGAAAAGGCTTTCATTAGAACATTATGTTTCTTGAAAAGTTGGAAATGCCAATGAAACAGTTTTGTTTGTGCTGTGCAAATTTGAAAAGCTCCAGGCAAGGCAGGATAGGCACTTATTCGAGTGAGGGTTCACCGCCAGGCTTTGATTTTCTTTCAATCTCTTTTTTTCTCTGTCACTTCTCTACTCTCCCTGTTTCTCATACACACACAAAGGACAGGAGCATATTGAAAAACCTTATAGCACTGCCATATCTCATCTTTTTTGTCACCTAATTATGGGTCGGACAAACATTTGCTGCAGCCATTGAATCCAACCATCCACTGAATTCGGTCCCTATGAACACCCTGACTCTTACAACTCATTATGCCACCAATGAAAAGGTTCATTTTGATTCTAAAACCTTACAAGGCTCAGATGCGACAGTGTTCAAGGGGAAATCTACTGATTTTTCACATCAAAGCCTGTGACAAGAGTGGCATACAGTCTTTTGTGGCTCCAGAGGGAGTTGTGGAAAGTCAAATTGCCTCAAGTGAGGTCACATGAGTCAGCTTCAGTTGGGTTCAACTCTGCAAGTTTGTAAAATGAAGAAGTGATGCTACCAGACCTCTGTAGCACCTTATCTCTGCTCCAGGCTAGCTTCTATATAACACACTTCCATCTCTGACCAAACTGCTGCTGGTCAAGTTGACTTATGGGTAATATTAGCCTATTCTCATTCCCTTGTCAACCCGTTTGGTTTCTGATACAGATATACAAGGCGCCCTCTAATATCTGCATGAGACACTAAATGGAAATGTAGTGTATGACGGCAAGAAAAGGCAGCGTATTGAAGTGGGGGGATGGTTGGATGGCTTGAACACTGGACTGTGACCCAGGACTCTGGGGTACGTGGCCTGTGTGAAATCAAAAGTGAAACACAAGTTATGTGAGTAACTTTCTTATTTGAACCCAAGCCATCATCTTTTTCTAAACCCAAACATGTACACCTACATCTCAAGTGGAACTGAGATTGATTTGAGCATATAATATTGATGCAGAAGGGTGCCTTATGCTTCGGTATCAGACGCCAAAGGGGATGATGATGGTATTTGGTAGGTGCCCATTAATAACAGGGGGATGTGTGGAATGAAAAAGACGATATCTTTGTCTTCAATTTTGATCCTTTTTTGAAAAACACCCATTGTGAGTTTCGCAATGTTATATTCTATATTGTGCTGGGCTGAATCGATGGAGTACTATTTTAAGTTTGTTGACATCCTCTGAGTTGTTTTTATGCCCAACTTGCTATTTAAGCAGTTAAAGTCACAATGCTCCCTTTTTGGAGGTGGAAATTTCTTTGTTCTGGTGGCACTATTGGTAGGGGAAGTAAAGATGAAAGAACCAGAGAGAGAACAAAGTTACAAACTGTACAGAGCTTTGGCCTTTGAGCAGAGATGCTGTAACATCCACACATCTTTTTTTTGGTTTATTTGCAGAAAAATGGCTTCATCGACTCACATACTTCTTTCTTTTCACAGAAATCATCTCTTCAGGCTCAATCTGGAAGACCTGACACTGATCCAGGTGAGTGCTAATTCTCTCAGATTCTCCTTCAGTCTGACTCACCCACTTTCCGAGTGAATATGTACTCAGTCTGTCTGCTCGTACGATTCTCACACTCACAGTGGCACGGGCATCAAGAGCGCTGCCTTCCTCCAACAAATGCAGTGCTATAGTCGTAGCGTGCTGCCAGCTCCCACAACTTAAAGCTGTTACAGTAAAATGGTTTAGCATTTCACATGTCACAACAAGTTCCCATCCGCTGGAGTGACAGCGGGTTTCGTCAACAGTACTGTGGTTAGATACACAGAGGGTGGTTAAGAGAGTCCTGATATAAAGTCAGTATGCATACCCTCCATGCTTAAATCCAATTTGAAACTGTATGTGTCATATACTCTGCAGCTGTACTTTTCCACATTTTCTAGGGTATTAACACCTTCTGCAATTTTTTCTCTAATGTTATTCTACCACTTTGGTTAAACTCCCCTGCTTTTCCAAAGGTAGCAAAGTCAAAGAATCCTCAGAGAGAATCATTAAAGAAATACTAAACAGAAATTAACAAAAGCTAACTTAAGGGCTAGAGGTTGCTTTCTGCCTGCATTTTTGTGTTGTAAAATTTGCTCAAAATCTGCATAAATAGAAGAATGCTTAAGGTAGCAATTATACTTTTTTCAGTCTTTCATTTCACCTCTCATGTTGTCATTCTAATTTCTTTCTGCATTGTCTCATTTTTCTGCCCTTCTTCACACTTTTATAAGCCCACACCCCCCCTGTGGAGCAAAGCATTTTGTGACCCACTGAGTTTCCATACAAACATTGACACATCGACGGGTTTATTTCTAGGTGGTAGCAGCAAGGCGTCTTTGATGGTAAGACAACTCTTGATGTTTGCCATTTACACCCCGAAACACCAGGGGAGAGGATGAGGAGGGACAGAAAGAGAAACGGTGGAGTGAGAATGTCTGGATGGAACAAAAGAGAGACTGGAGGGATTGGTGTTGATATAAATCCGCCTGGAAAGGGAAAATGAGGAAAACAGTCAGACGTAATAAGAAGCAAGAAGGAATTTGTTGGATAGGAATGAGTAAGAGTAGAGGGCGGCACATACACAAAGGAATCAGGGAGCAGTGAGACAGACAGAGTGAAGAAAGCAGAGAAACCCCCCACGGAGAGAGACGAGGACTCATGCAGAGCCGGTCTTTTGTGGCCGCTCACTGGGACACAGATGCTTTTTAAAGATGCTCTGTGCCATCCGTGCACCCAATCATCCCTCCGTCTTTATTTCATCCTGCGCTCGGCTGGTGCTGCAGAATCAGCGAGGAGATTCCATCGACCCAATCAACCCCTCATCTCCAAGACATCTTCTCTTAAGAGAATAGGGCCTGGTAATCCCTGCCAAGGCCCAGAGCCAGTTTAAGCTGACCTGTTCACTAGTCCCTGCTTTGCATCTGAGTGCTATAGAGTCAAGGGGAAGACTAAGTTCAAAGGCTGAAGTGCTATTCTTCCTTTCACCTCCCTCTGAAATCTTTTTATTTCCATCTCTCTTGTTCATCCCGGCATAAAACAGGAGATTCTTACACAGAGATTTGGTTGCCTCTGTAGTTGGGTTTACATATATTTGTCTTTCTTATTGTTGTTGGGTATGAAAGACGTGAATGAATTTCCCTTTCGGCGCCGGTACTCCGCTCACAATACATACATTGCTGATTGATCAAATAGATTTACTAGGGAATATGGTGCTGCGAGTGCCAGAACAAACAAAGAAAGTTTGAGCACAAGCAGTCATTGGTAATTCACTGCGTTTTAGGTTGGTTGCATCGACATTCAATAGAGTTGCATGAGGTTCTTTCCTTCTTTCTTTCTTTCTTTCTTTCTTTTCCTGCAGAAGGAAAACAAGCTCCTACTAAAACCTACTCCTACGCTTGTCTGTGATTTCATCCTATCCCCATACATCAGCCCTGTCAGATAATGCCCAGTGGCAGTGATTTGTTCTTGCATGGCTGGCAGCACTAAGAGGGAGGCTGTGTATGGTTTGACAGAGCAAAAGGCTTAAAGCCAGTGTAATACAAACAGCCTACAATACTCTAAACAGGTGGATGTAATTACCATATGATCGATGATGAGCTGATCTCAACTCCTATGTATATGCATGAAACATTTATGGAAACAATGGAGACCAAGATCTTCTGCTAGATGAAGGCAAAATGAATCTCACTCATTCTTCCTGTTCTTGTTTGCAGTATGATGAGTTTCAAGCAGAAGGTAGAGAGTGAACTCCGAATACTTAGTAGCCTTGCCATTGTATTATGGAGGGTTTAGAGAGTAGTGACTCTTAGGATGGTAGCTTAACACTGCTTGACTAACTTGCTGTATTGCACATATCGAGTTGAGACTTGCAGATCGATAGTCTGAGCCCAGAAACCATAACCTCCTGTGTATACGTCCTCCTTGCTTGGAGGTAATAAAAGAAAAGAGCCAAGATCATCAGATGTTGAAAAGACAGAGGACCCTTGTTAAAGAGTTAATGGTAAAGTAGCAATCTTGAAGATCTCCCTTTCGTTCTCTTTGGCGGCACCTGTGGCAGTGTTGCAGTAGCAATTGCAGGTGTGTTTTTGGATCCAAACTAATTACAGCTTTGATTGTTTGTTTCTATCTGAATGTTTCTTTCTTCTCTTGTTTTTGAAATTTCATCATCTGTAGTCATCAATCTTGTCTTTGTTTGTATGTCATCTGAGAATTTTTACGTTGCCGATGTTTCTTTCCCCTCTGATTTGGTCTTCAGTAAGTCCTGGGTGTAGAGAGGGGTTCAATCACGTATAACAGATATTAAAGTTTGTCTGAGCAAACATCGGACATTTTCAGAATAATAAACAGTATAGGTAGAAAATCCTCACATTACATGAACTTGGTAGCATGTACTCCAGCTGAAAAGCAAGCCGGTTGAAGTGGGAAGAGTCAGGGCTTGGAACATGAGTCAGCCCTCCCTATGGCCTTGATTGGAGTTAATATCTGGTACTTAAAGTTTTTTTCTGCAGTGTCTCAACAGCTTGAAGAGGCCTTCCTCTCCCTGTCAACCTCTACCCTCATCCTCACTGATCTGGAAAACACTGTCAAGAAGAAAAGGGTGATACTTTTCTCCTTGCTCCACTTTCAACAGCTGAAGCAGCTGAAGTTGGAAAAAACAAGACGAAAACTTAACTCTGCAGCATACAAAATTAATGATACATTTAGGGCTATCACAGACAAAGAATTAGCAAGCACAATTTCCTTCCTCCTTCTACAGGTGAATCCTGCTCTGTAGCTCACATCTATTCGGTATTGTCCCTCTGTCCCCTCTGTCCCTCATTCAGCTCCCTGCCCTCTGCTGCTGCCAATCTTGGCCAGGCAAATCAGTGCTGGCATTGCCATTACCCACCCTCCATAGGCCCACTGCATAGAGAGGACAAACACTGATGAATTAGCCCTTCTGCATTTGCATTGTGTTCAATTTCCAATTGTGTTGCCAGGTCTGATGAATTGCCAAATCATCTCGTTGTACCACTCAGCCTTGTGTTTTTGAGATCCTCAAATAATGTCCTTTGACGTTGTTGAATACCCTGATTCAGCGACGCTCTGCACTCATTTTAGCTCCATCTTTACCCTTGCACACTTGGTCCAATAACAGGCACTTTCATGCTGGTCCTGAAAGCCTGAAAGTGTCTTGTTTGCCAGCACAATAAAGCTTGTTGAATTCACAATATCCTAAGCAAAGGTGCTAATGTGGAAAGAAATTAAAAGGAAAAAAAAAACCTTTAAGTACTGAATATTAGCTTGCTTTTTCCATGCTCAGTCGAAACAGGACGCAGACACTGAGGCTGGGTTTCAACAGAAACACTGTGGCACAGCATTAGTCAATAAGCACTGGGATGAGGAGAATCAGTGGCATTGTTCGCCATTCAATACAGCAACAGAGGAGGAGAAAAATAGTAGATATTCACTCCAGCCTCTCTTTCCTCCTGCGCTGGCACATGAAAACACTATCCATAACAGCTCCCCTTGGCAACAGACACTGCATGGTGTCGAGATGTATATTGTGCATCCATTTTTCTTCACTTCCCACTCGTATTCTTGTGTCGTTAGGAAGGAAGGGCACGCCGAAGAAAACAAAAGGCTCTCTCCAGTCACACATGTTGTATTTCATGGGCCTGTCTCTTGCAATTATGCTTTGTCAGACAGACAATTAGCCCTGCTAATCAGTAGCTAACAGAAAGTGTTTGCCATAGCTCTGGAAGCATTGCTAATTCAATTACTAGAACCCACTAACTTGGCCATTTAAATGCATGGAATAAAAAGCATCAGTGGGACTGGAGATGAAGATACCAGCTTATTTAGTGATATCATGGCATGTTTAAGCAAGGGGGTTTGTGAGTGTAAGTAGCAAGTGGCAAAGCAGGGGGTCACTACAACACTGATTTATGTTTTTAATGATTTAAGAAGTGAATCTGACCTATGCACTCTCTCAGACATGACATCAAGACCAATTTCATGTGTAAATCTTTCAGCAGCTTACATCAGCAGACATCAGTCTGAATAGTAAATATTGTGCCTGCACATCAAAAGATAATATCAGCTATTCGTAGGCTACATTAGGTTTCCCCTGGCAGGATTTGTCCGGCTCTCACTCTCAACACGTTGTCCTGTTGTAACGAGACGCACAGCCAGTCATTTCATAAAGCTAGACAGCTGTCAGCAGCGAGTGTGTTCTCTGGACCCTCTTTATGCAAAATATATTCAATATCATGTCTGGAAACAGTGCTGTTTTGGAATTCAGCTCCACACTCCCTCCCTCCCACCTCACTGACTACTTCAATCTGCCCACACTGTCTCCCTTGTTCTAGCTGACTCCTAAGTTCGACTCTGTTTTCTCTTTGTTGTTTTTTCTGTCAGCTTGTCCCTTATTTTTTCCTTTCTCTGCCCTTTCTTTTGCCTATGTCTGTCTCCCTCCGTGCCCACTCTCTCCCTTGGTATCTCTCCTGCGCCCACCTCATGGTGACAATAGCCGCTCAGTGTCAAGGCTGACGAGCACAATGGTTCATCTCTGAGGATTGCACCCATTACAAGGGACAGTAGAGAGGGTGGACATACAGAACACAACATTTTTTAGAATTTTCATTGGCTTCCCTGAAGCAACAAATGACTGCTATCAACTATGCCACATTCCCTCTGCGTCTGTCTGGATTTCTGCATCTTAATCACACTTCATCCTGCTTAAAGGGTCTTGTTTTTGTAGTTTTGGCTGGTAGACTTTTTGGTAATAAAAAGACTATACTCCCAAAGTAATTGCTGAGATCTGGGAGGGTGATAATATTGCAAAAACAAAGTCAGATACGACAAGAAACAGGACCAATCAGGCAGTCATGCAGGTTGAACCAGCTGGCACATGACTCAGTCAGGGATGTTTGTGATGTTCATAAAAATGAATTCATCATTTTACAGCTGTTCCTTTTGTGATAATTGTCAGTGAAAAAAAGAACCTTTTGGGCTTTTGGGCTTCACATGATCCTGCAGTACTGAGTGTGGGCACTACACCAAAAACTGCTTCACAGCCAAGCACTGCCTCCTGGTTCTACTTTGATTTGCTGTACATGTCGCAGTTGTACCTGCATGCGGCCCTGAGCAGTGAAAGTTTATTGTCCACATTTCAGATGTCTCACTTTCAATTTTACCTCCAAATAAAATGGTACAGGGAACCTGGATAAACTTTTGGCTTGTTTGTCTAATCTGATTTCAGTGGTTCCTAGATCTTTCCCATTACCTTTAGTTAGTACAAAGTTCTCCAATGAAAATCATGACCAAAACTATGAAAATAAATAGTTGTAATGAACCACAATTATCCTTTAACAGTGGTATATCTCTCCCCTTTCCACAATATCCACAGGATGATTACAGTGCCACAATGGATGTGTTTTTTATTTTTTTTGGCCCATTCACCACCATGCTGGGCTCACTAAATCTATTCCTGGTCCTCTCTTATTCCCTCATCTTCTTTGTTTCCCCTCAAAGTCTCTATTTCAGTTTCCTCTAGGTGACAAAGGCACAAAAAAGGTCTTTGTAATGCAAACTTCCTCTGATAAAGCCAAGAATTATTTTTTAACGACAGCGCATTCCAGACATATTTCACTTCAAGACAGATTAATCTCAGGAGCACAGTAGCTGAACAATAGCCTGTTAATGAGCTTTTAATGTTTCTTAATGATGCCGGCACTTGCCTTTGCATGGCTGTGATTCTGTTCTTTACTCTGGACCATTTGAGGCGGGGCAGTCAGATAGGGTGGTTTTAGTGGTCAATAATGCCAGCACATCCCCCACTTACAGGCTTATGGGTATAACCTCCTTCAATAGCCATCAAGTTGATGTGTTAAAGATGTAATTGGAATATCTTCTATTGTAAAAATCTGCTTTGAACTATTTTAGATGACGATAAATCACGTAACCCCCATTTAATGATAAAAGTAACCACTTTGCTCGCTTTAATGTGGTCTCAAGTTGTAATTCCGCATTGTATTATGATTGATTTTTACACTGAACATGGGTGAGTAAGGTTTTCAGGCCATTAACAGGTCTCCCCCCCCCCCCTCGTGATTAGTGAAAGCACTTTTCAGCGCCCACATTCAATTCAGCTGGGACATGCTGTGGTGCTGTGTGTGCAGGCTGCGCTGCTTGCGCTGATGTGTGTGGTTTGTGTCTGTGGTGGCTGCATGGCCCCAGAATAGCCCGCTTTGGCCTGGAATGTGAACTGACACACACACACACACACACACACACACAGAAGAGAAGCCAGCCTCCATTAATACTCCGTATCTTATCCTTCCTGAATAGTGCCACACACCCTGAGCTTTCTCCTCTCTCTAAGCTTCTTCCTGTTACTGCTTATGTGTGCATTTAGGTGTGAGTGTGTACACACGAGTGTTTCTGTCATAAAACACACAGAGGGAACTCTCAGAGCTTTCTCAAAGAGGAAATGAAAGAAGTTCTCCTAAGTGCTGAGGGGGGTTCAGTTTTCGTTTTCCCTTTTTGTCCTGGTTTAAAACAGTCCTGATACCAAGGTGAAATCTAATATTCTCTTTCAGTTAGTGATATTTACTATATTCCCACAGAGAGTGAAGTCCTGCACCTCTGGTCACTAGCCAGGTTATTACTACAAGAAAGCCCTATGTCTCTGGCCAAAAAAGAACTTCAATAGTTTTACTTTTAGAGACTTTTCGTGACTTGGCGTTAAGGGTATTATTGCCAGCCAGCCAGGTTTTCAGTTAAGTATTCCTCTTTTTTCCCCAATCAAGCTAGTGGCTAATTCTGTCTGTCACGAGCGCGAGTGTGTTAGTGGCCCGGTGCTGTCCCGAGGCCGACACTCATTTCATGAATAGAGAACTTTTATCAATGAGAAAGCCCCCCTAGAGGTCACACTGAAATTAAACGGTAAAAATTGGAGCACGCTGGTGTCTTCGCCCTCAGAGGAGACGAGTCGAGGTTTTATCTCCTTATTCCTCTTGCTCCTGTAGTAAAATGTAAAAGGCGTCCCTCTGTTTCTTCCTCTCATGTAAATCACATTGACGTCCAACTCTAGGGACTCGCATGTTATATGTTAAGATCCCCCCTTTTTCCCTTACACATAAATCAAACTGGCATTCGGCTCTGCGCGCACTTGCCTCCCGCTTCTTGAGGTCTCTGCTTGGTATGCACCTTAATTGGATTCTGTGTCTGTATTTAACATGGCTTATGAACTTGCGTGCACTCTAAGCGTGTATGCTTGAGTGTGTATATGTGGGACTGAGAATACGGTGAAAATGTGATGTCAAATTCAGTAACTGCTCATTTCTGTCTTAATCCATCCCTCCCACTCATGTCAAAGAATAGACAGAACCCAGAAATGAGTGCCTCAGCCAGCCTATCTGATTCATCGCAGTATTGTTTTCTATTACATTTGTAACTGTGTTTTCATGTCTTCTGTGCCATTTTTATTGCTATCTCAGACATCGAGTCACCAGGCATCAAATTGACTTCAAAAATGTGGGAATTGTGCCGCAGTTGAGAGCCAGGCATTGTTTTGTGTGGGTTCCCTGAGTGGTCTTCAAAGTGGTTCGTGGTGACATAGTGCCAAGTGTTTCTGATGTTTGCTTCTTCGTGATGGTTTATTGGGAGCCTTATGCTGCTTTTTACTCTCTCTCTCTGCAGGAGGCTGAGTGGCACTGCGATGAGTTCACCAAGGGAGCCTGCTTCAGCCGTGGAAAATCTGAGGTGAGTTTAAGTGATGCCTGAGCATTTGAAATGTCACACTGTTATATTGCTGTATCAGACACTGTGTTGAAAAAAAACAAGTTGCAACATTGGTAAAAACATCCTGTACCCTGTAAAAGATGAACTTCGTGAATTAGGTTCGTGGTTGTTACTTTGTCGCTAACTGCACTGATTGGCTTCCATAAAGTCAATTAAATATATTTGTATTTGAGCGATTTAATATTCCATTAAAAGATTTGTGAGACATAAAAACCCTAGATCCTACACTTCCCATAATGCAACTCAACAATGTCTCTTTGTTAGACCCTCTATGTCTGGTAAATGCCAACATGTTCCAAACTCCACAATTTGTAATACAAGAGGCTACAGCCATGCCAGCAGCCCCGCAAGGCTGCACTCAGGCATAGCAAAGCTTTGAGCTGATTCTAATATTAGCATGCTAACATGCTCACAATGACAAAGCTAACATGCTGATGTTTACCAGGTATAATTTTGATCATGTTCACCATCTTAGTTTAGTATTTAGTAAGCCAATATTTGCTGATTTAATTTATTTGCTAATTAAAACTTTAAGTGGAATCTAATGTCCAAACCCAACCCAAGATAATCTGGATAATATCACAAGTTATTTTCTCAGACTTGACTCCCTCCAGTGCCCCAGAACTTTCAATAAACTGATATTGATTTGTAAAACAAATGGAGTTCTCCTTAAACAGCTACAAAGTAGAAAGCAAACCTCCACCAATGCTGAACACATCTCTAAATTGCAATGCTGCACCTTTCAAAACAGCTGTTGATTGTTCAGCGTTTTCCTGTGGTGTTGGTTATCCACGAAAGTAACACACATATGAATGAATGTTGTTTACCAGTGGAACTGAAATACTTTCCCAGCAGCGCGTCAGTGTCACATAATGACTAGAGAAAAATGAAATCTGCTAAAGACAAAAGTCACATATCTCCATACAGAGAACACATCACAATCAAATAGCTCCGTAAAATAAAATAGAAAATGTCAAGTTATGATGAAACATACTGAAGCCTGAAAGCAACACAGAGCTCTTTATTCAACTTAAACATATAGACTTGGTTGGAATCTCTTCTTAGTATGTGGGATTTTCCTCAGAAAGGATATAAATCAAATTTTTCTGAAGTGCAAAGCTTTTTATAGATCTCGCATAAAGGGAGTTCCTTTTGTTTTTGTAGTTTCTTTTTGTGCAGAAGCATATGTTTTTGTATGTGGTTATATGGCATACTCTTGTCTACCAAACAGCTGATTTAGAGCTGAACTTGACTTGTAGGTGAACTCCCCAGCCCTGATCCCTGTGTGCGAGTGCACCGCTGTGTATTTATCCTCTTTTGAAAGGTGGTTAGGGGCCTATAATAGGCATACACAGGCTGGCCAGCACAAGATAGTCGTTGTGAATTACAGACCAAAGCTACCTCGGTCCTTGAGAGTCGCCAGTGTCTGAGAGAGTCAAATTGTTTTGCTCACTGTTCCCTTCTAAGGATCAGCTCCTGTGATGTACACAAAGAATAGCATTAAAGGACTCCATTCTCCCGCAGCTGACAGGGCTTTCGATGCTTTATTACCTAGCTCAGCGCGCAGCAATATACCATCGCTTAAGCTATTACACAGATATCGTGCCTGTGCTTTGAGTGAATTTACAAGTGATTGTATTTTTTTTTCCCTAATGCACGTGTCCGCTCTTCTCTTGTGTGTTTGATTTATTTCAACTGGGAGAAGAAAGGAGAGTTAAATTGACTTGACAGGACTTGATTGCTGCCTCTGTTTTGTTTTATAATGCGAGAGCCAAGCATAACAGCTTCTGTATTACAGTACGGACGTGGAACATTTGTCAGGAAGTTTTCATAAACAAGTCAAGACTGTGAGGCTGAGCAAATATTAAATATGTGTTATTTACCATAGAAACAAACTGCAGAGAAGAAGTGAATTATGCACACCCCTCACAACCCACTCCCACTCCTGCACCCACTCGCACACGTAGACACAAGCATACAACGGAACAGATATATTGGCATACATAACAAGTGTTACTACACAGACACACACACACTTAGCTTCTGCTTAGCACCAGGAAACGAGTGGTTTTACGAGTCAACCCTACCCTCCTTCCTCTCCTCATCTGTCCTACGGTGCCCTCCACTCCTAAATCAGACCCCTGAGAGGGGGAGAAAGGGGGAGGTGATTTTGCCCAGGGCACCTCCAGTGGATCAGACAATAGCAGATTTACGATGTTTTAAATTTCTACGATGGGGAGCTCACAACCCAGCCATGGCCCCTCTCACATGGAGGGGACCCTCTGAGTTTACTACCTTGTCCTAGCGCAAAAACAAATGTCGCTCTCTGACATGAATTCTGGCTGCTGTTGTTACATTTGCCGTAAGTGTTGTTGATGGAAATCCCCAGCAAACCTGCATAAAAGCCTGACGGCGATGTTGAGAGTTCACGGCATTCAGTGGCAATCAATCATTCAATCAATCATTCACACCATCTGTCCCACTTTATTTGCCGCGTGCTTTTAACCAAGTGTTGAGTGGTTCGCTAGAACCCCAGGCCAAAACCTCAGAGGGGGAGCAAGCCAAGAACAGAGTGGTGAACGTGCACTTCACCATAATTTAGAGAAGAGTCGTTTGATTTGATTAATGTAGAGAGCAGGCACAAAAGAAACACGCTGAAATGAAGCATATGAGCAGCTACACTTTAATTTCACTTTTTGGCCAGTCAACAAAGCCAAGGCAATTTTCTAAACTAATCCTGAGTGGTCCTCTCCCACGCCCAGCGCATTTGTCTGTTCTCCACCTCATTCAGATCCCACTGCAAATCTGGTCCCTGTTGAATTAAGATGTGACATGGCTAAGCCGTGTGGGCATTAGCCTTGATTTGACTCTTTTGAGCTTGGCCACGTTTTAGAGTAGCCCTCCTGCAGTTGCAGGTGTTTGTCTCGTTTATTGGCCTGAAGTGTAATTTTGTCCCGTTGCCTAATGCTGCTGCTTGTCAATGGATAGATAATGGCACTGCTACTAACTGCTAACTGTGATATGTGTGTTTGCTGGTGTGCTTTCCACAGGAGGAGTGCCAGAACTACATCAGGGTGCTGCTGGTGAATGGGAACAGGCTGTTTACCTGTGGAACCAACGCCTTCACCCCCATCTGCACCAACCGAACGGTACAAACAAGTTTCTCAAGGTTTTCGTTCATAGCCTCTGTTTTCTGCTTGTTCATGCCGTGCTATTTGTGTTTAATAGGGCTCATATAAATGCTTACTATTCTTAAGCCAATTAGGGCTTATGTTTCTTCAAATAAAAAAGCATCTTCATGCACAACAAAATGCAGCATAGCATACAGCCTCACTTGGTGCGACATACCCAGTAGCTTATGGTAGCTACAGTTAGCAAAACTTAAGTAGATTTTTCTGCAGAACAGATGTCTGAGTCATGAACGTGAATACACGTTATCCCATAATTGTCACTTGTGGCCACAACAGTAGCTGTTTAGCATAAGTTGCAAAGTCTCACTTTAAAAGAATCTTCTGAGATGATAGAGTTGTAGAAAGGTTTGTGGCGTTGATTACATTCAAATCATAGTGACGAGGTACTGCTTTGTCAAATAGAGGTGACAGAATCAAAAGAAATTCATTAGCATTAGCTAATGAAAATAATTTTTCCCTTTGCTGTAGAGAGTTTCAAGAGTCTCAGGAGTCTCCCATCCATGCTGCAGTGCAGTATAGAAGCTGACAGCAGCCTCTGTAACGTATGTCATATTAATTTGTCGCTGCTCACTAAGAATCTATAAAATAACACCTATTACCCAAGGAACACATCTTAATAAGTCATTATCCTTGAATAGCAGTGATATTTCACGCTGGGTGAGCCTGACAACATTGCGAATATGAAGACTGAAGTGTTATTGATTGTATTGACAATGTCAGAGGGAAAGGTCAAGGTTGATCAACACATTTAATCAAGGTGTGAGTCGTGAGCTTGATATCACAGGATTTACTGTATTAGCTCTTGTGGCAGTTCTCGCCTCCTTTGCTGTGCAGTCATGGATTGAGACTAATTATAAGATGAATCTTATTAAGCGCGGCTGTTTAAGAAGCCGCGTTACCTCAAAATGTTGCCTTAATCTCATTACTTCTTATAAACATGGCACTGGCCTACAAGTGAACATAACCTTTGCCCTTCATCTTGCGTCATTGCAGTTGCTTAGTTTCTAGTCTTTGTATCGAATCACGTTGTCTTTTCTTTTTCTATTTCTAATTGTAGTGTGATGTGATGTTTTCACCCATGTCTTAAAGGCATGTACAATACTCCATTTGAGTTACTACTGTCAGCAGGAAAACATTTTTTTTATGATAATGATGAGTTTTTATCTCGCTGCAACCATTCTTTTTTTAATTAGAAAAACATGTTTCTTAGTAACTGAAGTATCAGCTAAGAAACTTTTTTATCCACTACTATTGGTGACAAGTGTCCACTATTACGTTAAGTACAGACCAACGCTTGAAATGTCAGAGCAAGGTGCGTACCTGAGAACACATCAAATATCTGCATCTACTTTGTGGGATTTCAGACGAGGAGGAGGCAGGAGTTTACTATTACGATGACATTTGTTTTTGTCCAAAAGCACTGCATCCAAAGGTCACTGGCTCATAATGACTGTTTACCACTGTGAAAATACATATAGTTGAAATGTCATGACATTATTATAGCAGTATTTCATCAGCCGCTGTCATATTTACCCACTGAACGTGCGTTAATGTGAAACACTGGTTGGGTACAGCAGCAGCAATGGAATCATGCTCCGACAGATTTACTATCAGCTATGATGGATGAACAGAGAAGGAGCAGAATATTTTATTAGTTTAATAAGTGCTCGGGGTTATAGATTAAGTAGCTGTTAATTTGTCTGACTTTTAAGCCATGTTGCCACTGATGCTGGTGATGATGATGGTGATAATGAGAGTGATCGTTTTTTTTGGAGGACCTTTTTTGTAATGGTAAGTCATTAACAAGAATAGGAGCCAGGACAATGTCTTTACATAGAAACATAAAAAAACATCAATCATTTAACAGCGGTTTCACTGAATTTATGTATTTGGACTTGTGGATGAAGTACTTTGCTAATTCAAATACCAAATTCATTGAAAACATCTCTTTTAACTTTTTTGACCAGTATTGTAGAGAAAGCAAAGCCTCCAAACACATGTAATTAGATATGCTTTATTGACTTTAACAATTCAAAGTAAGGACAATATGAAAGCAATGCTGATAAGTAATAAATAATACATAATACACAAGAAAGTCTTGTATGAAGTGCACACCTCAGAGACTTCTACTTAAAAATAGGTTATAGGTTTAAATGTAATTACAACTTTAAAAGAAACTTCGTGTAATTGATTGTTCAAATAATATTAATATAACTCCACTTGGATTTCTCTAACAGTCAACTGTGATTGAAGAAACTATTTTAATTAACATAATGTGGATTAGAGGGTTATTTGACAATATGTTCGTTGCTGTGGGGATATTAAAAGAAAAGTTTGTCATTGTGGGAAATGTGCTTATTCACTTTCTTGCTATGAGTAAAACAAGGACGACTGATACCACTCATGTCTGTACGCTAAATATGAAGCTATGAAGGGGAAACAGCAAGCCTGGTTCTGTCCAAAGGCAACAAAATTTGTTTCAAAACTATATGTTGCTGTTTTTTCTGTCTTTTTTCACCTTTGCACAGACCCAAGTTGGCCACTTTCCCTGGTTTTCAGTTTTAATGCTAAACTGAGCCAACTGGCTTCCGGCAAGCTTCATATTTTACATACAGACATGAGAGTGGTATCAATCCTCTCCTGTAAGTGTGTCTCTGCAAACTATTGCTATAATAATGATGTCAGTGGAAGGTGGTTATTAGAAAGATGATGGCGGCAGTCGTTCAGCTTGTGACAAAGTTGATGATGTTATAACTTATGCTTAGTTTGAGAAGTATGCGCAAGACAAAGAAGTTATGTTCAACATCAGACGGAATTGTGTCAACTCTTTCACTCTCACGATGTGTCATTTGCTTGCCATCCATGGTGGAATATCAGTGAAAATCCTTTCTCATATAAACCCCGTGGCTAGGTTTCCTGCCATAGTGGCTATATAAATTTCTCTCAATAGCCACAATAGTGTCTCAGTAGCACCATACATAGCACCAACTGGCTCTCACAGCAAGCTGTGTGCTGTCTCTTTCTAAAAAAGTCTCTATCAGAGGCATTCAAAGTGACTCCAGTGTCCTAGTGGCACAGCTGCTGGGTACACTATAGAGACGACTTTCACTCCACTTCCTCAAAATGCAACGGATGTAGTGCAGTCTATCTACTTATCACTCCTCCTCTTGTTTTTCTAAATGACCCAATTGACCTAAAAACGGCTATTTTGGCCCACAGAATAAGTCCTGTCAATAGTCGCGCTTTCATCTCAGGCCCCAGCAGAGCTCAGACAGGGCTGCTCTGTTTTGTTGTGGTTTGGGTGGAGCAGAGGTGGCAGGAGTTAACAGAACCCTTGATCCAAATCGACCAGCTTCAGGAAATTGGCTGAAGAAGTCGCCCGTTTCCCCAATACTTGCGCTGAATGGAGGCTGGCCTCCTGTGTGGAAGAGCTGTCCACAGATTATTCGGTCAGTGAAATTGTGGAAATGTGTGAGGAGAGGGGAGAGATTGAGCTGTCACTGGAGGTCCTCTGCTGATGGCGAGGACTCAAAAATCTGAAACCCTGATTGATAGAACAGTAATTGCAAGTAAAATCATTTTAATTATCGTTTGCGGATTTCAAAACCTGAGATTAGTGCCATCTTTTTACTTTGCATCATGTGTTTGCCCTCAGAACTTGGATGGAAGCGAAAACCATGAGCTAATCCCCATATACTGTGTTTACTTTTGCACCGTAAAACATAATTACATCTTGGATTTAAAAAATGTATTACTCCTATTCGGTATTGAAGGCTGAGTCACTGAGCTATAGCCTGCATTTTTTTTTAACTAGGGACCAGTGCAGTGTGTCAGGCCTAAGCCAGGGTCATGCTGTAAAGTATTTTTAAAAAGCAGGGAGTCGGATTTGGCCTCATATTCAAAGGCAGAATACGAGGGAAGACTGCAGCTCACATCAAGCCTCTTTTGAACTCAGAGAGGCTTCTCCAAGATGTGGTATAATAATGTTATAACCAGACAAACAGCTGGTTGTCCAGTGGAGACGGCAGAAACCAAACCAAGGAAACCCTCTAGACAAGAGTAGCTTGATTTAAGATGCCTGATTTAGGTCTATTTTATTGCTTTTTAACAGGTGGTTTCCTAACATTGGACTTGAGGCAGCTGTTCTGTTTGTGCGTTTTACACTGCTAATGATTCTAGATGTGTTCTCTGATTATGTTTACTGCTCCTGAAGGTTTTGCTCATATATGTCTTTGTGTGTACTTTGCAGTAGATGTAAGCCAAACAAAACATAATGAGTGTGTTTTTTTTTAGTCTGCACCATTTGCATATTAGCAGGAAACATAACCAGACTTCTCCAGTTTGCATTTTAATGTTGCCCTTTGATACACTGTCCTATATTTTTATGCATTTTTTTCCACAGTGATCCATTGTTTTCAAAAATGAAGAAAATACATAATACATTCCCAAGTATACTATGTTGCATTGTTGCAGTTTTGTGACTCTAGAGATGCTCCTGTTACAATCTAATCTTGTTAAATCTAATTTTCTCTTCGCGTCCTGCCACTGCCTTTTTTTCCTCCTGTGATTATAAACCTGACACTTTCATCCCCTCTGTTTTTTACATTGTAGCTGACAAATTTGACGGAGATCCACGATCAGATCAGCGGCATGGCTCGGTGTCCCTACAACCCCCTCCACAACTCCACCGCACTCATCACATCCAGCGGGGAGCTTTACGCTGCCACGGCCATGGACTTCTCTGGGCGAGACCCCGCCATCTACCGCAGCCTGGGCGGCCTGCCACCGCTGCGCACCGCCCAGTACAACTCCAAGTGGCTGAACGGTAGGGGGCTGACAAAGTTTGGCATTCAGATAGAGATGTTACAGTTTATGTGAATGTGTGTAAAAATGGCTAGATAAAGATAAATGGACATTTTAAACAGAAAGAAAGGAGAAAATCGCCTTTTTGTTTTCCCCCTCGGTCACAGCTATTGAACATCAGCACTGCAGCTGTTGGGGTTTCAGTGTTTTGCTCTTTAAGTTTGGCAGATGCTTGTCTAACATGGGAATTGCGGTCTGTCTCTTGTGGTTGAGGGATTGTGCTCCCACTGTGATTGTGTTCACCACTGTGACGTGTAAAGTAATGCTACCTTCATAATTGTTCTGCTGCCTTTTTATCAGTAAAAGCAATTATTTTTAAAGTTACTAAGCAACTGGAAAATCTATATATTTATCTCGCCCTTTCTTTGAGGAGCATCACATTGTGAATTCTTCAGAAATCAATGTCTTTTTCCCTTAAAGCTCAGTCCCACTTCAAGCACAAGCCTCAGTGCAGATTGGAGAACTTCAGACAGCTTAAGGAATCCAGCCTATAGAGGAGCGGGTCAATCAGTATCTTGTCAGCAAGTGACTTTTATCTGATTCACATTTAAGCTAAATTGAAAAAATAAATTAAAAGCCACCACATACATCGGCGTTGCAGCAACCTTCTGGGAAAAGGTTTAATAACTAATTTTATGGTGAATTGATTTTTTTTTCTCCCCTGTCTCCCCCTGCACTGCCCTCCAAAGGTGCAGAGGAGAAGAGGGTTGAAATGAGGAGGAAGGGGGAACACTTTCATTTAAAGGTGAATTAAATTACTGTCAGCGAGAATAAAGTGAACGGTTAAGATCCAATAATGTCATACATAAAGATGAACGCCTTAGCTGTGACAGTGTCGTGGAGGTCGCGTGTTTCTGAGAGGGTGAGAGCTATTACGCTACACCTGTTTTGGTCATTTCTCATCCTAACCTTTAGGTTTGGGGAGTGAAAAATGAGTTTTCTTATTACAACACAATGCCATTAATAACAAGGCCTGTAGTTATTAATCCTGATCACCTGCTGTTGTGTGGGCCTCATGCTCACGCACACTGCGAGTCAATCAGTCATCACACATACCCATTCACTCTCCCACTGTTGCTTACACCGGCAGCCTTAAACAATGTTCTGTCTGTATTTCTCTGCACTCTGTTTTTCTCTCAATGTCTTCTTTCTCCCACTCGTTTCTTGTCCCCTGTCCTACAACAGAGCCGAACTTTGTCTCCTCATACGACATCGGCAATTTCACCTACTTCTTCTTCCGGGAAAATGCGGTGGAGCACGACTGCGGCCGGACTGTGTTTTCCCGCGCAGGCCGCGTCTGTAAGAATGACATCGGAGGCCGCTTCCTCCTGGAGGACACGTGGACCACCTTCATGAAGGCCCGGCTGAACTGCTCCCGACCAGGAGAAATTCCCTTCAACTACAACGAGCTGCAGGGAACATTTTACCTGCCCGAACTGGAGCTGCTCTACGGCATTTTCACCACCAACGTGTGCGTATAAGACAGTAGGATGTACAAAGAAAACAAGTTCCCTCAAACCACATCCCTGTACCACATCATTGCAACACAATGCAAAAGCACAACCCCTTAGTGAATGTAGCTCCCACCTGTTCAACCCTTTCTGGCTGCTTAGCTTACACACTTAAGCCAACAGTATGATTCAGCTTTAATATTACATTATGTTATTCAGCCAGTACAATTCAATTTTGCATTCACAAAATGAATTTGTTGATAAATTGGTTTCTTTTCCTCAATGAGTGATTTTTTTGCACATTTTTCACAAATTGCTCTGATTTATCTGAGTCCTTATTATTATTTTTTATTTTGCGTTGTAATTCTTGCATTCTTTGAAATAAGCCCAGCCTCTGTGAATAATCAGATTTGGTCAATTAAGTGGTTTGAATCAAATTTTAAATGTTTGAGGCTAAAGTTACTTTCCACAGTTGCCCCAGTTCCACTCATATATTTTCGAAATCTGATGAAAAATATCGACACTTATCATTCACATCAGATTTTTATTTGTGTAAGCAAGGACACTTCAGCGGCATCTGCATTAACTTGGCATGTGACCTGTTTGTACCATGCAGTCTGAGTGTATGAAATTGAGTGATATGTGCCGATAATGTTTACATGGCCAAGTGCATCTTAAATTGAATTTCTCGTAGTAAATCTCCTCCCATAAACACTCAAACTAGCTACAAACAGGATCACTTATTCCAGCGCTTTTCCATGAAATCCCATGAAAGAAGCTTATCATCACGTATTAAAAGTGTGCTCTGTATCCTGCTCATGGGGGATGTAAGAGATGGGAGGCACATATGGAAGAAAACTGTTACTTTTCTATTTTCAAAAACACCCTTTCCTCTTCGTGTCTCTCCATCTCATATTCACAAAAACACACAGATGCACGCATGCTCGCCCACACACACACACACACACATATACACATACACACAGGCCATTATTAAAAGCTGAGTAATCTATTCTTTATGGTCAGTGCCTTCACATTGCTGAAAAAGAAGTCTTTTGAAGGGTATTGGAAACATTTCCCCCTGCAGGCACAGAGTTTAATGAACAGCCGCATTGGATTATAATTCACATCGCCCAAGTCTCACAGTTTGAGTTGAGAGTTAATACTCTCATTCTTTACTTTCTCTTCGGAGGGAGGAGACCGGTACTTGTTGAAAGTGACAGCTTAAAAAGTCAAAGCTGTATTTCAGGCCCAAGATCTGTACAGTTAATCAGACAAGCCGAACAGCTTAATTGTGTCCTATTGCTGGATTTATAATCCAATAATGGCGATCACTAACGCCGGCGTCTGCGTCCGTCTATCCGGTGTTTGATTTGTATTGTTGGCTGAGGGCAATACAAACATTCAGAGGTCAGCTTTACAAATGCCAACAAAATCTGAACAATATGAATTCTTCTTCTAGCGCTGTGGTGTCCTTTTCTAAACTTCCCTCTGTCTTCCTTTCTCATCCATCATCCCCTCCATCCTCTCATTCCCCTTTGTTGTGTCTGTCTTCCCTTTTTATTTCTGCTCCTGACATTCAGAAACAGCATTGCTGCGTCTGCGGTGTGTGCCTTCAACCTCACTGCCATATCACAGGTTTTCAACGGGCCCTTCAAGTACCAGGACAACTCGAGGTCAGCGTGGCTGCCCTACCCCAACCCCAACCCAGACTTTCAGGTAACTGAACAACACAGCTGGATTTGAACAGCACAGAAACACCGCAAATGTTCAAACAAGACAAACAGTCTGCAGCCATGCTAGTGGCTCTGTGAGGCGATGCAGCGCTTTCAGCTGAATACTAACATGAACACACTAACATGCGCAAAAAGACAACATGCTGATGTTTTGTAATGTTTGCACAAAGTACAGCTGAGGCTGATGGGAATGTCCAACAAGTATTGGACAAACTGAAATGTTGACATGATGATGGCAATATATTCATCCAGAGGGGGAATTGAATATCAGTACAAAATATGATCTAATAGTTGTCATTTCAAGTTTTACATTTCAGAAAAAGAAATGTCAACCTTCTGTAAGCACTAGAAGAAAAGTTGGGGGATCTTTAGTGAGATCTTCAGTCATATTCATCCTCTGGGGACCATGAATGTCTGTACAAAACTTTATGACAGAGGTATTTCAGTCTGTATGGCATTATTGTAGTCACAAATGTGACTATATAGTGTTTTTCACAGTTAAAAACATGTTCACTAAGGTGACTTTAAGTTCAGAGCTAATCCTCAATGATCCTTTGTGGTTTGGACCCAACACACTGCACAATCTGCCAAACAATATGTGCTTCTCAGTGTGTGGCTAAGGAAATGCATGCATGTGGCGTGTATGCGTGTGTTCTCCTGATAAATAAATGTGTGTCCACCCTGATGAGCCTGCCTCCGACTCCCAGTAAGCTCCTCACTCTCATTAATTTCCTCTCGCTTTCAGTCATCCTTCTCTCTACTCATGAACACACACGTTACGACCGCTCGTTATAAAATCCAGTGGTTTTAACAATGGCGCAATCATTCCTTTAAGATGTTTCATTGCCTCGTTCTGTGAACTGTAGTCCCTTTCTAATAAAGTGTCCTTGTTTTGCACAAGTGGCACTTTATGTTTATACTCCGTCCTAAAACCCAGAGGGGCAAACCAGGCAATGCCGCGGCACCTTATCCCGAATTTAAGTGCCGCTCTATACTGATGACACGGAGGGAATGTTTTATTAGCAGGAGTGGCTCTCAGTTGTCGCGGGTTTAGCAGATAGTGAGGGAGCTAATCCACGCAGCTCTCCATGAAGGATTGAATTCCCACTGAGGTCTGGCTGCCAATGGGTGACACACGCCTCACTTGCACACATGCTTCCCATCACGGGCCCTCGATCATGTTTCAGTCAAGCCAGCAGATGCATGAGCATTCGTCGTGCCTGCTATCGAGAAGTTACACCCAGAATTTCTATAATGAAATGCAGAAGAACGTGGATGAAATGCTCATGCAGAAAAAGTGCTAGCTCTGACAGTTTACTAAGAAACACATACACATGAATCTGTGACATAGAAAGCAACTCACCGCCATCATGAGCTCATACATCTACATGTCTGAAATTCACTTTCCTTCAAGAAAACCAATTTCCTCTATCTGGTCAGTGCTGACCACAGATTTATCCTGTTCAGCATACTGTAGGCGCATCACAGATGGGCCTCTATATACCATCGGCTTTCATAAGGCTGTGTTCCTCAAGGATAAACCAGGATCAGTTCTTTCCTCTCCATCCATGTCCCTCTGCTTAAGCTCAGGCACAATAGCTGCTCCTCACTGCTGGACCGATGCACACTTTATCTAGGTTTCAGTGACATCTTCATCAAGTATTTGTCAATGTTGGAGGATTAGATTTACGAGCGCAGGATTTATGGCCTGCCTTTTTTTTTTCTTTTTTTTTTTTACAGCCCTTTGTGCACACACACACCTACACTCATGCACATGCACAAACATACACCTACTGAAGACCAGCACCTATAAAAGCCACTAGCCACGTATATTTATCTACTGTACACAAGTTCGCCCACAAAAATAGAGGGTTGTAGATTGCTGCCAAATAGGGATAATTATGACTATGAACCCATCACTCAACACACATACTGGTCATTGATTGAGAGCTTAATTCCCTATCTGTCTGCAGAGAAAATCCCCCCATTTATTTCAACCACACGCATTGATCCTGCTGGGTTTATTCAGGCTATGAGTCATGTTCGTTGGGCGTTAGGAGCGAATGCCATCTCCGTGTTGTATAGGTTTTCTGTCATACTGTAATTGCTTACTGTAAAAACACATTCATTGTTAAGCCTCATATGCAGGAAAATATGTCAAGTTAGACTCTAAGCCAAATGTGAATGGAAAGGTTGAAGTGCAGCTGAAAAGAGGTGTAAGTCTTTTTTCCTTCCCTTTCACCATTATTTATGATCATTTGGAGCCAAAACTGACAAAATTCTGTAATCAGATATTATAGGGTTTGCTAAAATTTTAAGTAACATGGGGCACATTTTAAACAAAAACCAATTTGGTAAAAACATGCTGCATATTTCTCACTGGCACTTATCATCCTGGCAGAGCGCAGTGAGCTGATGATGAGCAGGACAGCTGAGTGTTGGATTGGCTTTCAGCCAAATGATGGTTCCGTCCCTCACCTTGACTGTACTGAGGAAATCACCACATCCATCTCTCTGTACATTCACAGATGTCATAGACCCTCAGTGGTCAGCGCCTAACTTTTTTTCACTGTGGTAGAAATACAGGCATGCAGACACTGAGGCACTTTGGGATTCACACGCATGCACACAATGCAAGGACAAACCCCAAAAGGAAACCTTAGACACATGTTATAATACAGCCCCCCCCCCACACACACACACACTGCACGTTTTTGCTATAAGCAAGAGGCACATTCAAGACACGCGAGCACATACACAGAGTTGCATTTCCCTGTCCTTCAGGGCTTTAATTTCCCATCTCCTGATGTGGCGAGCGCACTGATCCGTTGCCCATCCCGGGGAAGCCCACCATGATTCTCATCTGTCAGCCCAGGGAAGGCCAGGGATTGATCTGTATAAAGTGTCCAGGCTGTTGCTGCTGCAGCTAGTCAGCAGGAACTAATCGCCACCCAAGGAACAGTCTTAGCTAAGTGCGATGAGGCTGTGCACGGTTAGCCAGGAGCAAATTTGTGCATTGCATCTGCGATACTATATTCAAAACAAAAACAGTACCAGTCGTTTGGGTTAGTGTAATTGTCGAGCACATAGCTTATTTTTGTTTCCTCCTATCTGTGTCTTGGAGTAGGCCTATTCTTTGTGGATGGGGCCTCAATCCACAATCCTGACCCCAGCCTGGAACCTCTTTTACTGAAAAGGACGTGCATGGTTAGCTTCAGTCATCCAGCTCTATCTCAGATAGACTGGCTTCGCGCCTCACCTTGTGCCGTTCTGCTTGGTGGAAGACAGACTTAATATTCCCTCCTTAAGTGACTTGAATGTTGTCACCGTCCTGTGAAAATTGTCAACTCCAAAATGTCAACTTTTCATGAGAAAGAAAGAGCTAAAAAAAAGTTGCACAGTTTTCATCTTTCCACTGGGTTTCTAAATGGTTTCTTTGTCTAAAAACTACATTAAACGCACGCCTAATCACTCACAGTTTGGAGATACATTTTAGTGTTTTTAATGAACAGTGACAAAATGCTACAAAAAGATCTAGTATATTTCTTGCAGTCAGATTTTAGTATGCTGTTAATGCTACTCCTGGTCATGATAATACAGACTCTGATACCAGTGTATAATATCTTATATAATGCTGGTTGGAAGCTCCTTCAGCTGGGGAAGCAATATTTCAAAATGCCAAAGATAATTCATTATTGTTTTGTTTTCCAGAAAAAATAAATATAGTTAAAATAATGTAATGAAAACAAAAGAAAACAACACATTTTATTGTTAAAAACACTTAGAACCTTTTGCAACCTCCAGTATCATAGACTATACTTTTGTCTCCTTAATATTTTTCTCTTTTAACTCCCATTTGGAGACTCTTCATTTTATTGAACTTCTTTTAATAAATGAACTCAGGGAAATATCTTACATATTAGATATTTTACATTATAACATAGTGCTGTGTCACTGACTGCGCTTCGGTAGGAAAACTCCACTGGGACACAGAATGAGAACTTAGAGTCAATAATACCTGATAAAAACCAAATTAATCTGAGACGACGTATTTATGCGAGATACTTATGTTATTACCACTGGACTGTTTTCCAGGCAGATTCTAACATTTTGGTTACAAGTAATTTCAATACTATTCCAGGAGTCCTTTGTTTGAATGATATTGCAGCATTTAGAGAGTGCATTTTTTTCTGTCATCTGTAATATGGTAATAATGAAACTCTGAAGATGAAAACATTTTGAAGATCTTCTTGAGGTAAAAAAATGAATAATGAGAAACATTATTATTGAGGTATCAACAAAAGTTGTCAGTAATATATATGCATATGAGGAAGACTCTAATAAAAGAGATAACTACATGCTCAGTCAAACATTCATTCACTCTTCTTCCATCAGCTGCAGTGTATTGACAACAAAGCCTTAAGGTTGTGAGGATGGCAAACCATCACATCCACTTTAAAGCCCTGTTCATTTAATCATAAAATCCCTCTCTTTTCCAACCTGCTTATTAACGCAGCTTGCCATGCCAAAGAGATTGGCTTTTATCAGTGTCGTCAGTCAGATTTTTTCTCTCTGTCCTCCCCACCTCCACAGTGCGGCACCATTGATTCGGGCTCCTACGTGAACCTGACTGAAAGAAACCTGCAGGACGCTCAGAAATTTTTGCTGATGCATGAGGTGGTCCAGCCCGTGGTTCCTGTGCCCTACTTCATGGAGGACAACGTGCGTTTCACTCATGTGGCGGTGGATGTGGTGCAGGGCAAAGACATGCTGTTTCACATCATATACCTGGCTACTGGTAGGTTCTTGGCACGGTGTCTAAGCATTGTGTCTGCTTTTTGTCTGTTTTGCAAAATCGGCCTGCTTTCATACAGGCACAGTATTTCTGTCAACTTACTGCACATAATGCTGTCTCTTTCTTTATTCACTGGCTTATTTGTTGGTGCTTGCATGTGTTGCATCTGTTGTGATTTTAAAATTAGCAATGGCGTCCTACATAAACACATAAGTATCTTTTTTGGTTATCTCACAGGAGAGATTTCTGTAATTTATGTCTTTATTTTTGTCGGTATTCAAGGGTGAGAGGAGTCTGGTGGGAAAAAGCTGATGTAATACTTCAGTGCACCAATCAGGATTCAGCAAAATTGGATTCAAAGTGCAATTACAGTTGTGGGGTTGATTGTTTGTCTATGTTTTCAGTCAAACTTGATCAAATCACATTTAGACAGTGAAGCAGATTAGCATTAGTGTAAGGAGTGTTAACTAACCTTGCTTTCCAAACTTAAGCTTCAATTGATGCTTTATTGTTATAGAATACTTAAACTATGAAACCAAATTGAGGAGCTTTAAACTCTTGAAAGGCACTTCAAGCATTAAAAGAAGGAGGCCTGCAAGAAGAATAACGGGACCAATAAATCTGTGGTTCTGAGGAGACATCAAAGCTCAGTCTTTTGACAATGTCTGATCATTCTTTATCCCCATATGTCTTCCATATGCACAGAACACACACATACATCACACAACATATCACTCCAATGCAATCACTCACTAAGAGGGAAACGGCCAGACAATAGTCGTGTCAAACAAAGACAGGCGGGTAATTAATAACATGCATACAGCTCTGATTTAACCCTTACGAGTATTTCCCAGGTCTGAACTGCATGGCACTGCCTGCTTATCAGTCGACTGTTTGATCATGCTGGTGTGACAATGTGTGATGTTAGACTTGGCAAAGTGTTGAGAACAGTATCAGCGAGACACCAGATACACCACAGCGTTTGGTGTCTGCTTTGTGCGATGATATAACAGACAATATGGATTATGAACGGATGTACTGAACAGAAATTGCACGTAGTGACCCACTTCGCCGTGCTAATGTACCATAGGCCCACTGGGAAATGTCAACATGATCTTCCTGTTGTAACATCAGTGTTATTTTAGGATATCACACATTCATACACACACTTTTGCACACACGCACTACCTGTTCCAGTTCACTGGCTCTGCGCTTGGCATCTCTCTCCAAAACTCCCCTCTCATTGTTTGCAATGGTGCTGTGATCAATGTAGCATCGGACCAGAGCTGCCCACACTGCAAGTTCCCCAGACACTAACCAGACGCTAATGAAAACACCTGAAACACTGCCAAGGCCATTGGGTAGCACGCATATTGCACCTAATCACATGCTATTATTAATGCCTAAACGCTCTCTGCTGATTGGGCCCATTGTGGAGAACCTGATTGCTCCAACTGGGGGTCCAAAGATGTCAGGGTGTAGGATTCTGTTATCTGAATACGTGGCTCACAGCATAATTCACCTCTCTTGTTACACAGCCCTAGTAATTTGCTGCCCTGCAGCAGCATTTTTCTCTACAAAATTCAGTTAAATGCAAAAGATTTTTTTTAAAAGCAGTCGTGGAGTTGAGAGCTAATGAAGTTATATGCCATGAGAAAAAAGTGGTGCCAGTGTTGGGCTCATTACATATCACAAATTAAACTACATTATTTTAGTAATTAGTTAACAGCAAAAGTAGTGATTTCAACATGTGTAGAATTAGATAAGGAGACATTGTAGGATAGGATAAGCCATGGTCCTCATCCCCGGGGAGAAATACATTTTTAAAAAAGAGAAAACGTAATAGATAAATAATGTACAATAAAAACTATGCAAGGGCAATTCAAGGGAAAATTATTGGGGCAGTACCGTCTGACATAGTGGTGTGATTAGTAGGAGAAAGTCAGTTTAATATATATTGTATTCTACATATATTATTCTATTATCATATTATACAGTATATGTAATGCAACATAATATTGAATTTCTATAATAGTGGAAATGTAATGTAATACCAATTGGTTTAACAAGCATCCAGGCTACATTTACAGGAGCATCAACAGCTAGCTTAAGGTTAGCCACACACCATCCAACAAAACCACCAGTTTCTACCATTAGGAAGCTAGCTAAAAACATGACATAGATAAGACAGCTTTGTAGATTTGCTTGTAGCTAGCCGCCTCGTAACACCCATTGTACAGCACTAAGCTTGCACATCCCAAACCAGTTTATTTATTGACCACACAGAGGCCAAATTTATTCAGCCCTCCATCAAATTACCAGGAAGACAGCAAACAAGTTGACTCCCAAATTTGAGAAAGAATACAGGTTACGTTTTGAATATCCGATTGTAATCCCTTACATTACTCGCTACCAAGTAACGTGTTACTGCCCGGCGCTGCTTGGGGCAGCACTTAACTTTTCACATTACTTACTTTGAAACTATCTATTAGCAATTCACCCTTCTTCCTTTGGCATCACTGTGCACCTAATTACTTTTTCTTCACCCAGGGGATTTCATGTATAATAGATGATATTTATTTTAGTTCTCCCAAAAGAAAATGCCCCTATGTTCATCTCAGGGGGCCTGCCTTACATAAAATAAAGGTCAGGACGTAGCCACAATGACATGGGTTTGCACACTCTTCACTCCCAGAACTACAAAGTGTTTTTTTTTCTTTTTTTTCCTGGAATATCCCCTCAAAGAAAAGTAGGCCAGAAATCATGTATTCAGGTGCCATACCAATTCCCTGGTTGCCCCTACAGTGCTGCATGTTGATGGCATAACCAAGCTTGGCACGCAAGCCACCACCAGTCTTTTTGACAGTCTTATTTCAGAGCCTCTCTGCAAGGAAGTGATTGTTGTACAGTTCACGCCGAGTTCACATCAGGTTGCACTTTTGCTCATCCTGGATATATTTTTTGTTGTTTTTTCCCTCTTCTAACTCTCTGCTATTCATGCCCTGCCTCTCATTTACTTTCCACTACTTCACCTTTTCTTGCACAGATAAACACCTTCTTTCCTCTTTGTGACCGAATCCTCTTTCTCTTGCAGATTACGGCACTATCAGGAAAGTGCTTTCCCCTCTCAATCAGTCCACGGGGAGCTGCCTATTGGAGGAGATCGAGTTGTTCCCACCCAGGAAGAGGCAGCCGATCCGAAGCCTGCTGATCCTGCACAGCCGCAGCGAGCTTTATGTGGGAGTAAGAGACCAGGTCATCAAGATCCCGCTCAAGAGATGCAGCTACCACAAGAGCAGAGAGTAAGCGCATGCACAAAGCAATGCCATTAATCTCAATGGAAACTGTCAAAAGCAAATATGCACACAACAAAGTTTTAAAGCTCCTTCTTTTCATAAGATGCGCTTTATCTGAGAGGGCCAGGCCTGTGTGTTGGTCAGGGGCCTTTGCTGAGATTTAAAACCTTGTAAATCAGCTTTTGTCTGAGCCACTGGAGGTGCCCACGTCTGCCCTCTGTCCGTCAGCCTCACTATCTTCTTCTCATTGTCATTGAACCGTGCGTTTTCTGCCCCACCCACAGTACTGCTGCAACTGTGTGTGTGTGTATGTGTGTGTGTGCGTATAGCAGATCTATTGAATTTCTGTCTGTCTGGAAGACGATCCGTCAAGACATAAATATTGGCAAAGAAAAACCCGAGATAGAGGCCGGGCTGGGAAGACTCGCCATAAGATTGGGATCCGATCCATCATCGCACGCAGAGAAGGAGTCACACCTGCATTCTTTTCCTTTCTCTCATGCAACGAGCTGTTAGAGTTAAGGCTTCATGTTACAGCTGTGGCTTTGTGATATATGCTGCAGCCATTATGGCACTTCATCACCTCTTTCACAGTTTTTTTTTTAAGAGAGCATGAGAGAAAAAGCAAAACAGATAAAAGAAATAGAAGTATGCACAAAGCTACACAGCTACAATACAAGAAGAGTTATTGGGTTCATCACTGACATTTCTTTAAGCTGTACCTGCTTGAAATATTAGAAGGCCACCTGTCTGGCCTGTATGTGGTGTGTGGCTCTCTGATGGTTGGCGTACAGTCTGCAAAGCCCTTAAGGCCCTGTGAAATACAGGTATTAGCTTGTTCTTTCTCCCTTTCATTTTGTACTGCTGTCGTCACCCCTGATATCCATGTCCAAACAGATACAGTCCCTCTGCTTCTTTGTAGCCACCCAGACGTCCTTGTTTGTGCATTTGTGCGTGCAAGCAAGCACCAGCGTTAGCCTTTCTGCATTTTCTTACAGGTGGATGCGTATGTGTCCTTGCACAAGTGCAATTGTGTTTGTGTCTGCGCTCAGTTCATTGTTATGAAAGCCACGGACAATTTTGGTTACATTTCACTAGGGGCACGTCAGGCTGCATTGATGCTAGTGACTCAGAGATATGTCATTGTGCTGTCACCATAGACTCGTATTAGCGTGAAAAAGTAACATCAGGCTTTTTATTGTCCTCAATAAACCACCTGAAGCAGATATGGCAGAGACAGATTCAGCTATCTTTGCCACAGTATACTCAGTAAATATTTGTTGGGCTGATAAGCTTTTTGAGTCAGAAATGTGTGTGTGCGTGCGACACAGAACATTAATCCTGGTGCTTGGTTGAAGATTACCAGAGAAATCAGTCAGCACATTTTGTTGAGACATAATTTTAGGATGCTGACTCAATGTAAGCATTGTAGAGCGTCACAATACATTTTGTAAATATACAAAATTAACATTATTCTGTCTTATCGCTCTCCTCGTCTCTGTCACTTGGGTTGCCTCTCTTCCCCTCTCTTCTGTGGAAATTTTCAGCCTCTACCCTTCTCTTTTGCTTTTTCTCTAATCTCCTCTCCCCTGTTTCCCCTGCTCTCCTCGTCCACTTTCTCCCCTCCCATCTTATCTCCCCCATTTCCTATTTTTCCATCCATCATCTCCAACCACCTTATCTTCCAACGTTTGCTATAATCTCCCTTCTTTTTCTATGTCTAAGCCTGATGCGTGATTTCATCTCCCGTCACAATGCAGAGCTATCTGTATTTACACATGACAGGTTAATAAATGCCCGTTAAAGGTGAACTTTGTTCTCTTTGTCCCTCCAGAGCCTGTGTGGGGGCCAGGGACCCATACTGTGGTTGGGACCTGTTGTTGAAGAAATGCACCACGCTGGAGGAAAGTGTCAGAATGAGCCAGTGGGAGCAGAGCATCACAAAATGCCCTGTGAGTATCGCCGAGCCGCTGCCTGATACGCACTCACCTCGTTGTAGGTCACCTGCTTGTTACTCGCTTCCTTTGCTGTCTCTACTTTGAAACTTTAAAATTGGTAGAAAACACAATTATCCTTACTCGGCCTCCATGCTCGCCCTCCTCTTCACGTGAATTTAATACCCACATACGCCTGTGGTCCTCTGAAAGCTACAGCCTGCTCTGTATTCTCTTCATACACTCACAACTTTAGAGCAGCAGCCCCGAAAAAATCAGCCTGACAGACATATTCTCACTGAAGAAAGGCATCTTGAGACTGAACAACTTGACTTTAAGGGAGCGACGTGTACTCTGGGAATGATCCGCAGCGCTGCCTCAATCATTCACCTCTGACTTGCTTGTTCATTAGCAAAACAGCTCTTCCATTTATTTTAACGTGCGCCAAATTTGGGAGCAGTATTAGGAAGGCGGTAAGCCTATCAATTTCAGCATGGCTCTGTTTTTTTTTTTATTTCAGCTTTTTACAGACATCATTTTCAAGCCAGTCACAGCGGAGAGTGCTGTGTGCCGCCGTACCCTTTTATGTGGCTTCATGTTCAGAGGAATATTTGGCACTCAAGCCGGTGTGGCACAGTGGCACAGTGGCATCTGTCAACAGAGCTCTGGCACAAACCGCATCCACATATGCATTCAGATATATACATGGACTGAAACAATGAGGCACACATGTGAGCACAAACAGACACACGTATTATAATTTTGCCAACTCACTATTGGCTGCAACAACATAATGCTGGAAGCCAAAACTCCTTCAGCCAATCAGAACCTAAAGATTTCTGTCGTCATTACACATCATACTTTCACTTCACCTGTCTTGACCGGTAACTAGTTAGCTTAGCTTTACGGGTTAGCAACACATATTTCAAAAGAATTGCCAAACATTTTAGGTCAGAAGACTTTAGATGGGAAAATCTAAAAAAAGACAAGGAAAAAGGAGCTAGCTGGGCTCTGTCCAAAGATAAAAACAATCCATCTACCAGCATCTCTAAAGCTCACTGATTAAAATGTTGTATGTTTATCAGTGGCCAGGACATCACTGCTCATGTAAAACTTGAGCTTGAGAATTGCTGGGAGGCGCTGTTTTCCAGTCTTCATGCTTAACTGAGCCAACTGTCTCTGTTTTTTTAAATAACTTTAAATGCAGGATTTGACCAAAGATAACAGCCATGTTTCTAGGAGCAGTAAAGCCATCAATTCTTTAGCTTTGATGTATTTTCATTTGGCCACATACCATTGCCCACAAGAGTAATGGAATATGTATTTACTCACTTAACCTTGGTCTAACCAGGTCCAGTCCATTTAGAGTGAGCATGAATTAACTTTGGCAGTAATAACTTTGTATGCTGGCGGAGATGAATAGCCATACAATAGTGCTTATGGAGCCAGAACAGAATGAGTCTGCTTGCAACAATCCGATGCCAAGATGTGAAAATTGAAAAACAAGAAGTTGCCTTTTATCACAGTTAGTGTTTCACTCCCGATGAGTCCATTAACAATTTTGAAAAAGGCCAAACTGGCTGAGTGTCTGGAAGTCTGGAGCTGGAGCCCAGTCAAGGGTTCGCACAGTGAGTTGCGTTGTGTAGGCAGAGGCAGGAGAGCTTTACCAACCTATTCAAAAACGCCATCTGGCACCACAATCTCATGTCTATAATCAAACAAGCAAAAAATTGTTTCTCTAGAGTTTTAGGGAAAGTACAAGTCTTACTCACTGCTCTGCATGTTTTGTGCTTGTCTCCACTCAGGTAAAATTTAAATCTCTACTCATAAAAGGTTTTTGTAAGGAGCCCACTTTAAAAGCTTAAAAGTAATTTGAATCAACCCTCACTCCAACAGCATCCTGCAGTATTCTTTAGAATAACAAAAGAGACAGCTGTTGTAATTTTAGCCTGGGAAGATATTTCTTTTATAATCCACAGAAAGTGCCACATGAGTGCTGTTCATCATCCAGATGACCTATCATCCTGTTTATGGTGTTTTAATGAAACACATTATGCGTGTACTTTACTCACCAGAATTTATTTATATTCATTTACATATACACAGCGTAAAGTAGACAATGTCACACACACACGTAGTATATTATTTATATTCTCAAATTTAAACGATTGGGGAAAGGCAAGCGATATTGTTTGTTTCTTTCTAGTTGCAGCCCATTGATGCAAATGTTGTCTGTCTTAGCCAAGCGTCCCCCATTTAGGCGCATATCAGAGTTCAGTTACCAATAAGAGCGGAGGGCAGACGTTATTTCTGCCTCTGCCAAAGCAGCTGATGATCACGCTCTCCTTGCGGCCCGTATGAAAGTATTCTTTGCATTTTTAAATCACCCTGAAATGCAGCAGTGACATGGCTCATATCATCTGCAGCTCCGAATCTCGCAGCAGTGCGTTTTTGTATTTAGCTCGTATACTCAGGACATCGCTCGTAATTCATAGCTCCTGTAATATCGGAGCTTTCCTGTTTCATTCTTGTTTTGCCTCAGACATCTATTTATGCTGCCACTTTTATTTCCTCTTATTTCTGTCCTTTGAATGTGTCCGCTCACAGCATTGATTTGCCTTTCTGAATCTCTCTTTTTGCTGTTCTGGAATCTCATATCCTGAGAGAATTTTTATATGTCTCCTGCATGTTTACAGCACATTTCTGTCCACATAAGTGCACAATTTTGGATGTGCTGTAGATGATGTAATGCGGTTGTTTCTGCATCTATTTGAGGAAAATTGATTTCTGTTTGCATCCACCGTAGCCGGGGGCTGCGTTTCCCAGAGCAACACATTCCTGAGAGCATCAGTCTAATGTACCGGCCAATTTCTGAGAAAAGCCATTCCTCTTAAATGTTTTATTTTTGGCTCTGTTCATTGCTGAAAGGTCCGTAATGTGACTGTGGATGGAGGCTTTGGTACCTGGTCAGGCTGGTCCACATGCAGTCATAATGATGGAGGCAGCGCGGGGTCCTGTCTGTGCCGGACACGAGCCTGTGATAACCCCACCCCTCAGTGTGGCGGCCAGCAGTGCCATGGCATCAGCGTGGAGGTCGCCAACTGCTCCAGGTAAAGTCTTTTTTGATCCACCAGCACACACCTGTAAGTCTTTAAATATCTAAGTATATATCTCTACGCAGAAATCAACTTTTGTTCATTTATAACCTGCATCCTCACACCAACTCATCAGAAATCCACATGAAGTTAATTGCTCCTTGTTTCATATTCAGTGTCACTTATTTGGGACTAATATGTGTTGATTAGGTGTTGTTTCTAGTCTCAGCTGACATATTACTGATTTCAACACACTCTGAGTTAAAATTAACGGGGATGTTGCTGCTGTGCATCAGCCTTCTACCTGCTAAACAGGACTTGTGAACATATCCTTGTGTGAAAGAAACAACGTGTAAATTGATAAGGAAGCAACTCGGGTTTTATTTGATCGTTTTTTCAACAATCAATTTAGTCTTATTTTGGTACTTGAGTCTAATTACTGTCTGAAAATAATAATAAATACTTATCACGATTTGCCAGAGCGCGAGATACTGAAGTTACAATGAAACAGAAAAATGAGAGCAAGTCATATTATGTAGCTACAGTGTGGCAGTCAGAGTTGCTGATAAACGATGCTTTGTCATGCAGGTTTGCATGTACACATACACTTCCATTAACTTCAGTCTCTATGGAGGCTAGTTTTTACTCTTCATATTGTCATTGTGGTCTTCCAGCCACCATCACCTGTCCATCATTGGCTAAGATACCTTAGGCTGATGTTGCTCTGTGTGTCTCCATAGAAACGGAGCGTGGACTCCTTGGACTTCCTGGTCTCCCTGCAGCACCAGCTGCGGCATCGGCTTCCAAGTCCGCCAGCGCTCTTGCAGCAACCCGACCCCTCGCCACGGCGGGCGGGTATGTGTGGGCCAGAACCGCGAGGAGAGGTATAACATACACACACGCTTACGTATTTACAACATTCATTTACTTGTACGGATTAAAGCAAATACATGCTGTATGCACATGTTTTCTTTTCTGTGCATGTTGAAAAAAAAAAAAAAAGAAACTAAAGCTGTTTTGCTCCCTAATTTGCAACCTGCAGTTAGGAAGTATGACTTTGACTGTGACTTTTTCTTCTCTGTTTTCCTCACTTCTGTCCAACTTTGTGACAGCCAATTAACGAATGAGTGGGATAGGCCTGTGCTTGGGTAATTATCTGGCTTTCACACACAGACTGACTCTGCGTTTTGAAGCTTTGGAGGCTTTGGCGTAGAATAATCGCCTTTTTAAAGATGTTTCTGTGGTTTCCAAGCAACCTTCAAGGCCTGAAAAAAATTATCAGTTTTTGAAGGAGAAAGTGTGTGAAGAAGCCCAAAGAGACATACAAAGGAGCTCAGGTAGAAAAGGTCAACAGATGAGCACTCTTAAAGTTTTGCTTGTTGTTCAATTTGTTCTGGATATCTCAAACTTTTGTTCAGTGTTTGCCAAGTCAGAAAAGGAAGGAAAAGCTGTGACAGCTTCCTTGGTGTATGAAAATGAGACAACGGTGGCTCTATTGCATTATTTTAATTCCATCATAATAGAGAGTGGTGTTTTTTAATGAACTGAAGCATTCTTCCTCTGCGGCACTAGTGTACCTGTGTTACCCAGCTAGGCATCATGCTGATGTTTTTCATCTAACTCCTGCCATCAACCAGAGGAGGAAGCAGAAAAAGTACAAATAAATACAATTCAGAGGGTACAGGGAAGCAAGAGGGGGAGATAAATTGTTACCAATCGCAACCATAGCAACAGAAACCGCATTGCGATGGTTGAGTAATTGGATATGGCCTTCAAAGATGAACCTTATATTACGTCCCTTTTTCCTCCCTTTTCTGCACTCTTTCATTTCCTCTCTAACCTCGCGCCTTCCATTTACTTACTCACTGATGCTCCAGGTGGAGCAGTCCTTTTCTCAAGGACTGCTCCACCTGGAGCTCTGAGGATAATATATGGAGCCCAGTTACTCACAAAACCACACAACCAAAAAAACGCTGGCTACCACTAAAGACCATGGGAGGCCAGAAGCAGGTTTTACCATCCCCTGCTTTCTTTTCCCGAGCTTTAATCTGCTTTGTTTCATCTCCGCTTCCTGGTCTCAGTACTCGCTCTGTTCAGCTATTTAAAACACCTTATGCCAGTTAAGGGCCAGCTGTGAGGGCTGGAAAAGGATCTTTGTGAGGGAGGAGAGAGAAGGGGAAGAGCCTTTGTGTGTATGTGTGTGAGAGGGAGATAGAAGAACAGTAAGGCACAGAGATAGAGAGAGAAAGTGTGTTAACAGATGAATTATGCTGTGTCAGTTTGACTGTGCCTGAGGGAGAAAAGGATAAGATAGGGATGCTAGAAAATGTTTGTGTATGTTCAGTATGAGCATATCCAGGTGTGTGAGGTATGTATATTGCCAGCACTTGGTAGAAATGGTGAAAACTTGGACGTTAAACCCTTGTAACGCTGTCCAAAAAACTTCCACCACATCTGTTGTTTATAGTTACCCAAGTGTGAAATAGGTAAAGTCTTCTGTACAAGCTTTAATCCGCATAGCTTGAAAAGGACTGGCAGTTTATCAGCTTTTGCTCACTGAACAATTCTTTTAATGCCGTGAAAGACTTTTATTTTATAGGGCACAGACGTCCTTTCAGAGGTGTTAGGCATCTGCAATAAGCCTCACTGCTCGCTTTGTTCTTCCCATGTTGCCTCGATTGTGCTGTTCGGATTCATACTCAAGATTTATGTTCAAATGTGCGTCCAAGCGGTGTCAGCTCATATGTACATACAGCAGACACGCACAAAAACTAAAAAGACTGAAAAGACTAAATGCCTCTTTTCTCACCTCTTTTCTGTGTGTCTTTTAGCCAAGAGGCTTCCCATAAGTTTGGCCCTGATTGTTTGCAGCAGGCAGAGCTTTTAGAAATAAAGCAAATGTTCTGAAGCCGACCGTGCACAGCAGTGCTACGGGCTTAAATCTGGCTGCTTAATGCCTTCATTTATGAACCTGCTGTTGGTATTTCCCCTAGCATACTGACATCGTCCACACTGCTTACTCAGCCTATAGCGAATAATTAGCAGCGTTTTAGTCTGATCAGCTCTGTGTTTTTTTGAGAGAAGAGAAAAGAATAGGATGTACTGAAGCCACTGGCATGTCTGAAATGATTAACGTGTGTGATGGTGATGATTTTTGAAGCTCTAAATCCGCTTCATATTGATTGCAGCCGTTTTTTTATCGGACTGCGGTGCAGCTGGGGTATTTTGTGTCTGCATACAAGCCCCAGTGCATTGATGTACGTCTCTCTCCTTCTCTCTGGCATGTAGGAGATTGTAATCCACACTCTTCCTCACTTCTACACGCTCTTCTTCCCCACTGTATCATCTCAGTACAAGTGTAAAGATTAGTAAAAGTGGAAAAGAACACAAAGCTCTAAAGATTTTTGCAACAAGGGTATACAGAATGTAGCTTTTGATTTGCCATGAGCAATACTAGAGTATTTAGGAAGAGTACAACGTAAATACCCAGGCTGAGGCTCTGGAGGAAGGGTGTAAAGTTAGAGCTAGAGATTCTGTTGCTTGCTCAAAAGGCAGCCATGTAGCAAAACACAAACAAAATGGCAATAAAAGCAATTTTATAGTATGCGTAGAAGTTATAAAGTAAATTATATGGCTCTAATAAGCCTGGCAATCGTCTATCTTATTGTATAATGAGGACTGAGTAATTAAGTATTTCAGACCTTGCAGTAATCCTGTCTTGTAAAACGATGTAATTAGAGATGATGCATGCATCTTTGTGGCTTTTTTAATAGGCTGTGTCAATGAATTATGCAAAATGCATATGCACGTTCATTAAGGTTTAAGATGGAATTTACTTAGATGTACTTTTATGCAACGCTGGCCATCACGTCATGCACAGAAATTTGCCGCGGACACGTCTCCGGTGGCATGAATCAGTCAGTTGTTCTGGATCACAGTGCACCGTGCTCACTGCACCCTGTGGCCACATCAAAGACATATGCTTGGTTTGTTAAACTTTGTTTTAAGTGAGGTTTACATGCATTTTCTGACGTCCCTGCCTTGTGGTATGAACTCTTTGTAGCTATTTTAGTTCAGGAGCAAGGTTTCAAAAGTGGGATGACATCCTCAGTGTCCTTCATATATAATTTCTGTGCTCTGTCAAATAAATAAGCCGTTCCTTTTTCCACAGAAAACTCAAAAGACACACATGGTCCAGTTGTATGAGCCCAATATAACCTATGCTCATTGTGGAAGCTCATATTTTATATGTAATTTAAATATTGTAACTACAGGACATAATCCAGTAACTCCCCTAATTTATAGCTGCACTTGTTTTTTTTAATAATAACAATGTCTCATGGTGACAAATCCTCGGTTGACTTTCACCTTGCTCTTCAGTTAGCCTCAGCTTGACAGTGTTTTTAGCGTCTTTCAGCTCATTGTTTTGATTTTCAGGCACTTTAGTGTGTTGGCCCAGTCTCACCCCTCTCATTGACCTCCTTCCCAGCAGCAGCAAGCAACTGTTTTCAGCAGCTAAATAGAGAGTGAATATTATGCTTAAAATCCAGAAAAATGAATAAATGCTGGATGTGCATATAGGCAACAGTTGCTAACACCTTTGTCTTTGCCAGCAATTGCAACACATTTTGTATTATCAAAACTGTGCTTTACCATATGGTCATTCATTATCAGAAGCCTCCACATGTGAGTGCATACAAAAGGATTTATAGTCATTAAGAAATACATTAATGAACATTTTGCTTTTTTTTTTTTTTTACATTTATACACTATTTATAAAGGCTAAACTGGATCTTTGCTCTACCTTCCCAGGTACTGTAATGAACACCTGCCCTGCCCACCGCATGTCTACTGGTCGGCCTGGTCGGCATGGGAACGCTGCACCGTACCTTGTGGCGGAGGCATCCAGTCACGACGCAGAACCTGTGAGAACGGCAACGACTGTCCCGGGTGTGGTCAGGTATGTCACACAACACAATAGCCCCCGCATGCTCCATCCTTACATCCGTCTTTCCCCCCATCCTGGCATTGTTGGGGAACTCAGCCTGAGCTATTTGATGCGATGAGCAGTCAATGATGATGAAATTGGAACATCTAACACGACCAAATCCCCTGGCTATATTTATACAGTGGCAGCAGCCATCAGATTTATTACCAAGACTTATTTAATACCACACACACACACAGTAATCACTCCACATATGAATAGGCTTATTTTCTGCCACAAAGCTTTCTCCAAAGCACGGATGATGCAAGGAAGTGTTGAAATACGAGCTTTTCTCCTTGTTGACAGAATTATGTGATGCTGGTGTTATTTCTGATGCTATTTTCACACACACACACACACACACACACACACACACACTCATTCATCCACAGCCCTGGTAAAAATAAGAGAGAGAATGAACATGATAGCTGTAGCTTCTTGTGTCCCTCTTGGAAATGGATTAAAGAATATGGGTCAGGGTCTTGTGCATGCATGGGATCCTTGAAGTGTGTTTTTGTTTATTTTCTTTGCCATTTACAGAGAAAATATGAGTTTTAGATGGTTTAAAGGAAGAGCTGATCCTTGGCTGCTTTAGGTTTATGCTTTAGAATTAAGATTATAATCAGGATTACACATACAAACCACATCTTTGATACTGTATTTGCATTTATGTACACATGCATTTTCTTAATATCTATATGTGCAGTATGTGGAATAAATTATTGGACAGCAGCATTCACTGTGTAAAGCTGGAAAAGCATTCAACGACCCAAATCACATTTAGCTGAAAAGGCACATCTCACAGGTTGCTGTGGCTCGTTGTGAAGCGAAATAATACACGTCTAACATTTTGAAACATCCCACACAAGACCTTTAAACCCCAGGAGCATATATAGTATCTGATAATTGCTCATGAGACATTTGTAGCTGCAGAACACCCAAATGAAAAGAGTGACCTCCCATTAAGTAGCAATTTAGCAGCCACACCATATCATTTACGGCTATGTGCAGTTTTCCACTTTCTCTCTCACACACATTCCCATCAGACAGCAGCTGTCTTATCTCTGTCATTGCGCCACGACCATTATCCTCACTGAAGCATCCTGGGAATGCAGCGTCATTCCTAAAGGAGCTCAGATCAGAAAAGTAAAGTGATGACAAGCAGGAGGGAATCTGAGCACCTCGTCACTGCTGTTTCCAAAAGGGAAAGCCTGTCTTTTACTGTCTGCCGTTGAGGATTTTTTTGATGTTTGGAGACAAGCACGGGCTCACTGTGCAGGAGATGTTAGAGATAGATTTTATTGGTGTCAGGAGAGGGGACAGGTTCTGAGTGTTTACAGACAAGGAAGTGACATACTGGAGACAGCTGACCCAGGTCAGAGGGAAAGGTTAAAAAAAAAGAGCACCTTGTATAAACTCAGTAGTCTCTTTCTGTTTCACCCACCCTGTCTCCTTCTTCCTTTTAACACCTTTTTCCACAACTGCTGTTTGATTTTAACTTGTTTGTCCCTTTTTGTTTTGTTTCCTCATCGGCTCCTTGTCTTCGAACATTACGACGTGGATTTAATTGGGGCCATCTCAGCCACCAGAGTTGTAATTACATGCAGATTTCAGACAGCTTCTCTTTCCCAAAGAGGAATTTATTTGGACAGCTTGGTTAACTTGTATTATAGCTGCATATTTACTTAGATCAAAGAAACATTTGCTGCCTTTCATTTACAACTCCAATAAGGTGCTTAATGGCACAGCTGTTGATGTATAACAATTGCATCAATACACGTAAAGCCCCTGAGAAGTAAAGCTCAAGTGTTCAAAGCAGGAAATAGTGTTTGAAACGCCGTGCACCTTTCCAATAAAATCGTCTTAATGCATTTGTATTCAGCACTTGAACATCAACGATAATGGGAAGGGGCTCTTTTAATTTCATCAACCCCCTCCACAAAAAAAAAAAAAAAAAAAAAAGTGAAAAATGCGCTTTTTTTATGTGCCATCTGTCTGTTTTCTCTTCCCCTGGACAGATCTCTGTTTAATTAGACAGAAGGAGACCACACACACACACAAGCACACGCTCACACATGCACATTGCAGCTTCTGTCATCACAGCTACTTCTTTAGACCAGACACCCCTCTGAGATCTGAAGTGATGAACACTGTATATGTCTTACGGTGTTGCGCGTATGTACATGTGTGCATTCATGTTTACCCGTCAGGATTGATATCACCGCAGCCACCTGCGGTCAGCTCCTGGCATTTACTAGACGTTAATCGACAGTGATGAGCCAACATCTGCTTCGTGTTTTGCAGGAATGTCAGGCAGAGAAATCCAAACTTTTGGAACTTAAAAAAAGTTATAAAGAATAGAATGATGGACTGAAGTTGGTGATAGCAGCCTCTTGCAGCCATGGACATGCTGTACAGTGAATCTCTGAAAATCTATTCACTTTTTTGTTACTTTTTTGTGATTCTCTATTGATCCCTGAAGCAACATTTTCTTCGCTCATACCCCCACCACAGGGAGCTAACAGCACAGAGTCAGATACAGAATAACTCAAGTGGAGCTGGGAAGGATTCAGGTCAAGGACACTTCAGTTTAAACAAAAGTATCTCTGCTCGCCATGCAACCCTGCTGCCTCAAAACAATGTTGCCACATGCCTGGTCAAAAGACCAAACTCTCTAGGTGCTTTATTTCCATCAAACCTGCCCTATGTTCCCCTGTGTGTCACTGCCTTAAGCCTCAGCAGTGTTGTCACCGCAGAAGTATTTAGTCCTGAGGTGCTCGGTGCCTCGTTTTGCTGATGCAAAAGGCCACATGACTGCAACTTCATCAGTCTGAGCCCCGGTCCGTGCAGCGCTGCTCCATCTCTCTCATTTCACTGTATCTGCATTACAGGTTTGGATCCCTTGAGGAGCTGGCAAAATCTGGGCTGGAAATAAACAAGCAAGGCTCTAGTGGCCCAGCAGTGATGCTCTGTACAGCACTTAACCCCATCTTCTCCTGTATGGTGACTCAAAAAGTTTACTAAAAAAAATCTTGGATGAATCGGAAAAAAATGTTTATGAGCGTAAAATGGACATGTACTTTTATTAATAATGGTCAAATTAGTTATTAGCTTTGAGGACTTTTTTTTAAAATCTCAAACACAGAAATGAACTGATAAAAAATAATGCATCGCAGCAACTATAATTTTGCTTAGTCAGAGTTTCTGTCTCCAAGTTTTGAGTTGACCACCTGACACTCAAAAAACAAACAAACATTCTATGCTCTTTTAACTCCTATTCCCAAATGTATTCTTCTACAATATCATTCACTGTAGTATTTCCTTTTTTATATATATAAAGTGCTTCAAATATCTCACATCCAAGGATCAAAAAGGACCATTCTTCTCAGCTGAGCTGCATATCTTGACTCTCCCTCTCAGTGTTAAATAAGTCAGATATGGGCCATGCAGAACTGACGATGCAAAGAGCTGCTTAATGACACTGAGAGCTGTTCTATTTACCTGCGATAAATTCGGTTGTGCAGCCGGGCTGTGAAATGAAAGTTAAGTACCTGGTGTTTGTGTAGGCAGACTGATGTGTGAACACACTTGTGTGTTTTTGGCATTGTTCATTGTGTGTGTGTGTGTGTGTGTGTGTGTGTGCACTGGTGTGTATCCAGGAGACCTGCTCCTGGCCGACAGCAGGCTTCATTATGAAGTCAGACTGGCGTGGAGACACAGAGAGAGAGAGAGAGAAGTCAGTGTTTGACAAAGTGTGTTTTGGTCGGCTCTGCTAATTGAACTGATGTGTCACGGAGACTTGAGGGACATTAGGCCTCCGTCTTCGTGGACTCGACCGGAGTAGATAAAGATGTAGGCACCGGAGAGGATTAGCCGCTCTCACTTCTCACATCTCGACCATTTACTTAAGCGTCGGGGTACTAGTGTGTGTATACGTAGGCATCCTTGTATACAGCATGCTTTCCTCTCCGTCTCACTTTTTCCCTCTTATACACACTCACAAGTATAATGAGTGTAATGGTGGTAGGAGGTTGGAGAGGCACAACTCCTTATTATTCACCTCCCACAGCTGGCCAGACACCACAGAGAGTCCTTTGTACCCACACATGCATACTCACGCTCTCCTTCCTCCAAGCACACACACACACACACACACACACACACACACACACACACACAGAAGTAAAGACATACAATGTATTTCACTCTCTCCTTCACATTCATGCATTCTTCAATAAAAATAAGAAAAGAGGCTGAGGGCTTATACTTTCCTAACACTTAGACACTATCCTGACACACACACACTCTCTCTCTCTCTCTCTCTCTCCACCCTTCTTCCTCCTCAACTTGTATGCCCTCAGCCTATAACACCTAAAAAATAAGCAGAAAGGTCTGTGGATGGAGACGGAGTGAGATAGGAGCTGCCTGAATCCATAACTCAGCCATGCATAAACTTATAAACATGCATGCGCTTTGCACGCTTTATACACACAAACACACACACACACACACACATGCACACACAAATAAGAGCCAAAGTGCCAGCCTAAAGTCAAACTTAAACTCAATAGTAAAAATGCACATACACACACACACACACAAGTAGACCGACCAGCACTTCCATACTGACCAACCAGGCAGCTTGTTTGTGTGAGGCAGTAAAGATGCTATCAGGCGTCCCCTCCACCCAGCTCTCCTGAGCTCCAGCCAAAAACACATTACAGTGCTGCCTGTCTCTGAGCAGCTGCCTGTTAAAGGTGTTGCACAGCATAAAATCCCTGCTCTCCATTTGCCCATAATGCATATCGCAGCTCTCGCCAGGGGGGGCACGGATATGACTTGAAATCAGCGCACTAATTGAATCCAATTTGGTGTTCCACATGCTGCTTGTCACATTCGACTGCTTTCCGCCATGTTTTCGCTTTTGGTTAATTTCTCTGAAATTGAGATGTGAGTGTGGCTGAGTGAGGAGTTTTCTTGTAGTTTTATTACTCTGTTTTGTTTTTTTTAGGTCTTCGTATCAACTGGAAAGAATGAGATGAAGCATTTAAATAGCTCATTTTGATCAGTGAATCAAAGTTGATTAAAGTATAGTATATTTCCCTCTTATTGTTCAGAGGAAAATTTACATGGCCAACACATAATGTATGCCAAAGATGACCTATTCACTGATGTGGCTCACTGAATGTCATCTAACTGGAGTTATTTCATTTGTTTGTGGGTGTGTGTGTTGTGGCTCTGTGTTTTTATGAGCAGAACTATACTGATGTTTATTTTCCATCCTCAGGTCAGTTTTTCATGCATTATTCAAAATGTTATAAAAAAATTGCCACCCACTAAAGCAGGGTGACTGTTTTTGTAACTATGCCAGATTTTGTATTCAGGCGTGTAGACAATATAACAAAGCTCTTATCTTGCAGGAAAAGACAGTGAAGTGTCCACTGTCCTTCAGCATTTGTTAATTGGATGTAGCAGTCAACAGCAGGGGTGTTCAACTTTTTCTTTAACAGGGATGACACTGGGGGCCACCACCACAATCTTCATGGCGTTACACCATATTACCACCAAATGAATTTTCAAAATAAAAGTCACAGAGCAACTATGTGAATCAAATATACAATTTTCAACAAATGTTCTTCCGCATGAATAGATGAGTAAGGAATAAAACCTGACAAATTGGTTTTCGCCACATTTCATCTCCCCTTTGCCTTTTAGTCATCTTTTTCTCCTCCTGCCATCCAGATTTATGCAAATATCAAAACGGTGATCGTTCTCACTGAACACTTATTTATCGATTATATTTTAGTAGTTACAGAAAACAATAATACGAATTCAAAGCCCTTTAGTTAAGCCTCACTGCTGCTGTGTTTTTCTAGCGCTTAATCCTGCCACATTTCCAATGGCAAACAATCAGCTACAAGATTTATGATAATTCATGGAGCTGTAAAGTAAAACAGCAGAGAGTGACAGGATATAGTTAGCATCCTTCATTGCACTCTTTCAAGATAAATCTGTTTAACCAGGTAGTCCTCAGATCTTCATTATTGACCCTCAGTAAACACCCTGTTTTTAATTGAAGGATTTTAGTGGTAAAAGGATCCACAAAAAGCCGATTTGAAGACCCTGAGTCAACTTTGAAAATATTTGCCTGTATGTAAAGTTCCAGTGCATTAATTTTCATACAAGGGCATTAGTCCTCTCAACAAACCACAGAGCTGTTGATGTTTGTTCAGCCAGTGGGCCATCTTTGTTACATAGACACTGACTACCTCTGTGTTTGCTGCATATACTTTAGCTGTAGTTGATGTGGATGCCTTCGGAGACCTTGAATGAGGTTTTGCTTTAAACCCAGTAATTATCTCCTTAGCCCTCTGCATCAACACTAATCCTAAGAGAGTACAGGAGAAAACGCTTACCAGACAAGCCTCATTAAATATTTACTGTGTTTGGCCACCATCAACAACTCACACAGCAAACACCCACAGATCGTTTGCCCCCCCCCCCCCCCCCCCCCCCCCCCCCACTCCACCTCCATTCATTCCATGTGTTGCTTTTTTGTCGCTGTAGGCGGCGGCGGCGGCGAGACGCTGAGGCGGACTTTTTTCGTTATTGGCTGATAATCGCAGATTGTGGGCTGGTCTGTGATGCGTGATGATGTTAAATATTAATGTCTGGAAATGATTACTGCGCTAGATGGAGGGAGGCAGGAAGTGCGGTGGAGGTGACACCCTCATTCATCACGGGGCCCTAACAGAATCTAAATCCTCCCTGTGTTTTTAACCTTGGTACCCCGGGGAAGAGAGGCAAAGGGAGGGAGGGAGGGAGGGATGGAGGGAGGGAGGGCGGAGGAAACAGAAGCGAGGGTGGATAGGGAGAGACAGAGAGAGATGAAGCACAGATAGGGAGGGAGAAAGAGGGCTGACACAAAGCAAGTTATGAACAGTGAATGGAAAAGAGAGTGAAAGAAATGTAAAGATAGATGGATGGAAAGTGAGAGCAAGAGAGAGCATAAAAGAAGAAGTAGGAAAATAGACCATCCCAGACCGTAATACACTGTACCATGTATAGTGCTCCTCTCCTCAGCTGACCCGTCAGCCAATCCCATGTGACAGGCTGATGGATGTGCAGAAAGGAACTCTTATCTTATTTTGTCAAGGTCTGGCAGTCACTCAAGGCCTATTCAGCATAAATAAACAAGCGTGAGGAAAATGGCAGCCACCTCACCTTCTCTTCCATGGTGTCATTTTCTCCAGACGTATCACTACCTCCACCACCTTATTTATTTAGCCCGGTGCAGAAAGGGTTTGGACTGCCTATTACCCACCTATTATCTTCTAGAATGGTATCATCATATATAGCAGACAATCTTACCAACCACTAGCGCACAAAGAAGTTGGCTGAGAGAAGTGGAGGCAAAATATATACTTATGACACTTCTGAATGAGACTCGCATATCAAACTCTCTTAGAGCTTCAGTGCTGTTTTTCATTTTTACTGCCTGGCTCTCAAAGCCAGATGCAGATGGGAGAAAGAGTTGCCTTTATTGCCTACTTTTTTTCTCTCTCTCTCTCTCTCTCCCTCCTCCACTTCTTCGCCTCTTTCTCTATCAACTTCTCTATCACCAACCCCCCTCGTTGTCCCTCCTATCCTCCTTTCCCCTTGCTTATAAATTAAACTTGATCGATGACCTTTTCTGCCCGGCTTGTTTGCCTCTTGCCATGTTCGCCACGTGGTCTAACGGGAACATATCCTTAGTCAGTGCGTTCAGGCAGAATGGCAGGCTGCTCTTGGGCCTGGAAAACAGGGCTTGGTTGGACTGTAAGGGGTATTTTGGGGCACCGGATGCAGCAACATGCAGTACAGTAAACAAGCTAGAACTGGAATCAAGAGGCTTTCAAGGATGAATGATGATGAAAGCTTTGAAAAGGCTGTTTATTTTGCTCATAAAATAAGCTGTTTAATTTCATATTAGCCACTGCAGATCATTTCAAAAGCCATTGTCCTGCCCATTATCATGCTTGGGAAATAAACCAAAAATGTCTGCTTGAGCTTGTCATGTTTAATTATTAATGATTTGTGATTATCTCTTCCCACGCTAGACATGGCCAATTCACCTGCCTGCAAGATGTGCTTGTCATAAAACAACTTGTTTAACTCACATTTTCTGTCTCTGCAATTGCAGGAGTACCAGTCATGCAACACCCTGCCGTGCCCTGACCTGAAGAAGACCACGCCCTGGACTCCATGGACGCCCGTCAACATCTCCGACAACGGTGGGCACTATGAGCAGCGCTTCCGCTACACTTGCAAAGCTCGCATCCCAGATCCCAGCCTGCTAGAAGTAGGCAGGCAGAGGATCGAGATGCGATACTGCTCCAGCGACGGATCCACCGGCTGCTCCACCGATGGTGAGTGCAGAGTGGAAGAGACAGATGGTCGCTTTCCAGCTATCTCAGCCTCTGGATGTTTCTGTGTTATCTCACTCCAACTGGCTTTGTGCGTCTCTGCAGGCTAGTTATTGGCCTCCTCGCCTCAAGCCATTCCTTCTTTCTCTCTGTCTGTTGTTCATTAGATCTTTATTTCTTGCCTCTTCAAACTTTCGTCTCCCAGTCCTGCAGAAGTTAGAGGAGCGCTATCTTAATCAGCTCTCATGTTTATGGTCGCGTCCTCCTCGACTTTATCAGAGGATCAAAGCTTCAGACATGTTAATGAACTTCCAATCCACAAAGCCGATCAGCAGTTTACAACTAATTTTAGCTCTCGTTTACACTCATACACACAAAAGACACACACAGATGCATGCACACACTCAAATTATAGTCTTGCAAAGAAGCACAAACACAATCTTTATCCATCGTCCCAGCTGCTCCCCGTCGTCTGAGTCGGCGCACCACACAGTCTCAGTCAGCCACGCCCACTGTAAACGTTTGCACAAATAGGCTGCTAATTGACAAGTTGTTTATGTTGTCAAGTGGAAGGATCCATATTAGAGGGGAGACAGGCGGGGTGGCACCACACCACAGCAAAGAGGCTTCAGATACAGATGCAGCAGTTAAAGTTTGTTTATGGCGTTGCTCTTTGCCTCAGAGGGAAAGCAGATTTTTTTTTCATGGCTTTAGAGTTAGTGCCTGGCAGAGCCGCAGTCGCCTCTCATCACTTTAAGTTCATCTGTGTCTCTGGGTGGTCTGACACTACACCACTCACATGCTGCGGTAATCGGCAATGTAAGCCCTAATGTACACTACCAGTGGGGTTATCTTTATTTGATCTCCCTCGTCTTCCACATTTCTCATTATTAATCTCTGTCTTTCCTCCAGTGCTGTTGCTGGTACAAGTTGTTCTCCTCAAACTTTGAAGCAGACACTTAAATGTTCTTGAAGAGTTTCAAATGAGGGCTGGCAGGCAGAGAGAAAACCTGACTGCAAACTCAAAGCTTTAAAAGGAGTGACAGCCACATATCCAAGATGTTAGCGAACAAAGACTTGACTCTTAATAGGTCTGTCTTGTCTCTGATTATGGGGAGGAAGTAACAGACACTATGTGTTTCATTAGAGGTTGTCACCACAGGCCTGACATCCGATTAGCTTCAGTATTAATTACACCAATCGAAAAAGCGAAGGCTGAGGGCTCAGCAGTCACTTTTGGCAGAGTGTCAGTATGTGTTGTAGGATGAAAGCAGGCTTCATTATACTCTGTGCCAAATATTATCAACAGCAGTGTTTCTTTTCATGATTTTAGACTTTATATTCCCCCAATATTGGCATTTTTATTAGATACGTAATTAACATCACTGCAGGCAATATTGCTGGTCTACTTTGCCTCAAAGCATGGCCTTGTTATTTTATATGAAACCAAATATCTGTTTTTTGGTAAATGTTACGTGAAATAAACTTCTTTTCAACATCAAAACTGGTTCACTCAAGGATGTGGTTCGTCCTAACTGTGAACATCCCAGGGAAAAAGTGTGCAGTGTACAACTGGAGTGAAAACGAAGTGCATGTGGCCTGTATGCTATTCTCCTCCTGTCCCAAGTTGATTGTTCATCTCCAGACTTCAATATGATTTACTTCTCGGAGGAGTTTTAAGTCGTAACTGTCGAAAAAGAAGACTCCAGTGATCCACTTCTTCATTTCAACCATTATCAAACTTGCCATCCATCTGGAGAGCAGTAGCGTGTGTATTGTATGTGTATTTGTGTGTGTGTGTGTGTGTGTGTGTGTGTGTGGGCAGCTTTACATGCTTTCTGCCAGTTTTGCAGGTGGGTGGACATGTTCATCTGTTTGTGTGTGTGTGTGTGTGTGCGTGCGTGCGCGTGCGTGCGTGTAGGTGTGTGTGTTTTGTGACACGGTGTGACTTTTTTCCAATATGTCCTCCTCCCACAATCCACCTCTCATAGACACATGGGGTGTCTGAGACCCTGGGACAGCAGCAGCAACTTTCTAAAAGCCAGAGGCCATTGCAGAATAATTACTGCCACAGTGATGGTGTGTATTGATGTCCACTGCTGGGGAAAGGGGACCCCAAAGATCCCTCCGTGATGATGAGCACACAAAATGAATGGTGTGTCACCCAATAAAGATTTGATATTTGCATAGTGAGCTCCACACTCAACCTGAGCTTTTACATTATAAGTCAATACAAAACAGGCTATATGAACAGTGTTGGGTGAGTAACTCAAAAAATGTAATTAATTGCACATTGAAAAACTACATTATTTCACTAAATACCCAAAAGTGAAGGTAGTTAGTCCCGTCCTCAACTAGAGGCTTAATAACTGAATGGAGGCAAAGCTAATGCTGGCTAACAGGGAGATAAAATATATATAACAACGCATAAAAAAGCCACAGAGGCACATTTGTCTTATTTCAGTTGACACTATCCAACGTCTCACACTTGTGCATCACTAATGCATTCCATAGCAGCCTGTCCTTATAATGCACAGAGAAGAAATTGATATCAACCCTTTATTAAACTCCCGGTGAGACAGATAACAAGTGGACTCCCAAACTGTCAAAGCAATGATAAATTACCAGGATTTGTATTTCAAATTGTAGTCGCTCATGTTACTGAATGATTTTAAAATATATGTCACTGCCAACCTTGCATTTGAATGTTTGTTTGTGCTTATGTACCAAGACATTACTGATGTAAAATGTGTGTAGAGGTTGTATATGCAAGCAAAACAAAAAAGCCTGAACAGATTAAGCACCAAACATCTTTAGCCATTACAAGTCTGGAGACTTTCAAGTGGATTAACACTCTCCCTACAGCCAAAACTGTCCATCTTTTTGTTTTCTCATTTCAAATCAATGCATGAGAATATTTTGCTGTCACATTGTTGGCGCTTCCCTGCTACTCAATAATAAGCCCAGGATGCTCAGATCCACTTCGCCCACTCCGGCTCGGGCACACTGTCACCATGTTTGTAGCTTTGAGCTTCACAGCCATCAGATATACCTGACATTTAACGATTCGGATTGTAAGCACATGTTATTGACAAACCCTGAAAGTCTCATCTGTGACACGCAGATATGGAGAATTAATCCCCCTCCCAGTTCCACCGTCAGTGCAGAGAATACATTTTTGTTTGAGCAGCTTTCCCGAACTTCTCCCTCACTTCTTTTTTGCATTTTGTCTGGTTGTCTCTCATACTGAGATCTCTATCTGTCTTTATTATGAGAGATAAATTATGAATATGTGATTTAACCAAGCATTTACAATGAGCTTTTATATAGCATACTGACTTGTTTCGTATCAGTGATCTTAGCTTAATGATGGTGATGAGTTAATTACTTAAGATCTGTAGTGATTTAAAGACCTCTCTTGTCATGTACGCCCAGTGATTAGTCTTGTAGCACGTGTGGATTTTTTCCCTTTCATCACATTTCACATGCCTGAATGAAAAAATAAGCAGCTGATCATTTGCATAATTGCCTATATAGACATATATTTTTACAACGTCCACACAGGTCATCTATAAAACATGGCGTTCCTCTTTCTCTCCATTATGCGACTCTTCCCTTCACTTAATAATAATACAGTTTATTTTCATATAACACTTATCCAGCTGACTCATGTTTAAGCATGTGTAAAGATTGATGCTGAAGCTACATGTCCCAGGCAACAAGTCACCATCCTCCACCAGATGATGGTGCATATAGAAGGCATGGAAATAAATGAGCTTCGTTCTTGTGTAATGATGCACAGTTTCACAGGCATGTTTTCACTTTTTGGCATTAAAGGAGAGGATGAGGACTAAGAGATGAGTTTGGCAAACGTAACACTGTCTCAAGTAACGTTGGGTAGGCCTGCTTAAATCCAATTAAGAGCAGGACACAGCTACAGTTACCATATATTCTGATATTGTAGCAACCGGAACCAGCATCCTCACAGTTAAATCCATTCCTTACACTTTTGCTCTTGTTTTTCGGGGTTTGCAAAGGCTAAAACAAATACTCCACCCTCCAAAGTGTCCATAAATACCAAGTGTCACTCTTACTGCAGCTCCGTGCACATGATTTCAGCATGTGGGGAAATCTAAAGCTTGACAGGCAATCTGTGTGTACTTTGACTGGAAGTTCACCGTTTGGCAGTCATTTGCTAAACCAGCATGCTATAGTCTGCATACAGCTGGAACTCACTCTACCACTGTCCCCGGGATTGAAACCAGCTACAGGTCTCTCATTAGTCAGCCTGCAACTAAAAAACTTCTCAGTTATTAGTCACTTTGTCTCTGCTGCCATAGGCCAGCCCACTGCACAAACCCACAATTTAAATGATGATTTCTGCAAAGCCATATGTCAATGAAACAGATATGCCTGTCTGGTTTAATCAATACTTCTACATAATGGGGATGAGTCTGAAGTTCATACATGCTCGTTTTATGATGCAGCAGTAGTAATACCAAGCACAGAAAGGCTTTATAATCGGCATTCATCTCAGTTCTTTTTCCATTTGCATCTCACTAAGGCAGACGCAGGCACACTGAGGGAAAAGAAAGCTGGAAAGATGAAAGACATTTCTGTAGAAGGCTGCGAGTTTGTAATTTTGCCGGCTTGTGTCGGTGAGTGATGGCTTCATTTTTTTCCCCAGGAAGGAACGGTGGCATGTCAGCAGCTTGATGTGTTTCACTTCAGCTGATCTGATATCAAGGCCAGGGCCTTCTCATGGGCGACAGATTAGTTTCTCCTGCACAGATGTCATGAACAGACACTGAGTAGACACAGGACAGTGCTGAGGGACGCCTCTGACGGATGACAACCATTCCAGTATCCTTATTGTCTTTCTGTTTTTTGGTCCAGCTCTCTCTCTCTCTCTCCCCACAGTCAGTGCTCTCTTTGTCTATGGATGTCTCACTGTTTCTCAAGACAGAAACAGAACAGGTTGGGCTGATAAGTGAACACAAAACTGAGTAAAGTTATACAACACATCTTCCTGTTTCATTTGGAAACTGCTAAACTGCTACAAAATTGCAAATGTCAGTCTAACTTTAGTATATATAAGAAAAATAATTACTTTTTTACATTTTAGGGCATTTACATATTTTAATAGAGATTAACGTGTATTCCTTAAGTTAGGACGCGATGGCCGTGACAGTGCACTTTTCATCATAACTTTTGAATTGTGTATTTGAATAAGGAGTGGTTGAGTGGAAGTGTGGCACATAACACTGCTTAGTGAGATGGAGAAGTATGTTGGTGATAAGACTCCATCACTGTGAAGCATCTTCGTAAAATAAAGGCCCATGACGTGAGAGGATAGGACACCAGCCCCAGAGCACCAGAGTTTAGACACCGTTGATGGTGGAGGTGGAGTAAAGCCAGAAGGCGAAAAATGGAAGCTCTCAGTTGAATCTCAGAAAAAAGGGAAGAGGGCGGCGGGTTGCATTATAGTCTGAAGTCTTGATAACACGATCACAGAGTTTCTAGTGATAACAAAAGAAAATATCTTCCATGTTGAACCTCTGCCAATTCTGCTGTGGCTTTATTTTGAAAAACAAAACCCCTGCATACTCAATCACTCACTCACCTCAGTCTAAGTGATGCTGACTGGCTAAAATTGAGCATCTCTTGTAGTACAGTCACTCATACTAAGCTGTTGACAACAAGATCCCCACCTGTATGTCTCGCTCTGTCTGATATCCCTCACTTTAGTCCAGCTTCCCAGATTACTGTCAGACGGAGTCGACAACCATCTTGCAATTACCCTTGACACCAAACTTGCTTGGTATGATTCGACTGCCAATGACCCACAGCCCCCTGTGTCACATTTGCCCCCAGTATAACACAGAGCAGCAGAGATTTTGGTGACATAAAGTCAACAAATTAGCAAACCAGCACAGGCGTTGAGGAAGCACAACTGCCTGTCAGAAAAAATCTGCTTTGATGGCACAAAGCCATTCCTCGCTCACCATGCCTGTGTGAAATTATGGTTCTGGGCTCTTAAAAACATCACAGGAGAAGGTTTTGACACAGGCTTCTAATCAGGTTTCAGCAATAAAGATTAACAAGGACGGAAAAGTTTGTGGTCTCACACTCTCTGACTTTGTCATGAGTTTGTCTTTGCCTGTCTTCTTTGACATCGCTTCACTTTTTGCTCCGATGCTTGTTTTTACCAATGAGACTAGATGCTACCTCAGAGTGGAGAGTAGCACTGTAGTACAAATTACCAGGGAGAGGGAAATGGGTGTCTCTTTGATGGAAGCAAGTTTCCTTAGGTAGAAAAAAAAAAATCAATCCTGTTTGCACTGTTTGTTGGCAATTTCAGCCTGCTGGAGTTGGTTCATTCTTTTGAAAGCATGCACAATTACGACAAACGCAGTTGAAGCCCACCACTGCAGCCAGCAGTACCAGCTGGAATTTTGTGTTACCTTTGATTGTATTGGCAGGAGGGTTAAATGGAGAGAAACTGGTCTTGAGTTTCCCCTCTTGGTATTTGCTTTTTCTACTGTGCTCACTAAAAGAAAAACGAGCCGGGCCTTGAATTCATACTGCGACACACTTGTAAAGGTTATGAATGTATCTCATCATTTGGTTTAATAAACTACCTAAAGCAACAATGCCTAGCATTTTTAAACCCATTAAATTACACTTGACGTTGAGGGGTTTGAATGTTTTAAATTGTAGTAATTTTCTAAAAGGTGCCATGGCGTTTTAGGCAAACCTTGTAGTGACTTGAAAACTGCATGTGAAAGATAAATGTTTACTCACCGTGCCTTAATTTTCTTGTCAAAGTTTTGTTGCAGTTTTGAGCAGCAGGGACCATTTTCAACACTCTCTTTGATGGTGCATTCAAAACCAAAATGTCAGTCAGAAGTTGAAAATCATATCATGCGATGCTGAGTTATATCGTCAGAAAATGAAACTCGCCAGATAAACAATAAGCAAATGCAGACATTGTTAAAACAATGATATGAGTTTGGTTGTTTGTTGCATTGAAAGGCTGTTTGTTGGCGGTGAAGGAAATAGTGTGTGGTTTGAAGTTAATGGTGTAGAAATGCTGCTGTAATCCCTTTTAGCATTGAACCCTGCAAATGTCACATAGTAAACAAATATGACTCATGATAATACTGGTCTGATATTGTGCTTTTAGTATCCCCATAAGCCCAGATATCGCAGACAGACAGTGAATAAAACCCCTTCAATCCAACAAATCTCTCCAATCAAACCTTAAAGTGGGAAATGACAGCGTTTCAACAGAAGACACCACAGTCTGATAGTGCAGGTTGGTTTTTTGATTCTCGAATCAATTCAGGAAACCCCGTAACATTTAGTAACTCCTTATACTCATCTTGGCTATTTGTGCGTCTGCGTTTCTCCTCATGTGCACTGATCCCTCGTATTCGTCAGAGTTGAGGTTTTAATTGCGCCCTTACAAACTTTTAATTAGCTCTTCCATGAGGATATCCCTCTGGAGGGTTTCTGGGTTGGCAGACCTCAGGACAGCTCAGGGAGTACTGTCATATTGTGCTGCTGCAAGCGACCAGGGCTCCTCTAATTTCACACCTTTATATGGCATGACCTATGCAGAAACAGGCATGCATTTTTTATGGAGTGTATGTACAAACACACATTTAAAGAAATCGGTTCCTCCGTAGGGAGACATTGCTGATCTGATAGGGAAAATAGAGGAGGAGAAGGAGGAGGGAGGAAGAGTAATGGGGAGTAAATGTGCAGTTCTGAATCTAGGACAGTCTGGAGGAAGCATTTCTCCACATTTTCTCTCTGAGTGTGGTCCAGTGCTACTCTGATGTCAGAAAAACTTTGTTCGCACGTTGACTGCTCGTCACTGCTGAAGGTGAGCGATTTTTCCACCTCTCTGTCTCTCACACCCGTCTGTCTTAAAACGGATCCTCTCCGGTTTGCAGGTGTCCTCTTGTCTCCATCTCTTCTTCTACAGTTACTACAATAGATTGCACAGCATTGCGTGTCTGTATGGCCCCATTCCCCTTTACCTCACACATGCATGCGTCTATATTCTCTCACACACACAGAAGTTCATACGTTTGTTTACCACGTGTTTTGCCTGCGAGCAGGGTGTAAGGTTGAGCAATGGGAGGGAGGAGGGAACTTTTCTCATGTCCTAGATTCTTTGCAGTGGGGACTATTAGATGTTGTGCCGTGTCCTTCTTAGTTTTGGCTCGTCAGGAGAGCGAGGATTAATTCTCTCCGGCTGTGTGTGGTTCTTGTGCGGATCGATAGATCCAGTCGCTACCTATTTGAGATGGAGAGCACCATGCTGTTTGTTTTGGCGACGGGAGGGCATCCCCTGTGAAGTAGCATTAACAGTACACACAGTATATCACAGGAGTCTCAGGCCAAAGCTTGAGCGAGCAAAGTGAGCAGAGTGCTGTGTGTGTACAGTGGACACTGGTGTAATTAGTGTCCATTTTTGCACATGTATTAGTGTGTGGGTGAAGGACTGCACATGCCACAATATTAAGCTCTTGTAAAGTGTGTGCAGGTGATGTTTGTATGTATGAGAGAGATGATTATAAAGCACTCCATTGCCTTTAGGGCAGAGCAGCAGTAAAGTCTCTAGGGCTCTAGAGGGCTTGATAAAGACTATGGGTCACAGTGGCAGGCGGGACTGTCCGTGCCACTGCCTGCACAGAATCGATAAAGAGCAGGAGCCTCGACGGGCCTGTCAACACTCACGCCAGCTTGATGCCGGGGTGAGTCGGCCCATGCGCTGCCAAGGTCGGCCGTAGTTATGAAGAGGTCGAGGATTTGGGCTAGATAAACACACTGTCCTCTCCCTGAGAATACAAAGCAGCCGTGCCATGCTAACTGTCAGTGAAAAGAGCACGACAAAACAACGAGGCCAGGTTGGAGGACAGAGCGGGGGGGGGGGACAAAAAGCAAGAGAAGGTTAATGGGGAAGATAGAGTGGAAGAGAAGAGTGAAAAGAGGCAGCGAGCAAAACAGGTAGAAAATGATATTAAAAAAAGATAAACCAGGGGATTCAAAGAAGAATCAGACAAAAAAAGGAAGACTCCAGATCCAGATGTAATTTTGTTTCAGCAATACAAAACCGCTCTCCTCTCTTCCTTTTAAAAGCAAAGAGAGAGTGAAAGAGCAAGAAAGAGCAGGACGAGACAGAGTGCAGAGTGACGCAAAGCAGAAGAGGCACAGACGCAAAACGAAGACCTCCATTGTTATCTGAAAAAGAAGATAATAAGCCAGTTTGTTGAATGAGTGAATCATCAGAGAAGTGCTTGGACAGTGACTATAATTTCATTGGAGGTGATTATAGTTCAGTCAAATGGATGAGTTCAGTCTTTTCATTCAAAAAGACCAGAAGCTTTCTCTCTCTCTCTCTCTCTCTCTCTCTCTCTCTCTCTCTCTCTCTCTCTCTCTCCCCTCATTCTGCTCATTTCCACGGCGCTGATTAATGCATGCAGTAATTATAGTTTAATAGAAATTACGGTTTCATATTTCATTAGGAACCCTCTATTCTACTCATTCCAGATGAGAGTACACAGATTAGTCAACTGATGTTGTTTGATGAGGGGGAGCGTTTGCGTGTTGACAGGACACAGTCAGTTCTCACTGAATCCATCTGTAGGGAATGACAAGAGGTCTGTGAAGAATTAAATGATGGATTACATTTGTGCAGCTGATTTCTGATGCCATTAGTGTGGTACTCTATTTATATATGGGATTTTTTTTTTTTTTTTGCTCTGCTGTAGAATATTTGTAATAACAAAAAATGAATTACATTTTTTAAATTAAGTTATTTTACACACTTGAGTTCCTTGAAAAAGTTCTAGTACACAAACAAGTCTAAGAGTCTGCAGCCATGCTAGTGGCTCTTTGAGGCTTACAGCTGGCACAGTGGTGCTTTGAGCTAAATGCAAAAATCATGATCAACGTTCGTCCTCTTGGCACCGTGAATGTCTGTCCAAAATTCGAGAAGATTTATCTATTAGTTTCTGAACTATTTTAGTCTCGACCAAAGTGGTGAACAGACATTTTCATCGCTAGAGCGCTATTACTGCCATGATTTGGGTTTGGCTTTCAGTATAGTCTCAGGTATAATTTAGTAAACAGACTCTGATTGACAACGCCTATGAGACTATGCACATGGGGTACACACCAGTTGAGGTTTTTATTTAATGTCATATTTTTCTGCAGCAACACAAAACATGCTCTTCAGCATCTTTCAGCACAAACCAAGCTAAAGCTTTTATAGGCACTCCATAAATGTAAGAGTAAAGGCACTTTTATCAAGAGCTGCTCTTGACTTTCTGCCCTGTCCATGCACTTCAAATGCACACAGCGATGCCAGGAATGGAGGACAAGTGCCATCCTCTTTCTGACAGAAAACAGAAGGGTTTTATTGAAAATATTGTCTTAATCCTGAGAAAAGATAACAATACCACAGGCATGACGTACAAGGAGCAAGGTTCAAGGTAATTTGTCATTCTACACACGTTTTTTTCCACACTAGTCTGATTTTCTAAAGTTTTTCCCACAGGGGAGGTGCTTCGTCTCGGGAGGATCTCAGGCCACACGGTGAACGGTGGTTGGTCGTCTTGGAGTTCCTGGTCCCAGTGCAGCAGAGACTGCAGCCGGGGGATCCGCAGCCGGAAGAGGACCTGCAGTAACCCAGAGCCCAAGTACGGGGGTCAAACGTGTCTGGGGCCGGCACAGGAGTACCAGGAGTGTAACATCACCCCTTGTCCAGGTGAGAAAATTACACACACAAACATCCTATAAGTGAGTTTTAGCTGCAAAGATGCACTTACTGTACACAAACACCATTGGCCACACCGAGATAAGAACCTTTACAAGACCAGAAGTCAATTACTTAGCCAGCGCTCTTATTCACTCACACACAGATAAATACACACTACTCCACACCATACTTAAGCTATGTTTCTCCTTGATTAATGGGTAAAGAATTACAGTGACAAAATGACTTACCAAATCATCAGGAACCACAAAAGAAATCCGTTGCAGATAAGAGGTGTGACGAAGACCCCAATTTACACCAGGAATCAGAGACAATTCCCATGGTGCTCCAGTGTGTAATTACATTGCTAGGTAATTATGCTGCCAGCTATGAGAGGCCATATTCTGTTGTGAGAAGCCCTGAGACAATGCATTATCAACACTACTCCTGCAGAAGACGGCGAGAGGAAGCTTTCTAATTAAAAGGATACTCTGTCTGACAAGGGAAGTAAGGTGTCTAAATGGAAATCTAGTGCTTACTTTGGCATAAAACACACCTGGTCTACAGCACGGGTGCCAGGCAGACAAGCAGAAGCGTTGTCTCAGATGATTATTAATCAAGCCCCCTGGAGTAGGGCTTAGGTATCCCACTAAAAGCCCGGATATGTGCGTCACCCTCAGCAGCCACAATCTGTCTTCATAGCTGCTGCCTCGTTGTAAGCAAGCACAAGCGACAAGCGAGCGAACAGCCATCAATACTGTTTTTACAGCCTGTTAATTCATTCAGTGAAAGTGCGCGCCGTTCAGCTCGCAGCAGCTTGAGCGCAGTCGCTAATAGGGAAAGTTATCTGCTGCAATCTCAGATCAAGACTGTGGGTGGATCTAAGAGTATCAGATTTGCCTCATTCAGGAGGAGTCTGTTTGCATGGGTGCCACAAGTGTACCCCTTGAGTAAAATGTCGAGTGAATGCAGCTTTGATTTTCCTGCGCTGCATCACTATGCTAATGCATGTATAACACCTATTCTTTTGACTGGAATAATACCACAGCTACAGTATGTTGATGAACAACTCCACACTCCTGTCCCCCAAAGGAACCGACTTAACCCAGCCTGAGTAGCAATGAATACTAATGCATACTCAATTAGCACCCCTCAGAAAGTGAGATATTATTTTGTGGCAGGCAGACCGTGCCGGTAGACCAACTGTAATCCCCCCATGGTTAATCCAGTGCTTTTTAAATGCGTTAGTGCGCTGTGAAGGAGAGGGAGAGAAAAGGTGTTATGCCTGCCATCCATCTGGTTTGGAAACAAATGAATCCGTGTTTTTCGTGCGTCTACGCCTGTGATGAGACGATCCGTCATCGAGGGCCAGGAATCGACTTCAGTGTCACGTTGTGATAGAGAAATTACACCGAGGTGACAAAAAGCATCGGCAACTTCAATTACCTGCACTGTGCTGCCAGCCATCGTCAGGTCTTTAAAAGCAATTTTTAAGTGGTTCAGAAAAGGGAATATCTCTCTTTCACACTGAGGTAAGGTTTTATCCAGATGATTGAACAGATGGATATTTACTTCTGTTGTGATTCATGGCCAAAGATTGCCCCCATTTTATTGCTCTATGTATTCTTCTCTTTTCATTTCGCCCCCTATTCATCTATTTATGTCTTCTATTTATGTGTGCAGATACTGTCATGAATTTCTGCATGTTTTTAACTGTCTGTTGTTTGCCACTTGGCACCACATGAAGGGAGAAACAACAATGGCGGATTGCGATGCTTCATTTATCTTTATTAATCAGAGGAGAGATTGTCGAGTTCAGGGAGGGGGTCAGGCGTCTGCCGTAACAGCTGGCTGAAGCACACTTCCTGTAACTTCAAAACACTCTCTCTCTCACACACGTACACACATATTCAAATTGCCTCATATTTTTGCGTCACGCATCGCTGTTTGAAATGGCTTGGAATGACTTCCAATCACTTGATGTTCAGAGGAAATTGTCTTTTGAAATGACCTGGAACCTAAATCCTAGAAAACATGGGCACACAAATCTTAGAGAATATTCTCCTAGAAAACAAGAAACTGGCTATTTCCTACTGTTCTGCATCAGTGACACAAGTAAAGAATGTTTATACAGATATGTATACATGCAGCATTTTGGCATTAATGTAAACAATGTGACTGATACCCTCCGTTTAGTGGACGGCAGCTGGTCATGCTGGTCTTCATGGTCCAAATGCTCTGTGACATGTGGAGGGGGGCACTACATGAGGACGCGAACTTGCAGCAACCCCCCGCCAGCTTACGGAGGGGACATCTGCCTGGGCTTGCATACTGAGGAGGCACTGTGCAACACACAATCCTGTCCAGGTACACACACGCACACACACACACACCTCAGTGATATGCAGCTTAGGGCTGTGACTCGGCCACCAATCCATCACAGGTTCATTGCTTATTTTCTTTTGTCTCTCTCGGCCCCTCAGAGGGCGCTCATGCATGACTAATATGCAGCTGAGGGCACACACAACTCACGCACGCACACACTTAAGTGGACACACAGTGGACAGGCTGTGAGATGTACTGTCACTGGCATTTCCAGAGAGCTGGTCCAGCTGGTCGGAGTGGTCCCACTGCGATTCCAACGGGGCCCAGATGCGTGTGCGTCACTGCGATGTCCTGTTTCCCACCGGAAACCAGTGCTCAGGAAACAACAGCGAGACCAGGCCATGCTCTCCTGACTCCAATTTTATACCAGGTGATCACACGCACACCTACACGCACACACACACATACACATATACACAAGCCAGTTCTTTTTAGGAACGTCTCTGGCTTTCATGCATGACTTAACACACCACTTTGAGCACACACACACTCATTCTGCGCCACCATATGCCCACAGCGGTAATCCAGTTTATCTCCAAGAATCCACTGATAATGAAATATGTTATTGATCCCTCTGAGGGACTCTTCTCAGGTCAGAGGTCAGGTTCAACAACAGGACAACACTTTTGAGAATAGTTGGAATTAGTGTCTTGCTCAAGGACTCCCAAGTGAGGAAGGTGATTACACGGGAGCGTGAATTGGGATCTTAAGGGCTGTCTCCCTACTCATTCCGACAACCCTGCTGCTATATTAGTTTCATTATGTGCCTAAGAGTCTTGCTAGGCCATGCAAAAAGCACCCGCAGTTTTAAATTTTTTTAAATGTTGGAAGGGAAAGGAGAAATGGCTCCCGTGTGCTATTTTCTCTACCTAATTATTCAAATTCAAGTTCCTTTTTCCTAGTGTGTGGCAGGTTTTCTGTTGTTCATTAACAAGGAAACAACATCTTTAAATTAAAGATGTTCTGCAAGTTCTAACCCAAATATACAAACACATACATGTGCACGCACATATCACACACGCACGCACACACACACCATCAGTATTGATATCTGCTTAGACAGGCATCTCCTTATTTAGAGCCAGTAGGCCTAATGTGAGACGCCCCAGAGCATTGATCTCTGCTACACAGAGATCATTAAAACTTCTCCCTTTAACATAAGATGCTTATCTTATTCCCATCGTAGCAGCGCGAGCACTGCAACTGCTATAAAATGTTTGTATATATTTGGGATAAGTTATATATTCATGGGTAGAGTCCTGGAGATCTTAAACTTCAAGAATCATTTATTATTAGGTAGAATAAACATTTGATTGAAACATACATTTTGTAACATTTCTATATTAATTAGCAGGGATATAATAGTCATGAAAACCCTTTACAGGTCTTTACAGAATTACCCATTTGCCTTTATACCTTATCATCCATCCCCTTTAATGGGAAAGGTAGTCCATTAAGGTTCATTAGCAACGTCTTGTACTTCATTTCCTTTAATGAGAGCTGATCCTTTTTTATAAACCACTCCAGGTGCCACAGCCACGATTAGCTTGTGGAGTTTTTACGATAATCTCTTTCATATTGAGTACAGCTTTCATCTCCACATTCACCTTCAAGGGTACAATTTGTCATGCTTACAGGGGTGTATGTGTATATGGTTTTTGGCCCTAATTCTGCTGCCTTTTGCTGTTTCCTTTCCTTTGTCAGAAGTCTCAATTGCACGCTCCAGTCAGGAGGAGAGGCGCTGTGGAGGTAATTGTGTGTGTGTGTGTGTGAGAGAGAGAGAGAGAGAGAGAGAGAGAGAGAGAGAGAGAGGGGAGGGTAACACCTGGCATTATACACATATAGCACCTTTGGCAGTAAGACAGCTTTCCAATCCTGTTTGGTGGCATATAAATCCAGCTGTACACACCCAGGGTACATCACAGAAAATGGTGATCTGATCATATCTTAAGGTAGTAAGAGATTCACTGGATGAAATTTGTCCCTGTTTCTTAAATGCGCTGCACCTCTCAAGTCATAAATATAATTTCCTCCCAAAAATAATAACATTGTATGAGCCAGCCCTGTGATTGGCTGGCGACCAGTCTAGGCTGTACCCCGCCTCTCGCCCAATGTCAGCTGGGATTGGCTCCAGCCCTCCTTTAAGGATAAGCGGTATAGGCAATGGGTGGATGGAAAGAATAATATCATCTTAAGGGAGGAACACACACACTCACACACACACACACACATATATATAAACTATCTGCAGTGCTGCAGATGGTTTATCATGACTTACTTCATCTATACAGTAAAACTGTTATTCTGGAAAACCTACCATGTTGATCAAAACACTATAATTTCCACAGTTACAGTTGCAGTTTGAGTGAATCAATAAAATCCCTTTTAACACCACTTTGTTTCTGCTCAGCTGCACTAATCCAGGTACGTGAATACCCAAGTTGATAAAATTGCCAGTAGAAGTTGACCCTTCCACCCTGCATCCACAGCAATAACCTACGTGAGGAGAAGAGAGGCTTTAAGGACCCTTTGCGCCCTGAATTTTGCCTCCTACACGGGCCGCGGACCACTCTTACTATCATTATTTATCTTGTTGGCGGCTGTATGCAGTCACAGAGGGAGTTCTGCAGCGTGCAGACAGTGCTCTGGGCAGAAAAACAAACTATTGTTTTCTCCTATACATTTTTTTGAATAAAGATAAAAAGCCGGTAGAGGACAGCACTACTGATAAAATAGTTGACTGATTGCCCTGTATTTCATAAGCTTTTATTTTAGTTGATTTAAAATGTTCCCTTTCCATGCAACATGATGTTCAGTCGTGATGGTGCATTAATGATACTGAAACCAAAGCAGCATATCAATTATTAGGTTAGACTTCCATTATTGTGGAAGAATGATTAGAAAAAGTACAATGAATAATTAAGCCACGTATTAACTGTTATTATTAATTGCTAATTGCGTGATATAGCAGTATATAAAAACATAACAGAAAACAGAAGGGATTTATTCATATCGTAGCGTGCCTAACTAAGTGGATCATAACATATCAGTTATGGATATTAGTATGTAGATTTTTCCGGTTCAGAACAAAACCAAACTTTTCAATGGCTGTCAGTTTTTGAGACATGACAAAGGCCAACATGTGGCCTGCAACAGACAAGATAAGACTTGTTTTTAGCCTAACCAAATCACTTTTGACTTGTGATGTCAATCCTTTGAAGCCTCTACTGGCTGCTAAAGAGAAGTGAGAAGTCAGCGGTAAATGACCGTTTAACAGTCAATAAAATAGGTTTTTCAAAAATTAGAAATCACCACAACCACAGGAGGTTGTTCAGCCATGCACAGAAAATAGTGGTCCGCTAGTATTTGAGATTAGCTGTGGACAGAGAGATATATACATATACACACACTTGACCAAACACATGATACCCTCCAGGCTTACGTCTGGCATAATTAGCTGATGTGCTCAATATCTAGATGAAAGTTGCATGTTTATGCCAAATATATGAAGGGCATAGTGTATGTGTTACACATCACTTGCACGTGTTTCATCGGTGACATACAGTTGGCTCATCATCACACAGTGTGGAACACACAAACATAAAATGAAAAAGAAAAGCAACAAATAATTCTTCTTTATTGCACAAATCTCCACTGCAGCTTCAATTACCACTGCCACTTGTGCGAACTGACAGAGAATCACCCCTCCTCCTCTTCCCCCTTCCTCTCTTCTCCCAGACTTCAACCTCTTCCACATGATCGCCGTGGGGCTCAGCAGCTCCATCCTCGGCTGTCTGGTTACCCTGCTGGTCTACTCGTACTGCCAGCGCTACCAGCAGCAGTCGCACGACGCCACCGTCATCCACCCCATTTCAGCCGCTCCGCTCAACACCAGCATCACCAACCACATCAACAAACTGGACAAGTACGACTCGGTGGAAGCCATCAAGGTCTGTGGACAGGTTTTCACTGGTTTCTCTGTGGGTCATGCTTGACAGATGTGCGGATGTGTAGAGGCAAAGCAGCAGTTTGCAACATTTCCTTAGTGTCTGACTTAATCAGTTGATGCCACACTCCCACTCTGAGCCACTGAGCAGCGGTTTGCCTCTTCCTACAGTGTCAGTTGTGATTAAATACACTTTTTACTGCATGACTCTCACTGTCACACCGCCTCCTGTTGTGCACTGACACTCTATAGTCCTGTAACAGATAGGCAGTTGTGCGTACCTCCTCTCTCCGTGTACTCCTCTGCTGTGTGTCTTAGTGTGTGACTTTGTTCTGTGTCAGTGGTCATACACTGCTTTCTCATAACATTCTAATGCAATTACAGTGCGTGGGTAGGTAATCAGCGAAGACGCTCTGCATCTGCACATTTCCCAGCTTAGACAGGTCCTTTGTGTCGTTATTTCATCCTAGATTGCAGACAGTCAGATGTAACAGTGCCATTTGAAGAGATCCAGCTTCTCTCATGCTACAATCAGCCTCCTATCCTCAGATATATCAGGCCTTTAGTGCCAGACTAAACTGGTGATTAGTGCTTGTCCACAGCTACTCCACACTCCACCTCGGCTTTTTTCAAGGATTCCCAATGCTGTTTGCTAAACGTTGTTTCAACCACTGTAACACACATATTTTTTGCTGTAAAGGAACCAAGCATCACCATTAACTGACTTACTGTAGTTACTGCTGCTTCCAATTTTTGCACAGTAGATGTGCAATTAACAATAATAACTGTGGCACATTTTCAATTTGAAATTCGTACTTTTTGAAACAGTGGGTCCTTGATTTCAAATAAATGAAGACAAAAGCAGGCTTCTCATTTCTCAGTGTCTCAGACTTAATCAGCTGTTGCTACTGGCTTATCAAGCTAATTAACTTCTGAACCATTGAACCTAGTTAGTTCTCCAGATGATGTTTTACCAAAAGACTGAGACTAAAGCTACATGTCCCAGAAGACATTAAGAATAGAATAGTAGAATTTGATTTTGTACTCTAGAGCACAGCTGTTTTGTGCTAATATTTTACATGGTGGTGGTACATATAATGTGTCATGTTTAGAAGGGCTAGAAAAAAAAAAACACCACCCTCCTGACACTTTTAAATGTAGAGTAACTCTTTTCTGAAACTTATATTGAACTTGGTATTTTACAATTTAACTTGATTTTACTGTCCTGCTGATAAATTACCTGTTTTTCAGGCAGGTTTTCTTTTCATTTGCGCTTAATATCCTCTATTCTGTCAGAGGAAATCTTCAATATCAGATATATATATGATAAACTAAATGAATACCTGGATCTCTGTTTGCAAAACTACTTCACAGATATTACAGTGTTTGGTAAAACTGCCACAGAGTGAACAGATCCTTTGGCTCGGATCAAACTTCTCAAATGTAATTTCATTGTGGGATAAAGGTGTGAAGCGCGTTCATCTGTCATGCAATTAGAGTCAGGAGCATAGAGCATAATTCAGTTAATTCTATTGCAGATAGAGGTGGATATGAATACAGACAGTCCATGTGAAAATGCAAAAGGGGCTGCATGACAAATGTACACTGTCTAATTTTCCAAAAGGCACATTCTGTCTCCAACCCTCACTCTCTGAGCCTAAACGGTTTGGATGTTGCAGTGAATTTTCAACCATTAAATGTGCACAATCATAATACGCCTCCTCTGAGCGTTTATAGGGAGGGATGATGAACACCTGATGCCATATTCTAGAGTTTTTTGGCTCAAATCTTGATGTTGATGTGACATTCGTCATTATTATTATGCACAATGTATCGCAGATACCCTTCATACTGGTTTCTTGGCCAACTGGAGTACTTCCAGCAGTCTATTTTATGATCAATGTCACCATTAAGCTGTAGTTTTATGTACATATTTCCAGGCTTCCTGTAAGACAAAATATGGCCTTAGGGTTTCTTTGAGGATGACTCTTGCCCATTCCTCTCCTCCTTGCAGCCAGATGTGTCCGTACTCTTGCCCTTGGACGACCCCGCCATGCACCAGCCTCTCTCTGCTAACATGGGGGTGTCCATGCGTGGCCTGGAGATTTTCTACTAACCTCTGACCTCTACAACATCCCGCCTCTTGACCCCCTCCCCCCAACAACTCTTTGACCCCAACCACTACTACTTCCTCTTCCCCACCGTGCTCCGCCCTTCCACTTCCTGTGGCACTTCCTGTGTGTGGCAGGTTGGAGTACACACTCTAGTTTCTCTTTCTCTGCTCAGACCCCTCATCCCTCCATCACGAACCTCACCCCCCTTCCCCTCCCGGCTTGTGAGAAGGCAGTGTATCCCCTCCCTTTATTTTTCTCTTTCAACAAGTGCTTCCATTTGCATGTTTTTTTCCACGTTTGTCTTTCTTGTTTTGTCCTCTATTTTTACTTGATGGCCTGATTTGATGGGTGGAGAAAGACGATTCATCGTGATGCTCTTTTATTATGCTCCTCCGTTGCCTCTCTATCACTAATGCCACTTCATTGTTTAATGTAATTCTGTTTACCACACCAAAAACTCAAATGTAATCATTCTTCAGCCAATTAAAGGGGTTTAAGGCGAGAAGACAAAGTAGACGATGCTAACAAGCATTGCAGCACAGCTGTTTAAAAGCAGCCATGGGGCCACCTGCAGAGACACAAAACCGTCTCTGGGCTGCAGGAGTGTTGATTACATTTCCTTTGTGTGCAAATCACTTAATGGGAAAGAAGCAAAATATATGAGTTTTTTAGTCCACTACATTCCTATCAGTGTCAGTCGGAGATATTCATCAGCTGCAAATGCAGTATCATCAAGTGTTCAATTACTCTGCCCTAGGGGCTCCCAGCACACACTCTCTACAACAGACTGGATATGAACACATCCATTTGCCAAATTGCTGATGTTGTATTGAGCACCACATCAGAAGCTCATTCCATGTTTACTATGTCACGCAGGGACAGAGAAGATGCCCCCATGGCTCTTCCTTATTGTTTAAGAGAGAAGAGATCCTTTGTGAACGATTTTTATGGCGTAGATTGTCCTAGAGGACCAACAATCTAAGGGCCATAAAAACTGCTGATGCTGAGTATTAGAGATGACAGAGGTGGACATGCGGATGCACATCAAAATAATTTAGCCCTGTGGTGGCTTATCATTTTTCCAACCTGTTTGCAAATGCTTTGACCTTGCTCTGTGGAATGTATGTTTCATTCACTGAGCGGCCTCCCATTGATTTGTGTTGCTCCCTTTTTTTTCTTTTTGGGCTAGATGGATTTGCTTTTACCTTGCCATCTGGGCTGAATAATCACTTGATCCATGTGTCGCAAACAAGTCCATACTGACTTCTCTCCCTTTCTCCTCTCCATCTATTTTTTGTATCCTCAGGCCTTCAACAAAAACAATCTGATTCTGGAGGAAAGAAATAAGTACTTCAACCCACAGCTTGCCGGGAAGACCTATACCAACGCATACTTCACCGACCTCAACACCTACGATGATTATTAACCCTCGATTTCGGCAATTCGGACTCCACACCACAGCGGGGCCATTAACCCCGTCATTCATTTTGACTGTATTCTTTTCTTTGTGCTTTGTACTGAGATTCGTAACACCATGCGTGGGATAGTCCCACTCTGAGACTCTATGGCAGCTGGTATGTAATGGAAAAAACAGACACACAGTGTTGCCAACAGAGGGAAACAGCCACTTTCTCTCAGGTGCCTTGGGGTACACTTGGAAAGCTCAATTTTTGACTCTCACTGAGAAACGGACAACTGGATTTCCCAACGTGGACAAAAAAAGGAAAAATACGAACTCATCTCTAAGAGACTGTGGGAAATGTGATCCATTTTAACTTTCCTGTGACGCCTCTAAAACAGACCTGTATTTGTAATGATGGGAAATAACCACAAAAGCCGCTTTGCATGACTTCATCTGACGTGTTTTCTCTGCCCTTCTGTTTTGTTTTGCATGGTTGATCGCATTCCAGGGTTCGGGGACTCGCGAGCAATGTTTTTGCTGGTCTTAGGTTCAGGGCTGGTTTTGGAAAGTCATAAAAAGACAGTGGTGATGCCTGTTGGCTTTTACCATTTACTGCTGCAGCAATCTCCAGATGGATCGATATCCAGCCCCAGTCCTAGAATCAGGATGTAGATATTTGAAGTCTGTGGTCAAGCTTGTCCACTTTTTTTGTTTTCTTTTTCTTTCTGTCACAGCCTCTAGCAGCTAGCAGTGATTGAACTTACAGTAGATGTTTTTTTTCTTTTCTTTATCTATTTTTTTGCTTTTAAAGGTACGTATGTTTTGTACAGGAAGTTAAGTTTGAAGCCTATGTCTGTAGTTTTTCTAAATACATTTATTCAATGTCTCAAGTGTTTAAAGAATAAAACATTTCCTTTTGAAAAGAAACGAAGTTTATGTGCATTCTCAAAAGTAATTGGGATTATTCATATCAGCCTGCATCAAGTTCAGTCTTTGTCACCGTACTTTTTCTATTTTTTGTAAAAGAAAAAATGATAATAATGTTTTTGAATTTTGATAGTGTTCGCTATTCCTTTGGCTTCTGAGTTAAATATGTATTTGTGGAAGCAAGATGTTAATGGCATTTACTGTACAGACGGAGCATAGCGAAGTCTATTCTCCTGAACCCCACCTGGAGTGCTACTCATATACTATAAGATGAAATTCATTCATGAAGTTGAGGTATTTCTGTTCAGAGTGTTTAACCGAATATTAGGTTATTTAATGGCTCGGTTGCAACTAACTCTTTTTACATGTTTGCTTGTGTTACTGTGCATAAATTAAAATCTGCTTCGTACACAATTGACTTGTCAGAGTGTGAGTTATCCAGATTCATTTTCTGTATTCGTAAAGCTTTAATGCTTCTGATCTCATAAAGTTTGATTCCCTCTGCAGTTGAAGATGACTTCAGCTGGGGTGAAGGCGGTGACATAAGCCGGTCAGTTACAGTGTGACACTTTGTCCAATGTGGTTTGCTCTGACAACTTTGGAGACTTTGATATTCCTCAAGCAAAACACTGTAAAACCACACCACTGTAAGCAACCCAGCACTTCATAAATCACTCAAAACCAGAGAGGACTCCCTCCACCCGTCTATTAAAGGAGTCTTCAGCCCTCCAATGACAAATGGCATCGGCATCAGTGGAAGGATACCTGAAGGATACAAATCGTGCAAGGCAGCGGGGTAAAGGTGGAGGGGGCGCTGTCTGAAGCCCAAACTCTAATCTGTATGATGGGGTGTAACACCACACACCGTGCTGTTCTCCATCAACCTTCAACCTGACGTCCCATCTGTGTGCAGAGGGTAATGGAGGGGGTGTTATTAATCACCCCGCTGTTTGGTTGGTTGGAGATTCAGAGGGGAGTGCTGATGCAGCCCAATGTACGGCCCAGCGCTGTCTGGTTTCAGAGAATCAATCTCTCTACCTTGACTTCACTCTTACTACCTGAGAAAGCAAAGCAGCAAGAGACACACAGATGGTTGTATGTGCACATGTAGGGGCTAGAGAATGGTGGGTGTATGCGGTGTGTGTTAAAGGTTGGGAAAGTTGTGTGAGCAGTAGCAAATATGCTAATTTCACTCTCGCTATTGGTTTGCATTTTCAGACTACGTGCATGTCGTATAAAACAGCCATTTGTTCCACACTGACCTCACCATACCATGATTGATGAATCATTACTTGATGCACACATAATGTATATTTCTTGCACAGGCACCCATCAGCAACCAGCAGAGTGGTGCTTAAGCTGTTTTATGCGAATTTTGCCAGCAACATGAGCTATGCAGCTCGTAGTCAGTCAGACACATGTGACATTCCACTTTGACAGCAGGGCCGTGGACAATAAATGACTTTCCCAAAGTGGCATTTAAGGAGTGCTAAAGGTCACAGCTAAAGGTCACAGGAGCAGGGCTTGTGCCTGTCAGAGAAGCCGACTGCGTGAGTGCTTGCATGTGTATAAAGAAGTCAAAGTGTCATGAGGTGGGATTTGCAGGATGAGATGGACCACAATCTGTGTGGAAGGTTTATTGAAGTAGCGATCAGCCACTTTGGTCCAGACTGAAATATCTCTTCCATTGGCTGTATGGATCGCCATAAAGTGTTCAGTGTGTAGACATTCATGTTCCCCAGAGGATAAATCCGTCTGACCTTGGTGATCTCTTGACTTTTCCTCTGGTATCATCACAAGGTTGGCATTTGGTGTTTGTAGTGAAATAGAAGAAGAAGCTTTACTTTATTAATCCCCAACTAGATAAAACAATAACTAAATAAATAAGATATATTAATCTACAGCTCAAGGATAATGTAAAAGTACCATTAAATGAACTGTATATTTTTCACCAGTTGTTCAGATGAAATTCTTACCTCAGGGCAAGTACAAAACTGTCGGTGAAGTTATCGGGAAGATTCTGGTCATGGATTTACAAAAACAACTAAACTGACAACAGTTACAATAGAGAGGTAAAAAAATACAAAATGTGCTCAAAAAAGTTACAAGTGTTGGTAGAAATACTCAAGGATTCCATCAATGTGTTTGATGTGTATAAATACAACATTTCATTATGGATTATGGATCATGGATAAACTCCTCATCCTAATTTTGAAGAGCAGCAAAGTGCCAAAGTGTTATGATTCACAGAAAGAGATGGACTGCAATCTGCATCTTGCTCATGTGGGTGTTTGTAGAAGGCTTTGTTGAAATTTTAGTCCAGACTGAAATATCCCCACCATTCATTAGTCCACCCTCTCTAAATGATCCATGCTGGACTTGAACCAACCAGCCCCAGTTCACAAGCAAAGTCCCAAAGGACTGAGCTGCTGTCATTCTGCTGCTTGTGTTCCTGAATATTTGTTTGATTGATACCCTCATGATGTGAATTGAATATAAAATGCCTTTACTATAAATAGCTTTCTCCAAATATGAGCCAGGCTTCTCTGCAACCATACAACCATTTTGCTCATGAAGCATTCAGGAGCTCTGTTAATTAGCAGCCTGTATACAGAGGCCTCTGAGTGGCAAACAAGGTGAGTGAGTGAGATTGTTCCTGTCAGGCAGGTAACAGAGCGTGAACATCCCATTAAACACCTCTTTTTCCTCTCGAGACCAGAGTTTCTCTCATTCACATGGCTCACTGTGCTTTAGACTGGTCTTTCAGCACCTCCCTGAGCAGATCTGCCACAGTTTCGGCACTGTACAAATGCCCTAAAATTATCTCAGATTTGGAGTGTCCATTCTGGCTGCTGTTGTTACTCAGTGCAAGTGGTTAATCCAGCCAAAGCTATTCAGGTATGCATTGTGGGGAGAATCAGAGGAAGATATAGCTGAGTCTCGTGGACAAGACCCCATGCAGTCAGCGCAGCGCTCGCTGAAAAATACTTTCAGGGAGAAAACCCAGTGATTAATGTACTGTTGCGTTATGTTTGTATGAGCTCGGAAAAGTGATGGAAGTAGATGTTGACTAAACAACCTCAGGGAAGACTGAAGACTTCTGAACGATTTATGAGCTGTCATGAAATGTTTTGGTTTTTTTTTTCAGTAAGAAAATAACAGTGATTACGGACGCCTGTCATATAGTGGAATCCTTGAGAAGCGAGGTTACAGTTAGTACGTGTTTATCTGTGCACACACACGTACACAGACACTTCAAATGAGATAGTTTTCACAGCAGAGCAGCACTGTGGTGTAGCTTACCTTACACTCTGTGTTTGTTTCCACCTGAGGCCAAGGTGAGGCCCTGTGGATTTACCACTTTATTTGTTGTTACTTTGAGGCAGTAAATAGGCCGAGTCAGACGGAGGATTCTCTAACTATTCCCCGCAGCATTAGAGCATCCCCTTAAGTACATTTTTTTTCTCTGTGCTTGTATATTTTGAAGCAAACATTCTTTAATGCAGCTTCAATCCAGATTAGCGTTACTGTGTATTCAAAACTAACAGATGAGAGAGATTTCTCAAAGCAGCTCTAATCTCCACAACGCCCTTTGCTGCAGCGCGTAAAGAAAAATATTTTTCATTTCATTGACGTCTTGTATGTTTCATATTCAGAATCCGACACTTATTACATTAGCATCTGTTGTTGTCTGTGTAATTTTCCAAGTTGCCATATAACACAGCAGCCCTGCACAAACTGTGTTTTTTCATCCCATGACAGAAGGAAGCACAAAGTTCCAGCAACGCTCACTCAGACAGATATGTGATAGGAAGCTGGCGCGGCGCTGCCGGTTCCGTCATGCCAGACTGAAGGATGAATGTCACCGTAGGCACTAATGCCAGTTGAGGGATGCCACCATAGATTCTACCCCAAGACATCTGGAATCCCAGGTGCCTGTCCCACCGATCCAGGTCTCAGCTGCAGGAAGCCAAAAGTCCTCGTGGATGCCAAGAGCCTCGCAACACCAGCCAAGCCACACTGAAGCTTATCAGCTCCCCCACAACCCTTTATGGGCCTATTCACCTCAGTCAAAGCTGTTATTTAGTTAACGAGCCAAGATGGCGGATATCGCTGCGCTCCAATTACCCACTATGTCTCCTCCATCTTTCCCTGCCAGCATCCCCACAAGCCCTGATTCTCCTCAGCGTGCCCAGCTGCTCTGGCACTGCTCCGCTTCCTCAGTGTCTGAGCAGAGGGAGACCTTTCGGAACAGAAGGGCTCTGTCAGCGCTAGATTCACTCACAAGGGCTATTGATGACTGCTGTGGCATTTGGTACGGCACGTCTCATCAATAGCGTGAAGGTGTCTCTCACAGTACAATGTCAGTAGCAAATACTGGTGTCCAATGAACCAATACAGAGGTTTAATCAGATTGTTTTACATAGACTCGCTCTCTAGCTGTGCCTGTAACAGTGTTTTTGATCTTTAGATGATCTTCAGAAAGGTGATTAAAGGTTGATTTAATGCAGTCCATAGACTAGATTTATGAAGTGGACGTAGCTACTGTGTGACTTCTCCCATTGGTTTGTGAACTGCTGTTTAGATGCCTCAAGTCTGGCATTTTGGCCATCGCCATCTTGGTTTCAGAGCGGTAACTGATTAAGGTTTAGGCATGACTCACCTCTGATTCAATCTTAAATACGTGTTATTTAGCTCAGAAGGGCGTCATTTCAGGGTTTTTCACCAACAACATATGAAGTGTCACAAAGCAGTGATGTCCTTCAGACACACATGATCACATGATCATTACTTGAAAGTGTTGTAATTATTTGTTTTGGACAGTAGGACCGTACCTCATTCTCCTTCATTCCATTGAGAAGTTAATGCATTGGACAGGTACAAATGGCCTTCAATACTGTTGTGTTCACAGTTCCACATTGTTTTTACGGTATAGCACCATAAAGGTTCCAATTGCAGAATGCAATGAATCTAAGGCTGACTCTTCTGACTGGTAATTAACTTGCCTGAATAAGGAGAAAATTAACAAAAATTTGTAAAGCCTCATGGAAAATAAAGTGAACACTTAAGTATGCTTGGCTCTATTTGTCACGTGAACTGTACTGAACGATGGATTATAAGAATCACCAGTGCTGGTGGAGCTTTTGTTGGGTTGGGTTTTTGTGAATAGTTCCAACTGACCAGTCCATCAGTCCAACAGTCTATACAAGATATATTTTATGAATGACTAAATTATTCAGGAATAAAATAATCACTTTTCATTTGCATGTCCACTTAAACCAAAGTGTATATGCTGCACCATCTGCTTTTTTATTCACAGAGTGAATATTGAAATTATCTGACAGATAAAGAGGCCTTGAAGGTTGGATAAAAGAAACACAAACACAAAGAATGTTTGACCTCAAAGTTGTTGGTTCAAACTCCCAGACTTTCCTTCAACACAGCTGAAAATATATTTCAGTCTCCCACCTCACACAGAATAGATTATTAGGTGAATGCCGAATATGTTCAATGGTGTTTTTTTACTCTAGGTTTAGATCTGAACAAAATGTTTTTATCACATATTCAGTAATACTAGATCCAAGACCTATAAACAGACTTTAATGAGTAAAATCAATGGGGTTTCCCTTCAAAATGCACCACAATTTTCAAAGGGTGAATTATGTTGCAATGAGAGGAGTACGTCACGTTGCTGTAGAAACGAATCTCAAGTTGCCTGCCTGAACTAGCAGCTTAAATGGCTGTATTCAAATATACTGTAATTCTATTGGTATAATTCTATAGATCATTTGTATTAGCAGCATTCACAATGATAGTGGTCAGTATATTTATACTGTAGTGTTTACTTTATGGTATTAAAATGGAAACAAAACAACTGAAAGCTAAGATTATATCTGCCATACATCTGCATCTATACATCTTACATCTCAGATATAGAGTCTAAATAATCTTTATGCTTTGAGTAAAATGAGGGAAAGAAATGAGGAAAACATACTGTTTTATAAATAAGGCTTGAAATGGCCTTTAAAAAAACATTAATAGGCACTTTAATCTTGTGAGGCTAACTCTGGCTTTACAAAAAAGTGATATATAACCTTTTAACATCAAGTCATTCGTCTATGTTGCCTGCAGTCTCTCTGTGCAGTTGCTCTATGTTGTTGTTTTGGAGCTGCAGTTCAGTCATGATGCCGCTCTCAGAGTCACCACCTCCATCCTCTGCTCATCAGCCTCTTTTTCACCAGCTGTCACCCTGAAGTCCGCAGCAATGCCACTAATTAAGCAACGTGAGTCATAAAAATATCATACGCTTTTCTAGAATTATGAAACTCCATGTCTCACTCATCATTCATGTACAGGCCACACTGTGCTAAAGTCTAAAGTAAAGTTTTGGTTTGGGTCCTGTCAACATAAAGAATCATTTTTGATAACCTACCTGTTTTTGCTTTTTCCAGCTCTTCTACAATTATCTTCTGGAGATGCACTTGAGCCTCAGTTGTACTAAACACTGCTGTCTGAGAGGCCTCTTCTCTGCTCTGATGGTCCAGGTCGTTGTCACTAGCCTGACAGTTCTGCTGATCGTACTGGTATTATGAAGAGGGAACAAGCACAGGCTGCTATCAACAGATCAATTTGACATGCGAAACAATCTCCTAACCACTGTAAATGCTATGGTAACAAATAGAAAGAAGAAAATATTCTAAGCATAGCCAGGAGCAAAATTCATTTATAATGTTCCTGAAATGGAATATTTGAAGAAAAAAACACACAGACAAACAGCAATGGAAGCCATAAAATGAATACCTTTAAACCAATCTTCAAACTAAACAAAATATTGACTTTGTGGAAACTTTTACATCCGAATGATTTGTATTTCACTGCAGAGCTGACAGTTGTGAAGCGGCAAATTCGCCCATATGCCTGTGAATCACCGTGGATATTATTTCTGTATCCACAAAGTCAGGATCCCATTTATTGTCACACACAGAAGAAAAAGCATGAATCATCGCTTCATAATGTCTGTGTGTTAGATGTTCCCTCAACCTTTCTTATGCACATTTACTTTAGTAGAAATGATAGTGATAGTTGTTCACAAAGTCTCTCAGCGTTTTGAGTTAATTCCAGATGGCAGCAATGGACAGATCAGCCATTGGAGCCCTCGCTGATGACAGGAAGAAGATCAACACTGTCTAAACCACTGAACCCCTCAACACATTTGAGAAATGATGAAATGTTATTTGGACAGCTCACTTGAGTTCATTCAATATCTCTAACCAGGTAGACTGGTCTTCACTCATCATGTTCTCTCTCTTACCCACTGTCCTTCCACTTCTAGCTCATCAGCTGATTGTGGGCGTTTTTACTCTCTTTAATCCTCATGAGCCGATCATCTCATTGTCAAAGTTTAAATTTGTTCTTCTCTCTCTCTCTCTCTGTGCGCTGTCAGCTGTCATTTCAGGCAGCTGATGCAACCCTCTTCCTCCCCAAGTTCCTCCAGTCCTCATCACATTCAGCAGCCATGGATCCTTCCACCGTGCTCATCAGAAGTCTGCTCCACATCACTCAGTTCTCAGCATTACTCTTCACCTCTTCACCTCCTCACCACCACCACTGTCAGTACTCATATTCTTATCATATCCTACATCTTTCTCACCATATAGATGTATATATATGTCATTTTGATGGGGTTTAACCGCCAAGACTAGATAAAGACTTTATATCTCTATCATGCATTTGTCAATAAATCTTTGTGATCACTCTTCAAGCCTTTAGTGCCACAAATTTCTCCTGGTTGAAATGTTATTTTAGTGAATTTCTCTCTATAGTACCATAATGTGAGCGTGCAGGAGCTTAGGTCCACTATTGAATGGCATTGCAAAAACAGCTGATATGGGCTAGCTGTTTCCTGCTGTTTCCAGCCTTTATGCTAAGCTAAGTGGCTGCTGGCTGTTATATTTAGCATACAGACATGAGACTGCAATCTTACTGGCCGGTAGCGCAGTGGATAATTGCGCATGCCATCGGCCTGGGGAACCCGGGTTCGCCTCCCTCCCAGTCCCGGCTACCAAAAATGTGCAAGGGTTGCGTCAGGAAGGGCATCCGGTGTAAAAAACTAACGCCAAAATCTACAAGCTGATCATCCGCTGTGGCGACCCCGGAAGGGAGCAGCCCGAAAAAAGACAACAACACCATGAGACCGCAATCTTCTCATCAAACTCTCAGCATTAAAGCTAATGAGCAGGTTTCCTAAAATGTAAAACCATTCCTTTAAACAATATCAATATTCTTTGCTATCATCTTATCTTTCTAAGGCTGTTTCACGGTGGAGCCAACAGTTTCAGGCCCTGTGCCCAAAAATTACATTCAAGAGTTAACAGTAAAGCCAGTAAATTCAAGTCTTCTGTCAAGGTCTGGGAATATGTACTGTGGCCCTGCAGCTCTTGTCTAAACAAAGCTTATTGTGTACTTACTGCGCTCAGCTGTAACTAAATCCTGCTTATTGCCAGTGGTGAAAAATTGCTGATTACATACTTCATGCTCTTTGTTTATTTGAGACTGCAAATGTGATGTCATTTGATATTTCTAGGAGTCACCTAACCTGAACCAGTTCCTCCCTTAACACCATGTTTTATTTCCACCATTTCAGCTGAGCTTTGAAATACAGTATGTTAGTCCCATATAGCTGTTCAGTCTTTATTCATCAGAATCTGCCATGTCAACATGTATGTGGGGGAAATGTTAGCAGGTCAGAGGTCACATTTTCTAGATGTACATATATAACAGATATACTGTTCTAAGTGTTAGGGCTCAAGAACAGCACATTTTAGCATTTTAGTTTGCAACAGAGTTTCTCTCTTTCTCTTTTTTTTTTTTTCTAAGACACTTAGAGGAGCACTTGGGTCCTCAAACCAAAAGAGGTGTGGTGGGGACCAAAAACAGAGCTAAAAGAGAGTGAATATTGGACTTACATTCACGAGATGGACACAAACGCAACTCCAAATGAATGATAATGTTGCTCCACAACTGCCAGATGTGTAAATAAGCACAAACAAATTCCAAATTTCATCTTAAAAGGTGATCTCAGTGTTGTGTTCACAATTAGTTTCAATGGCCCAAAACATCAGTTATTGCAGGTTTAAGTAACAGTGTAGCAGTAGCAGAAAATGAAACTGCTCAGTCGTACTTAGGTAAAGCACTCAAGCAAATGTATTAAGTTAATTTCCACTACTGCAGACGTGTGAGATATGTCAGACAGATATGTTTTCATGACATCATTCTTGGTAAAAACTCATATTTCCTCAGATTTCATCCCTCGAGGTGTAAATGATTTCACTCCCAAGTAATATGCTCCCGCTGTCTCTGTTCAGGTCTGTTTGGAGGTTGGATTTCGTCTGACATTTTCCCACAATCCCCTATCACTGACCTACAATATTTTTTCAGATGAGAATTCTTCCAATAGAGTCTATTTGTACAGGTATAAAAAAAAATATAGAAGGACAGCGAAGGCCTTGTTGGTATAAATATTCACCTGCAGTCCTATTCATTTTCAGAAAGTCTTTGAATGTTTTAAAGTTCACATTAAAGTTCCAACAAGATCTAATGTCCCGATATGAAAAAAAAAACATGCTTTTTAATTTCCCCAAGGCGCTGCTATTCAGTTTTTCATTCCATTACAGCGTCTGCTATCCTGCTGGTTTGTTTTTCACTGTGATCGGTCAAGCACGGAGTGAATGACGAAAACCATGAAGAGTGACAGTGACAGGTTAGGTAAGAATTTTAACAAAGGATCTGACGTGTGTCAAGGTGTTAGGTGGAGACGTCTGACTGTGAGGGCTTTATGAAAGTTTTTCGACTTTCAGACACATTTTCAGATTGACAGGAGAGAGTTTATGTGTGACGTGTAGGTGGTAGATTGATGATGCATGTTCTCAGACTGATGTCGCTGCTTTCAAAAGTCCCACACGCTTATAATTGCATGATGCTGTTGGTGTGACTAGCTGTACATAACCTGAATCAAGCAGTATTAGCTTAATTAGCTCATTGTTAGTGTTTTTTTGCACCCGTTTGGCTTCACCGCCATATTTGGCTTCGCCTGAATTCATTCATTCATATTATGTCAGGTAAGACAGCAATCAAAGACATGACAAATAACTTTCTTACATATGCTTTATTGTCTGGGTGACAGCCTTAAATATTAACCATTCATTACAGTCTCCTGTGCACAAAATCCATCACATCTGGTGCCCAAGAAGGCTTAAATTAACTGAAAAATGTTTTTATATAATGACTGACCCAGGTCTTGGTTGTGGGAGCATGAAGCAGCATAGCTGATATCTCATTAGTGACAGAGTAGAGGTCAGGGTGAAAAACATTGCACTCATCACCTGCTGGATGACAAATGAAGGCCTTCGTGAGTCACAGGAAGGGGGGAAGATGAGAGAGTAAGGAAAGTTAGAGAAGGAGGAGATTCGACAGAGGAGATGGATACAGGCAAGAGAGAAAACAAGACGGAGGGAGTTGCTCTTATTATAGCCCCTTCTGGTGATGTAAAATCTTTCACTTTTACACATTATGGAGGTTTTTGTTTTTACTGCCGTCTCCAGAATTTACAACGGAGAACCGAGCATCCCTCCAAGGTATGGTTTGTCTGTTTGATTAATGAAAGCACTCAACATAGGCAGTGAAACACTTAAGGGATTCATGCTCATAAGAAAATTGATTACCTTTAACTAGGAAACAATGGAGAATGAGGAAGTGTAATGACTGGGCACCTGTTTTACTTCAGAATCATTACAGGGTCCGGGAAAGCAATCACTGTGTTTTGTAAAACTCTGGTATTAATGGCTCTCATAAGTGAGAGTAAAACATCGCTGAAAACAACCTCATTCTGCTCCTGAGAAGACTGATCACTGGCATCATGCAACAAAATGAAACATTGATATCACAAAGATAGGAGTAGTTCTGTTTGGAAGAAAACAAAGCCTCCTTTCTCACAGCTACAATTTTCTTACAAACTCACTAAAAGAGGGAATTTAAGTTGGTGACAAAAGCTATTTAGGGGATTAAATTAGTGGTCATTTTTACCATATTTCAACCCATCCTTCTCTAGGTATTTACAGCAAACAATTAGAATCAGGCTTTACTGCACCGGATTAAACCAACTCTTCATTTCAGCACCCCATTAGATTCATCCTGTCTGCTAATGGGCCTTGTGATGAGCTATTGATCTACAGCAAGGTGTCTCAGGAAGTAAGAGGGCAGACCACACCAAACAAAACACTCTGAAAAAGAAAAATCTGAAAAGTAACACAGGGGACTCAGTCCCAATGATAAGTATTAAGTTTTTTTGTATTCAATACTCACAGTGCGCCTGATCTCCCCTCAGTTACTGTTGCTAAACGCTTACAATACATGTTGGCAGCAGTTTTCCCACACAAACTTTGCAGTCATTTTTCTAACAGTGGGATTTCGTGGCTTTCCGGGTTGCATGAAGCACCAAACCGGCCATGTGAAGGTCACAATGTGAAAAGCTTTTAAATGAATGTTAATCGATCATTAACCCCTCTAACTGAAATGCTAGTTTGTCAACACAACCTTTCCTTTCTGCAAACAAATGGTTATTAATTTCACCTCCAACCCACCTTGACGACAAAAAAATATGATAAAATATCAGCGAGAAATTGTCTCTCTCGGTTTAAAGCTATTGTGATATCAGTTAATAGTGATGAGGTTTTTTATTTCCACAAAAGAGTATCAGATATATTAGGGCCAGAGTGAGTGATGACGGTAATTAGGATCGAGCTGTCCTTTCTCAGCCTCTGCTCTTCAACTTTCTCCAGACCTTTAAGGACTTTATTCGTCTCTGACTCATAATGGTTGAAAGATTAATAACATCCATCAGGAGGGTGTGATTATTAATAAGGCTTCAGGTGTGTATGAACTGTCATCCTGGAGGAGACAGTGACGTTTTTTTTTTATCATTCAGCTACACAGTGATGTTTACTGAGAATATTGCATGGTTTTCATCTACAAGGAGTAAAAATGTGATGAGCAATTTCGCGTGATATGCAGTCTGTAATTATCCTGAATCTAATTGATTTCCTTCTCATCCAGCCTGGCCAGACTCCCCACAGATAGTTTATAGATACACATATCCAGGGTCCAATGGACTCTAGTGGTTCAATCACGGCTCTATTATATTACCTACAGTTCTCCATTTATTCACTGTGCGCTTTTGCCTGCTGCTTGGTAAGATTTGCAAGGCAGTAGAATATGATACCTCCCAGAACAAATTGAGATGTACTGTACTTGCAGCGCTCAGCAGTCGAGCTATCCAGCAGCTCGGAGAAGCCATGTTGTGCTGACTAGACTTGAGCGCTAACCTCACCACACCACACCTACACAATGGACCTTTATTCCCATGCGCTGCAGAGAGAAGCGAAAAGTGTGCGTGTGCGTGCCTCTGTGAGTGTTTGTGCATGTGCAGATTTGCTTCTAAGTTTAAAGGCTACAAAAAAATTTCACTGGATGAAAGTGGGTATGTGTAGGTACACCTCGGTAGATGCACTTATATGCAAGGATGAGAGTGCCCACACGGCAATGTTAAAACAGAGGAGAGGTGGGATGAGAAAAAGCAGGTACTAGCATCTCTCGCCTTTATTCTCTCAGACAGTGGGAGCAGTGGACAGGTTCATTCTGGGTTTTAGACACATAAACACCTCAGTGAGCCAGCCGGGGGCTTCAGAGTTCATAGGATTGATGCTGCAAAGCCTTATCTCCCACTCACTCTCTCTCTCTCATGCACAGACGCACACATACACAGTTTTTTCTTAGCCTCCCTCCATCTCTTTCTTTCTCCTGCCCGCCCCACTCACCTTTTCTCTTGATTAGATTGACTGGCTTTGTTTTGGGACCAGCAGCTCAGAGCTAGAGAGCCACTATGAAGGGGAATTGCCTTTAACCAAGATGAGGTTTGTCCCAGCTTGCTGTCGGCTCCTGTTTTAAACCACGGGGTATTCGGAGTGCACTGCAGCACACAGCCTGGTCAGGCAAAGCAGATCATTTCTGGGTTGACTCTATTCCCCTTTATTTATAATGTGTACCTCTTTTTAAATCCACTGACATCAGTCGAGCCACAGAGCTCAGAAAAGCAACCCCTGCAACAGCCACTAATTTTACACGTATTATTGTCATTCATTTATTTATTTGCATTTTATTGGGAATCTGTATTGATTGCTAATTCAAAATCAAAGACCATGAACCACTGCATCTGATGCTGCTGTGTCATTGGGCTGTCCTGGAAGTTCCTCCTGTGTGACCGTTATGGGCATCATAATGAGAAATGGACGCACTTACAGAGCGATCACCACAGCAGTGTATCAGTATATATTTATGCCCACAGTTGCCTTGCAGGCTGGTGCCACTACCTTTTTTTCTTTCATTTTTTTTTTACCCCCTGGCTTCTTTCCTTGGGATTCATATCAATTTGTCCTCATTTTGCCTCGTTCTGTGTTAGTGGTGTGAAAGCTGAGATGCAGACAGGGGAAGTGTGTGTGTGTGTGTGTGTGTGTGTGTGTGTTTGTTTCTGTCAAAGTGAGAGAGTGAGAGTGTGAGAGAGGAGAGAGAGAGGAAAAAGAGAGGGAGGAAGGCATAAGGAGAAAGAAAAGGAAAAGAGAAAAAGTGGAGAGGATGGCAGGTGGAAGGGGGGGGGCAGTCTGGGTTTCTTTCCGTGTCACAGGAAGAGTGTCTGGCCCGTAACGAAATGCCAACCAAATGAGGACGGATCAGGGGGCCGAACGTAAGCCACCCTGAGCCCCCATTACTGAGCACAGAAGACGGATGGGTCTGCTCGTCCTGAGAGAGAGAAGAGAAACACACACGCATTAATAAACACCCTCACATTTACACCCACGTGCACAGCCTTCAAGGACACAGTCTTACGCACAAAGAGACACATATATACAACATACAAAGGCACAAAGATGGTCAGAAACAGATGGGGGCAGGCAGATAAAGTACCACACTCCTTGGAGAGGATACACACAGTACATGTAAGCTCCATTCATACTGACAGTCTGCATTCAGAATAAAACTCTCCACTGAGGATGCAAATCCAAAGATATCAGGCAGCAAATAAAAGCTCAAACACTGACTCTCTGACTAAGACACACATGCTTAACACAACAAATGTCTCACTACAAACAGAAGCTGGCTATGCTAATTTGCAGATGGCAAATCATCAACCATGCAAGCAGCCACTGGTACAGTACCAAGTCATGAAGAATGATGAAACGTCATGTGATGAATTCGTACCGCAAAACCAAATTTAAATTCATTTGGTGTCTTAGAACACTTACAAACCCAAATTGTTTGCTTGCTTTGGCTTTCATTAGACTCTGCTTTGTCTTTGAAAGAAGTCAGATCAAAAACACGGGAAAAGATTTCCTCCCAGTGTTCTTTAAAGGCAGCAAACTGTAACTTTATGGGGTGTGACTAAAGCACTTCTTCTTATTAATGTGTCTGGTCAATGGCTTCCATCAAAAAGGAGAACAGAGGATCAGAGGGGCAGAAGCCGCTGAATGAGGGAGATTTATGGGGCGACCCTGGCGCTAGCAGACCCATGTCAAACGGCACAACAGCAATCAGGCCTTTTTCAATGACTGAGCATCAGGCAACTCTCACGGTGTAATACAATACTAATATCCCCCCTGCTGAGGCAAAGGAGGTCAGAGGGGTTTCAACTTATTCGCTGACAATTCAAGAGCACTTACACCAGCTGCTGTTTATATTAAGTTTTAATGGACACACACAGAGCCTAATATCAATTTAATTCAGTAAGGTGTTACACTTAACTTGTTTCATTGATAGTACATGTAAATTATTCTAAGTGGTATGTAATTAATATGGAATTTGGCTGTTGAGACGCAACTTAGCAGAACTGGTGCAGTGCTCACTCAAAATTGGCCTGTTTGGAACGGTCGATTGCCTGTTTGACTTGCAGCTTTCTCGAGAACTGCCCATCAAAATAAACTTTTTCTCTACCTTTCATACCTAGCCTTTTTTATAACTAGTCATTGTTAACAGCTAGCTATTTGGGACCAGGCTATTTCTGTAACAAAAGTGTTCATTCCTAAAGTAAACACTGCTTGAAACGTTTGAGTTTGCTGCAGTGTAAAATCTCCAGTCGCTCTTTTCTCATCTCCTGAATGTACTGCAGTGACAGAGAGGAGCTGTACCCAGCAGGCTGTTTGGTGGTGTAACAGTTAAAAGGCTTAATATGTCCCATACATCTCAACAGCTCGCACTTGACACTTCCTTGGGTCCTCAGCAATAAGTGTGAAGTCAATCAGATGAATGGTTGTGAAGAAAATCGAAGGACAGGCATGAATAATTACAGACAGTCAGAGATTCCTTCCATTTTAGTTAGAGGTGAATAAGAGTAACTTCACCAATGTAGCACTTGTGTAACTGTTTCCAAGTAGCCAGTATCCAAGTCACCAGCTACTGAGTCAGTTGTAGGTTCAAAGGAGTGGCTGAGCTCAATAAAACAGTGGAGCAGAGACTAGAGCCTGTAAATTAACAATAATCTGACAACAAAACACATAAGAACAGTACAAAATATTCACATAAGATGGAAGGCAGGTAAGCTCTGTTATTCAGAATAAGTTATTTTATGTTTCAAATTTAGTTTCTGTATTTTCCTGGGCCAAAAGCCAAGATTTAACAGAACAGACCTATTTATTTTAGCTGTTTTCAGGCTTGAAAACTCTAACAAGATATGAAGCCAAAATTAGGTAGTGGGGTCGGGAGTCATTCGTCCCTGGATGAAAATTTTAGCAATTTTAATATGCAAAAGAAGCCTCTTGAGGTTAGAATACAAGGAGAAAATTACCTCTTCTTGTTTATCAAAATATGAATAAACTAGTTTTATTGCATTTCATGTCTTTTAATAACAACAACAACAGGTGAAATGGGCCACAGGATTAGCTGGCACACTTGTTCAAACCCACATGTTGCGTTGTCCTATAAGGTCAGTGGCTATAGTGCTGCTACCAGCACTTTATTTGCTCAGGCTGCAGAAAATCACACCTGACTCGTGGCAAACCCTTGAATGCCATGGACAGTTATTCTCATGGAACCTCCAAGGCTCAGTCTTGGAGATAGGGTGAGGAGCTTGGACATCTGGGAGGGATAGTTCAATGTCGAGAGTGAGGAAAAATCCACAAACCTACCGCAACAATAGCAAAGCAGTATTGTGGTAAGTCAAATCTTATGCAGGTGATTGCACATTGTTTACATGTAGCAGTTATCTCCAAACTGACACAGGACATGCAGGGCAGCCATTATGGGTGCACAAAGAATTCCTTGGGTGTCGCTCACCATTTGGTGCCTGGCGCATGCTTGTGTGAGTGCTTGTGTGCGTACATGTGTGCCTGTCTCCCACACAAAACGGGTTCATAGCTCGTTAAGGCACCCCTATGAATAGCATTTGGTGAGTTTTATTTACTTTTATTTATTTATCTACTCATTGCTCTGTTTGAAACCTGGGTTACAGTAAATCTGAACTACAGCATATTAACATATAATTCAATAATGAAGACTAAGTCCATGTTAACCATCTGAGCGCTAAGCAAATATAAGAGACACATAGCAGGTTATTCTAACTACAGCTTGGAGCTGCCATACTCATATATAAGAGTTTTGGATGGTGGTGTGTCTTTTTTGTAGACTTTACAAAAACTACAACAGCAAAAATGTAAGGAATGGATTAAAATTTGTGTTTGTCTGTTCCAATATAACCTGCCAGGTTGGTATGGCCCCTAACAAGCTTATTACCTACAGTGGAAACCCAGCAGTACTTTCAAGGCCATGGAAAATTTTATACATCATTATTTTCTGGGGTTGCAGGTTACCATTTGTCCTCATCACAATCATAATACTGAATCTAACTAGCTCTACCCCACAATGCAAAAACAATGTTTTTTCTTTAAGCTCCTGTCCTCTCCATGGATCATGGTGAGGATTTTGACCTTTAGCCTGAGACATGCAGTCTTTGCCTCAATCTGTTGGCAAAATGATTTAGTGGCAAATACCCTCGCATTATCATCAGCTTACAAATCAGCTTTGTTTTGAGGCAAATAAGATGCAATGCTATTATTCCTGTTAAGGTCAGGTATGCTGTATGAAACACAGAGATAAATAAATATGCAGGCATTGAAATCAGCCAAATGTTGGATATTTTAAGCAAGCCAGCAGCATGATTTAATACAATAAATATGCAAGTTGCAAGTATGGAAGTTGTTTTGTCATTCCACCTTTAATTAGAGTGTATCAGGGCAGGAGAGCCAAACCAAAGACAGCAATAAAGAAAGACAGAGAGGGATGAGAAGTGTGTCTGAAGCATTGTAATCCTTGTTGTTTCCCTTCTACTCCCAGGAGGCTTGGTTCCCATTTCAATTAATCTCTAATCAAACTGGGAGCAGCAGACATGATCTGATTTGGCCTCTTCACATAGAGATGCTCTAATCAGTTCTCCCATCCAAATAAGATTTGGAGGGAGGCCAGAGGACGCACACCTTCCCTGTTGTCAAGATTGTCCTCTGAGATATTATCCCACACTGTGACATGTCCTATCCAGTGCCTCCCAGTGTGTCGTGCAGAGGGCAGTGTCACCACGCATAGTTAGGCAACTGTAAACTTGAACGCAAGGTGATAGAGAACACTGGAAGTATTCTGGCAGTGTTTCTGTCCTCAGGCGAGTTGGTGGCTCTTGAGTTTGTACAACGCCAGATAGTGGAGGGCAGGAGCCGACTGCATAATGTCTGAAGAGAGAGAGAGGTCTGTAAACAAAATCTGATATATTATTCACACCTTGGGGAAAAAAAAGTGCCCACCAGTGCCTGATGCTGTGATATAGGGTGACACCTCACATCTGCTAGCTAATGAGTCTGACTGTAACAGGGCCATCTCATCAAGGGCGTCAGTTGTTGCCCCACCGTGGGGCAAGAGAAGAGACTACATTGCCTTAAGGCCAAGCTTCTGCCGTAATAAAGAACAACAAGCAGATGCAGAGCACCAGGAGAGCATTTAGATCAATCAATTTAGAGGCAAAGACGCAGCACGGGAGACAAAATAAGCACAGTCTACAGAGAAAAGTGGAGTACAAGAAGGAATTAAAAGTAAATCGAAAAAGACACACAGGAGGGGAGGAGGAAACAATGAACAATAAATGCTGGATAAGCAGGAAAGAAGAAGTTGTAAATTAAAGAAAGAGGTAACGGAGGATTTAGCCAAAATCTAATTGACCTTCTCCCTCTCACATTGTCCAAACTTAAAGTTTTAAAAGGAGCCAAATTCTTTAGGAAATATTTCCTCAGCGTGCAAGGACACCGAATGAGGACAGACGAAGTGTTTTCTTTTATTAAAATGTGAAATAATGCATCCCTGGAGAGATGTGCGTTTAAATGACAAGACAGTGTCTGCTGGAATCTGTGCACACTGTCTCGTAAATTATGTTGACCTGAGGTTAATTTGGGAGTTCAGTGCCCCCTGGAGGTTACTACCATATTTCAGCGATTTAATAACTCAGGCTTTGCATCCACATTTCTACAATATTAATCACTTTTTCCATTTATGGGAAGATACATTTTGACATATAACTGACTCAACTCGGTCAGGCCAGAGCGAAACCCAATCTTAGCGCTCCAAATTTCTCTCAATATGCCTTCCTCTATTGCATTTTTAAATCCCTTCATAAATCTAAAATATTTCTCAATAAGGTTTAATACTCATGACTAAATGTATTACAGTCACATTCAGAGTTTTGAGAAAAACATTGTTTACAACTTAAAACCTTAGGAATGTGTGGTTTTATCAGATTTGATTAACAGTCCTGCCAACAGAAGAAAACAAATCCACTATCACAGTATTTGGATTTAAATATTGCCAAGTCTTTATTGTTACACAGAAAAAGATGCCATCTCCTTTTCCCAACTGAGTCTTGCCTGATTCTAACCGTTAAGCATGGATAAAAAATTACAGAAAATCTTTCATGTGAAATAAACAAATCTGTTCAAAGTTTAGCAAAAATGTGTGTTTGTTTGTAGGACCCATTGCTCTCAGTAAGAGGCTGTTTAAGGAAGTAGGTTGTCAGGGCTTTCAAGTATTGTTTTCCTACATTTCCCTGAATGCAACACAAGAATCCCCATAAAAACAGGCATGAAACTGGATGTTTACTGTGTAGTTCATCTATTAAGAGCCCGAAAGTCATGCCAGATGAGAAATCTGACAGTCACGGGCTGCACTGCATTCTAATTCAACAAGGTGTGCTGCTGTTGGAGAAACTCTGATCCCTTTTTATGATGTTACCTTGTTTCTGTTGTTTGTTGAATGAAAGTGCAAAATGTTGAGAAATATTCTGCAATTGAACTTAAAATCAATACACCAAATAACAAAAAAGGCACAGAAATGCAAAGGTATTTGCAATTAGCCTTCAGTGTTAAATCATTTTAAGGTGGCTTTTCTTCAAGTACAGGAAGCTCACATACACACACGCTCGCAAACAAGCAAACATGGTGGTTCTTATGAGTGGCCGTGTGCATCAAAGCGTACTTCACCTTTCATAAAGTGCTATGGAAAACAAACACCCACTTCACTCAACTCTCAAAACATGAAGCATGGAGGGAGTGCAAGTAAAGTGAGCACCTCATTTATCAAACCCCAGTTGGCCACCAGTGGGTGGGCATCACTGTCAAAAGGCCAATTAACAAGAAGCCCATTGTGAGCACCACAGAGCAGCACAGGAGAGCCTAACCATTAGCAGGAATTCATCATTAGGAAATAATGGGACCAGAACAGGAAGCACATCCTCAGCTTCAAATCCTGTCAGACATAAAGGCTATTTTCAGCTGGAGAGCTGGGTTGAGGATGGTGTGTTATGGTGTGATCCTCCAAAAGAACCCTAAATGCTGTGATTGTGTTTGTTTTTTTAATTGAGTCTAGCAGCTATATGTGCAGGCAATGCCTCCAAAAACATTTCAAATACAAAAACACTGTTCAGAATCAGCCAGAGCAGCTGCTCGGCCTCCACATGACGCTGGAGCTGACGCGTGTCCACCGTTGTTCTTTGTCTTCAACTAAACATGTCAATAGTGAAGAAAAATCAGACATCAGAACACAGGCATGAGGAGAAGCAGGCAGATTTCCTGCAGCATGCGATCAATACAGCTGAGAGAATATCCAAGGACCAGAGATGGATTTGCCTGACCATTACATACAATGTGGTTTTTGTTTGTTTGTTTTCTTTCTTTCTTTTTTTTTTCATTTTCCATTCAATGTAGACAATAATGATTCCTAGAACCTTTATACAGAGCTGGGGGAATCTTGTGTGTATAGTTTAATATGCCACTGTATGGATTAAAGGTACTTTCAGAAGAAGCTGTCTGAAAAAATAGTTTGAGAACTTATTTTGAGGGCTTTGAGAATTTCTGTCTCATCATTTTGAAATGAATTCCAGTGATTATTAATGGAAGGGGAAAAAAAACTAGTCGGTACCCATCGCTTTTTTTCTGAAAGTTTTCATCTTCTTAATCTTTAGTTGTTTGCATGATGAAAACATTATGCTAGATGTCATACAAAGTCAGAGCAGATCAAGCAAGCGTAATCATAACCGTCATATTGTACGACAACAAAAATCGCATGAAGACATAAAGGAAACACTAAAAAGGATACTAGAAATCTAAAAGGGGAACTAAAAATATAATCAGGGAAACAGAAGCATAAGAATGGAGCTAGAAACAAAAACAGAATTAGAAACATGAAATATTGAACTACAAACATCAAAAGATGCATAAAAGGATAATGACAAACATAAGTTGTAAACCAGAAACATAAAAATTTAACTGGAAACAAAAAAAAGGGAACTAAAAACATAAGTATTAAACTAGAAACAAACAAAAGGAACTAGAAGCTAAAAAGGGAACCAGAAAACATTTAAACATATTTGCATATAATATTCTGAGGTTTCATCTCATGGAATCTGGGTGACAGAGAGGAAAAAAACTTGCAAATCATCTCCGGAATTTGGATTCAAGGCTCTGCAGTATCCAATGTCCAACTTGGAAATGTATCCCATCATCCTGGCCACAGAGGTGGGAAGCCAGTGAGGGGTCATGCCCTTATAACTGCACTTGTGACTCCCAGTGGTTGCACAGGGAATATGTGCAGTGTCAGAGTCGGTCTCAGCATTAATCAATGTACACAGAAAGATTCACAAATATTTTGTGGGATTTAGATATAAATGAATCACTGCATAGAAATATTTTCAAATGCAAGCTAGAATTGTTATTGTTGTATAGAACTGTGAAAAACATCCATACATAAAGGATATGATTCATAAATGTATTTCTGAGGCACATTTACAGTCATATTTATATACAAACTTTTTGAACCTGCATTTACAGACTGCATGTATTGTGTGAACTTTACTGCATTTGTCTGTGGGTTTTTTTTGGACATGGTTCAATTAACAATTGTATTTTTTTCAACAGGGAATTATCTGTAGCCAATCACCTGTTTCAGCCACTCACGTCAGCTGGATTCAAGGCTGTCATTGAATGTGATCAGTGTCGTAGAATGAGAGGTTTGCAATCAAGGTGTTTAAATGTTATTAATGCAATAAAGTCCTTATAGTTTTCTCAAGAAAGTTGGATTTAATCCAGAGGAATACCAACCAAGATACTTTGCCAGCCTGGTGAAATAGCCACTATTCTGTCTTCCATGTTTATTTAGAAACTCTTAATAATTCATTCAGGCAAAATCTTAAAGTAAACGTCAACCACCTGACCTCACAGCTCTGAACAGAAATGACAAAAAACATTGTCCTTCCCAACTTTCTGTTCTCACAGCTCTAACCTTGATTCAACTTGTCGACTTTTCTTTAGGATCACTTTGAAAATTACCTTTTCAGTTAGTGCGTGGGTGCATTTGTGTGTGTGTGTCCATGTGTTTGTGTTGCTGCAACCGGGCTTTGATCGCTTTCTGGGACGAGGTTGCATGTTTTGTCCCCTGGAGACACAGGCTGATTAAGGTTAGGTAGAGGCTTTGTAGCATTTATTGGCTCTGCTGGCCAGCGGTTCTACACTGGCTATTCAGCCGGTGACCGCAGACGTCCCATTCTCCTCTGCGGAGGAGACCCACACCTGAACCAGCAGCTCCTGTGAGCACCCTTACCACACCTGCACTGGCCAACGCGTACAATTTTAAATTCACCGCACACACCAGCCAATGCAATCTTTACAATGCACACTCTATCCTCTCTGTCTCGCTTTTTGTCTTAGCTTCTATAATTCTGTCTTCTTTTTTTCTGTCAGCTCTCTGTTTCTGTCTCTCACATCTCTGCTCCGTGCTCTTTGTTTCTCTTGTCTGCATCCCTTTCTGTTTTTCTTCATTCCTGATTGATTCTCAGCGGTTGTATCTGCCTCTAATATACACATACACACTGCTTTCTCTGTCTTTCTCCCTCTCTGTCAGCAATATAACCTGCCACTGTCAGTCACAGTGATTAGCTGTCAATCAGCCTGGCATGGGCAGGGCGGCATGCATGCAGAGAACTGAATGGATAATGAGGTGTGTGCATAACTGTGTGTGTGGTGCAGGTTTTTTGGGAGAGGATGGGGTATGCCGGTGTGAGGCCTACAGATAAATAAGGTGGTGGCGCTGGTGGGGGTGACCTTGCCACACAGCAGCAACATCTGACAGGCTCTGAAGTAAAAGAGCAACATGAGACAAAAAGTGAGCACAGAAATTTGGGGTGTAACGACAAAAGAACACTCCCGCAGCTGAAAGTACGCTTGCAGAAACTTTGGGGAAAATTTTATGTCTGGTTGCTTTTCAGGTATAACTCCCATGTGTAAACTGTAAAGGCGACAACGCTATAAATACACACCCCCAGCACATACACAAATGAACATTCTGCTGTCACTATTCTACCACCATAGAAATGCTTCAAAACCAATGAACTCAACAATATATTCAGGCTAAAAACTTGCTAAAAAGTTGAGGTTTTTAAGTCTGGCGCCACCTTTTCTGTGCATATGCCTAAAGTCTAAAATGAAATAGCCCTCCAAGACTAAATTACTAGTTGGTTTGCCACACTGGTCATTGTTTTGCCCACACTTTCTCTTAATTAAAAGGAAGATCATAGCTTTTCATAGAATATAGTTCTGATGCAATGGAGTTTAGAATGAAGCCAGAGTGCTCAAGAGGCGCAAATTAGCCTCTCTCTCTCTCTCTCAAAGATAAACACATCCACAGTGTCACCTCATTACTGTTTGTTTGTCTTTATTGCACTCAAGCCTCCATGGGATATATACACCATGTTAGGCAAGACGGGAAGAAAGCTCTTTATCTCCTTCTCCCTCGCTCTCTCTCTCTCTCTTACTCTCCTTTACATACGCACATAAACATACACAGACACACACAAAGCGAAATCAGTCGTCAAGGGGCGTTACAGTGGATATCAGTGTTAACACAAGTAATTGCCTTCCTGCTCGGGAGCTTGTGAGTGTTAATCCAGCTTGACAAAGTTTGCTCTTCAGCGCGTGACTCAGAGCACGGTATTTTATCTGCACTCTGGGTTCTGCTCCTGCCAGGACTACATCAATGGCGTGTGGTGCATTTGTCTTACAGCTGATAGCACTACGGAGGGCAACTCACTCTAAAAAAGGAAGAGAATTTATCATCTTTGGGAATAGAGAAAGGAGTCCCAAAACTCCTGCTACTGAGACAGATTCTCCTTCTAGTGTGCGATGAGAGAGTGTGAGATAAGGTTTATGGTGAACCTTTTTAAAAATCCAAATCTCATCAAGTAAACACATTATCACATTTCCCTGTTGGAGGCAGACAGTAGTGGAATTACTATGTCTACAGCAGCTGCAGCAGGGTTTCTTATCGTTTATCCTCCTGATAAGATAAAACATTTTCTCATTTGCTTTGTTTTACATTTCACACACTGGAGGCAGGGTGTTCTCTCCTGGAGGTGTGAGCTCCCATTTTAAGCAGCCTGTCAGTGACAGGAAAGATATCATTCATTATGAAAAATGCTTAATGAGATCTTCCCCAGATACCACCTTGTGATTTGAAACTAGACTATCCCGCCTCTGAATTTTTAATGACTATATTAAATATTTAAGATATGAATAAAGACTGAGTTGACAAAGCAATTAGATATTGACTGACCTTTTCAATGTGTTTAGTATTCTGTATCACTCACTCAAGATTCATTTTATAGCCACACTGAGCGGTAAGGAGAGGAAGCAGTGGTAAAAGTGCCACAGATCTATTCTAATCAATCAGTGCCTGAGGCGTCTGGAGGACAATCTCAAAGTTTTCATGTGTTAGCTAAATCTTATGCAACAAGGCACAATGATAATAGATGGAGTTATGCAACCTATGAAAAGCTATAGAGAAACAGTTCCAAAGATGACACCAAGGTAGTTTTGATCAAGAACACTCTCAACATAAATTTCAAAGCACCTCAGTGTGAGAGGCTGGAGGGGAAATGCCAAGCTCATTATTTCACACATCTTCGTCGTGCTGTAGTTCCGAAGACAATCACAGTGAATTTCATCAAGTCCTCATGTACTAAAAAGGTTTCAGTACCAGGAAATTGGAACAAAGACAAAATAGACTGGCTTTTTACCAAAGTACTAGAGTAAAATAGCAGTAAAAACATATTATATATTGTCTGCCATGTGAAGTATGATTCTTACTGATACATTCTGAGAAGTGTTGCTCATTCTATGATTTAGTCACATACAGCTAATGTAATAGACAAACCTTGTTGCCAAACAAAGATGAACCCCGTTCATCCCAGTCAATGCTATTGAGAGCCTTTTCAAACCATTGACTGATGGGCTTGGAGACATGAGAAGCAATTAGATTGGCAGCTCTCCAATTTTCTGTTCTATAGCAATTACAGTGGAGTCTCATTATCTCCTCCGCCCTCCAGACAAGGAGCAGAAGGGGAAAACACAGCAAAGCCAGAGTGATGTTTGAAGGTCCTTGAACATTAGCTGGCCTCCTTCTCCTGCACCCAAAGTTTCACAGGGAGAGTACTGCAATACTTGACCTGGTCTGGAGATGGGATCAGGGAGATAAGGGAGCCGAGGGCAGACATGAAGTAGACACAGTCAGGCCGGAGTAATAGCTCATTACTCAAGCTGACACCAAAGCTGAAGTTCCTCACATTTAGTGCCACCTCACAAAGTATGTGACACTTTGGCACTTCATATTTGTGCAGCAGCATCGACTGTGACACACCACCAGCACATAAGACTGTGAAATGCCACCACACACTCAGTGGGCAAGTCCACACTTTCAGCCTATTAAGAACTGTTGTTTGCATTTCTCCTCAGAGGTCCAAAATTAAAAGTGCTTAAAGTGGTCCATCCTGAACCATGAAGAGCTCAAAATGCCTCGGGATCCACCTCAGTGTAGCACCGCTATGGTCCCCTGTGAGCATGCAGCATGGACAATGAGCCAAAAGAGCACAGAGGTTGCTCAGCCTTTTGGCTTGCATTGAGGTGAACTGTCTTCATAAACAGCTTGAGGGAGATTCAATCGATTGGTCTGATAGGCTCCTCAGAGAGTTCCTGGAGGACACAAGTAGCCCCCACTGAGGGGCGGCCATATGGGCCACTGATCCTAAGCACTGAACCCGGCAGGAAGAGTTTCAGGAGGAGATGGCTCTCCAGAACCCAGGAACAGATGCCTAAAGCTGGAGGCAAAATCAGGGGAATTCTTTTTTTGGGCAAAACCTTCCACCGTGCAACATGGATGTCACACATCATACCAGCACACTGGCAAAAAACCAACTGTAGCATCGAAGTTACAGTGCATAAATGATGTGGGTGCTGGCACTGGAGGCCTGTTACAGTGTGTCATGTCAGAGAAAGGGGGCAAAAGGGGCCACATATGATTGGGAGCCATGGTGACTTAAGGCAGAATGTGAAGACATACTGTGAACTTGAATTGATGTTGCCATGCTATGCTATTAACTGTAAAGAAGGCAACGTGGTTTATAAATGTCAAGTATGACAGGTATTAATTAGGTTGGACATTTTCTCTGTTAAATCCACAATAAAAATGAATACCTGCTGATATGATGTCGGCTAGATCATTCGTTTCCTCTTCCGTCCCTATCACACACACACATGCATGCTATGGCATGTGAATGCAGAGAGGCCAGCAACACCGGTGGCTAATTAGTGACTTGCCTCATTAGTCGCCCAGTCTCCATCTCTGGCCCCAGCAATTATCCCTCTCAGGACCACACCAAGGTTGAGCCTCCCTGTGTTCATCTTTCTCTTGCACCCCCCCCTTCTCTCTCCATCGAAGTGTTTGCAGAGCTAGGATGTCAAGGTTTTATCAATATTTTCACACTTATTTCAAAATTTGTTTGATTGCAAATGTACTTTAAAGCAAAGTTTGGATATTTTATTTTGGGATTAATTTTTAACATGTTTATGTATTTTGTCATTATTTATTATTTTGATAGTTGGGACAGTTTCTGTTAGAATGTTAAATACCAGCATACGTAAGAGAGATAATAGGTGGTATGTTAAAATATTATACAGCAGATCTATTATATATATTCTTTTAGCGTCTTTTAGTGTCTAATTTTGATTTTTTTGCCCATCTATGCATGCCCCTTTGTACTTATGGAGCACCTTGTGGATCTAAAAGGATCCAATTAGTGAAAGACAGAGTAAGTCGTTTATTTTCTGGCAGAAATTCCACATTAAACTTTTAGCATACTGTAATTCAACCGGACTTCCGCGGCTCTTCCTGGTCCTGTTTTTAGGCTTTAGAAAACCCAGCCCATGACAGGAGATTTTGGCCAATCACAGGTCCTTTCAGAGAGAGAGAGAGAGAGAGAGAGAGAGAGCTCCTATTGGCTGTTTTACACATATGTCATTCATGTTCCTTCACATGCCAGTGAAAGCCTGATTCAATGCTGGAACATCCTGCTGGAAAAGTTGCTATTCCAGCATTGGTAACAACTGCAGACACTGCAAAGCAACCCAGGACAGAGAGGGCAGAAGGGAGAGCTGCAGGAAAAGAGCTATATTTCTCAAATTCCTGCTTTTTTTGTTTTGCTTGTTTGTTTGTTTTTTTTTCAAATTCCTGCATACCCCAGCTTGAACTCGCATCAACTTAATTCACTGACACACTCCAAGACTGTTAGGAGCCATATAGCATTGTGGCTGTCACAGAAACCGAGACAAAGGTCCATTTACAAATTGTGATAACATTTTGAAGATGAGGACTGGGTCCGGTGGGGTAAAGGCATCCAACTCCATTAACCTGAGAGTGACCCACATCAGTAGCAAGTGTCAGCCAAACTAGCCTTGTGCTATAGTTAATGTTAGCTCTGTGTGCTTCAGCCTTTCAGTGCATGGATGTTACCACTATTACACATCTCCAGCTATTCCTACTCATTAAGATATATTTTAAATAATGATCAATCAATGAGACATAAAGTACTATCTCGCAGTGAGGCTGCGGCTGGGATTTGGAAATATGTCAATGCTTTAAAAATTCAGTAAAGGACGGAATATTCTCACTTAATTAAAGGGAGGTTTGCACTGGTTTCTCTTCCTTCTGATTCAGCAAACCAAAGCATATTTTACATTAGCTGGCCAAGGTTACTTCAAGTGGACTGCTAGAGGTATTTGTTAAAGTAGCAGTCTTATTTGGGTGCAGGTAAAATACTGAGCATGCACTGGAATATTGCCAAAATATTATTCAACATTATGCAGCGGGGCACAAACGATCATTAGACCTAATTGCCAACACGAAACCCTTATTATTATTTCATTCGCTCTCCTGTGGCTCTTGAATCTTTGATTCTTCATTAGAACTCAGTCCAGTTTTCACCGTTCTCAGTCAGTTTCGTAGCAGAAGAACATTTATAGTTTCAGGTATCTGTTTCCCTCTTTTCCCCCTTGACCACAGTAAAGCCGAATTTTAAACCAGATTATTAAATAGGCCACTGGGGTGGTCCAAGTTTCAGGTATTTGAGTAGCATATTATTTGGATATCACTGTATGCATAACTGCCCTCCCATCTCATCTTCTTCACCGCTCAGAGGAATACATAATTAGCTGCCCCTGCTCTGCATGCTTCATGGTAGAACAGGACCAACTCACACAGGGTTACATTAGGTAAATCTGTTCAGGCCAGGTCTGAGCCCAAGGTGACTGCTAATACCACAGAGCTCCCCCTCGGCGATACACACCAAGCAGTAAAATTGCTGTAGCATTCCACCGAGCTTCTCCTTCCTGATGCTTGACCGGTTCACTTATCTTGTTAAGTTATAACTTAAGTAAAGCTGCTGATAATGCATGCTTTCTCTCTGGTAGTAAACCTCATATCTTCTCAAGTTTGATTCCTCATCAGTTTTTCATGCATGGCATGGCAGTCTTTCAGCTTACCTATTATCAAATACAACATATCTATCAGTAATGATAGAAAGTTATATTTTGAAAAGTTTGTATTTAGTTGTTCTTGCTCTGCTGTTGAAGTTTTCTCATGCAAATCAAACTGAAAACTGACATGATAGACATGGCTGTTTGTTAGCAGTGGGAAAGCAGAAGACAGATCAAACCTCCAGGTGTAACTGAGTCAAATCAAGAGATGAGACGTACCGCTGGCTCGTGGCATGCAGAGTCAGGTGGAGCGGATTTTCTCGCTGCCGTGTCACTCACTTTTACACATGTTTTCAAGAGTTTGTTTTGCCAAATAAACTTGATCCAAAACCGCACGCTTTGAAACAGACTTGAGGGAGGACTGGGCAGAGGGATGGCCTCCTATTTAAAATATGTTCTCTGAAGTGATTGATGAGGTGCCTTTCACAAGCTGCTGCCCCTGCAAGCAACATATGGTGGGTAAGCCAAGGAAATATGTAAAGATCTGGGCTGCATGTGATACAAGGCTCGCGGACCGTGTACCTCATGTAGCTATTCATAAAGTACAGAGCTAAAACAACCAGGATGCACCATGCCTGTGCTCCTCCAGGAGTCACTCGGGCCTTGAGTATGACTGTGACAACTTTCTTAAAACCTTATTCTCCCCCTGCACTGTTTGCAGTAAAAGCCATGCATCACTCTCTCTCTCTCTCTCTCTCTCTCTCCCCAAAGTTTACTTCCCAAGACACCCCAGTGACTGCATTATGTGGTCCCACTGAAACAGAAACAACCTGAGGCACGCTCCTGTGAGCTTCAGGGAGGACAGGAACCTGGATGTGCCCTCTGGTTAAATCTGGAACAAAAAGAGAGAACTAAGACCTTGATAAGGGACGTTCCTTGTCTTTAGCTTGTGCAGTGCTTTGCATGTTTACACAATGACTGCTACAGGGTGGTTTATTCTATTAATCTCCAGAATTACTATGCAAATATTTGTACGGTACTGCTGTGACACTTGTGATGCTCTGGTATTTGATCACAATCATATAGTACTTAAAAAGTTGCAATTGCACCAATTATCAATCACAATTATCTCATTTTGTCTCAAACCAGATCATTCAGCAGCACATACTTTTTGTTTCTGGTACCGTCAGACTCAGGTTTGTAGAGGTTTGTAGTATACTCGTATGATCTCACCCCCAACTATACCCTTTCACAGCACAATTCTCAGGCTGATTGGAGTCTACTTTAACTTTTTCCAGCCTTGTTGCCCAGCCTCCTCTGAGGTTTACAGAAAACATTCTCAGCACTCAAATGTCTCACTCAGTCCTTCCTTTTCTCGGGGCGAGGTTCATGAGCTTGCATGAAACCCCGAGATATCTGTCAGAGATGGTGATTTATCACAGAACCACCAGCCAGCCTGCAGATAAACTGCAAAATTTACGCTTCAGCACTTGTGTGCGTGTGTGTGTGTGTGTGGCTGCATGGCACATGAACGTGCATACATAAGCATGTGCGTCATTTCTCCATGAAAATGTATTGCAGACTCAAACAGCGGATGACTTTTCATTATTGTGATTACTTTTTTTAAAGGATGGTAGGAGGAACAGCACACTCAGTTTATTAGCTTGGATTATATGCTGTACAGTGAAGAGAAACAGGAGTGTGACTGGAGCAGCAGCCTTGGATTCTGGTGCTCTGGATTCAGAGCCCGCTGGTTTTCAATCTATCTATCCAATCAGGACCTGATTTACAGAGGGTGCTCACAATTAACTGCAGTTAAGTAGTTGGTGGGAGAGAAAATCGGCAGCACTATGAGCAATGTGGGATGGACGCACAGGATTTAAAACCACTGCACTGGACAGAAGAGGCAAGAATCGTAATAACGTGTCATGATAGTATATTGCTGAAGTTAAAACACAGTACAGGAACCCGACATGAGCAAGTGGACTGAAAATAAAAACACACCAGAAGAAATATGTTTGTGTGGCGTCGTGACTGCTTCTTAAAATTGGTCGCTTCTGGGCATGTTGGCGGGAGAGATCCGTGTTGACTAGAGAAATCAATCATCCTGATGGGTTGGATATTGCAAATTGCATATAGTTGCATTCAAGTATGACCCAAATATATCACCACTTACAACACAGCAAATAAAAAAACTAAAAAAACACCTGCTATAATAACTTACACTCTTATTATTCTAATTAGTTCTGAAGTACTTTTTTCATGGTAGACATTTTGAGTTGTCAGGCAAAGCACAGGTGTAACTTATAACACTAATAACAGCTCTACTAGGTGCCGTTATACTTGGACATCTAAATGGAATGGAGCTATCATTCGCTTGATCTGCCATGTAGCCAGAGTAATCTGGATCGCCTGTGTGAGTGTGCAGCACCTTCGATAACTCTGCCGGTCAATCAGCTCAACACTGGATGTGCCGAATATTACGCATTCGTTTGGTGGTTTTTGGCATTAATTTAAAATCTAATATCACAAAAGGCAAAGTGAATCTATGTGAGGATTCAAGGTGTTTATAATGTTAAATGATTGTGTGAAAATGATGCCCGCCAGGTTTAACCCAAACCAATTTTGCTGCAGACAAGAGACAATGAGCACATGATGCTGTAGATCAAAGACATTCATCTGCAGCCCGTCTTCATTTCCTAATAACCAAACTGAAAATAAAAACTTAATACACTACCACAAGCTTACAGTAACTTAGGCAAAACAAGCATGAACATTTCTTCTGCTAGTCTCTACTGTGCTGTTAATAGAGGCTCTCTTCAGTATTCTGAATATTTCATCAAGCTGCTTTAGTTTCACAATATCACAGTGTCACGACCTACTGTGATACGAATAAAACCGAGCCTGTTCCTGCTGTGACTAGGCAAAATGTCTGCTGTGAAAAAGACCCATAAGGTAGCATGAAGTGATGCGCAAGGATATGATGTATGATATGATATAGATGATTATTAAAATCCCACAACTATGCACTCTGAACTTTTTTTGCAGCAGCAGTAGCAAGACAGAGCAAGTTTTCAGACTTCTTCAAAAACAATGTTTTGTTAAGTTACCAACTATTTTTTTCAGGTTTTACTTCTATTTAATTTTGATGAGCAGTAGCTAAATCATCAATACAGAAGTTTGAAATGTATGAAAAGTGAGTGCAGGGAATAAATGAATTAATCAGGACTTTTATCTTCATCTTGCGTCTTTGTTGAACAGTATTTCTGTTCAACCACATAAACCTTTGTTACTTTTTTCTCACTCCGCTTTTAACAATATACTCTGTAATGTGAGATGCAATTAAAACTAAAATGATGAAACATTCTGTCAAATTAACTCACTCATCAAATTTCCAAGCATCAAGTAAAAAAGAGAACTGCATGTCATTTTGTATGCTGACTGTTTAGGGCCTTTGAAAGATCAGAATCAGCAGATTGTGGCTGCAGCTATAAAAGCAGGGCCTCTGTTTGTGTTTCCCAAACTTAGGATGTCCCATAGTTTGCCTGTTTATTTAGACCCTTTGATAAAAACTATCTGCCAGAGCCACAAGTGCAACTTAATGCAGACTGACACCTGTTACAAAACTGTCCTTTTTTTTCTTTCATCATTGCTGCCATTGAAATAGCATCAAACACTGGAGTCGTGTTGTTTCCACTACTTTAAGACTTAGATGCGTTGACTGCAAATAATAAATAAAGTCATGTCTAATATTAGCGCAGTGATGAAAAGATCAGGTGCCATACCAGTTACTTAGCAACAGCCGTGGCAGCATGTTGGAGTACCATCATGGTTCTAAAGGAAGTCTGTCATGTTTAAGCTCTTTTTAATCCCTGGCTCTGGATCAGACTCCAGTATAATGGTTCTCTGGGAAAATGAGATCCTTAACTGAGTGTGTGGGTGTGCCATTGTTTGGTCTTTTGATGTAATGCAGTCTGTAATACGATACTCAGTGGTTTTCTCAGAGTGTTGCTCTCAGGGAGAAGTTGCTCACTTTGTCAATTTGATCATCTACACAAAGTACCGGAGTGAAGAAGAGCTGGAATGTTATGTACTGTATGTGCGCCTGTGTGTTGATGTCTTATTATGCACTAATCAATATCTCTTATATTAATAATGGATCCAATTACTGTGCATTATTTGAAAGGAGTAGCTTGTTGGGATGAACCCAGAGAATTATCACCCAACTCTGCATCTCTCCTCGAGCATGTCAGCATCTTTCAGCTCACTCTTTAGGTTATATGGCGCTGGTGGAGACCAAAACAGATCTAAAAAGACGGAGAGTAAATATCTGTCGTAAATATGTCAGGTGGCCAAAAGCATGAATGAAGATGAAGGCTAACGTTGCTCTGCTCAATGTAAAAAAGGGCATTTTTGCAACAACAAAGTTTTAACCAAGAAATATTATCTTTGAAATAGGTGTCCTTGAAAACAAGGTTTTGTATCTTACACGCCACAGGATTGTGAAAGTGAGCTTGCAAGCCGAAGTCCAATAGAGCAGATTTGAAAAAATGAGTTTGGAGGCAATAAAATGTAAAAGTCCACAAAACTAAGCACACAGATACAAACTTCAGTGCACAAGTTTGCAAAGATCCAGAAACAGATAAAAAAAATATAAAAGTATAATATAAATGTAGGGGCACAGAAACAAAACCATCTTTTCAAGAAAATAAAAATGAATGGTTACTTCTTTAGAGTAATAGTAACTTTCCACACTTTCTTGAAACTAAAACTTTATATTTCAGGTGGATGAAAAGTCTGTTTTTCAATAGTGCTTTTTTTTTCTTATAAGCATTTGTTTTCCCAGTGGTCTTGTGCAGATTTTAATCTCCACTTTTAATACATGTGCATCTCTCTGCATATCAAATTCATTTAATGCCCAATCTCTCAAATGAGCAGCATTTATAACTCCTGTGCTGATGTATGATTTGCCTTGAACACTGATATAATGCAATACAAACAGTTTATGCTGTAACCTGTGTAATTGTTCTTCGTACATATAGATTTTTCAATAAAACAGTAATTACTGAGCGGAATCCCAGTTGTCCCATTACATGCACATGGACTGTCATGTTATGGGAAGATGATTAATCACACAAACAGTTGCTCATTTTTAAATACATCAGTAATGCATTCTTCTGCCTCAAGGGCTATATATCACCTCTCTTCCACTTTCTGTGTTTGATGAAGGTACAAACTTTTTATATTGCTCTTGGACCCTTGTTACACAACAGAACCAGCAGTTTGTGGTGTACTTTTTTATCAATGTCTAAAAGTGTGTGTGCATGTGCGTGCTGTGAGGTGACTCGGAGGCCATCTCCGCAAGAGTCAAATCTGAAAAAGGGTCAGGTGATGTTGTAACTCACCCTGGTTCACCTCCCACTGCACAGAAAGCACTGTAATAAATTCAGAGTCAGGGACCTCTTACAATTTGCGGCTGCACTCCTACCTGTACCTGGTGTCATTCACCATTTTATCCTCACCGCCCAGATCTGCTCATCCCTCTCCCCTCTAAGGAAAATGTTTTCATATGCCTCTCTCGATCTCTGCTCCTTCTCTTTATTTTACCCAATTTCCACGTCCTAACAGTTAATCTTTCCCTCTTTACAATGTCATTCCACTTTCTGCCACCCTTTGTTCATCCCTTTCACAGCTTGGTGCAGGGAGTACAGCTGGACATTAATCTGCCACTGATGAGCCCCACTCACCAGACGGCTCATCGCTGCTTATCAGGCATGGGTAAGATTAGGACAGTGCCGGTGCCACGTGGAGTTTTAGCATGAGGACGATAAAAACACATAGCCATTACCTTTCAGATGCCTCTATGAAGACCACAAGCGCATTCATATTGAAAACAATGACTGAAATGGCAATTAATTGTGCTTATAGTACAAAGATACCTGTGCTAAATTCCTAAGAAATGGAGCATCACTGTAGCGACCCTCTAAACCCTCTGGTTGTCTTCTTTCATAGAACTTTATTTTGATCTTTTTTTATCTTCTCTTTGTGAGAAACTATCACCGTCAGATCAAGCAAAATATAAAGTGACGGCTGACACCCACACCCTTTTTATGTTCAACTCCACAGTTATTGTGCAGATGCACAAAGACAGACAAAGCATGCAGAGAATGTTTAATTTTCAAATTAAAACCCTCACTTTCATTATTAAATATCCCCCCGAGTAGAACGTATTGATCGAGCTCCATGGTAACACTCCTTCAGCAGATCTCACACGACAAATAAAAATAAATGTCAAGAGCAAACAATTTATCCTTCCATCCTTCTTTTCTTCCACCCTACATGCATCCGTATTTTTGCTGAACAGCCTCATCTCAGCACTTAACCTCCAATTTGCATAAGTCATTATGGCTGCGAGGACTGAGGAGGCTATAAATTCTGCTAAGTGTTCATCCATCGTTGTAAGTTTAAAAATGCCCAACCAATTTTTACACTTCTTTGACTAATGGAGACAGAAAGAGTATCCATAGCTGGCTACGCATGCATTATGAGCCAAGAAGTTTCTCCTTAATTCATATGGACATACAGTGCCTGACTGTCTCAAACAGGTCACATGTAATGTCAGTGATTATGCATTTAAAAGTTATTCTACTGTTTTTTACATTATTCTTTCCTTGGCCAGTTGCATGAAACACATACATATTTCTTTAAACCCTCAGGGAGAGCAATACTTTCTTATTGAACACTTTCCTGCCAGCATCAATCACAGAAAACTTTTATTCTGCTGAATTGTAAGCAGGGGTATCTCTTCTGTTCCATCAATAAACAGGGACCACAACACCACTGGTATCTCAAAGTGCAAACAGGAAATTCAATAGAAGCGCTGGAGCCTTTTTAGAAAAACAGATCTTCCTCCAGCACTCCTGACAGATGCTGAAGTTAACGTGTTTGTGCACAGCTGGGACTCCGGAGAACAGGCTGACTGGGGCTCTCGGTGTGTATTCGTGTATAAGTGCGTGTGTTTCACAAGTCCGCCATCGATGCCGCATCAAAGAGCTGAGTTGACATTCCTGGGTCATTGACTGCAGACTGACAACAACAAAGACAGAGCGGTGGTGTCCTTTCTAATGATGAAACACAGGTGAGGGAAGAACTTGGAGAAGACGAAGATGTCTGCTGACTGCGCTGATGCAACAAGACTGGAAGACGCCAACGCAGAAGTACAGCTTTCAAACTGAATGAAAACCTCATCCCTCCGACAGAAAGTGGGAATTCACAAAAGGGATTGTGCAGAAGATGGATACATTATGTTGTCATCTTTCACTGGTAATCCAGTAAAATTGCTCACAGAAGCTGAACCTCACCTGTGTATGGAAACTTTCATCCTCCCATTACCTCCCCTACACACACACACACACACACACACAGTTATATACACCTCTTCGAAGTTGAATTTAGAGCCAAAACTTGGTTTCTACTTGCTGTTTACTCCTAAATGTACCACCACGTTGTTTGAACTGCAGTCACAGCCACATACCTAAGCCAAATGAATTGGACATATTGTCACTTGGCTAATTAAGGCGAACTCCTTGCATGGCTCAGAGAGGGAGAGTGTAGGAGGTTCCAGTAACTCGCTTCATCATCATCACTGCTTGTACTTTCTGCACCAGGAAGCCGCATGTTCAGCAGGTCTCCCTAAAATCTCTCAGCTCGCTGGCATTAAGTGCATCTTCCCACTTGGCTCACTCAACACTTCCATAATAACAGTCATTATCTTCAGCACACATCTTTCTGCTTCATTTAAGCCGTTCTTAACAAGGGGTATCCATCACGGAGGTGCTACTGTTCTGCGGTCGCACTGACCTCTAGCACTCTGATTTATTCCTGACCATCTCCTCAGCTCTGTCTTTCGCTCTCGCTGCAGGACAAAACCGCCACTGTGAGCATTTTTAATTATGAAGACATAATTTAAAACTTCATCAGTCCTGGGTGGTTGCCGGACAGGGTGACACAAGTAGCCGTCAGGCTCTTCGTCTTACGGCTGGGGTCATTTTTAGATGGAGATGAGGGCATGTTAATAGGGTACGTAAATAAGGGCAGCACATGGTTCTGAAATTACTCACTAATGATCACGATCACACTCGTGTCACTTTGATCAAACTAACTTTCTTGTTGCAGCACACATGTAAGTTGTTGTCACTTCTCCAACAACAAATTGGGAGTCTTGCATTAAATGGAGGCTGTGTGTCATCATGAGTGTGAGAGCTGAGACTGGTGGAGCCGTTAGGCACACACAGTGTCATTACTTTGATTTTGTCCTCCTCTGCTCCTGTGACTTGGCGAAGCAGCAGGACACTGAGAGATGAGGGCGAGGAGGTGCACCCAGCTCCGCCTGGGCAAACACAAGGACGGCTCTACCTTCAACAACACTGTATTAAACCAATTATTCACGATCAGGGATTGTTTTCTGTGACAGTGAATGTTTTGTTTACTCGACTCAAAAGATGTAGCGAATGGGGTGTCATCTACGGCGCAGGCGGCAAGATTGTAAACATGTTTTTCTCTCCCCTCCCTACAAGAGGATAAATAAAAAGAAGATTTAATTCTGAGAAGCCTCTCCGTGGGGCTCTGCGCTGCACTAAGAAGCCCATTGCAAAAAGCCCTCAATTAGCAGAGTGCGCCTTCATCTTCTGATCAAAGTCACCTTGAATAATCAAATTATCTCTAAATTTAAATAAAACAATCGCTTCCAATCAATCAGAGTTCATTAGCTTCCAAATGATTTTCATTGACTCTTGAACATGCTAAGAAAACTTACAGTCACTCCCTCGCACTTTAAACACCTGTGTGTTTAAGGTCAACCACAATAAAGGAAAGGCACTAGACAACAAAAGTTTTGGCTGAAATGTCTTTTAATTTCTGATCACACAAGGCACAGTTGTGTTTGTTTTGACTACAGTTTGAGAGATTTTAGTCGGGTTTAAGGGACTTAGAAACGTTGGAGTTCAAACTGGCAGTCTGCCGGAGTAGACAGACACAAATGCTAAAAGTTAGTTAGATAAATTTAGAGATTCATGCCCTCTGTGCACATTCAACACAGAATAATGATAAATCACTGAAAACTGTCTATCTCCACAGACTCCACTTACAAAAATGTGTCTTTTTTAAGATCACATACATTCAAACTTGCCTTCATTATATCCATAATAGGATAAAAAGTCTCCACAGTATTTCGGATGAAAATATGACGATACAACATAATAGAGAGCAAACCAACAAAGCAAATTTATTCTGAATTGAGATAAATTTCCAAATCATCATTTATTTAAAAGATGAAAGAACTTCTGCTGATAATGACTGCAGAGGTTTACCGCAGTGCATTTAGAGGTGGTGTGACACATTCCAAAAACAAAAATAATGGAAAAATTATTTCTTTCTGCCTGAATGACAATAAACAATTCACAATGTGTGTGTGTGTGTGCGTGTGTGTGTGTGTTTTTTAAAAAACTACAGATTGCTGTGTTGTTTCCATCTCAGTTGGAGCAATATCCCACTCTCGGTCTCATCAAAGTCACTCCATCACAACCGACGGAGGTAAATGCCTTTCTCCCGCCCCCAGACAGGACAGGCAGGAGGCTCGTCAACACAAGAAGCATTTCCACACTGCAGGACCAATCTCCTGCACTATTGCCCTGACCAAGGTCATTTCTGTTCAAACAGCACAGCCTAAGATGATGTAGTGAACCTATATCCCCGGGTCAGCACGGTACATTCCATCTTGGTAGCATTCAGTGGCGAAAAGTAAGTCGGGGCTTTGGCATCCACAATTTTATGGTTCTAGAGGTTACAGCTGAGCCTGCTGATTTTTTTTTTTTTTTTTTTTGAAGGAGTAAAAAAGCACAGTGGATGCTGCAAATTGGCCTTATCTCGTGATCCACTGTCAGCCCCAGATGTCCTGTAAGTAGCGTTTCTCCTCTCTCAGCCCTGCCAGTCTCTTCATGGCCTCCAGCTGGTCCACCTGAAGTTCTGTTTTGATCATCTCCAGCAGGGTGTCGTTCACGTCTTTAGCCATGTTCTTAGCATCTCTGGTGAAGAAAACAGTATGGGAGTATTAGGAAAAAAGGGCGGTACTATCAGCAGGCATGTTTTTAAGATAGTCATATATGTGTCTAAGCACAGTAGCAAGCCCATATTGCTGAAATCTCTATCTTGCTGTTGCAGCATATTGAGGGAGATTCATTGTCCTGTAGATCTAAAGTGATATTTTTGACTCTGAAGAATTCACACACTTCCTATACTGAGCGGCCTGACAGCAATGAGAGAGGAGAAACTCTCGTCTAAAGAGATGATATTGATACCTTTGTTGAAATGACTCCACTTGTTATATGCCAAGGTGTGTTTTGCTTTATCTTGTTGTCTTTGTACTGACAGAAACAATGTGTACTGACATGGAAAGGTGGGTTACGTACTGTAGACACCATAAACACTGCAAACTGTACAAGATGTTGCATGAGTGTGAGGTCAACAGTAGCAGAGAGCTGCTTGTGATGATGTTCAGATTCAAAACATGGGATAACTTGCCTTTAGGCAAGGCAAAGGCTTCATTACCTTTTGTTATTTTCTTATGAATTAAAGGCCTTGCGCCAAAGCAGAGTTAGTCATTGGCCAACGAGTGAAGTCGACAGCAGCACTTGGCGCCGGATGCAGCTTGGTTGCATCACAGCTACAACGCGTCTCTTTTCAAAGGCAGCGTGTCTTGAAACATTTTGGCCTTTAGCAGCAAGATTTAGAAGGCTTTTTGTCTCTCACTCTCTCTTAAAAGCAGTAATTGACCCCTGAAACAGAACACGTGAAAAGTAACTTCTCAGTTTATTTCTTGCGATAGATAGAGTTTTTATTTTTATGTTAACAGGATGGACCTCACTGAAAATACGGAGGAAGATTCATAAGCACCTTCTCTTCTTTACAAAAAAATTCCTGTCTGCCTCTCAAATACTATAAATAATCAAGACTATCAAATCATCAATGTGGATTACATTCAGTATTTCCAGAGTGTTCTGAACTTGGCAAAAGTGCATTTTTGTGCTACACACTATGAGCTTGGAATAATTATCTAGACAAACTCAATTTGGAAACGCTGCCTTCACATATAAGAGCTGCGAGTCAGATGCTCTGCAGTCCTTTCACACTCACAGTGAAGCCAGGACATGACACAGCCATGACAGGTGAACACTGGGACAAACAACAAATACAACACGGGAGGAATTGAGCTTAAAATGAGTGTCAGCCTTACCCGCAGACATACAGGCGACCACTCTGTTTGAGCAGGATGTCAGTGATGTGCTTGCTGTTAAGGAGCAGGTTGTGCTGGACGTATCTGGCTCGCGCTGCCGAGGTGTTGACCTCCTCTTCTTCCTCCTCCTGGCTGTCTCTGGAGAAACACACCTTGAGGTGGCTCAGGGTACCGCTGGACACAAAGCTCTCCAGCTCCTCTCTGGGCAAAGGCGAAGGATTGCAGGGACACAGCACAAACATTTCAGGCCAATCTAAATCCAATTTCCTACAAGGGTATTGCTCTAATCTTGGACAGGTTGTCCCTAATTTGTGAAAAATTTGTTGAAAGTCTTTCCAAAGCTGGAATCAGGAGAGCAGAGGTTCAGTTGTTGATGTGGAGAAATGATTGTGTGACTATGAATAGCAGACCCATTTTGAGGGATAGCACCTTTTCATGATTTTATGGAAATGAATACATGTATATTTCTATTGTAACTGAGATAAGAATGTAGAAATGCCTGGCCCATTAATGTCAAGTATTCAATATGGTTTTCGTACTGACTGTTTATCCTTTCACACCCTCCACTCCCTTAAGATATTTAACAATAGCTTCAACTGCCTCACAGCACGTGACCCCCGGAACATTTCCTAAGAACAAAAAAAACCTGTCAGGCTCGATAAAACAGAATACTGATGGGCAAAAGGTCTGAGCAGAGCTGTGCCAGACAACCAATTTATCTCGTTTAACAAGAGAAGTGCAAAGAAAATATGGATTTCATAAGCAAGGTTGAGTCACTGTTATAAGCATCTTTTTACAATCAATCCTCCCAGCCTTGCAGTTGGGTGTAACCTTGCTCCCTATCTGTGGTTTGCTTGCCAACTACTCCTTCTTCTGCCTGAGTGTTTTTACAGGGCCTGGGGTGCTATTGGAAGGGAAGGAACGAGGAAGGTGGTGAGGGACTAAGAGTTTACTGAGGCTCAGAGCATCTTGTTTAAAGTTAAGCAGTCGGACTGAGCAGAAACACACACAGACGCGGACGCGCACACACTCATAACAAGCCGCTGCTCTGAGATCATGGGTGAAGGTCTTCGCCTCAGGGGTCTGTGTTTTGCTGTAACCCCTTGACTTAAATAAGGCATTTTTCGATACCACACAGGGTACTCTGTGAATACTAAAGGGAGAGATGAGTATTATTGTCTTTGTTCTATGTGAATCATCCACAATTGTGGCTTGTTCTGCAATTGTTTACCAGTTTTAATTTGATCTGACACAGAGTCATTAAAGGAATCTTAGTCTTTTGACCAAGACAAAGTTTGTTTGAGCATGAAAGCAACAACATGAATGACAAGATAAAGGATTGCGGAGTCTTGTTTGTTTGATGTGTGATTACGAATTGTCATCGAAAGCCTCGTGTGCAGAAACTGGTGGATGACAAAAGACAGTTGATTTCTTCGAAAAACACAACAGCCGAGGGTTTGAGAGTGCTAAGACATGCCAGACTCCGTGGTGTGCTCAAGCACATAACACCCTGTGGCAATATCCTGGACCCGACCGTGAGCCCAGCAGTCCTTCCAGTTATGTTTCCCCTACAGCATGAAATCACTTGCCATAAAGAGGCAGAGAAATCCGAGGGAGGGGAAAAGGATAAGTGGAGCAGAGGGGAGAGGTGAGGACAAGCCCGATGTGATGAGCAGGCAGATTGGCATCAACCTCTCACAGGGCTGTGAAGTGCTGTGGCTGATTGAGGAGCATTACAAGCCTTGTTTGTGTTTTCGCTGGTGGAAAATTCCCAACGCCATCAGAGAGTTGGTCACATCCTGTCTCGACATTTTGTGAAGCACAAAAAGCTGTTCGTGCTATATTTATGCAAGTTCTAATTTCAACCCCTGCTTACAATGACTTCAGCTGAACTTGTCTTAAAAAATCTGGGACATTGAAAAATGCCATAAACTATGCTGAGCAGGTTTCCAGACATCAAATTGCATTTACTTTAAGAGAAATCCTACAGAGATGAGTGCTGGCAAGTAATTCAGCTGCAGGTATGTTGTTCTCATTCTGCTATCCTATTTAAATTGAGTACAACTCTTCATGGGTGGCTCATAAAACACAGACTAATCGCTTTGGTCAACACTGTGGGGGTGTTCATCAGAGAGGCCCACACTGTGAACAAACACAGCCTACTACCTGGCTTGGAGTTGGTATTTAACTAAGGGATAGAGGAAACAAGGGGGAACAAACAGCATCCTCTGTGATCTATTCTTGTGTGATTAAGGATGCTAATCCATTCACACTGCTTAATCCTGCAAAAGAACTCTACCAGTGCACGCGTGCTGCTGATACTAGCGAGAGCCGATCAATTAGTGTGGTCAGGACATACTAAAGCCAAAACAAACTGATCAGAGCAATGATCTACTCACGGGGTGATGTCAGTCTACAGAGCTTTAACAAAGCAAGAGGTCAATCTAAGAAAGGTAGCATGATATTTATACACTGTAGTTTGATTCCATGTTTATTCATAGTGAAAACAAACACTCCTGATACTTTGTACAGACTGAAAACATAAGAATTGAAACACATCCCTCCTGATGTACTATCAGTCACAAGAAAAAAACTGTCCTCTCTGCTATTGGTTGGGCACCAATATAAAAACTCTCCAGGTAATTCACATTAAGGTTATGGTTCAATTGTATTTCATCAAATCTGCATCTAGCACTAAATCTGCTTGTCAAATCCAAATCTTTTCAAATCCTTTAGCGAATCTATTTAGGTTTAGTTTTCAACAACTTTAAAGCTGCATTAATTGATTTTTTTGGCCACTTGGGAGAAGCAGAAAAGAAGTCATCACACATTTTCAGTTTATATGGTAAAACTGTTGGCAAATAGTAGTTTTTTTTTTCTTGTTTTACACATCCAGCATTTATGGAGCAACATCAGTATTCATTTGGAGTCATGTTTCTGGTCGGATGCAAGTCCAATATTTACTTTCATTTTAGCTCTGTTTGGTCTCCTCCCAAACAGAGGAGCTTTAGCTGCTAAAAGCTAAACTGTTCATGAGCTAATTGCTAACCTTGTCTGTCTGCCGTCTAGTGCATGAAACGTAGTATACAGTTGGTTTTTAGACGTTTTTTTTTAAACTGCTACGCCTGGAGACTATGATGATGAGAGCAATGACAGCGACTCAAAACCATGACGCTGCTGGCTGTAGAACCAAAAAAAATAAGCTCAAAGCAACTGAAATGGTCAACAGAGCTGAGGAGAACTCCATAGTTGAACGATACTTATAATTTAATTCATCTATGAGTTTTAATGTAAAACTGTCTATTAGTGCAGCTTTAATATTACATATGTGCTATATAGCTAAATTGTTAGTTGAACTGTTTTGAAAATTACTCTTTGCTAATAAATACAAAGAGGAATATATCCAATCATAACAGAAACTCACATAACCACCTTCTGCCTTGAATCACAATTACATGCCGACATAACAAAGCATGGCTCCCTTTTCACTCAAGGGTGAAGACCCTGTCGCCATTGCTAATATAGCTGCATATGTCATGTGTAAAGTTTTATACAAGTTTAATACATGCTCTATCTTATTGTTTGATACAGTGTCCATTATAGTCATGTATGGAAGTGAAGAGCATCCACACCATGTATAGAGATGGGTGTTCATTATGTAGGTCACACATTTCAGTAAATAGAATATGCAATGTCAAGGTGAAGAGGGATGTGGGTATGAGAAACAACATAGTGCCAAGGGAAGTATGTATGCAATACATGAATATGTGTATGTATGGGCTGTATGCGTAGCCACTGAGCTGAAAAAGAAAGAAAAAAAACACAGCTTACCTGAACAGGTAGTCTCTGTCTCTGTGGCGACAACCAAAGAACAGCCAGGTCTCGCCAAACATGGCCTCTGGGTTTTCCTGCCTCTCCTTCTCTCTGAAAGTCAAACAATGGATGTTAGCGGTCAATCAATACCAACAGACGACCAGACCAGATGGGGAGATGGAGTCCTTCCTCGCAGCAGAGGTTAAAGAAGAGTAGTGACACCATTAAGCACCGTCTGCAATGACAGTACACTAAGTGCCACAATTGCCTAATGCACGGAAACAACTGTGCGTGCTGCAGCGAGGACATTATATGTATTATTATATTTCAGCCAAACAGAAGGACAAATCCCATCACTATAAACAGTTATTGAAAATGAAACTAGGGCTTGTGCTTTATGTGTGTATGCTTGTGTATGTCGGACTGTGCTTCAGTGCAAAAAAAAAAAAAAAAAGTGCTGCAAAAGTGATTCCTCTTGTGGCTTGGGAGTTTGGCAAGGCTCCCAGAATCCTTTGCAGGCGATGGCAGCGCAGCGGCACAAAGCAGCTCTGAGGATGCTGGTATCTGTGCCACACACCTGCTACACAGGTGACAGCTCTCTCCAAGATAACAGTTGACCCCCAACCTTTCATGATGCCATCAGTCAGTTGACTCTCTAAAGAGCTCGGCCTTATCTGTTACCCCCGTCTGGAGGGGGGGGGGGTGTTGAAGTGACCAACCCCGACGAGGGGCTGAGGAATGCCACAGAGAGGCATTGTGCAGTGCTGCTGCACACAGAGGATAAGGTGCTGCTTCCACTAAACCCCACCCTTTGCTCTTCACCAACAGACTGAATCATGCTTTGTGTTTTCCACCAGACACAAAATTTAAACAACAGCCAATTATTATGCTTGTATGGTGCATAAAAAAAAAAGTTTTAATACACAACTTTGGTGATAAGTCATTAAATCAATTACTTTGAGGGACAGAAAATTTTATGTAACCTCTTCAGACAGAAAAATTAAAACATAAAACATACAATAATGATTTGCGTCTGATGTTATTTTTTCCACAAAAAAACAGTTAAATTACATGATTCTAAAAATTTCACGTACTCCTTCCAGAATCATATGAATATTAGAATATAACTACTGTAACTACTGGATACAAGACTTCTCCCTCATTGAAAACTCTGTTCACATGGAAGATTCACATTTTCCGATCACATTTGTGTAAGCTGCATACTGGACCGTGACTGGCTCCAAAGTAGTTATGATGTCGCCAATATATATGCTTGTGCATGCGTGTCTTAAACTCAAATTTAAAAAAGGTGCGTACAGAGGAGCTTCCCCCCTTCACCAAGTTTCAATGAATCTGTTTCATGTGGGGAACAAGAAAACAACAAGATGGCTTCCACACCAGCAAGACTGCATGTTAGCAAGATGGAAAGAAAAGAGAGAAAAGATGAACAGATTAATCAATCGGTTAGTTGCAGCTCTACACTAATTAGCCTTATTGGAAAAAAAAATTAAAAAATCAATGCAAAAGTCTGATAGAGAAACCAGGCTTTGCTCACTTTAATTAATTGAGGAGTTGAGCAGTTAATAAAAATACTTTGGAGAATTCCTTTGTTTGAACTTTGTGTCTGTGAATGGGGCTCAGTAACAGAGCTGTCTGGTTGACACGGTCTGAACGCTCAGATCCCGTCCATTAGCATCCTGGACGAGATTCTTCTGATCTGCAAACAGCCTCAAGTAAAGTCATTTTAGTGGGCTCGTCTCTCTCTCCTCTCGCCGTCTGCCCTAAAGGGATCAATACCAATATGAAAAACCTGGATTCCATTCTGAGCAGACCACAGCGGCGCCTTTCTCTGAATACAAATCACATCACATCACATGCCCACACTATAACAGCCTGCAATACAATCCCAGGGGAAAGGTAGCATCTACAGAGCACTCCATTTGGGGTCGAAATCAGCAGCGGCTGCCTTTCAGCGCCTTTCAGATGATCAGCAGGAGGGGGAAACCGCATAGAACGCTGCAGTGAAGACTTAGTAAACATCCCAATTATCTCATATCTATCATCCATTTTCTTTGCAGCCCTGGTGAGAGGTGCTGAGTGGCTTTTTGGGCATAAGAATACAACAAGAACAAAAAAAAACCCTTAATAGGACAACAGCTTGAGGCTTAATCACTGAAATTACATTGCAGAATTACACCAATATACATTCAATGGGCTGAATTCAAAATGTTTTCATAATAAAGGATAATGCTGAGTAGCAAGATGAGCTAGCCTAATTGTAATCAGCTGTCTGGTTAGACTGATAAATGGATGCTCAATATTCATTCGCACAAACTTTAATAAAAAATTGTCATATTGAATGTGCCAAGATTGCCTACTGGCAGACCTAAATATTAAACTGAGCAAACAGATTGTTTCCAAAAGAAAAGCATGTTGAAGCTGTTAAGGAGATTAAGGATAACCACTCAGTTAAAATACAATATTTGTTTAACTGTCACTGCTCCCAGCTACATAGAAAGACTGAAAATCACAACCTCCATAAAATCCTTCCATGCAAATCACAGCAATCAATACCAGACTAGTGGTTGGGGGGGGGGCCTTATTAAAATCTCCTGGTATCACCAAGTGAGTCCCTGACCTTTAGAGACTCTTCTTCCACTTGTTACTTGAGCTACAAACTCATACAAAGTACTTTTGAAAACAGCCATCGATTAACAGTAGGGGTGGAAGGAGGGAGAGGTAGGAAGATCGAAACGTGCCCATGTTGTTTTGTTGCTAACAGGACCCTTCTTGGGCCTTGAGGCAGATACGGTGTCCCATTGACAAACTGGAGATTGTTATCTCCTATCAGAGTGCAGCATCAGCCACCGAGGCTTTGTTTGGAATCTCAAGTTAGATTCTGTATAATGCCGCACACCATGACTGGTTTTTACAATCCTCCAGCACAATACGCAGCTGGCGGGGGAGAAAATGAGAGACACAGAGGGGGGGGAGGAAGTGAGGAGATGGCCGAGCTGATGAATTGGTAACAGTGGAGAGTCTCTTGAAACAAACAAGAAAAATTTGCATGAAATTTACACCAAAAAATAATAATTAAAAAGTAAAAAAAAAAAAAAAAAAATCACTAAGCTCTCACTAAGGATGCTTTTGACGAGGGGTTTTGGTTGTTTTATTATGAAACTAAGGCCTCCAAAATCAATCAAGGTCTGACTGTTTTGCTTGCACGGAGTAGCAGGTCTGCAAGGACGGACCATTAATAAAACACTTAAGTGTGTATTTTGATATCTTAGATTTTAGAGAGAAATGTTTGGATACCGCTCTAAGGATCAAAGTAAGATTGATACGTTCGTATCGCTGCCTTCCACCAGAGAACGGTCCCTCTGGCCCAGCCTTGATCATTAAGGAGAGCAGTCTGTCTGCCACTGGTGTACGCAGATCAGGCCGAAAAACGTGCGCTATCTTCAGAGCCTCTGCATCCCAAAGGCGCAAACATCTTTCACCCCAGATGACCACTCGTCCTCCTCTAAATCTGCTGCATACAATCAGCCAGCGCAATCACCTCTCAATCACCCACAGACACACAAGCACCACAACAGAGCACACATCCAGGGAATTTAGAGACAATTGGACTTGACTGGGGCACAACCTCATTTACACAAAGCCACCCAAGAGTCAGACATGTCAGTCTGACTAAAAAGGCTTACTCCACTTTCTAACAAGTCAAGGTGGCTGCGGGCCTCATTCAACACGCGGGCATCAGCCTGAATATAGAAGGTTCTGTCACATTAAATCCTTCTGATATCGTCATCGTGCAATCTTGATCTAGCCGTCAATTCAGGACCTCAGAATAATACACAAAATGTCACGTTTCCTACCACATGATGGCACACTTCAGGCTTTTAGACTTACAGCGATGGTTTAACAAGCTGGAGGGAACTACGACGTACTCAACTAACAGTCAATATCCTCACACCACCTCTTCGGCAATTGCAAGCCATGATTTACAACGTGGCCACCACCTACTGGACTTTTTACTTTCAAATCAATAACGCTCCATGTGCTGCTTTGACTCTGGGCTCTTCATTACAAGCCGAGTCATAAACTTGTGCATCAGAGAGGGCCCTCATTTATGCCTGCTGGGACGAGTGGAGCATCTGAAATAATCCCTGACGTGATCACAGTCCCGTCGCTAAATTTATCATGCTTTATGAGATGTACATGACGCTGTCTTTTATCGGCTTTGAGCGGGGTCTCATTTAATTGTCTCTGCAGATTACTCGAAAAATATGCATAGATGATGTGCACTTAACATCACTTGAACACTGTGAATATTCATTGCTGGGCACAGAGTCTTAGCTGGAAAATTCAGAGTCACACAGTGCAACAAGAAGCATATAACCTGCATTTTTCTGATGCTTGACATTAACGTTTAGCAGAACTTCTTTAGCAGCGTATCTTGTAACACGTGTGACATTGGCAGGATCAACATGCACTTGATTCCTCTTAAAGGAGACATTTGCAAAATGGGGGGATCATGTTTCTTTCTTATTGTGGAGCAAGATAATATTATAATGCATTAGTAAATTCTTCATACCTTTGCTGGAGGAAGCCGATGAAGGGGGCAACTCCTGTGCCGGGTCCGACCATTATGAAGGGCACCGACAGGTCAGAGGGAGGCCGAAAGGAGCAGTTGGATCTTAAACTCACATGGATCTAGGGTCAGAGGCCATTAGCAAGCATTTAAAATAATGAGAGTAATTACAACAATGCTGAGAAGCCACTGTGGGCCTACCAATCTATTAATTGATCTGCTTAATATTCTCAGACATACTAATAGGCAAACTCATGAGCTCCAAGTGGAATCCATACAGTCTGCCGTAGGGAGGATTTACTTGCTTTAATTTAAATTAATTCTTTAATTAATCACACACAACTGGCCCAGAGCTTGTTATTTTTTTATGTCTGACACATTAAAATTGAGTTTCCACAGAAGCATAAAACATGTAGGAGGAACAGGTTGATTCCCTAATGCTTCGACTTGTGCAGTTTCATGGAGACACTGCACAATTTTCTGATATTCTGCTCCACACTTGCCTTCAATTTTACTCAAGAACCGCTTGAATTGTTATATTTGAAGGAGAATGGGCAGTCAAGCTCTCTTGGCATTTTTGTCGAAATAAAACAAAGACAAAAGTAGGGATGGAAAAGTAGGGTATAGCAGGATTTAAGCCAAGAGGTGCACATGTATTTTCCTACCTCCATGTAACTGGAGGGTACGCCTATTACAGCCCCTGAACACTTGTACTTGCAAAGATGAGAACTTATCAGCCGAGACCAAGAAATATATCAGCGAAGACCAACAGTTCACAAATTTGCACACTCTAGTTTCAGCTCTCCATTTTCCAGTGGACTCATTACCTTTGGCAGAGCCGGGCTGCTTGAGGATTCAACCTTCCCAGGGAGAACCAGGACAGGATTGATGAGGTCAAACAGCCAACCGGTGCACAAGCCTCGCCTCCCCACAGGCCGCCCAGAGCATGCTGGGAACTCTACTACGTTGAAGACAAAATGCAGCTTTCCTGGGTGCCTAAGACAGGAGCTATAGAGGTGGGACCACAGTGAGTTTGAGATGGAGATAGACAGAGATAGAGAGAAACAACAGTGTTTGAGATTGTGTGTGAAAGGCATACAGCCAGTGACAGCAGGGAGATGAAGTGAAAAATAAAGTGAAATACAGAGAGAAGCAGAGGGAAAATAGAAGGGTACAGAAAGACACAAGCATTACGAGGGAGGATAAATTCTCAAGGACTGACAACAGCAACGCTCCCACAAATGATTCAAACAAACCACAAGTAGCAAGATATTTGAAGCCAATCACAAATATGGATATGACATTGAAATATGCTAAATGATGATCTACACCAGTGGTTTTACACCTTCAGTGTCTGATGTGCTTCGACAGCCCTGTCAGATGAGCTTGACCTTAAGATGCCCTGCATCAACACCACCCATCTGGATTTTAAACTGGGCGTTAATAAACAGCATTAATTACATGAAAGTAAACATTGTTAACATCTTTTCAAACACTGGAAGTGTCGATGTTTAGGTTTGTTTGTTCAAGCTTGCATTTGTACCACTACCACATGGGACTGGCAGAGGTTGGATGTTATACCGTACTTTTAGCTACTGCTCAGCCTTTATATTAAACTAACCATTTTAATCATTTATCCATTTCTTCAATTCCTTCTATTTTACCCATTTATGTTACTTTTAGGTAGGTTTTAGTAATCAAATTAAGCTATTTTAACCATTTGACATTTGTTTAAACCATTCATCCATTACTTTTACCTAACTGCTTTGATTTCTGTTTGCGATTTTAAAAAAATCAGTCACAGCAGGTGTTAAAACTGGCCACTGATTGAGGGAAGGTATCATGGAGGCAGCCTATTATAGCCGATGGCTTATTATACAGAGCCTATACTAAAGATTAACATCACACTAATTTGTAATCGCATCAAATCATAATTTCTTTTTTTTTTTTCAAATTAGTTGAGCTATTCCACAATTTTTTCACATAACTCGTAGCAACTACAGAAGTGCCCCCTGGGAAAAAGTACCCTAGTTAGGAATAACAGATCTACATGAACACCTGCTTCATTCAAGAGTACGAAATACAGCTAAGGGTGTGGAAAAAATAACTGTGTCTGTCATGCTTCAAAAGGACTGCCTCTCCCTCTCCTCCATTCCAGTCTTCACTGCCGGCTGAAGAACTCTCACGCTCCCTCATCCTTCACTCTCCAGTTCCTGTGGGCCACTGGAGACCTCTATTGACCACAGCATCAATAATGCAGGCCTCTAATGTCTCTGCACCATCTGATAAACTACAGCCACCATCTCTCCTGTCCGTCCCCTGTCTCCACACACACACACACACACACAGCTAAGTGAGGGACTAATGAGTGGAGCGGAGAAGTTTTGACATTGCATTAGATGTTGCTGTTCCACATGAGCTTTAAAGCAAACCTAATGGGAAGAGCAAATCAATGACAGGCTAAGTGAGGCAAAAAGACGAGACATTTGAGCCTAAACTAAGCACAGCTAGCTTTAGGCTACACAATGTTTACAGTCCATTCATTTGTGCATGCTTTTTTTCCACCTATCATTGAGCTTATTGGGGAATCACATCTACATATCCCCAAACAAAAATACACATAACGTGGACTACAATGTTCAGAACTGATTAAGAGAATCCATAACAAATTTTGGACAGACACGCATAAATACAGAAATAATAATAATTACAGCTGTATAGTCTTTTTTATTATGAATTCAGGTAATCTGTTTCTTTTTAAAATAGTTTCCAAATGCCTCCAAAACGTTCATATGAGAATGCTACACTTTATATTATTCATGGTGCTTCCCTTTGATGTTATAATAGATCCTATCTAATGTCAGATACTTTGAAAGCTCAATCCACCAAGAGAGTTGGCAAAATAGCAGATCTCCAGTGGAAAGCAATGCATTTCCTAGCTGCCAATAGTGCAGGATCAATATATATTAAATCATGTGAACTCGACTGTCTTGTCTCGTATTACCTAATAGGCAAAGTTGAAGATTAAACAATATATCATTAAGGGGTGCACAGGGATAAAATATCAATAACAGATTTCCAAAATGAAGTTAGAGGGTTACAAGACTAAAATATATACATAAAACTACCTTTTTTTATCTTACGACAGCACATTAAAATGACAGTTAATGTCATGCATCTTCTCTGAGGTATAATTCATCTTATGTAGCATCGTAAAAAAGAGCTTGAGTCGTACATTATATGGACATTTATGAAATTTGGGACAAAAACGTATCCAATTTTTGTAGATTTCTATTTGGCGAGTACATCATCATTGAAACCCAACTTTGTGCAGATTTTCTGATGGCTTTGTGATAAACGATATGTGATTGTGAGAAATATTCTCTCTTCCCCATTATTAATAATGCAATCAAGTTTGAAAGAAGACGGCTACGTGAGAGGCCCCTGAGTAGAATTAATCAGGGCTAAAATATCTCAACAAATGAGCAGAAGGGAGGTCGTGTTTCTGTCTCTGTTTTGAATGTGATAAAAGAGCTGCAGCTTCAAATAAATACCATAAAAATCAAATGTCATCACAATTACAAAAAAAAAAAAGATCAGAAAGGAGAGCTTGTCAATTCACAGTTTGTTGCAGCCATTTCTATATAACCAAACACTGTTTCGATCAGTTTTTGTGGAATTTCTTAATGTATTCTTATTGTGCAGCTTGGAAACACCAAGAGACATACATACTAAGATACTTAGCATTCCAAATGGATGATATAAGAGCGCAATTGTGTACAATTTCATGCAATACTAAATCCAAGGTCCATTCTTATTTTTCTGTCATCTTACCTGGCTGCTGAATAAGGCCTGGGCTGCAGTTTCGGCACATGCTCTGAAAGGCAAGCACAGCTGTCAATCATGCTGCTGTATCACTAAGATTGAGTTACACAGACACCCATGACAGAGAGGAGACAAAATAAGTGAAAGTCATCTCGGTCCATTGAGACGTTTTACCTACCAATCTATCCTCAGTAACCCCCACCCAGGTTACAGTCTTGTTTCTAGGACACACTTCTATATTTATGAAATTACAAACTCAGGGTTATGGAATCCCAAGTGTCCAGATGTGGAGCCAGTAGGAAACAGATTGCTTATGCAGTCCTTATTTCAATGCCAGCCACGAAGGTGCCCTCTTTTGGGTAATATGTAGTGTGAGCTGCATCCATAAGAATATGTCAGGGAAATCAGGATAACTTATAAGAGTTCATAAGAGATACCTTTTCACCCTGAACCACCGAGATTTGGCCGTTCGCTCTGCTAGGACTTATACGTAGTATAAGTAGGCAAAAAGAGTGATTGAGAGTTGTGTGATGTGCCTGCTATGTACTCCCTTACATTTTATTTGTATCTCAGTGATAGATGAACCTCAAAAAGCAAAAGCTGCACCATACGTACCAGCTGAGGCCTTACAATAACACATTTTTCTGCTAAATTGCTTGGAAAGACAAACAGCTGGACTAAATCTGCTCTCTCCTCTCTTTCTGGGCTTCTCTGACATCTAAACAGCTCAGGGTGTTAGCAAGACAGCTCCGCACTTTGACATCCATTTCATCTCTTTGAGCTGAGGTTGTTTTTTTTGTTTTTTTAATGGCTATGCATGAAACACTTAAAGTAAGTTTGAAAGACGGTTTTGAACAAAAACACTGGCCTTGCCCAAACAACATCCTTCATCCAGATTCCCAGATGCCAAAAGGCAAAAAGACATACGGACTGACCAAAACTGTTTACATTTAGGATGTTAAAATATGGAAAAGATTAGGAAAATTATGTTGTTTATAATTTATCTAGATAGTGAAGATCCTTATGTGCCAGTTGGGACCTGGTGCTTTATCACTAAATGTTAAGGCCGTATGTAAGAAGAAAAATTTGTTTGATTTTGTTTTTGACTATTCACTTACAAAACAATTAAGGTAGCCAGGTACTCCAAGAAAGCCTGGAAATTGAGGAAAAAAGGCCTTTAAGAAACTTTTCTTTCTTTCTTTCTTTCTTAGGGTTAGGGTATTTAGGTACAGCGGGCCGTCCACCAATCAGAAGATCAGCGGAAGAACACGGCTCCCCCAGTCCGCATGTCAAAGCGTCCTTAGGCAAGACGCTGAGCCCCAGATTTCTCCCGAACAAAAAAAATCGCCACAGAAGCACAGCGTAGGAGTGTGAATATTGTGTGAATGAACAGCCTCCTTCACTCCGATTAGACGCCTCCTGTTCAATTGACATGTGAATAGGTGAATGTAAATGTAAAATTAAAGCGCTTTGAGTGGCGGAAAAAGACTAGAAAGACTGACCTATAGAAGTACAGCCTGCTATTCTGTATAAGTTTTCCACCAAAACATGCCATTTGCAAGAATATAGAGGATGAATATATAATGTATTACCAATGTTTTGGGGGTTTTTGTCTACATATTAGTGGAAAATGTATTAGTGTTCAGTGGGGTGTACACCTAACCATTATTTTCATTCCAGATTAATCTGTTGATAAAATTTCTTTTTTTAAAAACTATGAAAAATACAGATTATTGTTTTCCACAGCCAAATAAATGTCTTCAAATTGCTTGTTTATTCAAACAACACAAAGATATCCCATTAACTATGATGGTAAACATTTGAAAAGCTTCCACCAGAGAATGGTTGTAAAATGACTAAAATGATTAATCGGTTCACAAAATAGTTGCTGATGAATGGTCTGTCAATTTCTGTAGTTTTATTTTTGATGTTAGATACATGGTGGTATCTTTGGCCCAGTGAGGAGAACTTTTATGTGGAAAATTCAAATGTTTAGACATGAAGGCCCAGAACGTATTAATGAATGGAGGGCAGGCACGTTTACAAGGAGAGCCAAGATTACACACCGGCCTTGCTTTGTTATTTATAATCAATATGCTTGTGCTGCAGATGCAACTCACAGTAAGACCTTTGTAAATAAATCTTAAGAATTAAATAGGACTAAGCTGCAATGCAGTCGATGAAAAAAATAATATTTCTCATAAAAGAGCAGTAAGTAAGAAACCTTCTAAGGGCAAAATCTCATCACATACAACATATCCTGCAATCCCTCCCACCAGTGGAAACACACATCTCTCCATTAGACGGTGTATCATGTACCTTAACACAATCCTCTGCAGCTGCACAGTGCTCGAGTTCCTGCCTTTCTATCACAGAGTTGACAGCACACGTCCGAAACAGAGGACAATCAATCCATCATCTAACATCACTGCACCATGATGATACCACTGGTAGATACAAAGGATATATCACCTTTAAAACCTCTGGGTACAAGGCTTTTTCTTGCTGCAGTGAGTGGCTGGAATCTTAAAATTATGCACCTTTTTTTTTTTTTTTTATAAAAAAAAGGTCTGTGTTCCAAAAAATACAGTCCCAGGGTCCTCTATATGTTTTCATAAATGATCATTTTCAGAGGTATCATCGATCATACTGCACAATATAATCTATTCCATCTCAAAAGTCTCTCTGCACCACAATTTATATGCAGAGGTACCATTTTAGTGGGAAAAAATGAGATAGCCATGTGGTTGAACATAAAAGTTATACTTCTTAAGATATATGGACAGTTTCTTTGGCTGCAGACAGAAATAGGGGAGAATTAGGGAGGTTGTTAGCATTAAAGCATTAAGAGGAATTCTCCTTGGGATGATTATTTCTTTTTTTTAACACCCTACAAATGCTAATTCTAAGCTACTTCCGAGAAAAGGACCTGCAAGCTCATGGTTTTCCAAAACCGTTTAAAAGTTTTTCCTGACACTTTATTATATCTCAAATGAATACAGAAGGAATTATGTGTGATATGCAGTGTGTTCTCTGTGATCAGGAAACTTCATTTTGGAAGAGATAAGGGACACCAGCCTTTTGGGATTCTTTAGTTTACTTAAGTTTGCTTTACTGTCTTCCACAGTTCATAATCGCACTAAAAGAATAAAAAAATAAAAAATAAATAAAACTGCACCCTGATATGATTTCATTCAAGCCGTGCAGTAAAGTAAATTGAAAAAGATGCTTATGGACAGCATTCAGCTCCCTGGGGCTATGACCCCAAAGTTTCCATCTGACACGCTATGTGAAACAACAGACCATGTAACAAGAGAGCTGACTCTGGGAAGCGGGTATCTTTCTCAATTTATACCCAGCATTTACTTTTATACCCAGCCTGCACTTTGCCAAAGACATCTGGGCTTAGACACATCTCTCCTCATTATTTATAGTTAGTGTACAACAGCATAAACTCTGATCAGCAAACGCATCCCCTTTGGTCGGGGTAATGAACCACAAACAGTGCAAAAATGCAGCAGTGTACTTTAACAGTGACACAATGAGTCAGAGCTGACCATTAACCTATGATCCAAACTGACCCTGCCTGCTTGTGTCCTTGCAAATCTCAGTGGCTCACCAGTAAACGGCCCCCTCTCCCCTAAATAACAGCTGTTGCCCTGAAGGGCCTCCAACACCACATTTTTCACAAGGGCACAATTGTCGCGATTCCCAATTTCTGCATCAGTTCACCACTGAAAAAAAAACAAAAAGGTGCTAGGCTTGGCAAGTGGGACAAAAATAACTGACACTGGGCTCTCAAGAGCTGTGACACAGCTGTTTTAGAGGACAACTCAACTTGTATGTAAAGCTGTAGCCAACTCATTTCACTGTCTGGTAAGTTTCAGTCAAAACTTATTAGATCTATACCGAATGACCGGCCAACTATCTTAATGAGCTGAGAGAAAATGTTAGTTTTTTACCTACAGTTTGCTCAAAGGGTCAAAGGATAGATGGCCAACAGCAGCTCAAAATGATCAATATTATTAGGAGGGAAGGAAATAATGAATAAACTGGGAAAATATTGCTTGACTTGCAGCTACAATCCTGCCTTTACATTCTCAGAAACTGTAACACAAAAACCATATTGAGGACAAATGTACTTAAAATGAGACAAAGAAATGAGTGTTGATCCTTTGGGGAGCCCTCTGATGTACTTGGTCTGACCATTCTGTATAATTAAATGCTCTAACAGAATCAGCCTTGAGACCTTTACTGGGGCTACAGTGCCCCCTACTGGACGATAATTATCCAGCCACAGACCAAAATACCTGATGGGCTTAACATAAGCCTAGTGTCTTTTCAAAAGTGAAATAAATAGTTCTTAGGTCATTTATTCCGCTGATATTTTGTACAGGTGCAGTCTAAAACCCAATCTCAGGTAAATCACTGCAGTTCCCCCATTTGCTTCAGGCAACATGAAAACCTTCATTCAATTAAACCTGCATCTAATAATAATAACAAACTAACAAACTGAAAAACATGAAAAACAGACTAATATTCTGTCATATCATTTTAACTTAACTGGATAAATGCTCCACATTAAATGTATCTATGTGCTATGTGACATGAAGATAAAAGGTAAAAATTATAAAGAATAAATGTGAAACTTTGTGCTTTAAAGTGGTTCTCATGGAAATTACAGTTTTTGCCCAATAACCCTGATAATTATGGACTAAGAGAATTTTGGACCTTTGGAGTGAGTGAGTGAGTGAGTGAGTGAGTGAGATAACGGCAGGCACTCTGACCTATGAGGAGGCTGAGAGGAGGCGAGCAGGATGGGAAGGCCGTGAGCAGCTCCAAAACACAGAGACTCTGGTCTCTCACATGCAGGTTGTAGTCTGCGGCGCCTTGTTTACTGCACAGCTCCTGCAGTCTCCTCCTCTGCACACTGTCCCCTGTATGCTCCACCAGCGCTCGGAGAAACGCCTGAGGAAGACGGATAGAAATTTGACTGAAAAAATCATGACCATCACTGCTGACGGAGGTGCAGAACAGCAACCTTCATCAGCAGCTACGGTTGTGATTTTTTCCCCCACGTTTTTCTGACTTAGGTTTACATTCACAACTGTAAAAAGAGGTACTTGATACACTTTGTAACACTGCAGTAGAGCAAACTTTAAATGCCGCAATGCACACTGGCCATATAAAAGGGAACTGTAGGTTTTCTAACTAAATGAAAACCCTGGAGAAGACCTTGATATCAGTATTCTAGTATTTTCTAAGATACTGAGAAACCAGCAGACATCCTTTGACTCAAATTCATCAAAATCAACGAATGCAAACAAATTAATGTGTTAACTTGCAAATTGCCAGCTGCTGTACAACTGCTATTGCATAAATTATTAATAATATTTAATCTTTCTGTGGGCTTTGATGTAAATTACAGGATTAAAAGGATCATGAGGAAATATTGAAATGCAGCTCCTGAACAACTTTCGGAGTGATTTTACTTTATTCTGCAGAAATTAATCACCCTGATACAGTAATCACAACTTCTGAATATTTATCATGCCTAAGTGGTTTGTATAATTTCAGTGATTCATTATAGTTTGTGAGTGCATGTATGGAGAGATTAGTGCCACGTTCTTGTAGCTCCCACTGGAAGAATTATTATCCCATCCTCCGATCCATCTAGTAGCACTTCACCACAATTTAACTAGTGTCAAAAAATAGTGGCCGTGTCTGGCACAGCCTCTGGATAGCTTCAGTAATAACATTCACAGTTGTCTCAGTAGAACTAGCGAGCCAATATATCTTTCTGTATTTGATGCTGTTATGTGTATTATTGGGAATTGTTCTGAGTGAGAGGCTGAGGCGATTGTCTTTCACTATCCTAAAAATCATGGAGTATAAAGATTATAGGTGTTGTAAATGCTTTAGTATAACAGATTAACTGCTTGCATTACACAGAAAGGGGTCATAAAATAAAACTCTTACTGCCTTGTAAGTGTGTAGTAACCGTTTGACCTGAAACAGTCAATTTTTGTGCAGGAATTTCATAACATAGAGGAGAAACAGACTGAGCACACGTCTTATATCGAGCAGGGAACTGATCTGATGGTAGCATATCAGTTAGGATGCTTTATATCAGTCTGACACATTTTCTATTTGATTTGGACAGTTCAGAAGCTTTCCTGATAAAATCAGAGCAGAAATTTGAATGCACCCTTCCTTAATGTCTCTTAATCCATCATACTAACAAAGTAATATCTTATTGAATACATTTTTTTTATATATATATTTTAAAACAAAACAGAGCCTGTTTCTAAAAGATAATTTGTATGCAGTGACTATAAGGGGTACTGTGTTGTAATGGCTGTGAAATTTTTGCTTCAAGTGATTCTGAGAGTTGAGTAACACTTACAATGTTGTATTTATTAGGAAGCAAGTGGATTATTGCAATACTGACATTTTACAAATTGTCTTCCTTTTGTTATCCAGTGTGTTATTTACAAAGAACTGAAAACTACTGATGCAATTCATTGCGGAGGGAAATTAATGGTTTTCATTTTGGTTAGAACATAATGTTTCTATTACATCAAAAATCTAACTTGCATAGTAACTATAAGGATGACAGTGTAATTTTGTAGAAGTCAGCTACTGTCACTACAGTAATAGCAGAGAGAATAGAGAATCAGGTGAAATTCATGCAGGCTGCATCCTCAGCCAAAGGTTAGCCGCTGCCGAAGCTCAAAACTGTGGCCATTTTACATTTCATCAACTTTTATCATTATTTCAGCCAGGGATCTGCACTTCATAATTCAGTCTTGCCTGAACTTATTTTGTGTCCAGGCCGTGTCCTAACAGACTATTTAAGTACCCGTACGCCAGTTCAGTAAGTACAGCATTGAAAAATAAATGGGAACATCCATGTCAAAATATAATTACACATCTTCCTGAAATACAGTACACTTTTCTCTGAGCTTTGACAACAGATACAGAAGCAGTGTGCTCTAGCTAAGGAAAACATGGCACTTAAAAAGATGTCTTCCCCCTTATTATGCTGATAGACCAAAAACAGCAGGGAGGATGTCACATCACAAAGCAGCTTTGCCAATACAGTTTATAAAGTGAGTCGATGCAGAGCAAAGTGTGGACATATAGTACCTTCTTAGGAACACTTCTGATCTCCAGACACCATGTGAGCAGGTACAGCAGAGAAATGTTCTGGGGGGTGTGGGGTGGCACTTGGGCACCTACAACCAGGGAGGAAAGAACATGTGAGAATTGTCATGACAGGGTAGATAGGTCTGTCACAAACATAAGAAGCTTGCATGTTAAAATGATCCAACAGGAGCACTTTACCTTTCTTCTTTGTGTCTTTGCGTACAGAGATGTGTACTCGGTGGTTCCTCTGGTCATAAAGGCCCAATCTGTGGAGCATGTCCTCCACCTCAGAGGCCCTGTTTGGGCAGAACACATCAAACGAATCCCCTGGCTGATGGGTCATCATCGGGTAATCCTAAAAACGAATGAAAGAGAAGCATCTTGAATTCAGACTGCTTTCAAAAAATATCTCTATTCATACTGAGGGTTTAGAAAAATGTCAAAAATGAAGATTGTTCTGTCAAGCTTACAGAGATGTCCAGCTCTAAGAGAAGGGCCATCTTGACTGAATCTCCTCTGGTCAGCTGAACTACCCTGGATATGGGAACCTCATGAAGAGTGTCTTTATTTGACGGGCTAACAATCTGAAAGAAAATACTTATGAGATGAAGGGTGAAATATGGCAGAAGTACCGCTTTTATCAGAAGTGTCTTCCTCACCTGTTCAATAGTGTCCACTTCCTGGAGACAGACATCCAGGTAGGGAGGAGGCAGAGCAGGAACATTTAGAGAGGACTCAGACAGCGGTGGCAGGGAGTGTGTCAGTGAGGCTGCCAATTCAACATGGGGAACTCCAGCATCCCCGCTCTGTGTCTCCGGTGATGATGTAGAAACACTGGCAGTACCACTAGACTCAGACGCCAACCCGGGGCTCCCTGCAGGAGCAGCTGGCCTGAGATCAGAAACAGCAGCATGTGTGGCAGGAGCTGATGATGAAGCAGCCGATGCAAATTTGGAGACAGTTTCTACGGATGCTCTGACTGACTCGAAGTTCTGCCGATCAGTGATGCTTAAGAGGTTTAGTTGGACATCTGGTATTGATGAATCAGGAGTTTCCTTTGGTGAATCCCCTGCTCCCCCTTGCAGGTAACCAGTCGTATCAGAAGCCATTTTTGATAAGGCTCCTTTGACTGCTTTCCACAGTCCTTCAAGCCAGGGGTCCACAACCTCCTCCAGCCTGGACAGAGCAAAGCCCCCAAAAAGCAGAAGAGAAAGAAAGTGGGGAGGTTAAGACCAAACGCTGAAAGTTGGATGTCTATACTTAATTTCTCTGCAGAACTTACCCTACACCATCATCTGCATAACCCGTCGCATAAAATTGTTTGGCTCCAAGTTCCTGTAGACGACGCTCAATTGTCTTCCCACAGTTGCAGAAATTTGCATAATTTGTGTCTCCTAAAGCTGTAGAGCAGACAGAGGAAAACAGATGAAGATTTCTCAAGCCAGCAACTATTCAGGAAAAGTAAACACTGTGCAATGCTCTGCATTGTAATGATTTACACAAATGTGTTTTGCAAATCGAGTTCCAATATTGACAAATGAGCTGCAAAAAGAGCTACTTCAGACCTGTATATCTGAATTTACCTAAAAGTGCATAGCGAAGGTGTTTATAGTGGTCATTGGAGAGGGTCTTCTTCTTGATGCGCTTTACAAATTGGTGGGCATTGTCTGGCGGCTCCCCATCTCCAGTAGTAGACACAATAAAGACCACTGGGGCAGTCTCCATCTCCAAATTGTACTGGAACCAGTTATGTGATAAATCAGTGACTGGTGTTTCCACTAAAAAGTGTGAATACACATTACAATAATATCCCCAAAATCATGACCAAGACATTATTTATGTGCTATTGTGTGTCAGTAGCCATACAGTGGAAGAAGGGCTTAAACAGCAGGGGCAGCAATATGAAAACAGCTACCTTTTCAGTGTGGTTTAAGCAGCTGAGCTCAGCAGCCAGTCCCTGCTCCTCCGCCACCTCAGCTACCCCCTCTGCTAAGGACTGGGCTTGGCCCTTCTGAGACCCGTACAGGACCACGAACCGAGGCTTCGCTTCACAGGGCATGCTGGAGAGTCCAGGAAAACATGGTGAAAATTTTGACAGGTAACAGGTTCTAACAGACCGTAACGCAACTACCCTGAACGCCACCATAAAGTACCCGGACGTTACGTAATTTTTTTGGACGTTGCCAATATTACAGTCCACGTGTTTTCGAGCGTGGTTTCTTATCTATAACGTAAAAAAAAAATACACATCATGAAGGCTGCAGAGTTACATGTTTTGGCTACATTTTAGTATTAAATGACAATTGACACACGGGAAACAAGCCCTGGTGCCATTCCCGGACTATGTATTTTCTCTAAACCTGTTTAAAACGATACACATACACTTGAATATCACAAGAAGCAGCTACAAAGGCGTTGTGAAGGTCTCGGAAGATATATTTTGTACCTTTTTTAAACAGTTGTGGATATACAGTCCAGTATTTCCCATGGAATGTTGTCATCACTGGAATTCACGCGAGATCAGAGCAACCCGACTAGACGTGATCGGAAGAAACCACCTTACAAAAAATATGTTTTCAGTTTCTCCCGAGAGATTTCTGCCATAAATAAACTTGTATTTATGTTTGGGAATCATTTTGTAACCGATTGTTCAATTATGTGTTGTCACTCTGCGTAAAAAGCAGGTTTAAACGTGTAATAAGACACACTTAACTCTACTTGGTTCCGCCCTCCCCGCCTGTGGAGCCTTCCAGAAGTCGCCGGCAGATCCGTGCGGCTTGCAGCTAAGCCACACTCCAGTTAGCATCGTTAAAAACTCTTCATTTTATCCACTGAACACTTACTAAGTGTCCACATCTCTCAGTCAACATGTCCGCTTTGGGGACTCTGGCTTTCGATGAATATGGGAGGCCTTTCATCATCATTAAAGACCAGGACAAAAAGACTCGGCTATCGGGCATTGACGCATTGAAGGTACAATGGGCTAGCTAGCGGCGCACGTTGGTTAGCAGTTTACTGATTTGCAATTACTTGCGTGAGTGTGGACACGTCTAACCGACACAATATGTGTTTATATAGAAGGTAATTGTGACCAAGCATGCGCCCAACTGCCAAGCTAAGTTGTTTGTACAATTGCAACAGGATAGCTCTTAGCCAAATAATTAGCTAGTCATGCTAACATTGAGGCCCATGTGCTTTCAGCCGGTGGGTGTTGCTCCACAGGGCTGTGCCCAAAATGGTCATTATGGATGTGCATCACTTCCATGTTAAAGTTTAAACTCTTTCAGTTTAGATGTAAAGAGTAAAACATTACCCGTGGTGTGAGCTTAAATGGAAATGTTTGTGTTTTGCAGTCTCACATTATGGCAGCCAAGGCTGTTGCGTCAACGCTTAAAACATCTTTGGGACCCAATGGTGAGTATAAATCACCACACTGCGCTCACATCTGACCTCCTGTCAAATCATTTGAGAAGACATGATACGTGCGAAGATTCTGAGCTTCTGTGTAACTAAAGTAAATTTTAATGTGATTATTTGTAAAATTGTATCCTTCTCACATACAGTTGTGACAGTTATGATAATCTTATAGCCAAGATCATACATACATCATACATGTATCTTATCCTGAACTATTTCTTTCTCATTTTTGCATCCAGGTCTTGACAAGATGATGGTTGACAGGGATGGAGAGGTGACCGTGACCAACGATGGGGCCACTATTCTCAGCATGATGGATGTGGACCACCAGATTGCCAAACTTATGGTGGAGCTTTCCAAATCCCAGGATGATGAGATTGGCGATGGAACCACTGGAGTTGTTGGTACGGCAAAGGGAGATTAGGGAGCTAGGGGAATTTTTATTGGTTGCAAATCTGGATTTATACCGTTCCACTGGGCAATCTGGTAGTCCTAATGTAGGATTTAGCCTTTTGAAATGACTTTTTGTCAATTCCATGTCATAGATCCAATGATTTAAGGATGTAGCCTTTGTAACTAATACAGTGAAACTATTAAGCATCCTATTTTTCCCCCTTCCTCTTCAGTGCTGGCTGGGGCTCTGCTCGAGCAGGCTGAGCAGCTGCTGGACCGCGGAATCCACCCCATCAGGATCTCTGACGGCTACGACCAAGCCGCACGCATCGCCATCGAGCAGCTGGATAAAATTGCGGAAACATTACCCTGCGATCCCAGCAACACAGAGCCGCTCATTGAGACCGCCATGACAACACTTGGATCCAAAATGTGAGTCTTGGGGACACAACAATGATGATTTGGTTATTATAGTGCTACTTTACAATTAACAGGAACCATCTTGGGTTACTTTACATCTGCTGTCCATTGTGGTTTTGGACATCTTTTTTTGTTTATCTAGGTGAACCTGATACACTGGTACCTAAGCGTATATTTCCATGTGCTCTTTTGACTATTTCACACCTAATATGGAAAACATAAAATTACTAACATGTAACTAATTGGCTGCACATGTTAAGTTCAGATTTTTTGCATTGCAAGGGACAGTTGCAAAGCAATGATTTTATTGTGTTGTGTTGTGTTTATCTTGCATCTTCAAGTTCCACTGTTGTCTTTCAGCATCAACCGGTGCCACAGACAGATGGCGGAGATAGCTGTAAATGCCATCCTCACCGTTGCCGACATGGAGAGGAAGGATGTAGACTTTGAGCTCATCAAGATGGAGGGCAAAGTTGGAGGCAAACTGGAGGACACACAGCTCATCAAGGGAGTCATAGTTGACAAGGAGTTCAGCCATCCTCAGATGCCCAAGGTACAAACGTTCACTTTGAGATGATTTTATCTGCTCTGACTGTAATTTAATCTTTGATCGCATGGAATCAAATAAGTGACAGTGAATGAGGACAAATAAAAGGCTTGTGTCTGACATAACAGTCACAAAACATTTTAGCATGACTTACTGAAAGCATGCTTTGTGGAGAGATTGTGGAAAAGGTGAAAATTAAAAAGCTAAATGTAGACAGCACTGTTTAAGTTACAGCTTATAAGGACACTGTCATTTGCTTCTTAGTGCTGCAGCCAAACAATACAGCTTATTTGTCCTTTGGTGTGACCAAGAGTAAGATAATGTAATGTTGTAAGATAATGCTGCTAATAATTATTCTTTATCCCCTCTCAGGTTCTGAAAGATGTTAAAATTGCTATCCTCACCTGCCCATTTGAGCCCCCTAAGCCCAAAACCAAGCATAAGTTGGATGTGACCTCTGTGGAAGACTACAAAGCCCTGCAGAAATACGAAAAGGACAAGTTTGAGGAGATGATCCAACAGGTTAGTACTGCAGCATCTAAAGTACAAGAAACTGAATTCTTAATATCTACATTGGCACAAGTGATTTATCTTAAAATGTGAACTCACATTTCTGTTTTAGGTCAAAAGCAATGGTGCTAACTTGGCCATCTGCCAGTGGGGCTTTGATGATGAGGCCAACCACCTCCTGCTGCAGACTGAGCTGCCGGCTGTGCGTTGGGTCGGAGGGCCAGAGATCGAGGTGAGTGCCTTATGATAGAAATACTTGAAGTGAAGTTACTCTGGAACAAAATGTCTTCATGTCCTGTGTCATTTTGATCAGTCATGTAATCATGTTTTAATGCTACGATGTGCTGTGTTGAGTAAAATGTTGAAATGTTACTGTGCTGCTCGTGTATTATCCGGTGTTAATTGTGTTTTCTCTGCAGTTGATTGCCATAGCCACAGGAGGCCGCATCGTGCCACGGTTCTGTGAGTTGACACCAGAGAAGCTTGGCACAGCTGGTGTGGTGAAGGAGATCTCCTTTGGCACTACAAAGGATCGCATGTTGGTTATCCAGGAGTGCAAAAACACGAGGGCCGTGACCATTTTCATCCGTGGAGGCAACAAAATGGTAAGCACAAATGTGACCTTTGCTCCATGCTGAGTTATCAAATGTTAATCTATTCCAGTTGGTTCACCTTTTATTACATCTGTCATCAGATCATTGAAGAGGCCAAGCGTGCTCTCCATGATGCTCTGTGTGTAATTCGCAATCTGGTCAAAGACAACCGTATTGTGTATGGAGGAGGAGCCTCAGAGATTGCATGTGCTCTGGCTGTCAACCAGGCAGCAGATAAGGTAAGGAGCAGCTGAACTGAGAAAAACTAAGTAGAATTACAATGATTGTGTCTCTGACTGACTCACTAATAAGATGCTGTTTCTCTTGCTGCTCTGATAATCTTTAATGCCCCTCTCCTTTCTAGTGCCCATCATTGGAGCAGTATGCCATGAGGTCGTTTGCCGATGCTATGGAAGTAATCCCAATGGCGCTGGCCGAGAACAGCGGGCTGAACCCCATTCAGACCATGACAGAGGTCAGAGCCAGACAGGTCAGAGAGGCCAACTCCTTCCTCGGCATCGACTGTCTGCACAACAACACCAATGGTGAGGAACCAAACTGTCTGCCTACGCTGCACTGTAACATCAAAGCTACATGGCTTGATCTTGAATGGCTTTTTTTGTTTTGCTCCTACAGACATGAAGCAGCAGCATGTGGTCGAGACCCTGATCGGCAAGAAGCAGCAGATCTTGCTGGCCACTCAGGTCGTCAAGATGATCCTGAAGATTGACGACATCCGAAGCCCGGGAGAGACCGAGGACTGAAAGCTTCCTGGAACGCTTTAAGATTTCTGAGCTGAGGTTTTAGGCACTTCCCAGAGCACCATGTCCAAACCGCACTGCATAATGCTATTTATCATTTGACACAAAATGTTCAAGCTGTTGTCGTATCAAAAGTCACCATTAAAATGTTGGTCCGTTGAAGCTTCCAGACTCTGTAGTTCTGATTTTAAGCCCCCAGTATCGAACCTGAACATCCTTGATCTTTATTTGTAAGTTCTGTCCCATGTACATTATGTCATATAAAACTTGCGAATTTACACGAAGTCAGCAAAAATGTAATCCACATACTACTTTTTACTCTCACATTAACAAGACTGCATTATTTTTGAAAAAGTGCTAAATAATTTTGGCTCCACAATTAAAATAAATTCTACAAGATTAAATTCAAAAACAAGACTGGAATGCCACCAAACTAAAATTACTAGGCACATTCATCGCCCTCATCTCTGTAAATAGCATCTCTACATTTTCCATTTGATTTTTTTTCCAGTTCTCATTCTGTCTTTATGAAAGCTGTCTGTGCTGATGCATCTGACCTCCTCATTCACATGTATTTTTTGAGCCAGTTGAGCATGTCTGTCCTGGCCTCCTGGATGCTGGGTTTGTCCGTGGGGTTGATGTCTTCTCTTTTGCGGTGGACAAACCCATGAGTCTGACCAGGAAAGATCTTCACCTGGTAATCCACGGTGCATTTCTCCTTTAGTTTGGCTTCAAGGACGCTCACCTGAAGGGCAAAGGGATATGACCACACTAGGGCTGCAACGAACAATTATTGTCATTAGTGATTAATCTGCTGATTATTTTCTTGATTATTTCTTTGGTCTCTAAAATGTGACGCCTTCCAATGTGTCGATCAGTGGTCCTAAACCCAAAGATATTCAAATTACAATGATATAAAGAGGAGGAAAGCAGGAATTCAGCACAATTAGAGCTAGTTTCAGCACTAAAACACGGGTTGTGGTTACATGGTAGTGAAACTGACAAAAACTTTCATTGCTGGTGTATTTAACATAAGACAGACATATGGACGTTGTTACAGGAACACCAATCGGTGTTCAAATACCAGAGTGAAGCATCTACCTGTAAAGTATGTTAATTAAAGTTACTAAATCGATGCGTACTAACCTGGTCCAGTGGGATAACCTCATCTTTCTCCCCAAAGATGAAGAGTGTCGGACTCTTCAACTCATACCGGTCCTCTCTTTCACGGATTATCCCTGCGCAGCATAACATAAGATTTCAAAATATTAACATCTGTAAACAAGGACATCTGATGTGTAATACTGTAACTGAAGTAAGAGGACACAGATGACGTGATGTCAGCTGTGACATACCATAGACAGACACTCCAGCTTTGACCTCTGGATATTGCAGGGCGAGGTAATGAGTGGCCACCCCTCCCCAGCAGAAGCCCACTGCTCCGATGTGTTTGGCCCCACACTGCTCCTTCAGGAACCTCAGCACCACCTCCACCTCCCTAGGGAAGGAGATACCATGACTAACAAATATGTCCAACTACCTCATACAGGGAGAAGACTGTGAATAAGCTTTAAGTTACTTGTTAATGTTTGTGGGCTTTTTGTCTTCCAGCCACTCCTGAAATGTGGACCAGTCATGTGATGGACTCCAGGGCTCCTTTCCAACATAGAAGTCTGGACAAACTGCACTGCTCAGAGCAAAACAATGGCAGCAGAAATCACTGTGAAGGCCTAAGTGGCCAACATGAACCAACAGATTTAAAAGCTTGTGGGTAAAAAACAATAACTAAGCTCAGTTTAAGAAGCACGCCTGCATATGCACATTGATTCTGACTCACGTGTATCCATTAGCAGCCAGCAGATCAGCCATGTATCTTGTGTTGGGAAGCTGCCACCCATAGATGTCCTGTATGACAATGATGGCCTTGTCAGATGCAGAGGGTGGTTTCACTACATAAGCTTTAATGTGCTCGATCTGGACCTCCTGGCCGAGCCCTCCATAGTCCATCCGATCACCTATATCACAGGGGCATGGCGAGGCCTCGTTTGCCATCTGCTGACAGACAGACAGACAGGAACAGGCAGATAGAGAGTCAGCAGGGTGAATTTGGCCCCGGAGTCGTTTAAATGTGATCATAAAAGCATGTGCGTGACAAAATGGCAAAGCGCTTTGCACAAATAGCTCGAACCTTTTCCTGTGTCTCCACTGAGCATCGAATAAAAACATGTGAACATCAGTTTGCACGGGTCAGAGACATACCGTGTTGTTTTCTGACTGAAGTGTTTTGAAGGGCTCCAAAAGTTGCAGTCAGAGTCCAAGTCGGTGGTTGAAAAGCTGGTGTGACTGTGACAGAGAGTGAAATTCCTGCAGTGACTTTCAAAATAAAAGTTAACTATATATTTTATGGTCCTCTCCCAGTTTTTGGTGTTTTATACATATAGGCTAAATACCGAAGTCACTTCCGGTGCTCTGCTGTATTTCTTTCTGGCTTGATAAAGGACTTTTTACAGCATGTCAGAACGTCAAACAATGACAGAAAACCAACTCCGACTCTGTGTAAATTAACTAACTATGACTATGAGGCCGTGTTTTCCTCCTGGTCGTGTCCCAAAAGGCACCGCTGGGATTCGAACCCAGGATCTCCTGTTTACTAGACAGGCGCTTTAACCAACTAAGCCACGGCGCCACACGGCTCTAAAGGGACAACTCATGGCACCCCATACCTGCTAACTAATTAAGTACTGTATGAAAAGTTTAATAAGATAATTAATGCCATGGTTAATTTGCTAACTTTAGTTTTCCGTTTAGTTTTTCACACGACCTATTCAATGAATAGCTCGATTTAGTAGATAAGTCATACTTGGGGTTAAAGGAGGATGTTAAGAAGTAAAATAAAGTAACATTTAGTAACAATTTAATTGCCAAAGAGAACGAAAGCTTTGCGAAAGGCTGCAGCCAGACACTTGAATCCCAAATTGCGTTTACATTTAATATAATTGTGCAATTTTCATTTAAATTACAATAAATAGACTAGAGAATCATTACGGAAAACATGGAAGTCCAAATCGAGGATTAACATTTTAAGAATCATTGTTTTATTGACGGAAAAAAAAACGAAACCAAGTAATTTCTGCCAAGTTGAGCCGAGTTGAGTGTTCAGGATTTGGATTTGGATCTTTACTCTGGTCTGCATAATGTTCAGAGGTGGAAGTCAAATGTTTCATAAAAGTCACACGTCCAGGTGACACCCTGCAGGTGTCGCTGTTAAACATAGGTGAATATTTAATACTCGCTTACTGGAAGTATCCAAGACTGAGAGGGAAGACATTAACAAGACTTTCTCCAATGTATATTTTAGATGAGTTTATATACTACATTATAATATCATATTTATTAGGGATTTTAAAAATGAAAATATATAATTCATAGCTAACCGTTCAGTAACCACGTGACAGTTGTTATGGAAGTTTCCTGCCGTAAAATGTGACCCGCTGCGGTAAAGTAGGACTGTTGTGACAGGAGCTAGCAGTGGCGTTAGCGCATGCGTTAGCCAGCTCAGCTAGCGATTTGTCTCCCAGGTTTAAACTGTCATTTCAGCAACGCGGAGGATGTAACGACTTTCAAGTTTATTGTCTTACGCTAGAAATACACCGTTGAGATTGAGTCCGATGAACACAGACTGGATGTGAAAGGACACAACGGAGCGAGCGCTGGTGTTCAGTGTGTGGGGAAACCATTTTATGATTGTCAATGCATCCGAGACATAAGGATACACTCGTCTCGCTAGCTTAATTTGGCTAGCTAAGCATTATTGTCCGTGTCGTGGATGGGTTCACGGTACAAGCCTCTCCTGGAAGAAACGGTGACCGGTGCTTAGCAAACAACATGGACACCGCCGAAGAAGGTAAATAGCGTAAAGGCGTCGCTTGTTGCCCTCCGAGCTGAGGAGGTTTAGCAGCACTAGCTTTAAAGTGCATCATCGAGAGCCGACCCTGCTGCTGAGCTGGCCTGCTAGTGGTTAACTTAGCATGCCTAAACAGCCTGTCAGTGTGGTGGAAGCCAAATTCAGGAAAATATAGCGTTGTGTTACTGCAGCCGAGCTCAATATGGGGAGCAGCGACGTGGAGGAGAGCGTAGAAAGGACTAGACGTTACTGGTGATGTCATCAGTCTCCTGATGTATGGCCATAAAACAGCAGAGAGGAATAACTCGCTTAAATCCATGTGTACTACTGATCTAACATTACTCTATTTAATACACATGCTTACTGACATATATCTCAGCCCCACTACTCTCTGTCTGCACCCCTGCGCTTTGCTTTGGCGATGGGTGTCATTCACTCACTCACGTGTTATGTGTTATGTGTGTGTTTGCAGCGGATATTTGTCGTGTGTGCCGCTCTGAGGGGACCCCAGACAAACCCCTGTACCACCCCTGTGTCTGCACTGGCAGTATCAAGTTTATCCACCAGGAATGGTAAGTGCTTCTGGATCTGATTACTGTCACTGTCATTGCTGCCCCCCCTCCCAACCCACCCCCCAGGAAGCTTACTCCCTTTATTCAACATTCACGTGTGCACTAAAAGACCAGTGCGTAACTAGGCTAAGGCTGGACACTGTTAACTTGATGCATTAGTCATTCCAAAGTTCACAGTAACCTCACTCACACTGCTCCAAAAATGAACCTGATGTCTTCATTAGAGTTCCTGTGCACACTTACAATAGAGATCAAATGGGTAGAACTGATCATCAAGGTATTATTCTATCTAGTGCCGTCATATGCATTCATTATAATCTACCATTTCTGAAAGAACACAGCATAAGATTCAGTGTTGCGGCCAGTGCTTTCCCAGGACCTTTTGTTTGCATGCTTATAACATAATGGGATTAATGCAGTACAGTGATTGCTAAGTAACTGGACACCTCGTATAGTTGGACAGTGATGGCTTGATAACAAATGTAATAGAAGAATCGTGAAAGGGTGCAGAACAGGTTTGTCCTCTGTCACATCCAGGCTGCATAGTATCCCGTATTACTGCCATTTGGTGAGGTAGAGGCCCACTGAAAACAATACCAGCCCCTGCAGGTATTTTGGAGATTTTGCTGTGTTCTCATCTCTCCTGTGTGTGAGCATCACTGGTCAGGTGCATGGAAATCCCCAGGCAGAAGCAAAGGCCCGGCCTGGATTGTTCTGTGGTAATTGTTGAACCTCAGGCTGTATCCGTATCAGTTCACAGTCACCCCCCACAAAGTTTAGAATAACAGTCTGTTGTGTGTGGATAGTATAGTTGTGCTGAGTGTGTGTGAGCCTCAGCTTGGTTTATCTTTATTTCCTTGTGGTCGTAAGTAAAAATCAAATGCAGACACACTTATGGATCAAAGCTTGTGATTTTTGTTTTTTTCATCAGGTGGGCAACTCCTCAGGGGTAAACTTTTTAAATGATGTAAGTTGAGTTGAGTCTTACGTATAGCCCTGTTCTGAGGTCGCACAGTTCACAGACACAGTTCTTTAATGCTGTCATGCATGTTGGAATCAGCTGGTGTAATGACCCCCCTTACATAACCAAGTTGTTAATCCCTGAGTCTAACCTATGTCACAAGAAGCTGGGATGGTGTTGTTAGGAGCGACCAACGAGCACAAATCAGCTCAGGAATAAGTGATACGCCCTTTTGTGTTAGTGTTAAGAGGGTAAGTGTTTTACCATGACTGAAACATGATAAGTGCTCGCAGTCAGTGTCTGCTGGGTCCAGAGGTCCCGGACAGGTCATCACAGCTCAGCCTTCGTCTTCATCACATCATACCCACATAGGGCCATGGCAGCAGTATACATGAAAAAGATCTGCGTTGGGTCAACATTATAGACCTTTGTCTCACAATGTTAACATCTAAGACTGTGGGTTCAATCTGCAACACGTGAGCTGTTTCTGGTGACACTACGTAGTTTAATCTTGTGTTTACGAACATCGAGATCATTTGGGAAACTGCAAACTATGGAGCCAAGTGAAATGAACTGAAATTACATTAGAACTTTGAAATTTCAAATGTGAACACACACACACACACCTGTTTTACTACATTTCATAGGGATTGTACAGGTGGATGTTTCATCTGATCTAAGCTCTGCAGTAGGTCTCCATTTCTTACTGATGTGAACATTCACTTTTCCAGTCTGTCCTAAGCTCTGCAGTAGGTCTCCATTTCTTACTGATGTGAACATTCACTTTTCCAGTCTGTCTACCCAAATTCACTCATGCAAAATTATGTGATGAAAATGTAAACATTCTTACTTACCTCTAAATGTTGCTTTATAGTTTGGTCCAGTGGCTGAAGCACAGCAGGAAGGAGTACTGTGAATTATGCAAGCACAGATTTGCTTTCACACCAAGTAAGTACTTGTGACATTGATGGATCATCCACTTTTATTTATTAAACGGCCCCGAGTTTCCTGAAGAAGCATTTATTGAAAGCACTTTGTTTCATTGATACGCAATTTGAACAATATTTAGGTTATTTTCACAAAAGCCTCTGCTTCACTCCTTCCCTCTTTCCACTTCAGTCTACTCCCCAGACATGCCTTCCCGTCTGCCCATCCAGGACATTTGTGCCGGCCTGCTGACCAGTGTGGGCACAGCCATTCGCTACTGGTTCCATTACACGCTGGTGGCCTTCGCGTGGCTCGGGGTGGTTCCTCTCACCGCATGTAAGCAGGGCAAACACAGGCACAAATGCAGCGATTGAACTTAATGCTCTTGGCGACAGCAATCTCCTCCTTAATACTGGATTACACCTTTTGTTTCAAGGCATATCAGTTATTTTATTAGCTTAAACATCTGATTTCTGTTTTCTCTTCGTAAAGCAATCAGGGTTAATAGATTTCCCAGTGTGAGTGAAAGGAAGTGCTTCACCTTTGTGTACACGTGTGGAACATAAAAAAACATTTATGGTGTGACTATGACTTAAGCTTTACAATTAGCTCATGTTTGTGGTTTAACACGATCAAGAGAATTACAGCTTTAGCACCACTACAAAACAGGCACTGCTGTATGTGCTCTAAGATATGTAAATTCTCCTCAGTTCTCAGTGAAGGACATGTAGATTATATCTATTTAAATCTGACATATTACGTAAGATGTTACAATGCAGTATTTTTGAATTGTGCGAAATGACATTCATCTGATGTCTCTGTCTCAGGTCGCATCTACAAGTGTCTGTTTACAGGCTCTGTGAGCTCACTTTTGACACTGCCGTTGGACATGCTGTCTACGTGAGTGATGAGACACTACTTTACTTTTCAAGGAACATCTCAGTGTTTTTGTATGTTTACACATGTTAATGTTTGTGCTCCTGCAGAGAGAACCTGCTTGCAGATTGTCTACAGGGCTGCTTCGTGGTTACATGCACTCTGTGTGCATTTATTAGCCTGGTGTGGCTCAGAGAACAGATAGTCCATGGTGGCGCTCCCCAGTGGTTAGAGCAGCATCAGCCGCAACCACAGAATGCACCCGGACAACCCAATGAGGTACTTTGCTTGATTCACTGCCAATAAGGCCAAATATTTGAATAAAAGCATCAAAAGGAGCATTGTTCATGATACTGCCTTAGAATATGCACGTCAGTTTTAGTCAGACTTCAAACATACCACATGAACAGTGAAGATATGCATAGATTTTTTTGTGTGTCATGTATGGGTTAAAGTAGGATTTTGGATTTAAATTATGTACACAGCAAGCTACTTGGCAATATCTTATTCTGGCATGCACGTACATCCAATCTCAATCACACGCATCCACACAAAATCACCCAATATTAAAGCCATGCATCCTCTCTCCTCACCCTCAGGCACAAGCTGCAGGCCAGGGAGCAGCTGATGAGCCCCCTGCAGCCCAACCAGCTCCTGCTGATCCACCAGCTCAGAATGAGGCAGAGCCTGAACCCCCTGATGCCCCCCCAGACCAGGCTGATGACCCCGAGCTGGAAGAAGAGGAGGGAGCAGCAGCTGAAGATGCAGACCCCAACAATGGAGCACAAGGTTAGAATTTGATAAGGAACTGTTGCTCATCTTAGTATTGATGTAAAGTAAGCACTATATGAGTGTTCAGGATTCTCTCCTGGCTGGTTTGGCTGTAATTGGAGTCAGAAGTGAGATATGCTGGAATGAGTCAGACATGACTGTTGTCGGAGCCACATGTTTTTGCAACAGAAAACATGGTTCATGGAAATGCAGTCTGAAAACACTCAGGAACACTAGAACAAACAGCGCAACTGGCATTGGAGCATACAAATAGCATCCACAATGGTCTCATTTGTCAGTTTGCCAAGGCATCACAATTGATGTGAGTATGACATAACGACATGCTACCCGCAGCACTCATATCACACTTATTTGTTTTGTTTTACCATGGTTAATGGACTGTTTTTGCAGCAGGCTAGAGAAAAGGGGCTGATAATGAATCGTGATAGTGTTATACATTATTCTAGCAGTGGGGCATCACCACAGCTAAATTAATTTACTGGAAAAGCTTCACAATAGTTTGTTTTGCACCTCAGGGTGAATACAGTTCCCCAGAAGAGCGTCAATAATAATAAGCGATAACAGCCTTTTTAAAAATAATTGGTGTGTGTGTGCTAAAATGCAGTGGCCATAGCTGATGAGCAGGAAGATGCATTTAGAGTTTAATTTCTACCCTATTGCTGTTTATGTAGATACTTTTTAGGTTTTACGTAGATACGTTTACAGTTTTGACTGTATTAATCTTCATTGTATACATGTCTCTGTAGATGACATGAATTGGAATGCTTTAGAGTGGGACAGAGCAGCGGAGGAGCTCACCTGGGAACGGGTAACTCTACATGACATTCTCATTACTAAACTCAAAACACACCCATTCTTTGTACTCAATTTACAAAACTCTTATCAGGGATTTTTCTATTTGTGCTATAAACCTATGCACATGAAACACATACTATCTTTCCATGTCCCTTTTAGATGCTTGGCCTGGATGGTTCACTGGTATTTTTGGTAAGTCTTCACATCCATACTTGTCATCCATGTTTTTTACACGTGTGACGAGTTTGTAAGTTGTATGTCTTTGTGTCTTTGTCTTGTAGGAGCATGTTTTTTGGGTGGTGTCTCTCAACACACTCTTCATCCTGGTCTTTGGTGAGTAGCCTAAAGCAAGAGTAGTACAGTAACATACTGAAGTAGGATCAAAACACAATAGAGCAATAAAGCCTAAAATACTTATTTCCATTTTGATTATCCAACATACAGCACAATCAACAAAAACCTGAAAGGCTGTACAATTATACGAACCTGTTCCTTTTTTCATACCAATATCTCAACCTTTATCCACTCATCTCCATTACATAATGACAGTAATGGCGCATGTTGATTGCATTTGCATTTATATGCCACAATTGGAAAAATGACTTCCTTCTTTCCCCTCATTCAGCATTCTGTCCCTACCACATTGGTCACTTCTCGGTCGTGGGTCTTGGCTTTGAGGAATATGTAAGAAACTGCTCTCATCAACTTAGCATTAACTTGCAACATTGCATCGCTTGAACAATAATCAATAGTTTGACTACAACTTTGTATTTTTCTTCAGGTCCAAGCCTCCCATTTTGAGGGCTTAATCACAACCATCGTGGGCTACATACTGCTGGCCATGACGCTCATCCTCTGTCACGTATCCTTCTGTCTAACACCATCAATCCCCTGTACTCTGCAGTGTAAAACCTAAGCCAAACAGGATTCCATTGGCTGTAGGCTCACAATGTTACAAGGGCAAGCAGCGCATGTGAAATGTATTCTTTTGGGTCTGTGTGGGTGTAAATGTTTAAGCAATGTTGATCCTTAATGGCTGTCTCAGGGTCTGGCTGCCCTGGTCAGGTTCCAGCGCTCCCGACGTCTCCTGGGAGTCTGCTACATTGTTGTCAAGGTAACGCAGCTTAGCGCATTTCTGCTTTGTGTAACTTGTGTGGTATAGGGCCTGTCCGTGGGGGAAATAAGGACAGAAATGTTCACTTACGGAGATTTACCACCAGAACACCAGACTGAGTCTGTGTGCAGTCACACACACAGGCTGGGGGATGTAATTAATTACATACATTATGACCCAAATATGATCACAATGAATATGTCATGCTTGACATGGCTGAAAAAGTGAATGAGAAAACAGAGTCGCATCACTATATTTTAACGCCTCATCTAGAGATGTGGTGTCTAGTGTTACTGACATGTCTGTGCTTGCATTACAGGTCTCTCTCCTCGTTGTCGTGGAGATTGGCGTATTTCCACTCATCTGTGGGTGGTGGCTTGACATCTGCTCTTTAGTAAGACTCTCTGGTTCTCCTTTCAGCATGTGTTAAACCCGTTAACTGATCTTATTCTTGCTTTTGAAAATTCCTCACACTTGTCTGCGTTTTCATCAAACTGGTGTAATGTTAAGATTTGGAACCAAAGTTTGGTACTATAATAAGGGGAAGGCTCATTTCATTTCTTATTTTTGGCTAACGTAGATACAGATACTCTGCCATATGTTATAGTAACAAATACTTTTCTGAGATAGTATCCATGTTTTCTGCCAGTCTAAAAGAGTTCCTCCAAAGTCAGTGACAGCTAACCTAATTTTCAGAATTTTGCTCTCCTGTCTGACATTTCAGCAGATGCTTATGTCTTTCTAACACAATTTGCCAAAACTGCGTTAAAAAAGCAGTAGTGGTGTGGCGTTCTGTATCCTGTGGAGTCATCTGTCATTTCTCCCCGGCACAGAGACGGAAACAGATGCTGTTGATCACACAGTTCATACATTTATTAACAGAAAAACAGAAAACCAACTGGCTTCGACGATTGCAGGGAGTCGCATATGCCTCAGAGTTTGTCGCTAACTGGCACGCTAACTGAAAACCAAGTCCCTCTCCACCTTCCAGTGGCCACCTAAGCTTCCCCTCACCTATGCTACTCGTTGTAAGCCAGTGAATATGTTATGCCAATAAATGCGGCTGAGAAGAGGTGGAGCAGGTTACACAGCAGAAGGAAACCGTGCCCTTCCTGTTCTGCAGCCGTTCGCCTGTGAGAAAATCTAATTGGCTAGAAAATGGATTATGTGGATTAAACTATCTTTGTCATTTCAGCTCATCTCACAAATTAGTTTGAGCTTCTGACAATGACAAAGCTAGTTTTGCATCCACTGCAATGCTGTTTTAAAGGTTGTAATAGACATGTGAGATATAGGGCATCTAAATTATCCATCCTATTTAAAGGTCAACAATAGCACTTATTAGAGCGAACAATAAGGAAAATGGGGCTTAGCTCTGACCAGCATTGGAGGACTCCTTCATCCTACGTATGCTCTCAGAAAATGATTGAGCTTTGTCTTATTATAATCTGTTAAGAATATGGCTTGTGCAAATGTTATTCATAGCATGTTTTATCACCCACTCAACTGTGCATTCATCATTTTAGAGCCATCGCTGAATTTGAAATCATATTTTTGTTTAACATTTTGCTGTCCTCATCCTGCAGGAGATGTTTGATGCCTCGCTGAAAGACAGAGAGTTGAGTTTTAAATCAGCCCCTGGTACCACCATGTTCCTGCATTGGCTAGTGGGAATGGTCTATGTCTTCTACTTTGCTTCTTTCATCCTCCTACTGAGAGAGGTACGATGCCGATTACAAACAGTAACATTTGTTGTTTTATTAAGTTGCTTTTCCGAATTAGTTTACTGTAGATACGTCTTTGCTGATGAAAGCAACTAACCCTTGTTGTTGGTCCGTCAGGTGCTGAGGCCAGGAGTGCTGTGGTTTCTGAGAAACCTCAATGACCCAGATTTTAACCCGGTGCAGGAGATGATTCACCTGCCCATCTACAGACACCTGCGGCGGTTCATCCTGTCCGTGGTGGTGTTCGGCTCTATCGTGTTGCTCATGCTGTGGCTGCCCATCAGGCTGATCAAGCTACTGCTGCCCACCTTTCTCCCATACAACGTCATGCTTTACAGGTAGCCGACCTAACAAAATTATAGGTCACTCAGAAGTAAACTTAAATGGTGTGTGCAAAACCACTTCCTCCTCAGGCCAGATAGTCACATCATCTTGTCACAGCACATCCTGAGCAAAAGGGGAAACATTGACTATATTGCCAACATGAAAGGTTGATGAAAAACGGGAGTTGCATTGACAATAACCGGTCTGTGTAACCCTGTGGGACGTGCCCTGGCACACACTGATGAAATGGCTTTTTCTGACCCTGTCCACCTCTTTCCCTTCAGTGATGCTCCGGTCAGTGAGCTGTCGTTGGAGCTATTATTACTTCAGGTTGTGCTGCCGGCTCTATTGGAGCAGGGACACACCCGCCAGTGGCTCAAAGGCCTGGTGAGGGCTTGGACAGTCAGTGCTGGATATTTACTGTGAGTCAATACACTTGCATCTGTTTTCATGACTTCACCACACACATTTTCTCACTAGGTCCCTGATTTTATTCAGATTGGCAGTCCATAAACACACACATCTTTACCTCCACAGAGACCTTCACTCCTACCTGCTCGGGGAGCAGGAGGACAATGATGCCAACCAACCTGTGAATAACAACAACAATAACAACCCTCCTCCTGGTCACCACAACAACAATAACAACCCTGCACCAGCTGTTGGCGAGGGGCTGCACGCAGCCCATCAGGCCATCCTGCAGCAAGGGGGGCCAGTGGGATTCCAGCCCTACCACAGACCCCTGCGCTTCCCATTCAGGGTGAGAAAGGCCCCAACAATTATGAGTTTCTGAAGCAATCTCTGGGGAGTTGCATCTTTTATTACTGTTAGTTTTTGTTTTGCTTTATCTCCAGTCATAGGAATTTTTGGTCACAGTTTGCAATTCCTAGCTGCGTGGATTCCAGCTTGCATATAAACCTGTACAATGTTTTCTGAAGCCATTGGTACGGTTATTACAAAGCCACACTGTCACAATAAATATGTTAGCGTTTATAACTGAATATAAAATCAAAGCTCTTGGGGGGTTTTTTTGTGTTTTTTTTTACTAAGGCCAACTCTTTGTGGTTTTCCACACAAATTTAGAAACATTACACAGCCGTAGGTACCACTTACTGTACATCTGAGGCCATAAAAGTGAACACTCAGTTATTCCACTTCTACTTTGATTTGCATTTTCCTACATATTGTTAAAGAAATACAGTATAAACACATTTCAACAGTGCTGAAGAGAATGGAGAATGAAAATCAAACATGTCTGAGTTTGATCACTTCACTACGTTGATTGCTATTCTGAAACTTGTGCTCTCTTTTTTCCAGATTGTGCTGCTGATAGCATTCATGTGCATCACTCTGCTAGTGGCCAGTCTGGTGTGTCTAACCCTCCCAGGTGAGATTTTTGTGGTATAAAGCACAACCAGCAATTTTCTACTTTGTAGACCCACACCCAGCCCATAATTAAAGGGCGTATCTATATATATGCATGTCTGCTTTTTTATGTTCTAGCTCAAATAGTGATTCAGTGCTTCATCAACCAGGCCTGAGGATCACTGTAAAGTTGGAAACAGCTGAAGAGTGGTAATTTTTGTTTTGTTCTGTGTGTGTTTCAGTGTTCACCGGGCGCTGGCTGATGTCCTTCTGGACAGGAAACTCCAAAATCCACGAGCTGTACACAGCAGCCTGCGGCCTGTATGTCTGCTGGCTGTCTATCCGGGGAGTGACTGTGCTGCTGGCCTGGATGCCCCAGGGACGCACCGTCATCTTACACAAAGTCCAGGAGTGGACACTCATGGTAGGCAGCCTCTACTGTTGGCAAACACCAAAACTTGGCTTCAGAGCTGTATGGTAATTAGTTCTCTCTCCAGCCATTAGATTGTCTCGAGCTCGACCTGAATGCAGTGTTTTTGTTCAGTCTTCAGTTGCTTATCACAAGCTCATTAGCAAATATCCTAACTTGCCGGCGTCTGCCTTGTAGTAATATCCCAAGCTGGTAGCTTCTCCTTTAGTCTAGTCTGTCAGTGATGCAGCAGTTTTGTCCCATGACAGAAAAAATTTGGTGCCATCAAAGGGAATAACACTTAAAACACTACTTATTCCCTTAATCAGTTAAAGTATTCAACATTTCATTATTAATTATGTTAACTTTGTGTGTGCAGATTCTGAAGACCCTGGTTGTAGCCCTGCTGGTCGCTGGAGTCATCCCGCTGCTACTGGGCCTTCTGTTTGAACTGGTTATTGTGGCTCCACTCAGAGTACCCCTGGACCAAACACCACTCTTCTACCCCTGGCAGGTATGACTGTGGGTCTATGTTGTGTCTTCTTCCATCTCTATCTTTCCCTCCCCTGCCTTGGAATCCACCTTTTAGTACGTCATTGCAGTGTACGTATTGTGTTGTGTTCCTTAACATTGTCACATAATTCCCAGTTCTTCTTTCCATGTTCATCCATTGATCTCTGTTATTGACAGGACTGGGCTCTTGGAGTGCTCCATGCCAAAATCATCGCTGCCATCACGCTCATGGGCCCTCAGTGGTGGCTGAAGACTGTCATTGAGCAGGTGGGTTTTAGGCTGATATTACACTTTAACATGTAATGATCTTACGATGCTATGTTTTCTCCTTTAGAGCAACAAGTATCCACTACTGTAAAGAAGTAGTAGTTTTTATTCTCTGGACTGGAGAAGAAACAAATGGCTGACTTTGCATTGGTCAAAGAGCAGAATAAGAGACTGACAATATCCAAGTTACATTGTAATTAGCTGAGCAGTATAATAAGTGTAAACCTTCTCTTCAGGTTTATGCCAACGGAATTCGCAACATTGATCTCCAGTTCATCATCCGAAAACTGGCCGCTCCGGTCATCTCAGTTCTGCTGCTGTCCTTGTGTGTGCCGTATGTGATCGCTGCCGGGGTGGTGCCTGCTGTAGGTCAGTGTCTACGTATGTGTGCTTGAGGACACCACATTAAGAGACAAAGATCAGTTGATATCCTTTTGTGTACTGAGTACTGCATAGAATCTTAGTTGCAAGAAGAAAAGGAGTAAAGCACTGGCCTTTACCACTTAAATGATAACTCCAGTATTTTTAAACCAGGTCCTTATTTTATACACTTTGGGTTTGAGATCACAGGTAGGTATAAAAACTGCTGGAACTTGTCCAGTAAATCGCGTCCATCAGCAGCTGTGATGGGGCTGAAATGGCCTATAATGTAAATCCTTAAAGGTAATTGCGCCACATGAGCCTATCGGTGACAAAAACAAGCACTTTTAGTGGACGCACTTTTATCTGGCACAATTGGCCAGAAGGAATATGTTAAAGCTATAAGAACCCATTCACCACTTGTTCTCGGCTGCTTGCTGAGGCAATTTACTAGCTAACTTTTTGTACCTACAAGTCCATTCAAACCCAAAATATATGAAAAAATATAGATCCCAGGATTAAAAATACTGGAGTTATTCCACTTAATGCACTAACGGCTTCCATCAGATTAATCCTGTGAATGTGCTACGAATAAATATAAAATTAGAGGTTTCTCAAAGATATTACGTTCCTGCTTACCTTAGACAACTGTCACAGTGACTACAGTGTCGGCTAATGGGACGTTCACAGAAGCAATTTCTGACTGAGATGCTTTACTTTTGCAGGAGTTACCCCAGAGATGGAGATACTAATGCAAAGGAGAATCTACCCATTCCTCCTCATGGTGGTCTCGCTTATCGGCATCCTGTCCTTCCAGATCCGACAGTTTAAACGCCTTTATGAGCACATCAAGAACGACAAGTAAGGATGGTTTTAGCATAGACTTCAGCATCTGTGGAAACCAATGTCTATTTTACCACATGTAGGTTATCTGTGTGAGTTAAGAGTTGGTGTTGAAGTCAGTGATGACGGTAATTGTAAAGCCAGATTCCAGTTTAAATACTGTAAGTTTAAAAACCACGTGGTGCAAACCTAAATATTCTGATAATCTCTCTATTTACAGGTACCTGGTTGGTCAGAGGCTCGTCAACTACGAACGGAAAGCTGGAAGAGCAAGTTCAGCCCCACCCTCCAACCCCATTGCAGAGTAGATTTTTTTTTTGTGTGTGTCAAACGTTGCCACATTTTTGCACCGGTTACCCTGCGTACAACCCCGTCTTTGCCCCCTACCAACCCTCTTTTGATTTTCAACTCAGTCCTTGGACTGTAATCCCTTTTGAATCTCCCGTGGAGCTCGGTGGATTCGATGGATGTCGTTCGATTTCTTGAATTCCCCTACACGCCCATCGAAGGTGTGAAAGGAAAATGTATTATAATCATGGGACAGCGGAGTGATTCTCCTCAGACAAACGGAGCAGGCAGATGGGTGAGGGTTGGAGGTTTGATTTGAAGCTCAACATCTTGTATTGTCGTTCATGCCTTGCTTTGTAAAGTGCTGCCTGATAATTGTACATGTGTAAATACTTTGAACGCAGACTTTGTCTTAAAAAAAAAAGGAAAAAAAAAGATGGATATGAAATAATGCAATGACCATTGTACATCTTAAAAGTGTATGTATAATTTATTAAATCAAACTGACAATTTATCTCTTTTGTTGCATGTGATTTATGTATGGTACAATGTGTGTGGTGTGTCTGAGCCACACACCAACAAAAGAAAATTTCTTCAAATCTGAGTTAAAGTTTCTTGCCCATTGAGGTGGAAGCTTTATCAATACATGAGCGACAATGGCGTCATCGCCTCATCCTTTGGTATGAGCGGAGCATTCAGAACAACTCCAAATTCCTCTGCCAGGACACCCCGGATCTCCTCATCTTTAAGCTCCCTGGTTGTGATCTCCAGCTCTCCCCCTGTTCCCTGTGCGGGAAACGTGGTGCTGATCAGTCTGCAGCCAATGTAGGTGAGTCTACCACCTGGTTTTAAAACCGTGCAGAAGGACTTGCAGAACATGATGGAGCAGGGGGAGCTCTGGTGGTACTGGCACATCTCAGTAAAGTCCTCCATACACCGAGGATCCAGGGTGAACTTGTAGATTTCAGACCAATCTCCAGCCTCCCCTCCGTTCTTCTCCCCCTGCCACTCCACAAAGTGCACCCCCACGTCCTCTCTGATGCGGTACACTCGGTGGCCCTGCTCCTGGGGGGCGCTGGTCTCCATTGAGAGCGGGTTGGTGAAGCCGTGGCCACCGAACCCGACGTCGCACAGCCACCGCCGCCCCTGAAGGGTCACCATAAGGACCAAGTGGTCGAAAGGCGGCCCGTAGCAGCCGGTGATGAGACTCCTCACCTGGCCTGAGAACAGGGTCACCTGGAAGCCCAGTGCGCGGAGCAGCCAGGAGAAGAGCCCGTTATTCTCAAAGCAGAAACCGCCTCGGCGCTGGTTCACTATCTTGTCGTACAGCAGAGGCAGGTGGAGCTGGATTAGTCCGCCGCTGTGCACCGTCAGGGTCTCAAAGGGCACCGACAGCAGGTGGCAGGTGTGAAGCGACCGCAGCACGTCCAGGCTGGGCTCGGCGGAGCCGGAAAAGCCGATGCGGGTCAAATAGGCCCCCACGTCCATCTCTACGGAGGTCATCATCATCATCATCATCACACCTGAGTGCCACCTCTCTTACTTTTAGACTCCACGTCCCGGTGGCTCCTGTGTCGTTCAGTTTTCTCAGACAGGGCGGGTTCACACCTGAAGACAGCTCCCTCCTTGAAAAGTAATAAATCATGACATAAAACATGAGATAAAGGGATATATTTGTATACAACTCCCATCAGTAACTCAGCATGTTGTCATGCAGAAAGTTGACTGATTTCCGTGACTTACTGTAGAATAGCTGTCTCCCTAATCATTTATTCTCAGACATTTTTAATCAATACTCTACTGCCCATCCCATTTATTATGGGTAATGTGGTATGCAAGATGGCGCCAGCTGTGAACAGGAAGAGACTGGACTCATCAAGAAGGCCAGCAGCTCTGTCCTGGGTTGGAAAGAGGGAGGAAGAGGTAAAGCTATCATCCATGAGACAGAACCAGATCCTACTATTACTATTACTACCTGTACTACTACTGTTATATATATATTATACACTACTATTGCCTCTACTACTACTACTACTTTTCTTGCTACTACCACTTTTTCACTACTACTAATACTACTACAACTCCTACTAATACTACTAGTATGCTTTTCTTTCAGCTTTTCCAACAGCTGATTCTTCCAGCTTTACTTTCACTTTTCAGGGTTTTTTCTTTTAGCATTAGGCTGCAATGCAGTTGAGCTTTGGACTTTTCAGCTAAAATTCATTCGGCATTTTCAGCAACTTCGGCGAAGCTTTTCGGCTTCATTCAGCAGACAGCATTCACACGCAATTTGCTCAAAGAGTGCACATTTACCAGTCAATACTTTTCATTGATTACCATAAATGTGTTCAGACTTCCTCCGGTCTCGTGTTGCTCCGGTGACGTCACACCTGGACACTCCCTTTCCCCCAGCAGAGGGACAAAGATGGCGCCCACACACGTACTGAGATGCTGTCAGCGGGGTTTAGCATGGATACCTGTGATTTTTATCGCCCTGGTCGTCTGCTGGTCGTACTACGCTTATGTGGTGGAGCTTTGTATATGTAAGTAGACGTCCTGCCGCAGTGTGCCGCCTCTCTAAAGCCTCCGGCGGCGGCTGTTTCCATTGAGCCGTCCCCACAAACATACAGCTGCTGCTGGCCAGCAGAAAGTAAATGGACTGCAGCTTCAACAAAGGTGTTGGCACCAGTCTGTCCAAATGTAGATACAGCTATTTATCTGCTCGGTGCCGTCGCCTTGTGTTGCCGTGTTTTAGAGGGAGATGTGTTCAGGGCAAAGGGAAACTTTCACCGTGCTGTTATAACAGCTGCCCGCCTCGTCTGTGTTGTTTAATGTCGAGCTGAATGGAGTCTGGATGGAGAATTAAAACGCCAACTAAACGGTATTTGGCTGTCTGACCACATTACTAATTAACTCGGCACGGCTAAAGTGTTGATTTGGCTCGGATTGTTTTTGTATTAAAAGGAAAGATTTTATAGCTAAACTGATAAATACGATTATTTCGACGTGTTTAAACTGTAAATGATTGTGGATTTCCGGGGTTCCCAAACTTTTTCACATCCGCATCACAGGCATCCCCACTGGACAGGGTTTGGTGTGTGCTTTAATGTCACTGTAATTCAAAAACATATTGGTAAAAAAAGAAAGTGCACCTCCATGCACAGGGGAGCCCATCCTAGAGGAGCTCATGACTCCTTAAAATGGGGCCGTATTTACATTTAATGGCCACAGATTATATAGGTCATATAATCTATATGATTATATAGGTCATATAATCTGTGACAGTGCTAATGAGACTGATTCATCTGACCGATTTTTAGGTGCTAGAGGAGGTGAAAGCTCCCAAATGCAAGAAAGAAATGCAGAAATTTGACCCATAAAATTGATAGTTGAAGTTAGTTTTTCTGTTGGTCCATTCCTGATTGATTTGTAGATTTCTGAGCATCTTATCTCACACTGGCCCAAAATTGGAGACTGAAAGTTCATTCTCAACCTTGGGGGGAAAAAAGTCGTTGAGGAAACAAGGTGGACGACGAGTCCTCAAAGTGCTCATATAAATGGAAATGACAACTGGGCAACCTCCATGTGCAGAGGAAGGTTGTGTGAAATGACTGAAAGCTGCAGAACAGCCACTCAATGGACCTTGTGGTTATATTGTTTGTCAACTAGAAAAAATTATTTAAACTACATTGCATGATTTTGTGTAACACATATTTAATGTTGTCTTTCATTCTTATCCCTTTAAGCATTTTGTGATTTGTGAATTTGCCTCAGGATGGTTGGGAAGCACTGGACTAGATAGTTCAAATTTACTGCAGGAGCATTAATTTCTTAAGCATTTTTAATCCAAATGCAGTTAATCCCACTGTCAGATCTGTTACCACCAGTATGATTAATGCCACTATATTTAACTGTCGAGATGACAGTTTGTTTTTTATCTAACATTTTTTTCTCTTTTTTTTCTTTCTCCTACAGTCACCATCCCAAATGTAGGAGAGCAGAGTAAGTGTCTTTGACAATCAAAACAATGTTTATTTAATACATCGTGAATATTCTTGTTACTGAACTGAGCCAGTTTGCTATTTACTGGAATAAACTCTGAGGGCCGGTGAAATATGCTCTGTACACTTAGCTAAAAAAAGCTGGCACAGAAGAGATGCTCTCTGAAAATGCTGAGGTCGGTCTGCTTGAAGCGCAGCACTTCCTCATTAATTTGATATGTAGATGTACTGTGTTTCTATATATCCCAAGTGGCAACAGCAGTTCCTCATGTCAACTTGTTAATGGTAATTTGCTTGTGTTCAGTGTTGGTATATGTTTCAGACTATATGCTGTGGGTCCTGACGCTCTGTTTTGTGCTTCCTTCCAGTTGTCTACCTGATCTTCTTCCACCTCTCTTTCATCATGTTCGTATGGTCTTACTGGAAGACCATCTTCACCAAGCCTGCCAACCCCTCCAAAGAGGTACAGTAACCTGATTCTCCAAGAGAAGCCCACCAAGTACGCATATCTTTTAACAGTCTGGTTATTTCACTCCAGTTCTGCCTGCCAAAGGCCGAGAAGGAGCGTTACGAGAAGGAAGAAAGGCCGGAGTCCCAGCAAGAGATCCTGTGGAGAGCTGCCACCAGTCTGCCGCTGTACACCCGCACAGGAGCCGGAGGTACGTTCATCCCGTGTGTCCTAAATGTGAATGTCTTAGTGAGAGTTCATTTGTCTGTCTATGTGTTTGAGCTGTCCAATAATAAAATGCTGTTGTGTTGACAGCAATCCGTTACTGTGACCGCTGTCAAGTTATTAAGCCAGACCGGTGTCATCACTGCTCCGCGTGTGACATGTAAGAAAACCATAGATGTTTTTTTCTTCCAGTTATCTGTCATCCTTTGAAACAATATCAACCTTTTCTCTTGCTGTGTGTGGCAGGTGTGTGCTGAAGATGGACCACCACTGTCCCTGGTATGCAAGACCTGAACAAAGAGAGACACTGCACATACGACATCTCACATTTAAGTCCCACAGAGTTAGGATGGCTCACACTTCATGCCAAGCATATTTGCAGCAGTGCCATCAAGCTTTTCAATGTTAATCCATTTTTTCTGTGGTCATTTTAAGATGACAAATGTTTTGCACCGTGAGTGTTTTTCACTGGCTTCATGCAGGTACGGAATTGCATTTGTTGTATGATAATCTTGCAGCGCGATGTGTTGCCAAAACACCTCAAAAACGACTTAATTATCCACATGGATCACGTTCTCATGCCCTGGTTGCTTGTAATGTTTGGCAGAATTAACCTTGATTAGCCAAACACATAAAGGCAACAGAGCTTTCTACTCTGGTTTGCACCGAAGGAAGCAAACAATCGGCCCATTGTAAACATAAGAGCAGCACAAAGCCTCCACCTTTTGAAAGATCACGTTGATAAGATTTCTACTTGGGAGGAAGTGATGTCAAACCTGACCTTTCTGTGTTTGTGTGTCTCTAGGGTGAACAACTGTGTAGGATTCTCCAACTACAAGTTTTTCATCCTTTTCCTGGCCTACTCGCTGGTGTACTGTTTGTTCATCGCAGCCACCGTACTGCAATATTTCATAATGTTCTGGACAGTGAGTAATGATGTGCCGACACTCACCCTGTTCATCCTCAGCATGCAGCAAATGTGTACGTGTGTGTGTGTGTGTGTGAGAGAGAGATGGTTCAGAGGATGCAGATTCGGTCGCATGTCAAAGCCTGGATGAGCATCCTCTGAGTGGGTTGTGCATGGTGCTGACCTCTCCTGTGCTGAGCTGTGCTGCTCCTCTGTTTTCTCTGTCCTCTCTCACCCTTCACCCCTCTGACCCCCCTTCTGTTTCCCCCTCTGTTATCCCCAGTTCCCGCACACTGGGTCATTGTTCTCTGATCTCTCTCCTTTCTGTCTTCCCCTCCAGTATACCAAGCATCAGTCACACCACTCATGCGTTTTTTGTAGCCATTCCACTTCTTTTTCCTCTCCTCCCATCCTCTTTCATCCCTTTGTTTTGTCCATTCTGGGCACACTGTGTACATTCACCCACTCTTTCTTTCATTTCCCCCACCCTTTCACCCAACTTGGCCATGACTTGTATTTGCCTGCTGATTTCCCTCCTTCCCACCTGTCCTCTCCTGGTGTTGCTAACCAGTCTTGTTTCTGTTTGTACTAAAGCTTTGCCGGAGGAAATCGGCAGAGAACTGCCCAAAGGTAACCCAGCTGTCCTCCGAAGCCTTTAGTGTTGCTGTGCCTCACCATCGTTGCCATGTTTTTTTGTTGTGATAACCGTGCGGTGACGTGGTACACACGATACTCTTCGTATTTCTCTGTTACGCTGCCTTTTTCCTTTTCCACTTTCCCGCGTTTCACGTTTTATTTTCCTCCCCATAAACATCCTCCGTGTGAATTTGTTATTGATTCCTCTCTCGCTCTCCTCTTCTCCCGTCTCTTCCTCAGAATCAGCTGCCAGACACTCACGCCAAATTCCATGTCTTGTTTCTTTTTTTTGTGGCGGCCATGTTCTGCATCAGCATTCTGTCCCTCTTCAGCTACCACCTGTGGCTTGTTGGGAAGAACAGGTCCACCATAGGTAACAAACACACATGCACACACATTGAGCCGGTGTTTGTGTTATTACAACACATTTATCTGCATGTACTGAATGTGTTGTAAGTTGTGTTAAAGCAACATTTTGCATCTATTTTAGCTTGAAAATAATTTTGATGGTACTCTGACTCATAGGGACTCAATATAACTTGCGTTTTACAGGACTATATCACACACCATCTATGTGTCTATGAAGCTAACTCACAACTGTGGGTGCAGATGTTTTCCGTTTTTTCTTTTGCTCCCCGGCCAGGTCTTGTGTCGAAGTCTGTTCCACTTTGAATATTTTTTTTCTCAATAAAATTGTGCAGTACCGTTCGTCACTCAGACATCAACAGAATTAATGGCCTGCTGTGGCTGCTGCTTATCAAACCTTACATAGTTTTGCCTTAACACAATTTTTAAGGTTTCCAACAGTGTTGTAGATGTACAGCGGGTAAAATAAGTATTCACCAATTTTCTCTGTAAATATATTTCTAAAGGGGCTGTTGACATGACACAACAACCCATGCAATCCACACATGCAAAGAAATCAAACCATAGATGTTCTTAAGTTATGTGTAATAATGTGAAATGACACAGGGAAAATGTATTGAACACATGAAGAAAGGGAGGTGCAAAAAGGACTGGAAAACCAAGGCACCAGCTGAAATCAATCAGTAATTAGAAAGCAATCCTGCCCCTTGTCAGTGCAAATTAATATCAGCTGGTTCAGGCCCAACTGATGGCCTATAAAAAGGTGTCTCATTACCAAGGTGTCACACAAGAAACATCTCACGATGGGGAAAAGCAAAGAGCTCTCTCAAGCCCTTTGCAAGCATATTGTTGCAGAACATACTGATGACATTGCATGTGTTGTTACCAACATCTGGTGAACCTGTAGAACCATATTTACGTGACATTTCACCTTTTGGTTGTTTAATGAGGTCTGTATGTGTCTTCCCTGTTCATTCCTGTCTCTCCATGTTTCTCTCTCTCTCTCCCTCTCCCTCTCCTTCCCCTTCCCCTTCCCCAGAGGCGTTCAGAGCACCAGTCTTTAGGACAGGCTCTGATAAGAACGGCTTCTCTCTGGGTTTCCGGAAGAATATCGCTCAGGTCTTTGGAGACCAGAAGAAGTACTGGCTGCTGCCCGTCTTCACCAGGTAAAGGAGACAAATGTAGAATTGAACATAGAAGATAAAGAGGCTCGTGTAGCGCTGACACCAAAACAGAAACAGTCTTCTTTTTAAATATCAGGCTGTACTTCTGACCCGATGCAGTTTGTTTCCCCGCAGGCATATGTGGATTAATCTAATCTTGAGTTTCTCCTGTCTCCCTTGTTTACTACAGTCAGGGAGATGGTCTGACGTTCCCCACACGGCTGGTCAACGTTGATGTAGAGCAGGCCACGGTGACCCTGCATCCAGAGCCCAATAAAAGGTGCAATTCCTGGTGTAATAAATGATATTATTTGACATGAGGCTGTGATGAAGGTTTACGTTTTGGATGGATGCACAGTTAACTTTGCTTTTTTATTTGCTGGGTTTGTTTCCAGTGCTGCCGATGTCCCCTCGACCCTGCTCAGCGAGTCACAGAATCGCCTCCTGAACAACGACCAGCATGCCAACAACATCGGAGACCATATGGCTAATAACACCCTCAAATCAGGTGAGATCTACCAGGGATGATTGTATTTTAACAGGGTTAACATTAACTGCTCACTGTCTGTGTATCTGTCACCTTATCACATTTTCTTCATTTGCTTCACAGCTGAAAGTGAAACCATTACAATCTCTATGGAGAGCGAGTCCTAACCAGGTAAACCACGTCAGTCTGTATGTTTGATTGCAGCTCTGACAGATTTTTCACATGGAAGTGTTGCATCGCACAATTATGTCAATGTTGAGTGTAATCATCTTTGTTTTCTTCCGTCTCTGCCACAGGAGAAACCCCTCAGTCATCTAATATGATGCCTTAAGCAACGCAACAGTTAAGTTTGTCACCATGGCAACAGTCTCCCAGCGCAACCCCATCCCCTCAGACCCAATTCGGAGTAACTATGGAAATGCATTTCTTTCGCCCATCACAGCACAGTGCTGCATCTATGGCACTGGCGTTTCCGCATGCGGTGTCATAAGCAAATCTCACACCAACCCCCACAGGACACTTGATACACGTTGGTTCCTGATCACTCACACACACACGCCAAGAGTCACACATTCAACTGTGCACATGTGTCCTCGTGTTGTTCAGTTTTTCTTTTCCTCACAACTTAAGCATTTATTGATCATGAGAAAATTGACGAATTGACGGAGGGGATAAGGCCCACTCCTGGTGTTTAATGAGAGAACTTTTTGTGCCAAAAGCGTCTTGGTTGCACCGGGACTCATTTTATAGGCACAAAGCTGCGGTGAAGAGTGAGGGACAAACCGGAGGAGTGAGATTTGTTTTGAACCTTTCTCTTTCGTGTTTTTAGAAAGGCAGTGCATCCCATGGAGATGGATCAGTTAATCAGTGTGGCCGTTTCCCATTTATTTTTAACACATAGTATAGGAGCGCATCTGTGGTCCGCAACTCTCGAGATGGATGTTTCCCACCAAAACCCGGACTATCTTACAGAGGACTCTACTGCATGGTTCAGTGGACTGAACCAGCGCAAATAAGGGAAGACTGTAGCTGGGTTTTGGGTGGCGTTTTGGATATCTGAGCACAAAGATGGCACATTTGCACTTTGTAGATTATCAATGTCCATCAAAACAACGTGCTGCTTCTTTTTTTTTTTTTTCTTTTTTTAATCATGTCCAAAAAACATCCCAGGTGTAATGGATGTTGGATGATCATGTGATTTATGGTGTATTTGTATGTGTGTGAATCAACAGTTGAAGTGGCAGTCTTTATTTTTCTTTTTTTCTAACAGAAACTAAAAGAATCAGCTTTATGTGTTTTTGTGGCCAACTTGTGTTAAAACATGCTGCTTATCGATGGACAATTTGACCTGGGACGTGTATTTGACATAGTGAAAAGTGTGGCGTCCGTCGCAACCTGTGTCACTTTCTGATCAGTGATTCTTAGCACACAGTGTCTACATGCTGTTTGTCTACAGTGCCCAGTGCTTCACCCATTACCAAGACACCCACACTCATTGCCAAATAAGGGCTGACCCGTCAGGAGCTCTGACCTCTGGACCTGAAGTGTTTACAGCATCCTAGCTTTATCCTCACTGGCCAGTGTCATCATAACCAAATTCTGCATAGCAGTCGTTGTGGCGCAATATTTTATATAGTTCCATGTGTCCCTCCTGCCTGTTTGCCATGATGTCCTCTGCAATACCAGTGCTGGCCAGCAGGTGGCAACAAGGCTCCTGTTATCATTGGGAGGGAGATTTTTCTGAACTTGTAGCTCAGGGCTCAATTCACTTTCAGTCTAATTCGCAGGTGCAGCTTTCCTCAGAATTCAGTATTTTCATAATATGTGCATAATATGCATTCCTTTCATGTAATAACTCACCCATATTTAATTTGACGTGAAAGTGAATTGAGCCCACGCGACCTGTAAAACAGAAACTGCAGCTTCTGCCCACCTCCTCTGCTCTGTGTGTACTCTGGAGTCGGCTCAGTGTTGTGACGTAGAAACGTTTACAGGAGCCTCAGCCTGTGTAAAACTCAATGGTGAACTGTCTCGTGCCAGTGTTGAACATCTGGGGTTCGACCATAACTTGGAGGGTCTCTCAAAATCTGTAAAAGAGGCATTTTTATTGTCGCAGAGGTTTAGATGTCTTTACTCATGCTCACAGCAACGTGTGAATTCCTGTCAAAGGACAGACTGTTTTGTCAGTATAACCAAATAACAATTGTTCAGGAATGAGTTGCATCCTTTTTCTGAGGAATTTTGTTATTGATATGCAACTTTACGGTTTCACAGTAGAGGGCAATAAAATAAATTCCCGACGTCTATCTGATCACATCCCTGACTGTTGCTGGACAAGTCCCCAGTGAACCAGATCCCACCAGGCTTTTGTGATGTACAAGTTTACAGCTTGTTTCTGTTGTGTAGAGTGAGTTAGTGGTGTTGTACAGTGTGTTTCTTGGTAGTCATTGTCACAGTTGAGCAGAATGAGCCGCGGACAGACTGGTGAGGGTATTTGATCCTGATAGATCCTTAAAAACGGCCCACACTTTAGAATTGATGTTTACGTTTTATCCATCCAATTGTGTTTTAACCCTCTGAGCCCAAGTGTGTTTCTAATTACTCTTTATAAGCCAGGGATTGGAGGACATTTGTAACTGTTTGGATGGATTATGCCGTTTGTGGCTAATTATCAGAATCCCACTGGTTTGATCTCAGTTAAGCATATTAAATTACTGTCGGAGATCATCCATCAAGCTAGGGTTACATTCAGCTCATGTAGATCTTTTTCTAAACCTCGACACTTTAAGTTGAAGAAAAATACAAAAATATACACACATTCTCTATCAACTGTAAGGAGCCTGGCTCGTTCCACTCGTCACTCACGGCCACTGATCTGAAACATTATTGCACATGTCATCTTGTTGTTTTATAAATTGCCTATATTCTCTCTCTTGGCTGTTTTGGCCACGAGACTAAAGTGCGCGTGTGTATTTTGTAATGCTTAATTGAGTGTTCTTTTGTAATATTGTCGTCTTGGGAGAAATGCTTCTGTGCAGCCATGAGATTTTTACATGTCTGTGTACATACATAACGTCTGACTAATGCTCAAAAGCATGGCGCCTAACTTCTGTAACGATGTGTTTTACCATGATAACGGGCATCATGGCGTTAAAACAGACATGGGGTTTTTTTCCAACTATTGCTAGGTGCATCATGTTTTTAAATTAGCTTTAGTCTGGTCTGTCTCAACTTTATAAATGAAGCCATAAAAACTCCTGTGAACACGGAGGAAGGAATTTCAGTCTAATTTCACGTATTTTCTTTAGACTGACTAAAACATTGTACATCTGTATTCACATTGCAGATGTAGCCTATCATAATTTGCTTATTGCTACATTTTGGTTTCTTTTTGTTACAATGTCCTATTTTACAACGTGTGTATATATATATTGATAATGTAAGAAGACTACATATATATTTTTCTTGTCTGATTAATTTTACTGTTCCTATTTTGTGAATGAAGTACATGCCTCCACACAATTAACGTGAAAATAACAATAAATGTTTTTTTTAAATCTCCAGTGTAATTACCATCTCATTATTTATTTTTTTTTGGTTAATTCACAATATATGTGCTTCTGATTTAGCACTCAACTCCTGAAACGTTATCAGACTCACAACGGGCAATTCAATCAAATCAATACAGCATAGCCAGCGAGATTGTCTTTTTGTTCCTTGCGAAAACTTGGTACCTACATTACCCACAATGCAACTCATCTGCAAAGCAACATCACTCATGCTTTATCAGATTTTATACAGCTGCCTCTGGAGCCATGATTTGAACAACTTGCTTTAACACAGGCTGTACTACTCCCTAAGTCAAAAAAAAAGAAAAAAGATGGAGTTAATGTGTAATTGTTAAAGATAAGTAAGTGTTGAGTAGATGTTTTGTTTTTCTGTCAGCGTAGCTTTAATGTATAAAAACATGACAAATACTGGCTGTACAGCAGAGCCTGCGAGGGGTATCACATGAGAGCAGGTCAGTTATGCACAGTGTTCACAGCATCGGTTTGTGCTGAAAAATGTCTTATCATTTACAAGTGCCAAATTCCTGGAGAGAAACATAACCTGATAAGTTAATTTTTGACACATGCAAATACAGACTGAGTGGGAAGTCGTTTAGTTTTGTCCTTGTCGTTCTCTGTCAGAGAAAGACAGTGAGTTGGCTGCTTTGGCCAACAGTCATCGTGGACTGAAGTTCAGGAACCCAGCTGAACCTTCACCTTTGCTATCCGTCTAACCTCCAGGCCCTTGACTTCTGCTGCTGTGACTGGTGTTGACTGTTCTCCTCATCCTCTCAAATCCCCAAACTCTAATTCTCTCCACAGAGGCAGCTGACGGGGCTGTTTGTAAATCATAAATTAAGCATATGGGGACGGAGACCCCTGGTGTGTCACATCTGTTCTGCAGAGCAGTACAGCACACTGGCCGAGGTGACTTGGCATATACTTCATAATGTAAATGCCAGGTAATACGGAAATACTGCTGCATTTGATGCATTGGAATTCCTGTATTGTTGTGTTGTGATTTAAAAGGTAACGCTCAATACTATACAGTTGCACCTAAAATGATTCAACCCCCACTGCAAATTAGGTGTATTGGCAAAAATTACTTGTTCAGTGAACAACTCAAACAAGAACAACTGAAATAGCTCAACACAGCTAAGATTACAGGTGGTTTCTCCAACTTCAACACAATTTGCCACTTTTAATGACCACTGCAGCCTCAAAATTATTCAGCCCCCTCTTGACAAGCATCTTTAGTTCTCAGTAGAGCACCCTTTTGCTGTCATGACCTGCTGCAAACATGATGCACAGCCAGACACCAGGTTCTGACAGCATTCCTGAGGAATCTGAGCCCGTTCCTCATGGCCAACAGCCTCTAGCTCTCTGTTGGCTGCTTTGCAAAGCAGCTCCAGGGCCTCACTGAGCCACCACCGTGCTTCACTGTAAGCAGGGTGTTCTTTTCAGTTCATGCCTCATTCCAGATATACTGCTGTTCCAAAGACCTGAAAAGTTACAGTTTTGTTTCGTCACTCCAAAGAACAGAATCCCAGAACCTCTGTGGCCTTTTTATATGATTTCGAGCCGACTTGTCTTGTGCTTTTGGGTAAGTAGTGGTGTAAGTCTTGGAGTTTGGACATGGACTCCTTCAACGTTAAGTATGCGCCTTACTGTAGAAACTGAAACCTCAGTGCCTGCTGACGCCAAGTCGTGCTGCAGGTCTTTTGCAGTCACTGGAGGGTTTTTGGCCTCCTGCCTCCTCAGAAATCTGGTGGCAGGTAGTGTAGCCAGTTTTCCTATAGCTTTGAACTTGAGAACTAAGTTTCCAACAATATCTCTGGGAACATTCAGTGCCTTTGCCATCTTTTTGTATCCTTTTCCTTGTTTGTACAAGGCAACGATCTCCTCTCTTAACTTTTTGGACAGTTCTCTGAGAACAAACCCATAGCCAGTCCACGTATTTGATGTGTTTTATCTCAAGCACACATGATGCAACTAAATTGATTAGCTGCATCCGGTGTGCCTCAGACAACACCTGCTCATATGAGGGATTCTGTTCAGGGGGTAGAATAATTTTGAGGCTGCCGTGGTCATTAAAAGTAGCATTTTGTGTTGAATTTGGAGAAACCACCTGTAATATTAGCTGTGTTGAGCTATTTAAATTTTGCCAATAGATCTAATGTGCAATGGGGGTTGAATAATTTTTGGTGCAACTGCACATACTCAAAACAAATAAAACATAAGTTTAATGTATGAAACATCTGAAAGAAGAACAGCACACAATATTGATTAAAAAAAGATAATAAAATAGAATATACCGAAAAATTACTTTTTCAGTCTATTAGTGTACGTGCTTTTCGTTTCAATGTGTGTGTGTATTTATGGGTGTGTGTGTGTATTTATGGGTGTGTGTCTGTGCACATGTGAGCTCCAAGCTCCCAAGGTAATGACCTCTGTGTCAGTTTGTGAGGGAGAGTAAACAGTGACTTGTTAAAAACCAAACAAGTCAAACCTCGGCAAGGCCGGAGCAGCCAGTCTCACTGAGGACCTTTTGGATGGTTTAGCCATTCAAGAAAAAAATCCATCAGTGATACCGGAGAGTGGCATTACTGTCCAGAAACACAGCCAACAGAGTCTCCTGGCAGATCATCAGGGCATCAGAATGTGGATGGATGGTGCAATCAGGTGACTTTTGGAGAGGGTGTTTTGAAAATGTCCCATTAAAACATGTCCGTAGTCACTGTGTGTGGAGTTGTTCCCTTCATCCTTGTCTGATGAATCGTCCTCACAGTCGATCTCCTCCAAGTCGGGGCAAATCCTTGTTGACGCATTAGTAACAGAGAGGTAAGCGGAGGTGTACCGTGATGCAGCCAAGACCAGCAGGAAGTGAAGTTGCTCAGACTTGATTAAAATGATTCACTGGTCATATAAGGAGACACAGATGTGGGTCATGCTGTGCTTTTTGTAATAAAGCTGAACACAGTGTACAGAAGAGTAACACTTCAGAGCAACACGGGTTGGTCACCTCTCATCCTCCCTGTGTGCCATACTGTGCCAACGATGTGCTTTACGTTACATTACTGTAAGTGTATCCCTGTTTTTATGCTCCATCCATGAGTCATCTCCAGTACTCACTCTTTACATGTGCTTGCACATTTAGCTCAAGGATTAAAAGAGATTTTATCTCAGTGCAAATGCCTCCAAGTTATTTTAACCCCTGGAAGCCAAGGTTTGCCTGAACAGGCAGGCAGATGTGATGAACAATAAAAACCTGGATATGAGGTAAATGGGGCCAGAGGTGATGTTCAGAAGTAAAAGAGGAAGAGAGCAAGAGCAAATTCTCCTCAGCGTTAACAACGAGGGTGCAGAAAATGTCTGATGGGATGAGGCTTTTGTTGTAGAAAATGTCCCTGGTGAGCTGGCATTTAATTATAAATCTGTATACAGTCCTCTTAGTGTTTCAAATTATTCAAATGTAGCCAAGGGGGCAAAAACGTTTGCTGAAAATGCCTCACATGACGATACCCCTGCACATGTTGCTATGGGAACAGGGGGTGGGCTATGTGCATGTGATGTGTGTTGTCCATGGGCTGTAGTCCCAAGAAAAGCCTCCTCTCTTACCACACACACACACACACACACACACACACATAGCTGCCTAATGCTGTAAACCTCCCCCTCCTCCACCCGGAGCCCCATTATCAATGTGACTGGATTATTGCTGCTCCCAGTTAACCAGGACTCCCCCGTCTGAGGAGAGATAGTCTATGTGTGTCTGTGTGTGCCGAGACATTTCACAACAAGTTCAAGTGTCCTCTGGAAAGCAGGGGAGGTAAGTACAGTCAAGCTGTGTGTGATGAAGACTCACAGGGACGAGGTGAGTTTGGTTTGGTTAAGTGGTACCAACCTCCACAGAACCACACAGAACCACATCATGGCTGCAGAAAGCTTCACCACAAACAACAGGTGACCAAAACACCACAAATCAAACGTGCTCTTTCACACAGTAAATCACATAATTGTTGCATTTGGATTCCCCATCACCTTCATGCTGCAGTGAAATGATGCAAAACCACCAAATCAAAGTTAAGGAAGGTAAAACAATGGCAACATCCCATCAATTCTCCGGTCTTAAATACACATGCGTGTGTGTGTGTGTGTGTGTGTGTGTGTCGGCATGCCTGCTCACAAAGCACGTTTTTACGTCAATTACCCAGCACGCGGTGATTTGTCAGACGGCTCAGCGGAACGGGGGCGGGGGCGGGTCCAGCGAGTACAACAAATGTTTTGGGTGTCCGGGAGGCACATATTCCTCTGTGGAAAGTTTTGAGGGCTCTGTTTGAATCTAGGCAGAGGAGAGTCACAGCCACACACAGAGACACACACACACACACACACACACACAGGCACGCACAAACAGCAGCAACCAGGATGAATAATGGATCCAACCGAACCATTGACCCGAGCTGCATGGACAAGCCTCCTCTGGCCATCAACATCATCCTCAGTGAGTAGACACCACAAATGGGACTCTGTAGAGCAGCAGTGTGTGTGTGTGTGTGTGTGTGTGTGTGTGTGTGTGTGTGTGTGTGTGTGTGTGTGTTAACAGTAAGGGGGAGAGAAACCAAACGGTTGATCCTGATGGATCCCTTCAAGTCCACTTTGGGAGGCTGTGTCCCTCCTTGCCCTGCTGCTTTCTGGGGCTGAAGAGATGCTAGAGAGATGCCCCCCACCCCCACCCTTACATATTCAGACAAACTACACCAGATCTCACTCTCATATGCTCGGCCAGAATGTAAAGTAGAGTGAAAAATGTAAGATTTTTCTTCTGTCCCTCCTTAAAGGCTGGGACACAAGCAGCGAGCATCAGTATCCATGTGAGCAGCCAAAGTAATGCCCAGGCAGAGCTCACTTCTCTGTAGCTCTTCACGCTTTTTTACACAAATTATCATGTTAATCCATTAATCCACTTCACTGGGGTGTTGGTGTTGTTGTAAAAATAGTACTTAGGCGTCTGACTAATGTCGGATTATCCATATTCTTTTCTCACAGCAGCCTGACGTGTGCAGCAACAGAGAGGAAATCCACTTAAACAGAGCTAAGCAATATATTCATGACTTACATCCTAAAGGAATAAATCAGTGATTAAATAAGACTAGATGTGTTTGTTTGAAAGTGCAGCGTGCCATTGGATCTTCCTGAATGGACATTATTTAGTTGCATTTTATGTTTTTATCATTGAGATTATGTCAAATATCAAGATTTCTCTGTGGCTGTTTGTCAAATGTGTTCGTTAAACAAAAGTCAATTACCTTCTTTAGACTAAATAAAGAATACCCACTTTTTAAATGTTGCATCGGTGATGTGCATTCCTAAAAAGTGCCTTCTTTTTTTGATTACAATTAATTTTATAACAATTTTCTTCCTTTATAATTTACTCGTGATAGATTGCTGAATATAAACAGTGGCATTTTCTTATGATAAGAGCTTGATCAATAAATTACTGGGCAAATAGAAATATATTGTATTATCGTAGGCTATATGTTAGACAATAAAGAACAACAAATTACAGTATGGAAATGTTTAACGTAATTTATTTAAGTATATTTTAAAGTTTATTTTTCACCTGTCTTAGTTCTTTGTAACGCTAATTTACGGGATCCTTGTTTAAAATGTTGCTGGATGTTATGTGCGAATGAATCTCACCCGATTTTATTGAAACTTACAAATGTTTTTATGTCGGCATCTGCTTCAAACCTCCAGTATTGGTCGTGCTCTCGCCTACTTGTGAATGATGGTAAAACTTTAAATGTGTCACAGGGTATCATCTGGATCAGGTTTGCCAGTAAAAAAAAAAAAAAAAAAAGTTTCACTTTCCACTTTACTGCATCAAACCAAATCTGTTGTGCACATGTGCGACGGATAAGACGTCAGATGGAGAGTAGAACTAATAGATGCTCTCTATTAGTTCTACTCTCCATCTGACGTCTTATCCGAGGACACAGACCGATTAAGCAGATGAAGGAGAAAATAGCAACAGGACTGTTTATTTGTGTGGCCGTGTGTGTTTATGTCCTGACTATCACTTCTGACTTTCAATACCAGAGAATAAATGACTCACAATCACAGGCAACATGCTGAAATAATTTACTGAACTTCTCCTCCCACTCTCTGTTTCATGTGGAGCATATAGCTGCATCTCCCTTTGTCTGAAACATCTGTTTGTCTCAGAGGTTATTACCGGCAATGACACTGAGCCAGCTATTTCTTTTCTGTGCATAATAACGCCCATGCAAATTGATAATTTATGGCTGCTGTCATGTTCTGAAAAGCAACAAATGCTTCTTTTCCATCATATAACATGATATGGTGAAAAACACGAAAACAACACATGTGTCTATAGCAACAGTCTGCATTTCATTTCCCGTGTTTCTCTCTTCACTTCAAAAACAACCATGAATCATTGATGTCACAATTTCTTAATTTCATTTAATAAGCCTGAATATACATTAACGGCCTCCCTAAAGGCTCTAACAACATGAATGCTCATTCCCCTCATGATAACACAATCAAAGATCATATCAAGTTTTAATTAGAGGAGAGCAGCCTGTGTGTCCAGACTAAGCTAATTAGTTGTAATTTCCCCTCCTTCCCTGCAGAGTTGGACGTCTTTGGCATCATCCTGTACTCTGTGCTCACCTTCATGGCGGCAGTGTCCATGCTGGTCTACCTAGAAGAGTGCGTCTACATCTATAAGAAAGTGCCGCCCAAAAAGAAGAGTCTAATCATGTGGGTGAACGGGGCAGCGCCGGTAAGAATAACACAGGCGCTCACACGGTGCGCGGGCGTCAGTCAAATGTGCTCCGTCTTCACGTGGTGATTCCCTCTTTCTGTTCTCATTTTCAGGTGATCGGCACCATGTCGTGTCTGGGGATGTGGATCCCCAGAGCCACCATGTTTACTGATATGACCTCCGCCTGGTGGGTCTCTCTCCCTCTGCTTGAATTTTACTCACCTTTCATCTCTCACTGTGCTGTGCGTTTGTTTTTACCCACCGAGCCCGGCAGTAAAAAATCACAGAGGAGAAACTCTGTAGCTTCATAACCTACAGAGAGTTTTATAGAAAGCAGTGATACTGTTTCTCTACTTTTCTACTGACTTTGCCTCTCTGACCTCTCCCCCCTGTGCATCCCTCTATCATTCCAATTACCCCTCTCTCCTCCTCTTATCTCTCTGTAGCATCTTTGCCATCGTGATGTTCAACTTCCTGATCTTGATGCTAGAGGAGGTGGGTGGTGATGAGGCTTTCCTGAGGCGAGCGGGGAGACATAAGCTCAAGATCAGCACGGGGCCGTGCTGCTGCTGCTGCCTTTGCCTCCCATATGTGGCCATCACAAGGTGAACACTCCAGTTACATAGTCTGCCCAAGCGCTCTGCCTTGAAAGCTGAAATTAACTCTAGTGAAGAGCTCCAGAGGAACAGCAGATGTGTGTGTTTAGACTGATAACAGCAGCAAGTGTCTGCATGTGGATTTAGACATCTGCTCTCATGATCCTTGGCAGGAGAGGGTGTTTTTTTTATCACATTGTTAGGCTTCAAGAGGTTTGGCATCAACTGTACAGTCATTGGTGCAGATATTGATTTAGAAACATGCGTTTATTTTTTTTTCCCCTCTGCATATAGCTTGCCTCTAATTTCAGCTTATGTTTTCTGTTTTGATTTAAATTAACAGAGCAGCGTGAAAGAAACTTAGCAAGTGTAGTGTTTAACATCTTATTTGCTTTCTTGCTGAGAGTTACATGAGAAGATCAATATCGCTCTCACGACCGTTCATTCAAGGGAAGCTTTACCACATTTTATGTGGAATAAATAGCTCAGTGTGTGCCGTGTTGACAGAGAAAACTGAGTTGCTTCCCGGTCACTAGCGCTGTCATTTGAGTCATCAGTGACGAGGAATGTTTTTTTTGGGATCTTGTTTTTGTCGTTTTTGAGCTTTTTTGTGGGAGAGGATTTAAAGGGTTTGGAGTCAGAAGTTTGCATGTAATGTATTATGCTAAATGTGACTTTTGTCAGCACATCTCTGCAGGGCAGCATAACTCAGTCAATATCGCACGCACTGGGGTATTTTCCATCAACACAGATTAGCAGAGATGGGTTGGGGTGATAATTCATGCCAGGAGTCAAATGTCAGTCCAGTCAATCTCTACATTCAGTCCATTCGCAACAGACCACATATCAAAATGTTCTCTGTTTATGCCAGTGACACATCTTTTAGACAAGTGTCTTCAGTTTCAAAAGTTTGTCCATTGCACTCCCATAATTATTTCAACAGGAACAAATAGTCATATATATGAAAAACAACTTGCTAGTAGGTGTTTTTTTTTTTTTTTGAACACCAACCATGTCCCTTAATGCTCCTGAAGATATCTGTAATTTTACATCATTTAGCAGCACTTTCCTCCTTAGCTCTCCTCCTTTTGCTCCTGATGGCCGGTCTGCCCTTGCTGATTGGACATCCAAATTAAATGTGGCAAAGTTTCCTTTTAGATATAAGGTTAGCTTAGCATAAATACTGGAAAACAGGGAGCCTGGCTTTGTGCAAAGGTAACAACATCCACCTACCAACCTCTCTAAACCTCACAAACTAACATATAGTATCTTGTTTGGTATATCTATACAAAAACTGAAGCATAAAAATGACAAGTTGTGGTATTCATGGTCCTCGGCTGTCTGCATTAATTCCTGTAAAATGGTGAACTGTCATTTTTTTCAGTGTGTCATGTGATTATTTGAGGTTGGGAGATTTGGTTTTAAAAGGGAAGGCTAGCTGTTTCCTCCAGCTCCCAGTCTTTGTGCAAAGCTATGCTCACCAGCAGCTATAACTATACATACATGAGAGTGGTATCAATATTCTCACTGAACTGTCAGCAAACACAGTGAAAAAGCGCTTTTCACGAAATGTCTGTTCATTGCAGCTTTTAAATCCACACAGTTAAAGGAATAGTCAGACATCGCTCTCACAGGGTTTGTACAAATACTCGCTTCCCCAAATCTCTACTCTGTAAGAGTGCAAAGTCAGCATGAGACATGGATATCATAATGACCACATTTATAGGAAATACACTAGGCCAGAAGCTATACTGAGAAGTATTGAGCAACATCTCTGAGGTAGTCACTGAGTCATCCCGTAATGCAAAGCCTCCAAGATGGTTACAACCACATGTTGTTTGAGAGCTCAGCCTGGTCCACAGCAGTCTTTGATGTCTTTGGTCTGTTTAAAGATTAAGTAACTTCAGAGATCCTCTATAGGTACCGCACTGGACTCACACTACGTGTTCCCTTTAGTTCTCTGAATGCAGGTTGAACACACTCCTGGTCGTTCAACTCTTTAACTCTTTCAGGGCAGGGAAGTGGGTGTTGCAGCGCACTGTAGACAGCAATGCTGTCATGCTCCGGTCAGGCTGAACTGGCTGCACAACATGCATTCACAGATACACAGATACACAGATACACACAAAATGTCCTGCTTTATACAGCGATGATGATCGACGAGCCAGCTCAGCTGTTTTTTTGCTTTGATGCAGTGTCCAGGTTCCCATCATCAGTATTATCTGTGTTGGGAAATTGTTGTTTTTCTAGGTAATTAGAAACTTTTAATGCACCTCAGAGGGACTGTTCATTTTGTTGTTGCACATGTTAAAACATTCGAGCATGGCCGTGTCTGAAGCCAATAAAGATGTGCCCAAGGCCACTCTGAATTGTTTAGAACATCCTGCGGTAATTATCCATGATTGGTTCTCTGCAATGGGGAATTCCACAATGGACTTTTAATTGTTTTTAAAAAGTGTTGAGAGACTAAAACCATTTTCTGTCATCAGCAGCTACTGTATCACAGTTTCCTCTGTTCCAACTCCAGGCGCTCTCTCTTCCTGCTCAAACTTGGCACCTTCCAGTTTGCTGTCCTGAAGATTGTCTTCACGATCCTTTCCATTGTCCTCTATACGAACGGCAACTTTGACTTAGCTGATGTGAGTTGATGCTGGATGGCATGCCCCCATGCTATTGTTTCCCCAAGTTCATGTTTGTGCCAGTTATTTTCCTCGCTTTTTTACCGTCATAGAAATATTTTATTGTGTCCCGACAACTCAGATTCCAAATGTTTTCTGTTGTTTGTTTCTAATTTAGGCTTCATTATCTGTCACTCAGGAGGAGCCATTTTTATTTTACAGCCTATTTTCATTTTCTTGGTACAAAAGCTAATGAACATACTTCATTAATATGTAACTATTGCATGACTCGTAATGATGATTTGATGAGCGAATTAATGCAGAGATATTAATACAATGCTTTGAGCTCATTAATGCTCAACACTGTGTAGCGCTAGCAGTGCTAACGTTAGCAAATGTTAGCATTCGGACTCCTGCAGACTCTTAGTCTATTGGTCAGATGCAAACATCTACATGTTGTTGCATGACTTCAACAGTTAACTGATTCCTGGCACAAGATTAACACCCAGTATTTCTCTCTGACTTTACTGAACTGAGATTGAACTGCTTCCACCTCTTATGAAATGCCTCCTCTGATTTGTCTGTTGGTGCCTGTGAGCTGGTTTTTTTTTTGTCATGCAGAAACATGTAGATACATGACCTGAACAGACCGTTTCTAAGTAGCAGTTAACTTTAGGCTAATGTAGGAACTAACTGTGAGTTAAAATTCAGTAAATGACGATCCATTAAGCGCTTACAAGCCCCATAAACTTTATGCTAGCATTTTTCTGTTTCTGTTTTCTATTGTTTGCTTCTAATTTAGGCCTCATTGTCAGTAACTCAGGATGAGCGATACTTTTTCTGACTTATTTTGTGTTATCTTGCTGCAACAGCTTGCAATTGTATTCAGTGAACAATGTCTAAACAGCATGATCACTCGCTTGATGATTCACTTTCATTTCATAAAACTCAGCTATTCTCTTGGTTTTAACACTTTATAATAAGGGTGCTTAATTAATGTGTAACTATTGTGTGACTCGTGATGGTTTGATGAGTGAATTAATGCAGAATGTATTGAGGAGTCCCTTTTCTCACTATTAGGATATTAATACAATGCTTTGAGTTCATTAATGCTCACCTCTTATGAAATTTCTCTTCTGATTTATCAGATGGTGCCTGTGAGCTGTTTTTTTTTTATCATGCAGAAACATGTAGACGTTTGCATCTGACAGCAGCAGATCAACAGACCTTTTCTAAGTAACAGTTAACTTCAGGTGATGAACTAATGTAGGAACTAACTGTGAGTTCAAATTTAGTAACTGATGAGCCTATAAGTACTTACTAATCATATGAACTCATCGTGGCTCAATGATAGCGAGCAATAAGAACTCATGATACATCCTGCATTAAATCATCCTGACTCCTGAGTTACATATTACATTACAGAAATTATCGTTTAACAAACGACATGAGACCAAAGATTTAGACTTATTATTTATAGTTTTGTGTTTGTTGACCACACTGACAAAGACTAAAACTAAAGACATTTCTATTTCATGTAGTTTTATAAGACATAACGTACATAATACATGATACTGTTTCACTTGGTTTTCACTTATTAATGAAGTCTAGTTTTATTTTAATTTTTGCTACCTAAAATGTGTTTCATTGCTTAGATAATAATAATGATGATAATAACCACGGTGCAAGGAGGACAATAGAAGAAGAAAGTAAAACATCCATTTTAAAGATTCTTTATGTAGCAAAACCAGTGTTAGTATTATTGATTAAAAAAAATTAGGAGGGATGACGTTACCATTGAACAAATAAATTGTGATTGTGAGTGTATTGTGACACGCTAACCTGACTCTACTGTGTGTGTGACCACATTTCAGCTGAGCATCGAAGGAGCTGTTATGTGGATCAACCCGTTCGTGGGCATCTTGACAATCACTGCCCTTTGGCCTGTGGCGATCATTTTCAGACACCTGAGTTCGGCCCTGCGGACGCTCAAGATCATCCCCAAGTACGCCATGTACCAGGTGAGGCACAAGAGACGCTTCAAACACACACACACACACACACACACACACTGGACACAAAGAGCTGTTCACACACCTTATGATGGAACAGGAACTAGCTGCTCTATATGGTCGGCTGTAAATAAACACAGATTTGTAATAAAATGTCAGCTTATAGGGCTGTTATAGGTGTTTTTTTTTTACAGGATTTTCCACAGTGTTTAATAGTGCACGTGTGTTTGTTTTGTAGCTGGTGCTGATCCTGACCCAGCTGCAAACGGCTATCATCAACATCTTGGCTCTGAATGGCACCATCGCCTGCACTCCGCCCTTCTCCTCCGCAGCCAGAGGCTACAGTGAGTCAACATCCATCCTTACAGCCGACGTATCCGTCCATGCATCCATGTTTTTTTGTATTTGAGCGATGATCAATCAGTCCATCCTCCCTGAAGTCTCCATTTACTTCCTTTTTGTCTGTCACCACAGTGATGAGTCAGCAGCTTTTGATCCTGGAGATGTTCATCATCACGCTGGTTAATCGTCTGCTGTATCGTCGCCAGTATGACCCTTTACCTGAAGAGGAACACAACGACAACGAAAGCACCAAGATGGCTACAATGATCACATCTGCGTGAGAGTGAATGTGTGTGTGTGTGTGTGTGTGTGTGTGTGTGTGTGAGAGAGAGAGAGAGAGAGAGAGAGAGTGCCATTTTTACTTGTCAAAATTTTACTTGTGTTTGATTAAGAGATTATATTACGAGAAAATATGAATAAATATATATATATATGAATTATGTATCTTGTGAGTGTTCATTAATGGTCACAGATTTGCAAATTCTTCAAAACTCTCCAGGCACGCTCCTCATACAGATTTTATTTTCTTCAAGGAACTGCTCAGTGTAGACTTTAGACTTTAGACTTCTTTATTTTATCCCCCATAGGGGGAAATTTTCTTGTTACAGCAGCAACAATATAAACAGGGACAGTGAAAGAACAAAGCAATAGAAAAGACAAAAAATAGCAAATATAAATATAAATATAAATATAAATATAGATATAAATATATGGATTGTGATGAAATGAAATAAATATTTACACCATAGGATATTTACAGGAATGGAATGGCATGGATGGTAGGCAGTATATTAACATCAGCCAGTGATGTTGCTGTTATAGAGTCTGATGGCTGATGGGAGAAATGACCTGCGGTAGCGTTCCTTCTTGCAGGGTGGGTGCCTCAGCCTGCTGCTGAAAGAGCTGCTGAGGGCCCCCACAGTCTCATGCAGGGGGTGAGAGGGGTTGTCCATGATGGACTTGAGTTTTGTTAGTGTCCTCCTCTCACCCACCTCCTCTATGGAGTCCAGGGAGCAGTCCAGGACAGAAGCGGCCCTCCTGACCAGCCTGTTCAGTCTCTTTCTGTCCCTCTCCGTGCTCCCTCCTCCCCAGCAGACCACTGCATAGAGGACTGCAGACGCCACCACAGAGTCATAAAAAGTCCTGAGCAGAGTCCTGCACACTCCAAAGGACCTCAGTCTCCTCAGCAGGTGGAGACGACTTTGGCCCTTCTTGTACAGGACGTCTGTGTTGTGAGACCAGTCCAGTTTGTTGTTGAGGTGAACACCCAGGTATTTGAGGGTCTCCACCCTCTCAATGTCCAGTCCCTGGATGTTCACCGGTGCAGTCTGGGATGTCTTCCTGCGGAAGTCAATCACCATCTCCTTTGTCTTGCTGGTGTTGAGCTGAAGATGGTTTAGCTCACACCAGTCAACGAAGCTGGAGACGACCTCCCGGTACTCCTGTTCGTCCCCGTAAACCCAAGTAAACCTTGTTGTATTAGCAATTTATTATCAGAAATTTTTTTTTTTTGTGTATATAATTTTGTATTTTCTGCATACCTGCTGTGCACCGACTAAAAGACTAAACACCAACTGAAGAACTAAATCACTTTCCCATGAATTTACAGTTAAATATCAGTTCAGCTCTGGGGAATAACAAGAAGTAACTGAACCCCAAATAAAAAAGACATCGGCTATAAATAATATAGCCGATGTCTTTTTTTTATGAGGCATTACATGTACATTGTAAGCATTTTGTTGCAGTTAAATTTCAGTCCCTGTATGACTCTTCTGTGGTGTTATTTGTTAGTGTGTTCAGTTTTTTTCATCCTTGTGCCGCTAGGTGGCAGTAAAACCAAAATCTGTTAAACGCTCATTAGCTTCCATGTGTGACTGAACTGGAGCCATATTATCATCAACAGGTACTTGACACAATAATTGTCTATCTACCGTCTAAAAACGTACACATTAAGCTATAAATGTGTTCAATGAATTAAGTGCACAACACATCCCCACTGTCTGTCTGAATGTGACTGTGTGTGTGTTACAGTAAGTCGCTGCGGATAAACAAGCTAATGGAAAAGATGTTGATTGACAAGCCTCCGTCCAATTGGGTTGTTGCTGTTTCTCACTTCCTGGATTTAAGCCAATCACCGCAGCGCATCAACAAGCCTGGGCCAAGTGCGGTTGACTGGAGACCTCCGAACGTACGTGCAGCAAAACACGTCAAGACGCTCCAATGGGCCGGAAGTTCGGAGATTTAACTTTCAAGATAAAATGTTTTGCAGTTTAAATTTAAATTGGGTGATTTAACACCGGTCTGTGTTTTAATCCTTCTACCCTTATTAGTTAATATGTTCTTTCAAAATAACATTATGTCTAATGGCACTAGCAATACCAGGCTATTTGAGAAAATACTCAAATAAAGTACAAATACCTCAAAATAATTCAAAATCATTTCAGAACACTATAGAACAGTTATAAAAAAGAGGTTAATTATAAGAACAATTTATGTGTTGCCAGGTTAAGTTAGTATGTCAGCCAATTGTTTTACTCTTTTCTATCATGGATAGTATTCTGTAATTGTTTGTAAACTGAAGTTTGGAAGGGGAAAATGCAGAAAAAGGGCAAAAAAACAACACATTAGATTGATAAACAGAATTAGGATCAGAGAGTTTCAAGACATGGCAACCCAAACATTTTTCTTGTTAATGGGTTATACTGATCTAAAGGGGTTTAGCAAATTAACATTAAACAAAACATTATGCACCATTTACAAAGGGTGTCCTCTTAATAAAATGGTACTAAATTTTCTATCTGTGCCTCTTATTTATCGCCCCCAATACTTAGCCTGTTGTTTTATTCTGGAAAAACACAACCGGAAGTAGCCCTCAGATTCCGACTAGCTTGCCTGTTTTGAGCCACTCTGAGCGTACAGCGATGTAGACCCAGGAAGCCCTGCTGGGAGCATACAGTCGCTGTCCTATCATGTAACCTTATGGACATTTATTTATCTCTTCGCTTGGGTTCCAGCGGAGGCCCGCGGCCTGGGGCGGATGCGGACGCCGAAGAGAGAGAAGGACTGTCCGGGTGGCTGTCAGCGGTACCGCGGATGAAATGGTCGCGTTCTCACTGAATCTCACTCTCACGTTCACATCCAGGCATCACCATTAAACTCTCAAAATGAGGATCTTCGTGTCTCTGCTGAAAAACACTAATCCCAAAATCGAGTATTACTCCAGATTTTCGCCGTCTCCGCTCTCCATTAAGCAGTTTTTGGATTTCGGTGAGTAGCAGCGCGGGGCTGACATCTTAAAGGATTGACTAACTGATGAGGAGGACGAACAGGGGGCCTTCATACTTCCTTGTGTTTTCCCATTTTACGCACCATCTCTGTGCATCTGAAGTGTCACATGCAAGCGCTGGACTGTTATTAATAGTCAAAGTCTCCTTCAAGCTGCCAGGAAACGTTAGACTTTGTTATGATGGGATGTGGCATTTAAATGCGGTGTTTACTCTCAGTAGCTCATCCATAACAGCTCTAACTGCATGTGCATGAGCAGACATGTGACACACTGCTTAATGCATGCTGCTATTCTTTCTCTCTCAGACTGGCACAGCAGCACGTATGTCAGGAAGGATGGACGCCCAGACTCCTGTTACACCAGCTTTTCAATTGCTCAACAAGCTTCACTCACATGTTCACCTCTATGTCAACATTTAGGAGCTTGTTTCCGAGTTTGAGTCATTGCAGTGTAGGGTTACACACATGGATGTTGCATGCCATGAGTCTTGAAAGAGATGACAGTGTTGGTAGCCGCACTCAAGGCTTTTTTTTTTTCTTAATCCATCTCTGATTAAATGCAGTCATCTCAGTTACGTAATTTGTTCTACAGCTGTGGATGGGATGTGAGGCACAGGAAGCACGCAGCACTTGTTTGCATGAAGGAACACAGCAAGGATGCTAAGCGTCCATGTCAGAGGGACAGCGGGACGAAGCATGTTTGTGTGTTTCAAAAGGGGAACGAGTGAGACATCATTTTAAGGATGGTCAGCGTCTGCAGAGTGTGTGTTTGCTGTTCCAGAGCTGAGTCAGGATTTGGTGTTTTCACTACCCCACATTGTCCTTTATGAACCCTCCCTCTTGTATTGCTGAATCAGGGGGAAGCTTCCCCTTTGAGCAGAGATGATGAGACATTTCCTTTTATTCTGCCTGCACTTGAGGATTTGCACTTGAAGACTTAACCATTGTTCTGTTTTTAACAGCAGGGAGAACCTGCAAGCATTTCCCCAACAGATTTTCTCAGTGTTTAGTGTTTTTTCTTCCCACACATGCACACATAAGAGTCCGGGCTACTTGCAGACTGTATGTGTCACATTTAGGTTGAGTTAAGGATGTAAAAATGTAAGGTCTTTTTCCACAGAGTCATTTTCGAGAAATGCATTTAACTTTACGCTGACCGAAAACATAAATCCCACTAACCTCGCCATGAACCCCTCACTCCCGCCCCTCTCTCTCTGGTGGGTAACACAATTTATGATTTCCTTGTATAGTTCAAGCTAAAAGCGGCGGACGGTAAACACAGCTCCAGCCAGTTAGCAGAGTTAAAGGTATCAAATTAAAGGTTGAAAATTGAAACTGACCAAAGCTCCCAACCAGATACTTCAATTTAAACTGAGGCTGGTGCGTTCACTTTCTCTACCAGTCATTGTGGTACAAAAGTTCACATGTGAAATGGTTTTTAATCTGACAAATCTCTCATCACTGGGAAACCTTTTCAGCTCAGCAACTCTATTTGCTGAGAGAAAGGTTTGTCCAAGAGTTGTGGCAGTTTTCTTAGCTGACTAAAAGGATACAATAGAAGTTTTATAATAGGTGATTTTGAGCCAGTATGACTAATAGTAAGACTGGAAAAGGAAAAAAAACTAAATCCTGTCTTAACAGCAAAAGTGCCAGCGACACCAGGAGCTCCAGATATCCCGCTCACTTTCATTGGTGCGTCTTTGACAATCACTGCTCATTTCTCTTTCAGGCAGGGACAATGCCTGTGAGAAAACGTCCTACATGTTCCTGCGTAAGGAGCTGCCAGTGCGTCTGGCGAACACCATGAGGGAGGTGAACCTGCTTCCTGATAACCTGCTCAGCCAGCCCTCCGTCAGACTGGTGCAGAAATGGTGAGACACCTCCTGGAGAGATACACTTTATATGGCTGCGAGGTGATAAGGGTGACAATAGGAGGTATTGTTAAGAGTGTGTAATAGCTGCCTTTTGACCTGTGTTTGCTCCGTTAGGTACATGCAGAGCTTTGTGGAACTGCTGGATTATGAGAACAGGAAGCCAGAGGACCCTCACGCTCTGAATGAGTGAGTGGATAACACCTTAATTAGTGATTCATTAAGGAAATTAATACCTTTAGTACTCATAGATCTCTGCTGCCTGCGCCGCTAACGGCGTGTATTTATACTATAACAATGCCTGTGTGATAAACAGCCACACATGACTGATAAACAGACAGGCATGCGGATAAGGCAGTCTGTTTAGAGAACACATTCACAGGAATTGTTCAGGTCACTGAACAAAGAGGAGCAATATTAACCTTGGTATTCATCCTGACTGAGCATAGCAAAAACAATGTGGGTCCAAGAAAAGAGACGTAAGGCTTACAAATGACTATTATCTTGATTTTAAATTTGGCCCTATTGTTATTAAGCGATAGAAATATGTGTGTTCATGAGATTCAAGGCTCAATGTAAATTTTTAGAATATTTTTTACAGTATTTTCCTGCTCATTACATTTTTTTATTTTCTCTTCAGTTTCCTGGAGCTCTTGATTGAGATCCGTAACCGGCACAATGATGTGGTTCCCACCATGGCTCAGGGTGTCATAGAGTACAAGGAGAAGTTCGGCTTTGACCCCTTCATCAGCAGCAACATCCAGTATTTCCTGGACCGCTTCTACACCAACCGCATCTCCTTCCGCATGCTCATCAACCAGCACAGTGAGTCTAAAGGGGAAAAAAAAACCCAAAAAACCTGTTTGGCTTATTTGGATCACAAGCATACTGTTTCTCCCAGTTGATTCTTGTTCCTGACAACTTGTCTTTCCGTGCAGCTCTCCTGTTTGGCAACGACACCAACCCCGCCCATCCAAAACACATAGGCAGTATCGATCCCACCTGCAGTGTGGCCGAAGTCGTCAGTGGTGAGTTACAGGAGGTCCTACACGAAAATCACCTGAGCGCTGAAGTGTAATTTCTATCTGTGGGAATGTTTGGATATCTTTGTTGCAAATATTTGCATAGTTCTTACAGGAAATGGTGTGCTATCAAACCAGCCGAGTCACAAATCAAACAAACACAATCAACAAAGAGTTGATTTCTGCTTTATGGCATGTTTACATAATGATGGTTTCTAAAGAATTCCAGCAGCGTGGATCCAAAGCTGCACTCTCGGTGACCCCGTGAGGAACAGAAGCCGCTTTGGTGACCTGTCGCAGGAATCCAAATATAAACAGTGCACATATTCTGCTGGTTCTGCCCTCACTGACTCACGCTGTTTTGCCTCCTTCATCAGATGCCTATGACACAGCCAAGATGCTGTGTGAGAAGTACTACTTGGCCGCCCCTGAGCTGAAAATTGAAGAGTTCAACAGTAAGATATTCCTTTTGTTGCTTCATGCATTTGTGCTGTTTCTCCCTATAATCCGTCACACTGCTGTAGTCAAACAATGTAGTCTGTTACCAAGTCTATTCAGAGCATGTGGGTGTGGCTTTGGAGTGCAAATGTACTGCTGTGATGATTACAGTGTTCGCCATTTCTCATTAACTTCAGAGGAACCTGTTTTCTCTCTTGTCTTCCAGTGAAGGCCCCTAAAAAGCCCATCCAGGCGGTGTATGTGCCGTCACATCTGTTCCACATGCTGTTTGAGCTCTTCAAGGTGAGCAGAGCCGCTAACCTAGCTAGTTTGGCGCTCTTTAAATGCAATTAAATGGTAATGTGACTGCAATTCTGTAAGGAATTGTGCTGAGCTGAGTTGTTGAACTCTGTGGGTGTTTGTAGAACTCAATGAGAGCCACAGTGGAGCTTCACGAGAACAGTAAAGAGGGGCTTCCACCAGTAAAGGCCAAAGTCACTCTGGGCAAAGAGGATCTGTCCATAAAGGTAAGTCAGACACAAGCACACACACACAGTTTTTTAGAGCTTCTCGTCTCCCTCTGGCCTCGGCTCAAATCTCAAACCCACTATCCGTCCTCAGATCAGCGACAGAGGAGGAGGAGTTCCTCTGAGGAAGATAGACCGTCTGTTCAACTACATGTACTCCACTGCCCCCACACCGAGCCTGGAGCCTGGAGCTGTCCCTCTGGTACATACACACACACACACACACACACACACAATCTAATGAGTATTGACCCCTGTGACCATTTCGACCCTTTTTTAGCCAATGCATTAGTTACATACGGCATGACATCTGGGAAATTACATTCCGCCGCTCTCCCTCCCCCATCCAGGCTGGTTTTGGCTACGGTTTGCCCATTTCTAGGCTGTATGCCCGATACTTCCAGGGGGATCTGAAACTCTACTCCATGGAGGGCGTGGGCACCGACGCTGTCATCTATCTGAAGGTAAAGTGAGCTAGTCACATGTGGAGTGTGTTGTAATGGTTTGTCTGCCCTCCAAAGACATTATGCACAGCTACGTCAGAGTTTACAGGAATAGTTCCACATTTTGGGGAATTGTTTCCTGGCTGAAGTTAAAGTTAAAATCTGAGAACCTCTAAGGCTCAATAATTAACATGTTGTGTCTTGTCCTCAGGCAAATGAGAGTTGTTTTTTTGTTTAGATTTTAGACAGCTAAAAGTAAGTCCTTATTGGCTCATGTTTTTCTTTTGTTCCTCCATTTAAAGGCCCTGTCCAGTGAGTCCTTTGAGCGCCTGCCTGTCTTCAATAAGTCGGCGTGGCGGCATTACAAGACCAGCCCCGAGGCAGACGACTGGAGCAACCCCAGCAAAGAGCCACGTGACGCCAGCAAGTCCAAATACAAAGCCAACAGATAACTCTGCCTGACCCCCGCTGACCCAGCCCTCTGCTGGGAGCCGAAATGCCCGCACTCCCTGCCTAGAGCATGTACGATGAAATGTTGCCCTTGGGTAAACCGTCGGTTTAGGATGGGACCTGCTTTTACAATCCAGTGGTTAAAGTTTTGGAAAAGATGGATGACCTTGACTTGTATCTGTACCCAATGGCAATGACATTCATCAGCGTAGCTTTCGTTGTTGTGGCATTACCACTGCCTCTCCCAAGATGGAGTTTAAAATGAACCTCTTCCAAACTTACAGATCCTCACTGTTGTTTAGTCAGGTGACTCTTCGCATCTTTACCAGTGTTGACTCCATTTTCTCCTCTATCTGGCCATTAGTTCAAGCTAAATTCACTGAGCTACTCTTAACTCTCCCTCTGTCTCATGCACGGTTTGGCCTCGCTCGTCTTTGCTGCTCCCCGTGGCTGAACAAACCACAAAGTGGAGATTGAGTGTCTTTCTCACCAGTGAAGGCTCGTATTCTTTTTTTTCTTTTTACCTCCCTCAAACACAAGCAGAGTCAGGGGGGTTTGAGTTTCAGTGCAAATGGGAAGAGGACAAGGTTGCATTTCCTTCCTTTGGGAGACACTTTTCACTGAACGCACAATTAGGCCAGTGTGCCATTGGCATAGTAAAGACTTGGTTTGGACTCTGTTTATGCCTGGGAAAATGACAGAGGATTGCTAATAGATGAGGGAAAAAGCTAATTCCTTTGTAGAGATTATAGGGAGCAATGCATCATGAGTATACATTATTTTTAAAGATCTGAAGGTCAGGATTTCTATTTTATGTCAAATAGAGAAAGCCTTATTTCTGGGAACTTCTGGCATATTTAATGTTTTAAAAAGTCTGCCTTGGAGGGCTCTACTGGAACTTGAAGTTCATTTATAGTGGGAGAATGTTAGAAGAAGTGTTTTAAGAGTATTTTGTTTATATTTTACTACTTCAGTCATAGAGGTTAACTGAAGGCCCACCCGCATAGAATTGACCAGCAATACTGATCCTGACATTTCCGCTTGCAAGCCAGCCCTGCGCCCTGCTTTAACAACTGCTAAAGGACCAAAGGAGCGTCTGTGGGATGCTCGCGAAAAGGCCACCGTGCCAGCTTTGTCTGTCACTTTAGCTTCAGCCACACCAGCATGATGTACTGTATGAACCCTCGCAGAGAGGGAAGGACCTGCTGCACCTGACGACGACTGTAAAAGTGGGAAAACAAAAAACCATCACATCAGCTTTCCACCCCGCATCCTGCAAACATCTCACACCAGCCGCCGTGGAAACACGACATCACCCTAACAACGCTTCGTCCACTCAGCCTTGCGTCCGCCTTGTAGTGTCACTAATCCTCACGGCCCTCTGAATGAGTTTGAACAAAGCTTGTGTATTTTTGAAATGTGCTTTTATTTTTATTGTCATTAGTGAAAAGTGACAGGACTAGAAGATTCGGTTGAAATGTAAAGGATCTGATGCCCAATAGGTTTTAATTTATTTTATCCCAGAACAAACACAAACTTAAAGATGTTCATGCACTGTTTTCTTTTACTTTTAATCTTTGACATTGTGACAGGATTACTTTTGATAATCTTTTAATGATTTTTCGCTAATTATTATCAGTACAATTATTAATATAAGTATGTGGACAGTCCACTCCATTTGATTTATTTAAACTGTAGGAAATCAAGCAGCATTTCAGGAAGTCGACAGGGGAAAACTTGGTTAAAGGAGCCATTGCTTTCCCAGTGTATTGCGTCCAGCCAAGTTTTGTCACATGACTCATATTCAGGAACTTTAGTGCACTTTACCAACCTTACACGTCTTTTCCTTCCAATAACTTTCATACCATTCAGATCTCTATCAACAAATTCTTAATAAATATGAGATTAATTAGGACCAGGTCACCCTTTGACCAAACCTGGTACCATGTGTTAGCACCAGACGATGGGGAATTTCAATAATCTGATGCAACTTCCTTTTCTCATCTCCTTCAGCTCCATCTGATGTAAAAAGAAAGGAGTGTAAATGAAGAATTAAGCATGGAGGGCTTCTTCATCCTTTCCAGCCTCACTGTAAGATTTCATCACTGCCAATGCCTCCATAACCTGCCAGTGTCACTGAGTGATGCTCAGCGACAAACCTGCTGTAAAGACAGAGGCAGAGACGACGCTCCTCCTCATTTAGATGCCCCAGTTCACCATCCGTAACATTTGGTCTCACTGTACATCAGTCGTAATCACATGTAACAGCCGGTGACTGTGAACAAAATTCTTTGTCGAGGTTTCATTTCCAGCTGTGTGATTTAGAGGCCCAGGGAACTTCCATCTTCAGTAGTTGTCATTCTTCACTGTTAAAGACCGTCTCAGTACCTATGGTATTTTAGAAAATGTTATGTACATAACTATTATTGATGTGTTTGCTGTACATGCGGCCAGTGTGGAGTGATCGCTCTGTTTTCCATCCTGTTGTACTTCCAGCTTAAACATTTGTATGCATGAACTCCTCGTTGCGGGGGCGCTCGTGCAAAGATATGCAATTAACTCAGCATCATCACATACCAAAAAGGCAGTAGAGTCTAATGATGTGATCCAGCATGAGATCAACCTACACTGTCAAACCTGACATTAAAGGAAATTGCTGTTGTTTGCGATCCATCTGTGATTTTATGCATCCTGCCATTCGATAAGAAGGCGAGCTGCACTGTAATTCACATTCAGTTATAGATTTTTGATTTATTTACATATCAAGCCGTTTGACATTAAAATTTAGAAAATAAAAAAAGAAACACATTCCCAAAGTTTTTACATATAGTGCAGATTAACATGTAGTGCGTACAGGGCGTTAAGGTCTCTACGTTGCATTAGGGTAATTATTGTATTGTTGGTGGGTGGAAGAGAGGTCTGCTCCGGCCTGGCGCGAGTGAGCAGACCTGAGCAAGAAGATAAGTTATTACATACATTTTTAATAACAGCAAATCAAACGTTAGGGTGATGCTCCGGCTTTTGAGGACCTGACCGTTCACCTGGAGGGCTTCAGTTATTGTATATTTCAAGTATCATCAGAGTCCGAGAGAAAGGCTTCATCTCCAAGTTTTCCGGGTTTGATTAACAGCTGACATCATATTCCAAAGAGCAGTGTCCGCTAAACATTGATAGATAAAACATGGAAAACTGATAAGAAAATGCATGGCTTTTCATGCTGAAAATTCACAAATGTTTCAAATTGATTGGTTACTGTTAGACACGATACTCGTTTGGCCTACTGAATGGCTGTGGCGATGAAGGGTTTGTGTGTTTCTATGACTAGAAATGACTAGAAGAGTGATGATATTTGCTGTCTCTCAAAAACTCAGTTTACATTCAAGAAGCTCATAAATGAGAGGCTGTTTTTTTCTGTCTCATCACAATCAAACCTTTGGGGACTATCTGACAGTCATTTTAAAAATCAGGCAGATTTTAACGGGGCCAATTTTATTGTCTAATTTTATGACAGTTTGATATCATTATTTTTTTGCACCACATCTCAGTTTTGAATTTTAGGACATACAGGCTGCCATTTCCCCAGACTCATTTTAATTTCACATGATTCTCTTAGGGATTAGTTTTAATCTGTCTTAAAGTGGTCAGAACTGTAGCGTGGGTACAAGCGAATTAAAGATTGTGGATCGCTGAATTTTACATTCCTTGCCAATCGTTTATGCTAAAATGGTGCGAGCTAGCACTGACTATGTGTTTAAGTGCCAAGAGGTCGTCCAACGCCCCACCTCTGCTAATCTAGGGTGTGCAGTGTCTTTTTCTTTAATTCCTACCTCTCAGTGAAACAAGCACAAAATTACACAGTGATGGATGAATCCAGTCCCCGCTGAACTGAATATCACACACGGTGTTCTGTAACATTGTGCCTATTCACATCTAGTGGTCATAGTAGTTACAAGAAATCTTGGCATCTTAAAAAAAAATGCTAAACTAAAACAAAGAGGACGAAAAAAAAACAATGAGGTGATATTCTGAGCAGGCTGTTGCACAGTCTCTATCAGCACTGGACAATCCAAAGCCAAACGATGCTGCAAAAGCATTCTGGACCCTCTTACGATATGTGACACCATGTACTTAAATCCTCCCCCTGTGTCTTTCTTTTGTCTGCTTGGCTGCCCAGACAACAGAGACAGTCATGGCTTCTTGGCTTTGCAGCACAGAACTTCATTTCCCATGATCACTGTCTGCCTTGCATATTCTCAACTTCCTTGAGGAGAACTGTTTCAGTATCCAGCCAGTGTTCGTAGGAGTATGTGTGTATGGGAGCAGTTCTCAGGCAGTGTGCTGTGAGTGAATTTGTGTGTGTGTGTGTGTGTGTGTTAGTGTGTGTGTGTGTGTGTGCACATGTGTGTTCGACAGTCCGTCTATTTCTCATCTTCATCACCTTCACTCATGCTGCTCATAGAGGCAGACGCTCCTTTAGGGGAGGTTGGGGGCGAGGGCCGTGCGTTGTGCCAGCGTGCGGGGGGAGACGGGGGTGAGGGAGAGCGCAGGGGGGACAGTTCGCGGGGAGGACTGTTGCAGGGCGACTCTCGGGGAGACAGAGCGTAAGACAGCATGCGTCCACTGCGCTCCTGAAACACTTGTTTCTGTAGAGGACAGAGGGGAGAGAGAGTGAACGTTAGCTCATCCGGCACAAAGGTCCATGCAGAAGATACTCTCTTTTATTAACACTATCAGACAATTACTGCCAGTACTTTCTGGTATTTTTATGGAAAAACTGACAATATGCAACATCTAAAATCCACAGATGAAGATGATAACACTTACTGCCTTTATCAAAGAGTTACCTACCCAAGTCCCATCAGGTCCAAACAGTTCTAAGAAGTTGCCGATAAACTCTCTGGATTTCTCTTCCCACTTCTGAATGAGGTCGTGACTCTTCTCTTCGACACGATAAACAAAATGTTTGCTCTTCTCCTCAACCGTGCGAACCTTCTCCTTCATTCGATCCACTTGGTTCTGCAACCGGTACTTCTTTTCCTGAGGGGATTAAATGTTAAGACACATCACTGAAGAAGTAGAACCTCAGTCAGAAACGAGTCTTTGTACCATTCCAGTTAATGAGACAATGTACTCTGTATCATAATTAATCACCCCCAATTAAGTGGGAAGTATCAATCCAAAACAAATTTGCAAATTTGATTTTCTTACATTGATGTAGCTGACGTTAAGCTCCTTGGCGGTGTAGCCACGTTGGAGGTTGCGTCGGGCGTAGACGTCATAGTCTCTCACAATTCTGGTGATTAAGTCAGATGTTGAGATTCCCTCTGTCCGTTGTGTGGGCACAAACATCCCTGGTATACACAAGTACAAGTGATGTGAAAACTAGTGTCTTTTTAGAGGCCACACACACACACAAAGTGACTTTGTCTTCCTGGCATCACACACTGACCTGCCTCCTTGATGTGTTTATAAACGTCCTCGCTTCCTGCTGAGGAGTATGGGATGTCATCATGAGCCACAAAATCGATCTGAGGAGCAATCAAAGGACACATACTGCATGGCAGAAAACACTGCACTGGCACACAGACAGGAAGTAAAAAAAAACTCAATGAATTATATTAAAATTATATTACATTTGTATCATAATTATGTTTTAGTAAAACTATAAATACATTTCTATATTATTATCATTATTATATCATATATTACTATTATTATTATTAAAAAAAAAAAATTTTGTGACTGAGCTTTCTGCAGATATACAGATGCAGATGGCCATGAAATCAGCTTTATTTATTTATTTATTATTTTGGGTGTCAAGAATAATTCTCACAGACAGCTGAGATATTTCAAGTTCACCAACACCAACTGCATTTTTATAGTGTCCAAGTAGGGAAAAGTTGTGCAAACTGTCACTGCCACGTGTTATTGGATTGTTGGTGAGCTGATTTGTATTAACTGACCCTCCTCTAATTTCTCTCAGACGTAGGACCTACTTTTTGAGCTAAAATGCTCCAGCTAGTCCCAAAGTTAGGAGAGATCTGCCCTGAGTTTCTCCTAACTCACTTAGGATCTACTTTTGGCCTTAGGGTGATTTGTGACAGGCCCTGGATGACTCATGCACAGTCGTATACTGTAAAAAAAAAAAAAAACACACACATATGCACACAAAGACACACCTTGTGTTTCTCTAGGAACTCAGGCGTGAGAGTCCAGGGTGCGTCTCTCAAAATCTCGTCAACGTAGCGGCAGTGTCTCAGGGCTTCATAACGCTCGATCTCCGTCATGACTGTGAAACCTTTGTACTTATGGGTGAGCTCATCACTACACACTGTTCCAATCACGTGGGAGGGAAAATGCACAAGAAACACAGAAGCATGTAAATCACTTTCGCAATCAGACAAATGTGTATGCAGCGGCACTTCAGGGTGCATGCATGCATGTGTGTGTGTGTGTGTGTGTGTGTGTGTGTTGTCTCAGTAGGTCTGTCCTACCTCCTACTATGAGGTAGGTGTTGGGGAAGAGGTTCTTGGCTTGCATGAGAGCACGGGCGTGGCCAGAGTGGAACAGGTCAAAGATGCCATCTGCGTAGACTCTGACTGGTCGATCCACTGAAAACACACGGCAATACAACAGCACATTTATCAAATCTAACTGAAGTGGTTTCACAATGAGAAGAGTGAGACATAACTGAGCCGAGAGTCCATATGCTTCGACAGAAACACCTAAATCTCTTTTTGGGCTGTATTGATTTGATTAAAATGTATCAAAAACATTCTTAACTATTTTAAAACACAGTTTTAATTAAATAATTCTGCACCCATAAAGTTTTATTAGCAGTAGTAACGGAACCAGAGTTGTCGTCTTTTCTATATCATTCGTTCTACGTTGCCCACAATGCAACTCAACTATGAAAAATTCAGTTGAAGATTCAAGTGTGCATCTTGACACCCTTAAATAAACACAGTAAATCATGTCATTTATTGTGCTTTGGTGGTGAATATTACTTTAAGTAATGAGTGGGTACATTAGCAAAAAGCAGCTGATACACAGGCAGTCTGATGCCAGGCTGTTGGCCCATTGGTAATCCACCCTCATTACTCACTAGTTATTGTAGGATTATGTAGTATTCATCATTAGTTATTAGTAGTAGCACTGGTAATACTACTGTCATGAATGACTTTACTGGGGAAAACAGGAGCAAACATAGCCGGAGGGGTAGAATTTGAATAGTCGTGGCACCAGATAGTTCTAGTAATAGATCTAGCAGGAGGACTTATGGTAGTGGAAGCCATGGTAGTAGTTAGTAGTAGTGGTGATGATAGTGATACTGTAGTAGTTATGGTAGCAGACGTAACTTCAGAGGTGCTGGTAGTTGTGGTACAGTAAATTCCTAGAAGGAGTATCAGTAGTAGCAGTAGCACTTGTACTGGTAATAGTAGTAGTAATAGATGTAGAAGTAGCCTCAGAGGTTGAAGTAGAAGCAGTAGCGGTCACACTAGTACACTAGTAGTTCTGATGATATTGATACTGAAGGAGTTGTAGTAAGCAGCAGTAGAGGTAGTTCCACTGGAGGCAGTAGCAGCAGCTGTGCTAGCAGTAGTTGCAGTACAATGTAACAGTAGAAAAAGTAGTAGCAGAAGCAGTAATATCAGCAGTATCGGTAGAAAATGTAGTTAGAGAAAGGGAGGACTGTGTTGGGGAAAATGACAGAGATAAGCATGAAAGCTGGGAGAGAGAGAAGCTGGAGGAAATGGATCAAAGCGGGGGGAGGCCCTCCGTACCTGGGGTGCCTCTGCGGGCCTGAGCGATGGTGAGTTTCTCATGAGGGGCGCGACAATCACAACTGGTCTCCCTGGCAAAGATGGCAGGTTCTGTCAGAGTCTGAGACACGGAGGGGGAGAGCGAGACTGGGTTACAGACAAAACGCAGCACAGATATCTTATTTCGATGTTAGGTTTTAACAACATCTAAAACACCTACACACCTAGAAAGACAGCCACTCCTTCAGTGATACACAATATGTCTCCATTTCCACTCTCATCCCTCTTACAGCAACCTCCATTAAGTCACTGACCACCGTGGACGCCTGCTCCATACACACATAGAGCTGCACTCAGCATTATTGATCACTGTGTGTACGGGCAGACATTTACCTGTGTGTAGCCTGTGTGTGTGTTAACATATGGAGGAAAACAAGAACACAGCTATTGATCTGCTGTCGAAGGCCCCAACAAAATGAACTAAAACTCAAAGGGAAGGACAAGAAAAGGTCAAGATGCAAGACAGAAAACAAGCGGATTTCAGATTTTCAGATACATAAATGTAAATTAAGCAGGTAAAGAAAGAATAAAAATAGTGGGACATGGAGACAAAGGTAGACAGAGCAAGAAAAGATAAGTAGATTCAAAAATGATGTTGTTAGTACTTGTGAAAAGCTACATCAAGGTTAAAGTGTTGCAGTGTGAGCCTGCCTGAAAATTTGTCTTTGTGTGCCATCTGTTGACTGCAGGGAATATTCACAGAATCTCATTCACGGCGCTAAAAGAGAGTCAGCACAGAGCAGAAAAGCTGTGGGAGTGTGAGAGGAGGATAAAAAAATGGAAACATATTCAGTCTCTGTGGACAACTGACGTCAACATATCCTCCAGAAACAGCAACTGAACCAGAGTCTGGCATAACAACATGCTCCACGGACTCAGACAGGGACAGACCGACGACCATGAAGGGAGAGAGGAGAAGCTCTCAGTCAGAGACTGAACAGGTGCTTTTGTTTAAGAAAATGAGGTTTAAACACAGAGCTAAAGGAAAGAGATTTTACTAAATCTGTCTTTCAAATATTTTCTACCTCACATCCCGCTCAGGTGGCATCTCATGATGCAGACACTTTTGGTTGTATTTGCTCAGGTCGTGAGATATTTCATATATATGCCTCCACCCCAGTGCTGTGGAGGTGCTCAGGGTATTGAAAAATGACATTTAAAAAAATTAATCAGCAACATTTCGTCCATAAATAGTCCTCCCATTAATCCAGATATTACATAGACCTCATTGTCAGTGGTTTTCAAAGGGACTATTTCTTCAGGAGAAAGTCATTTCAATAATGGCTATTAATTATTCTGAGGTGTAAAGTGATTTTTCGGAAATTCTTACCATGGTGTGTTATAGCCTTTCTGATGGGGACAGAAACCTGCCACACTGAGGACAGCTCTTGTGCCCGTTAATACTGCTTGGGACCCTGGAGACCACAGGGCGTCTTTAGCAGCTCCAAAAACATATTTCACATTGTTTTGTCAACTTGATGCTTTATGGCTTTTACTAATTTCATGAGAGTTCCTTACAAACATGATTTTGAACCAATGACATGCTGCAGAAGTCCACTACACAAACTGACTCTAGCTGGGAAACAGGTTGAAAAACGGTGGATTTACATCTGCTGGATAAATTGGGGCGTTCAAAAGGCCTTAGACATGACTAACATCACTATGTAGGATAACTTAATGTACATTTCTCTGGCTGTGGATGACTTTTTGGCCAACAGAAGGAATATACGTTCATGCACAGCTCATATAACACAAAGTTACCCCTTATCTGGTGTAATTTAGCTAATTTCTGTATTTTGTCACCTTCATTAAGGGGAATCACTGGAAAATCACTGGTTTGACACCCCCAAACAAGCCAATGTCAGTGACACGTAATTGTTACAAGAATCCAAAGAATGCGGCACTATAATACAGCCAAAACTTTATTGTGAAATGGAGTACTATTATTTCCCATGCAGGATGCTGCAGCCAAAGTGTGCAGTTTTTTTGGAAAATAAAACTCTATCCACCAGCAGCTCAATTTGTTAGATTTTCATCACAATCATTTTGAGTTCTGCTGCTAATCTGCACTCATTAAACACCAAGCGTTCCCAAGTATAAAGATGATTAAGTCACAACATAATGAATTGCCTTTTCTCTTTCACTTCATTACATGAATCGCTGAAGAACCAGAGATGTGGGCAGCCATTTAGAGGTCTGGAAACAGGCTATTTAGTGTGGACAAGTGGATTTTAATTGGCATGCATGCAACTGGCTGTGAAAGGGAACGTCTGAAAGCAGCAGGTAAAGAACTACAGCTACAGGAGGAATAGAAGAATGGATTCATTTTTAACATTGCCATAGATGTGAGGCTCTTCTCTACGTCCCATTTACTTGCACATCCTTCCCCTGTTTTTGAACATTTTGTCAGGTCATGTTAAGCGTGTCATGATCTGTCCTGTCTCGAGGGACCATCCTCATCACCCATGATTCCTTGGGCACGGTGAGAACAGAGGGGTGACATACAAACACTTAGCGCAGAGCAAATGGCAAAGCTTAAACCAAACAACCGGGGGCACGCGGGCCTATCAGGACGAGTAAAGCCCTCTCTGGCACAAGCAAAGAACATCTGGCATAAGAAGGATTAAAGCTGGAAAAAAAGAGAAGCACAGGGACACGGGGCACGAGAAAACCACAATAGTAAAGATGAGAATGCCTCACAGGAGTAGAGAGAGCTTGGAGTGGAGATAGAGAAGAGGAAAAGGCAAAGATGGACCGGTTGGAGGAGACAGACATGAATGCCAGGATGAAGAATTACACCACAGAGGAAAAGAGAAGGAGAATCCAAACACAGGAGGCTCTCTGTCCTTACTGCCGCAGTGTCCCTCCAGCAGGACATTCATGCCATGTTGTCCACTGTGTGAACCCCCTCCTTCATTCAAACGTGTCCACTCAGCATTCTGAGCATACCCCACAGCCACATGCTATAGGGGATCTGTTTCGTAACAGGGGAGGAGGCAGGACCCTTTGTCTTCCTCCTTCTCCCTGTCACACGCACACACACACACACACACTGCAAGACATGGACACACAAGAAAACACACACAGTCAACTGGCCTACCGTCCGGGGATGGGGGCAGGTGTGCTCAAGCTCCTCCATGACTCCCAAAGACTCATGGGATGTGGCTGTGGTCCCACTGTTATGTGACTCAGCATCAGTGAGACGATACCTCTCTCCTCACCACTCAGTCTCTTTCTCCTTCCTCTGTTCCCCCGCCCACCCTCTGCTCTGCCTCTCTCTGTCTGTCCTCCTCTCTCCTCCTCCTCCTCCTCATCCTCTCTGATCCCCTGCTGCAGAGAGGAGGTAGTGAGGAGGTCTCACTCTGAGGCTATTGCTTGGTACCACAAAAGGGATGAATTATGCCCTTGATGTGATGCTGATGCAAATATGTTCAGTTTTATTTGACTTAACTTACATTTTTGCTTCTCTATAGATAGATTTGAACTTATTCAACCTATAGAGGCTTTGTATTTATCCTCCAAACCTCCAGACACATCTGGATTCAACGCAGGTGTTCAGTAGCAAGGGAAGTATGCAAAAACCAGGGATGGAGACACCTAAAGTTGAATGCCTTGGTGTCAATATATGTCTTAATATAATCATGTGGAATGGACAGAGGCAACACAGATGATTTGAAGTCATCAATCCTATCAATCAAAAGAAATAGTGTTTATCTGTATGGGATCAGACTTCTACAAAGTGTGAATGCACCATGTCTTTAATAGACGATCTTTGTTCGCAGAGCTGCTGAGCTCTCGTCATGGCGACGGAAAAGAGGAGAGAGCTCCGCAGAAAGGACCAATCAGAGAAGAGCTACAGCAGTCCAGCAGTATGGGGGGTGAGGATTGGTGGAGCGGTGCATAGCGCCATCAGAGAGCTGGTACTCGGTGTCACCACTTTGCTTTAAATTTGAATTGAATGTGGTGTGGGAAGATCTTTGCAAGGTTATGATGGTTGATAAACAGGTCTGATAGAATAAAATATCCTGGAGGAAAAGGCTATCGACATCTTGCAGAGCCAATTATGGACGATATTTGGCATGTTAGACATTTCATGTAGTACCCTGATGAAGATATAAAGCTTTTATAGTCTCATCCATATGTAAGTGGTCTGATGTCTGTCAGGATAGTTAGCAGGGTTAGGGTTGAAAGTGGGTGTGAGCTATGCTTCAAAGTACACCATAGAATAACAGTCCACCATAGGACAGTTGGCAACCTTTCTGTTGTCGGGTTATTTTGCTGCATACTGCCAATAAAGAGAATTGGATCGATAATTTTCTGTCGTGCATGCGCTGATGAAGGTCTGATAGACAGAAAACTTAAACCCTGCCTTGATCTAAGTATGTGGAAAGCTATTATATCCGTTGTCTTGTCATTAAAACACGCAGCACCCTGACTATGTAAACTACGAATGAGTTTGGTGAACAGGAAACGAATGCTCTGAGCAGGGATGTGGTGGATGGGAGCTTACCCTCAACGCTCCTCTTCTGCAACAGAGAGGCGCAACAGCTGCGCAGCAGGAATGCGCTCTGACGCGCCGCCGTTTCACCATACCGTCCAAAGCCAAACAGTTACATAAAGTTAAAAAAAAAAAAAAGTCTGAAGAGGAGAAAAGTCTGATTTGCTGTTTAGTCTAAAAGGCAGGAGTCTGCCTTTCTTCCAGCGCGGCGGGCAAGTGCAGCAGAGCGACCACAGCGCGTCTGTCCAGCCTGTCAGGAGGACGGATCAGCTGCTCACTGCTGATCAGCTGCGACAGCTGTGGGCCACGGTCCATTAGACCGCACAGTGCGGCCAATAGGCTATACATTCATGGGCCCTACTCCTATTCTACCACTGTGGATGACCTTATGGGTGAAATCTGCAACTTACAGCATCATTTAAAAAGTCTCTTACAAAACATATATGAGAAAACATTGTTAAAGCCAGACGTTAATACATATTCCCAAACCTAAACAGTTCATACTGTACACAAACTGTTGCATTAGTATTAGTATTAATTATACTACATTGAAGAGATACACAAACTGTGACCACAATGATAAAGATAATAGGATAATGCCGCTCACCATATGTAGTCCAATATGAGCAGGCTAATATATGAATAATACATGAATTACCACATTGATTTATGGCATAAAAACCAAAATAGGCTGTGGGGATGGAGGACAAACCACGCTTTGTGTTTTCATTGTTGGGCGCACTGTAGTGCCTCTGTGGCCCCAATCTGGGACAGGATCCCATTGTGCCCTCCAAAGTCCCGCCTGGTCACCATGGAAACGAGCTTCATCGGGATACACAGGCTTAGACATTGATTTTAGAAAAGGAGGGAGACTGGTGTTAGCCTATAATCCTGGAAATTGAGAGGATACGATTGTAATAATATATTCTCTGGAAAAAACAGACACCATAAGCTCATTATTATTATCTGGAACAGAAAAAGTACCTACCTTACTGAAGGTTTCATTGTCCTACAAGAAACAAAATCTAAGGTTGCCTTTATTTTTTGTTATCTCATCTGCATGCCAAATATATAATTATAACCAAACATACAAAAAAGCTGGACTCACATTTTAGCCAGTGGTTAAAATGTTTAATTACTGAGGGTATTTTAAAGCACAGCATCATCTTGTTTGTCTAAAATAAAATCTTGATTTACACAGTAATTTACTACACCTGTCAGATAAATGCACTAAAAAGTGAACATGCCTCATCTAGTGTATAAGTGTTGTGCTCATACAGTCTATGTGGTCAGTAAATAGCACGGTAACATTGTACAACACTGCCACCGCGCGGACAGAGCGCTTCGTTTTTATTGGCTGACAGCGCTGTGATGTCACTTCCGGCATATGACTTTCCCCGGGAAGACGATTTGGCGCGGAGCGTCCTGTTGTGGTGTTGAGCAGCTGTCAGTGAGCAAACGTTAAAGCCGAAACTTTAAAGTCATGGCTCCGGTATCAAACACAGACAAAGACATGGACGCTGCGGACTGTGGTGAGTTTTTATTTCGACTTTCGTACGAGCTGACTTTAGCGGACTTGTGCAGGAAGAGCGAAGATGTTAGCTAACATGTTAGCTAGCTCACACTATCATACTTCAACAAGTTAGCTTCGGCCATTAATACTGTATGTGTATAAAAATACGTTTACTAGCTAAGCTAACAATTTGTCATATGAGTCTAGTATTAGGTTTGAGAGAAGCTAATGTAAGCTAACTGCACCGCTGTCTGTTATTTTGTGATTTGTCTCTGCTGCAACATTTCTTGCCGCTGTGTGAAACATTTAAGCTAACAATGAAGTAACCCTCTATCCATTACAGAAATAATGTGTTAACCTCAGCAAACAGCCACTAAGTAGTAAGAAGTGCTCTCCTATTCAGAGAGCAGGTGTTCTGAGCAAAATAAACAATGCTGTGCGCCTGCGCTAATCAAAAGATTTCCCACAAATGTGACCTTGGTATCGTTTTTGTTGGGATAAACACCTGTAAACTAAGCTGTCGTGCTCATACCGTCATCATGTCGATGTGTCCTCCTCCTCAGACGACGGAGGGGATGCCTGCGGCCTGGCAAGGTCTCGCTCCAGACGGGAGAAGAGGGAGAAGGTGGGGAGGAAGTCTGCACTGGAGCAGCTCAAGAAAGCCAAGATGGGGGAGAAGATCAAATATGAGGTGAGACTCTTAAGTGTTGTGCATGTGGATGTGCACAACCAGTGTGACAGCTTAATGTTACCTTACTAAATGATACAGTTAATCTCGTAGCCATAGCAATGAATTTATTAGGCTCCATTAGCAAAGCCTGTGCAGCTTTGACCCAAACAGCCTCTTCTTGATTGACACTGTGCCTAGAGGAAGTTTATTGCACAGACAAAGGGGCTAAATGGATAGTTTTGATTTTTAGTTTTTCTGTGATATACACATATACATGTGAAACTATTTTAACAATGCATTATGTAATGGAAAAAGCAGTAAATTATATATGTCTTTATTTTTTCTGCTCTTATCCAACATTGCAGAGTGCCGTGTCTGATATTTATTCAGCAATGCTCGTTTCATATGTCATAGTCATCTAGTGTCAATGTTTTCCAGGTTGAGGAGTTTACAAGTGTGTATGAGGAGGTGGACGAGCAGGAGTACTCAAAGATGGTACGAGACAGGCAAGAAGATGACTGGATTATTGATGATGGTGAGTCTCCGTCTCCTGTATCCATTGTGGGAATATGAGGGATGGAGAGGTCTGATGTGAGAGCTTCCTCTGTTTTCTCTCAGATGGAACAGGATATGTGGAGGACGGAAGAGAAATCTTTGATGATGATTTGGACGATGATGTAGTTGAAAAGAAAAAAGGTAATCTTTCAGACAGTGTTGCATTACATAACTATTATGTGTAGTCTGAGTACGAGATGATGTACAGTAAATAGTTTTGACCAAAGACATTTTTTGTCTCTCTTTGCAGGAAATGCAGGTGCTAAAGGAGCAGACTCGAAGAAAAATGTGAAGAAATCTGCTGTAGCCAAACCCAACACCATTAAGAGCCTCTTCATGAACAGTAATGTCAAGAGACCTGCTGAGGTTTGTTTCTGCTGGCATCTTTGACTTGCTTTGATGTTTGCTTCCATTACAAATGCCCCCTAGTGCGCATTTTAACTGCAAATAAGCAAAATGCTTTACGCTTTTTTTCTGGTTCTTGCTTTAACCACAAGTTTCCTAATACTGTCTCTTGCAGAAAGACGTAGATCTGTCCAAAGATGATCTGTTGGGAGATATCTTACAGGACCTGCACTCTGAGGTTGGTACCATATTCATCTAGACAGGAGAACTTTAACATAGTAAGACACAAATTGACTTTCTCTGAGACAGAGATTTTTCCAGCAATTAACCAAATGATTCCAGCACATTGACATTTAGGCTTTGAGCAATGTTATGCAAAGGGATGAATAAAAGGGACAAAGTGCCGATGCAAGAATTTATTGTCCATATGTTGTGATATTTTCTGTACAAATGTGCATCTTGCTCTTTTTTCCCCCCAGAAACCAAGTCTTCTGACTCCTCCACCAGTGATCACTCTGAAGAAAAAGAAGTCTCTTGGATCGCCCATGAATCCCTTCTCCATCAAACCTCAGATGTCAAAGGTATCCTTTAATCTATTGTAATATTTTGACATAGGCTTCTGCATCTGTAGACTCACTGGCCAAATTTTGAATTTTTGAATTCAGTAATTTTAAAATATTGTATGTCACTTCTGTAACACCAGGAGTCACCCTCAGCTTCAGGGTTAAAGGCCAAAGTTATCAAGCCGCCGCCTTCTGAACCGACCCCCAGGTCATCAGCCCGCCTCCCTCCCACCACATCTGCTCCTCCCGTGGAGAGGCAAAGGACAAAAGTGGAGGAGCACGATGAAGAGGAAGGTAAGAGAGATAGATACATCTGTTCTAGCTTTAGTTTTCTCCATTCTAGCACCGACCTTTTTCTTATCATGATGTGTTTCTCAGCGAATGACGTTCTGGAATTCGATGGGGTTGACTTTGATGAGCCGATGGAGGTCGGGCTCGAGGAGGAGAAGAAGCCTGCAGTTAAAGATGATGCTGAGCCTAAAGCTGCAGCAGATGTGGCTGTTAAAGTGGAGCCCAAAGCAGAGCCTCAAGACCCTGCCTTATTGTACGTTATTTATCTTCTTTGTTTGCTTCTTCTTTATTTGAGCATATCGATACTTCTGTATCCTTATTTCTGTTTTTACAACAGTGTCTTGTTTTAGTATTTTCTTTCCTCTGTCCTCTTCCAGGTCCAGCAGGATTGGAAGCTCTTGGGGACAAGAGGAGGAAGGTGGAGTCAGCGAAGCTCCAGCAGAGGTACAGGTTGACTCCAGCCAACTCCCGCTGGCGGAGGGGGCAGACGGGGAGCAGGTTTTCCGCTTCTATTGGTTAGATGCCTTTGAAGACCCTTACAGCCAACCAGGTAAGGCACATTCACACCCAGATTGATTTTAGTGGATACTGTCATGTAATTCTGTCACCCAAAGGTCCTGTTAAGATCTGTAGAGCACACCCTGATATTTTAACATAAATGTGCTCTAGGTGTGGTGTACCTGTTTGGAAAAGTGTGGATCGAGTCTGCAAAGTCTCATGTCAGCTGCTGTGTTGCTGTTAAGAACATAGAGCGGACCATGTACTTACTGCCTCGTGAATATGTAAGTTATGACATGTGGAGAGAGGTGTCACCTCTGTGTGTTTTTGTGCGTGTGAATGACTTTACATACATTTTTTTTGAATTCTTTCACATGTTTGCTTGTTTTTCCATGAACAGAGAGTGAACACCAAGACTGGGGAGGTGTTGGACACTCCTGTAGGAATGATGGACGTCTATCAGGAATTTAACGAGCTTTCTGAGAAGTTCAAGATCATGAAGTTCAAGTCCAAGGTCAGCGGTAACCTTGGTTACAGACTGTACAGCATGAATGTCATTTTTTAAGTGGCAAGTTTGACTTGTTATTAACTGGTGCTCGTTTTCTGTGTTTCTGACTGCAGAAAGTGGAGAAGAACTACTCTTTTGAGATTCCTGATGTGCCCACTCAGTCCGAGTACCTTGAAGTTAGATATTCTGTGAGTAGACGGACACACATACATCCTAACTATAGTTATCCAGGCTGATGGGTGATTTTAGGTGATAACCTATTTGTCTAAGGAGTAAATATTGTAATTGCAGGCTGAGTTCCCAGCGCTGCCGTCTGACCTTAAGGGGGCAACTTTTTCCCACATTTTTGGAACCAACATTTCCAGTCTGGAGCACTTCCTCCTCAGCAGGAAGATTAAAGGGCCTTGCTGGCTCGACATCAAGACACCACGTAAGCTAAATTGTATTTGAGGATTTCAGATATTTAGAAGAACAACTCATTTCATGTAGGAACCTCTTGTTGGACATCTCTTTCTCTCTCTCTCACACTCTTGTGAAATTCACATGTACCTAATGTGTCTGTGTCAGAGCTGATCAGCCAGCCCGTCAGCTGGTGTAAGGTGGAGGCTCAGGCCCTGAGGAGTGACCTTGTCACTGTGGTCAAAGACCTGCCACCTCCACCCATCACCGTCATGTCCATCAGCCTCAAGACCATCCAGAACTCCAAGACGCACCACAACGAGGTCAGAACACTGACAGCTGTACACACAAACAAATATAGTGTTTCCCTTTTAGCAGGAAATGTACATATGGCCAAGCTGTTTTATGGTATCGCTTAGACAGGCTGAATTACTTAGTGAACAAGGACCTGATGATATGATTGTTCCTCTGCAGATTGTGTCCCTGGCTGCACTGGTACACTATCAGTTCCATATGGACAGAGCTCCACCTCAACCCCCTTACCAGACCCACTTTTGTGGTAAGTTGTTTATACTCCTATTATTGAATGTTTCATTGCAATAGAATGGAAATATATGGGAAAATACTCTTTTCACACATACTATATGTTACAGACCTTGGGCAGCACAAATGAGCACAAAGCAAGTAACTATGCTATAATTATAGGAATGATTATTATATTCTTTTTGTCTTTGCAGTGGTCAGTAAACCTTCTGACTGTATTTTCCCGTACGACTTCAAAGAGGCTGTCAGGAAGAAGGTGAGTGGCCTGTTGGTACCAGTCTTCTCCACAGAAACAGGAAAAAGGATGGGCAAAGGAGAATATATTTTAGTGTCACAGCACTTTCTTCAGTGTACATGACCACAACGCTGATAATGTGACTCCCTTTTTCTGTCAGAATGGAAAAGTGGAGATAGCTGCCACAGAGAGGACTCTGCTTGGCTTCTTCCTGGCCAAGATGCACAAAATCGACCCTGACGTTCTGGTGGTGAGTCGAAGATGTTGGATGGAGTGATTCCAAGCATTTATTGAATCGATCACAGATAAATTAATAGCATTAGTCCAGATGAAATTGCAGTTTTTTTGGGGATAAAAATGCTGATGCTTTTTCTTTTCTTGCAGGGTCACGACATCTTTGGTTTTGACCTGGAAGTGATACTGCAGAGAATCAATGTATGCAAGGTTCCTCACTGGTCTAAGATTGGACGCCTCAGGAGGGCCAATATGCCCAAATTAGGGGTAAGTCGAATAAAGACCCCTGCAGTTTAAGTTTATTTAGTTTCCATACCGTATTTTACATTGTGAAATGTTGTTGCAGGGCCGTGGTGCCTTTGCAGAGAAGAGTGCGACCTGCGGCCGCCTAGTGTGTGATGTGGAGATCTCAGCCAAGGAGCTGATTCGCTGTAAAAGCTATCACCTGTCTGAACTGGCTGCCCAGGTGCTGAAGATGGAGAGAGCCACAATCCCTCAGGAGAACATCAAGGATCTCTTCAGGTTTGTGCGTCCTGAAAGGGTCAATTCAGTTACATCAAACTAAATATAGTATTGAAAAGCTGTGTGGTTTTTCGTATATGCACACGTGTGTTACCTTCCTTGTCCAAGTTGGAGTTGTTTTCCCATCAAACTGTGGTGTGTGTTTTGCCACACTTGTGGACCCCACAAAAGTGTTTCTGCTAACGTGTATATTTGTCTGTGCATCAGTGACTCTCCTCATCTGCTCTACCTGCTGGAGTTGACATGGACAGACGCCAAGCTGATCCTCCACATCATGTGTGAGCTCAACGTACTGCCACTGGCCCTGCAGATCACCAACATCGCTGGCAATGTCATGGTAACGGGCAACAACACCTTTTCCCTTTACCGTTACTATATCCAAAAGCATCTTTTAAGGATGTGGTGATGAACGATCGTTGGGGTTCTTAAATTCCAGGCAGCAACTTTTCTCACTTATTCTACATGTTGAACTACAAACACAGGAAATCGAAGACAGAAGTAAAACAGTTAACAGACAAAAGCAACACTTGCTCCTCTTGTGAATGAACAGAATATTTGAAATTTTCAATCTTGAAATCGTTCATTATGGCTTAGAACCAGCATATTTTGATCAACCAGTGTGTTTAAAAGAGACCTAGAAAAAACAGTGCCGTTGGAACAGTAAAATTACATTTTAGACTTCAGCCAGAAGGGGACATGAAGATCTCTTCTTCCTCTACAGTCTCGTACTCTGATGGGCGGTCGCTCTGAGAGGAATGAGTTCCTGTTGCTTCATGCCTTCCACGAGAAAAACTACATTGTCCCAGATAAACCTTCCTTCAGAAAGGCCCAAATGGAAACGGTAAAGCCACACACAATCGCACACAGCTTCTTTTTTGTAATGTACAATAGTGACTAATTGTTTCTCTGTTCCTGTGTCCCAGGCCGATGGAGAAGACGATGTGGATGCAGGGAAAGGCAGGAGGAAGAAGAAGGCAGCCTATGCTGGAGGTCTGGTGCTGGATCCTAAAGTTGGTAAGTCTGTGATTTTAGTTTAAAGTCTTGTTTCCGGTCTGGATTTGTCTCACACTGTGCACATATTTCCATAACCTCCCTCTCTCTGTCTAGGTTTCTACGACAAGTTCGTGCTGCTGCTTGACTTCAACAGCCTGTACCCGTCAATCATCCAAGAGTTCAACATCTGCTTCACCACTGTGCAGAGGGAGGTTCACAATGCACAGAAGAAGAAAGAGGTGAGTGTGCTCACATTTACTATGGAAGCAGTTTGTGTAACTTCATTAATACATGAATAATGCTAATCTAAAACTATCCATGGTAACAGGAGGACGAGTCGGAGGAGATTCCCGAGATCCCAGATTCAAACTTGGATATGGGGATACTGCCCAAAGAAATCAGGAAGCTTGTGGAGCGCCGAAAACAGGTCAAACAGCTGATGAAACAGCAAGACATCAACCCAGACCTCTACCTTCAGGTACGCACGCACACACACAGTCAAGGTTCACACTTACCTACACATGCACACTGAAACACAGATGCAGCATGTACTGGATGACAGGTTTTTTATGGTAGTATGACGATGTCCACAGAAACACCTGCAGTATAATCAACTTTATACGCATTCGTCTGCATGCTTTTTGTCAAACAGTTACTGTTTTGTTTAAGTATGGAAAAAAAACGACACGCTGCTGTCATCCTTAAAATTCCAACGCACCACAGCAAGTAGCATGTTTACTTAGTCAGCATTAGTGAAAAAAGGCCATTTGGATACAACTGAGTGAACAGATGAACAGAAGTTGGATATATGGATATATATGTTATATGGTCTTCTGCTCTCAGGTAAGATACATTCAATATGCTCCCTCTGTTGTCAGCCATTTTTATTTACCATTGGGACAACTTGTAACTGATCAAATCCTCAAAACCGAAGAGTTCTCAGGACAGTATGAATCCCTCTACCTGTTTTGGCCTAATTTTATTCTGTCTGTCCATCAGTATGACATTCGTCAGAAGGCTCTGAAGCTCACCGCTAACAGCATGTACGGCTGCCTGGGATTCAGCTTCAGCCGCTTCTACGCCAAGCCACTCGCTGCCCTGGTCACACACAAGGGAAGAGAGGTGAGTCAAACACACATTAGAATCAGAATCAGAATCAGAATTCCTTTAATAATCCCCAGGGGGAAATTGCTTTTTGTTACACACAGCTCCAAAAGAATAAGAATAAACTTCAAACACAAAAGTAATAATAATGATAATAATAATGATACAAAATAATACCACTACTACTAATGATAATATATAACAACATGTACATTCAGAGTGAGATGTATTATATAATACTAATAATACTACTAGCTGTTAGCACATCTGTAAGTTTTATGGATCCCCAAAGTGTTGGCTGTTGCACCATTGATAGCTATTACAGATCAAAATAAACGGGCCTTAAAGAAACTTAAGATTAAAGTACACACGGTGCAAGAAAGCAGGTTATACAAAGAAACAAAACACTCATTCTCATGCTTTAATAATGAGGATGTCTTACAGTTTTTCGATTTCATTTCTGATCTTCAAAGTTACCATAATGCCAACAAAATACTTACGGTTTTCATCCACAAGAGGGCACTGTCACATCAATTTCCACACTGTGCACCACTATTCCATTTTTCTTTTCTGACTTTTTCTGTTTCTTTTTTCTTCTGTCTTACGATTGTCATCATTTCTATTCACAAAAGTATCTTTCTCCCTCACCCTGTGCCTTCCCCTTTCTAAACATGATTATTCCTTCAAGTTCATTTTGTCAGAGTAAGAAACCTGTTTTAGTGTCTGTGATAACAATAGCTCTGTGTAAGTCTTTTCCAGTGACAAAAACCCACAGGCACACACATGAAACTCGCGCTCCCTTCATGTAAAGTCTGATTGTGTAATGACTTCTTTCAACACACACAAATGGAACAACAAGGGCGTGCACACCCAACAAATTGGTGCAAAGAGGCATGTGTACTGCATGACATAAACGGCTAAATCTGGTATTGTAACTGAACACCACACACACACACTCTCCCACCATGTCAGCGGTAGTACTCAATGTTCATTTAATGAGCTCTAACAGTACACATCCTCAGCAGAGGCGTCGAGCTTTGCCTCAGGGGAGTCCTTCATTAAGATCCCCTTACACACTCATTGTGCTCCCTAATAGAGGGCAGGGCGGAAACTGTGTGTGTGTATGTGTGTGTGTTTTGTCAGTCCGTTTGTGCCCCCAGTCACGCTTGTTGTTTGTCTGACAAAGCTACATTGTAAAAGGTGCACATTTGATTCGCAGGGACAGGTGGGAGTTTCTCTCCCTCCAGACTTACTGCTTGTGTCTTTGTCAACAGCCAGACGTGGATGGGTTAATTACATTTTACCTCGTTCTGGCTTTATTTTATCCAGCAAGCTTAACTACTTTCAGCCAAGAGGTCAGCTGCATTTCCATGCTGAAATGGTGACATTGCTGCGCTTTGGAAGTTGTCTGCAGGTCTGTTAAACTGAATATTTATGGTGGAAAGAAATTAAGGTATATTAACCAAACACTTCTTTTTGGATTCACAGTTGTTTAGCAGTTGGGTTATGCTGCACACTCCTCCTACTTCAGTGGTTTAAGAACATGCTGACATGGATGTACTGACACTTACGTATGTTATTAAGTGACATTTTGTTTTGAGTTTTTATCAATCAAACAAAGAAATAAATATACATACAAACATGCATAAATAAAATAAAAAAATGTAAATTTGTTGTAGAAAATTGCAATGCAATGATTTACACAATACAATAAATTATATAGGAGCAAAAACTGTGAGTGAGATAATGGGCCTCAGAGTTGATGTGACTGGATTTCCGTTGTGAATGTAGGATGAAAAGCTACATTTGAAGGTTTCATGAGAAACTGTCAATCTCAATACAGACGCTACTGCAGCGGTTGTGGTAGAAGTGAAGACTGTAGACATAATAAAAGCTGTTTGTCCAGGGGGCTCAAGGTGAGCTGGGGGAACAAATCAAAGACCAGTGTCAAGAGTTCAAGAGAAAGCTATCTCACCTGACAGTTTCAGGTGATCACGTTGACTGGTTTGAAAACAAAAAAAATGTTAGGGTCAAAACTAAAAGGCAAATAAGGGGCCTTTTTATAATGGGTATAAATTGAGCATTTGCAGAGCTGACATGCATTTTGTATAATACAATCATTTTGTTTCTCTGAATGTACCAACTGCTTCATGAATAATGACTTTTGCCTTGACACACTATATTCTAATAGATGGATTTATTTAAATTGAAATGCGTCAATGATAATTTAAAAAGCTACCTTTAAAATCTGTCGATGGCCTACTTTGCCTCCAGTATTTTCTCAGCCCTCTGAAGTTGCTGATGGAACAGCTAACAAATTGGATTGTGTTTTATTAGGACTTTACTGGCGTGGGGAGTGACATGACAAATAGGAGAGACGTGCATGAAAAAGGTCATCAGTCAGATCTGAACCCACAGTGCACCGAGTACACAGTCGCTGAGGTAGCAGGAGATCCCACTTTGCACAAACTTAGTGTTTTGTTTACTCTGTATCTATGATCCTAGAAACACATCTATTTATACTGTAGGTTGTTTGGGGAGAGCACGGCATCGACACAACCAGGGAGTCCCACTGTAAATAAGACACCGTAAAAAATGTTGGTGCAGATCATGTAGTACTCTATATTTGGACAATTATTTGTTAGACATTCTGCTTAAAATCTTTAAATCAAAACCTCAACTTAACCATTCAGTATCTCCAAACATTTGTACTCAGCAGACTGTTCCCACTACATGGGTCATGGAGTGCGGCTTGCTTAAGACAACAACTGAATCATAATTAAGCAGTTTTATTGACTGAGATCTTAAGTTAGATAACCGTAAGCCAAGTAGTTCTTGGTAGTTTCCGACTACAGCGAGCCAGAAAGGCCAGCTGGCATTTATAGAGAGGTTTCTAGTGTATTTGTGGGTATTGCCGTTTGCACCCCTGCCCCCGTTTTAATCGTCACATTTGCACTCTACTTTCATATCATGATTTAGGAGGCTTTTTATTTTTGTAATTGTAACACGCACACCCACCACCACTCTGTCCGCAGTGTAAATCCACCCTCCCGCCCCTCAGCGCCTTCCCTTCATCTGTTTGGACGAGCGCGCGGGTGAATGTGCATGTGTGCTGTGTATTTATTGATTGGCTTAGCTCTCATCTTTCTCTCACTCTCGTTTTAAATTGAGGCCTAACCCCCCTGTGGCAGGACGGGTCAGACCGGGGGCCGCAGTGGTTTCTCGGCCCAGGGAGGGTTCAGATGAGGGCCTGGGGGCTTAGAGGGGGGATGACAGACCCTTGGCGGTTGCACTTCTGATCAAACTTGCCAAGTTAAGAGGGGAAAGCCCCCACTTATCTCCCCTCCCGACTCTCTTGTGTTTCTTGAGTATGTCTTGCATCTATCCTTGTCTGCATTTATGTGCTGATGTACATGTGTCTATGCGTGTGTGTGCACAAGTGCTACTGGCCGAACTCTGCCCTTTGTCGGGGCACCATTTGTTGTGGCCTTACTCTGTCCTGGTATGCGTGGGTATTAAGGGGGGGATGATGGGTATTAAGAGGAAGGTGAAGGTTTAGGATTACACAGCCACAGATTGATGTCCCCCTCAACCCCTCAGCGTTATTTTGGGTTCTTTTGTATGTTCGCCAGAGAACAGTTGGGTGCAGAGAAACAGATACATGAAAAACATACAACGTACACGCTTGTGGTTATAATAGGCTGATAAATGCATTTGTCATGCCAGGAAGACTTTTATTGTCTACAGATGAGCGGCTGCCAGATCCCTGACTTCAACTGATAAATAGAGAGAATTAAGCTTAGAGAAAGGAGGATTTTATGTAGACGCTCTTGTAGATCAGAGATCAGTTGCAGCATTTGGCCGGACGTTGGTGTTAATTTTCTATGCTGGTGTTAATGTTGCTAGTCATAGCAAATAGAGAAGTGACTGGTAACAGTCAAGGGCATCACAAAAGCTGTGCACTTCATCTTTCTCTTTAGTGTCTTTAAATGAATCAGAAGCTCTTTTTTCTATTCCAAAATGTCTTAATTTTGCCACTTTCATGAGATGTTTGATTTGAAAGTACGTAAACCTTCTCTTGTACGTGTTTCACTGTGTGCACGTCCTCCTAATCGAGTGATGTTAACAACAGAGGCCGCTGATTGTTGCGGAACGCAGATTGGTTTGACCTTTCACCCTTTTGCCAGCAAATCTGACAACCATTAGCAGGTGTGTGCGTCTCAGGATGGAGGGTGACTCCTGAAAGCCATTCTGCTGTAATTGAGTCTCTGTCCTTGTGTTTAAAAACAGCCTGACAGGAGCTCGTAGTTGACATTATTGGATGGCACGCAGAGTGAAGGATAGAAGCGGGCTTGGATAACAGAGCCGAGGGTGCAGAGAGGTCAAAGTTTGGTTTAGGTTAAACCTCTATGTGCGCTTGTGTGCGAGGATGAGTGTTCTTGTAATGAAGTCTAAGTAAATATTGTTGCCCCTGGTGTCCCTCATTCAAGTTCTGTATCATTCCTCTTGTCTCAAGAATCGCAAATCATTTCCCCGAATTAGACATGGGGATACTTAAACCACCCTATCATGCCATGTCTGTGTGTGAGTCTATGCTGTGATGATGTGTGAGTAAATGTTGCTGCCCCAATTTCTTTCATTCGGGGTCTCAATCGCTGCCGCTGTCATCTCAGAACCACAGGGGTCATTTTTACATTTCCCCGAATCAGACATAAGAATACATAAGCCTGCCTACGCTGATGTGTGTGTGCGCTCATGTCTGGGGAAATGAGGGCTGCATGTTTCCATGGTCCCGTAGTCCTCTTAAAGAGCTGGCTTTACTCCTGATAGGAGTGGACTTAACAAATAGTCACATGGGAGCAGCGCTGCTATTTTGGCTACATTAGCTTGTCTGTGACGGCTGACAGTGGACAGGACAAGGTTTCAGAATCTAAACTGCGACTTTGGTAACACCTACTAATGAGGCCATGTGAGACCGGGCTAATGGCAGGGATTATGATTTATTATGGATTGATCTAACACATGGTGTCTTTATCAGGGCCACTGATGGAGTTGTAAATGAGAGGATAATTAGTAGATGGTTTTAGCTGACATGGCAAGTAGGTGATACATGCATGTTTAGTTCTACTGAAACCTTAAAATTTCTCTATGTAAGACCTGATGAACTTGATCCTCTAATCCACTTTACTGCATTGTAGGGATGAGAAAGGCGTCAGCAAAATGACATCATGTAGCTGGAGATGGTAGTTTCTGAATCATTTCGCATTGGGTTTCCTGCTGTAATAATTAGTCAGTTGTCAGAAAATTAGTCAATGACTAATTGATTAACATTTTGTCATGATTTATCCAATAAAAATACCAAATGTTTTTTGTCTGCAGCCACGCTTGTGTGAGAGCTGCAAGTAAATGTTAATTTTATATCCTTTTTTTAAAATCGCTTGATTTATTTGCAGGAAAATAGACAGTTCAGACACAGTCATTTATAATATCAACTATGTCTCATAGCACAAAAGACTGGTCAAAGATGCAGTATTATCATATAAAGTTTTTCTTGATATGAGAATCAGTCCTATTTGAAACTATTTTAAAATATTTTCATGCAGCTTTAATGCTTTTCTGGTCATAATGACTACTATCTCATCTCATTAGACTGTTTCATCACGACATCCACATCTTATATTACCTTATAAATACCATCACTGTCTTTTAGCTCTGTTTTTGGTCTCCACCAACTCCTGAGGGAAATATCTGTCACCATGTTCACCAGCTAGTGACTATTTCTCCCTGACGTTTGGCGCTGAGCAGGTAGTGTACAGTGGATTTTCAGGGCTTTTTTCCTGCAAAGCGGTTCACAAAATGACGCTCTGAGAGTGAACCAAAACAGTAAAGTTGCAGGCCGGACAGCTGAACAATAAGCTGAAACTCACCGCAAACCTGAGTAAAGCTTTGGGAAGCTGCATATCCAGGTGGTAATTCTCTGTTTGTTCGTCACTACACGCCACCCCTTTCATATTTGACTACCTACATGTGCATTTGTTATTTGCCTGACAACGTTTTAAGGATTCATTGGGGACTACTTTGACTGTGCCAGGGGTGAAGTGACACACGAGCATGTGTCCTTTCCAGCTATTAAAGTACCATATTTTTAATTGACCAGACAGCAGGATGATTGTTGTCATTGTCGCATTATTTTCAATGAACGCCTCATTTGTGACCACAGCCGGTTGTATTAAATCAGACACAGCTTTACAACAGATTGACCCTCCCAGCGGCAGACATGAGAACACAGCTATGGCATCTGCCAGGACAGGTGCGTGTGTGTGTGCGTGTGTGTGGTGTGTATCTCTACTCATGCATTCTTGCATGCAAGTGAAATCATTTTAGTGAAAGGATTTTCGTTCTCTGTGGGTGTGTATGGAGGCGTGTGTACATGAGAGCTCACACTAGCAGAAGAGAGACCATAAATCTTTTATGCATCTTTGTGTGAGATTGTGTTGGTGAAAAAGTGTTTGTGTGTGTGTGTGTGGGGGGGGGGGCAGTCTTTGTATTTGTATCTGTATGTGCCTTGTGTACGTGTTATGCCCCTCCGTCCTCCCCCTGCTCTGACAGTGGTGTGTTCCTCCACAGGTGCTATTTCAGTCGGCCGACTGTCATCCCAAAATGCTTTTCAGCTGAGTGCTTTTCAAAACAATCGTCACTGGTGCCCCAGGCTCTTTTTACAAGGGCCCTCTGCCGCTCTGAGGTTTAACATGCTGCCTCTGATCTGCTGATCAGCGGAAGGGTGTATGGTGTGTGTGTGTGTGTGTGTGTGTGTGTGTGTGTGTGTGTGTGTGTGTGTGTGTGTGTGTGTGTGTGTGTGTGTGTGTGTGTGTGTGTGTGTGTGTGTGTGTGTGTGTGTGTGTGTGTGTGTGTGTGTGTGTGTGTGTGTGTGTGTGTGTGTGTGTTGGGGTGGGGGGACTTGGATGCCCTTTAGATGAGCAAATAACTTGGTCATTTGTTTACTTAGCATTCTGTCTGTATTGTCTTTATTGCTTCCTTCCATTCTATAAACCATTTGTCACTCAACAAATGCAGGTCAGTTAAGACCCACGTTCTGGCAAAAACAGACGGACAAAAGATATTTAGAGGAGGAGGCGGGGGGAAGTGGATTGAAATAAAGAATACACGAGAGCGGCAAGACAACAAGACACATAAATCCCTAATAGAAGAGGCAAACAAATGGCAGAGCAACAGCTGGGGAAAGGCGGATATCACAACAAGGCTGAGCCGCTCATCAATTAGCATGACAGGGTGCAATAATGCACAGCTAATGGGTACAACTCATGTGAAGGCACACAGGTGCACATGCAAAGATATGAGACATTGTTAAAAGCACTAAATTAAAAGTGATTACAAGCAGTGAATAGTCGGAGACAGTGGGTAACTGCATATTTTACTGTGACGTATTAGGACTTGTTATTACAGTGTACAAAATATTGTGTTAAATGTAAAAAATATCAAACCGCCAATCCATTTCACTCTGTCCACCTTAATTTCTGTTCTGAAAATCTTGATTCAGGTTTAGTTAACTGCACTACTCCGCTGGACAAGTGTGTTTTTTTTTGTTTTTTTTTTCTTTTATATTGTGCGTCTGTGCTCCTGCAATTGTGTCCCTCGGTCACTTCATGGCAGCTTTGAGTGTTACAGACTACGGTAGCACCACTTAACCCAACTACATCTTTTAGCAACATTGGCAGGGTCAGGGGCCCTTAAGTCCTCTGGTCTCAAGGCAGATGGGTTGGGTACATTATTATTTTTTTTTTTTAATGGGGAGTGCAAAGGGAAAATGTCACCCATAAGCTGTGCAAGTCAGTGTTGAAATACAGCAGGAGCTTAAGAACTCAGCACTCATATATACTGCAGTCAGATCTCCTGGTTCTTTTTAGTAGGCAGGGTTTTTTTTTTTTTTTTGTTAGATGCAATTTGTTTTAACAAATTAGGTAACAAATTTAACCTAAATAAGAGTTGCCCATATTATTGGTTGGCTTGTTTTGCATGAGTTCAGTGTTTTGTTAGAGATTTCCTTCCTTGCCTTACTAATGCATGCTGTATTTAACGTTCTGCATGTCAGCTTCATTGTTGTCTAAAGAAATGTGAGTAGCAGTATTCGTTGTGGTGTATATGTGTGCAAGCAGCACACGCTCATTTGACCTCAGAACCCCCTTGACCTCTCACAGCCCAAAGAATGCAAATTGACTCCTGAGCCCCTACAGTATCCTGGTATGAAAAATAGAGATGAGGTGGAACAGGGATTACAAGTGTTTAAAAAAATAAAAAGGTCTTAAAGTCTTTTCTTCACACATAATCTAGTCCCTTACTCTGCAGGAGCACTTATCAGTGAGCTGCTCAGTTTCTGTCCAGTCTAATTACGCTGTATTCACACCAAGGAGCTGAGAAGTGAGAGAGCTGGGAGCAGTAGGACACCTAGTGATGTTTTACGGTGTGAGGACAAAGAGGGAAATTGTAATAGGAAGATTTTACCAGATTTACTGACTCATTGTAGATTCTAACTTGGGGACAAAGGGGAGATTGTTTAACAATGCCTTACAGAAATGGAGAAATATATAATCTTCACAATTTAAAGATATACTGAAATAAGGTCAATCATTTGGTCTGTTTAATGTCAGCAACTAGAATAAAGACAGAAAGAATCATAAGTTCCTAAAAACCCACCGTGATGTTTTCAAATGTCTTGTTTTATTCCGCCACCACCTCAGAGCCCAAAAATACTTCACTAGATAATTCGCTAGAATTTGTGAAACAAATCATTTGACAGGCTGGAACCAGAGAATTTTTGCTGTTTTTAAAAAATATTTCTTCATTTATTACAAATAAAATTGACTAATTGTTGCAGCTCAACGTTAATCCATCTTCGATAATCTGGCTGATGTGAAAGAGTCAGTTATATTACTGAAGAAGGTATCACAATATAAATCGGGATAACGGTAACACGAGTCCTCTGTCGAGCTTTTTCAGTTGTTTGTCCCAGTATGAGCGGCATGCACGGTGGTGACTAGTGTAGTCATCACAGGGAAGATATACACACATTCTTTGTACCCCCTGAGGCTACGTGTTTGCATTGGTCCATATAATATGTGTGTGTTGGTATGTGTTTAAAGATGAGCACTCAGAAGCGCACACACAGGCACCATCAGTTGCACACATCTCCCCATGGTCAAATGACTTGCCTTTCACACGGTTCATTCCTTAAAGCAGTCGGTCCTGCTGGAAGTGACAGCACATGGAAAACCTGTCTAAATGAGTCCACACATCAATTACATCAACACATTCTCGCCTCGCTCGCCTCCCCTCCTCGCCTCACTTTGCTCCGTCCCTGTCTTTCCCCACATCTCTCTATTCATCACTTCTCTGCCCTTTACTTCTGTCTATTCTCTGATCATTTCAGACTCGGCCTCCGTCTCTCGCCTCTTCCAGAGCCTCTCTTTTGCCTTTTTATCAAAGTGTAAAGTGTTAGTGAAGAGCCCACTCTTCATAAGGAAGGCTAGGGTTTAATGCAGATTTGTCAATATTAGATTAGATTAGATAGACTTTATTGATCCCCCATAGGAGGAAATCTACATATATGATGATATACACAGTGTTGACAGAAGGGGTTGTGTTGTGTGGGCCTGCTGTTTAAAGTACGAGATAATTAAATACAATCCTGGAAGTTTGTTTCAAGGTCTGAGTCCAGTTAGAAGGCTTATCAGATGCTAAAACACAGTTAACAAAAGACCAAACAAGTCATTTTTACCGCCATTTTTTAAAATTGTGATCGGGATGAAACCAGTAAATATACAGTGTCCGCATTACAAAGTAATCTGCTAGGAGTGTGCACTTGTGTGTGTGTGTGTGTTTGATTTGCCACGTTGCAGCAAACGTTGAGCCAGATTAAACGTTTTTCTGCCTTTATTTTTTTTGCCAATGGGACCATGGAAGGGTGGCCTAGGCAGTGGTCCCATTGAAATGAATAAAAGGGCTGTGTGTTTTCCCTACACTGCTGTTATCTGTCTGAACACAGCTGGGATGTATTAGTGTTTTCAGGGAATGTTCCATATCAATGAGTAGGACTACTCTGTGGCTATTTTTTGAAGCACGACTTGTCAAATTTGGGCTAATCCGTCAAATCCATAAATACTATGTTAACTTAGATTTCCAGAAATATCCCTGTTTGTCATTGATACAGTTATATACTTCAGGTGCAGGTTGAATTGCTCAAGCTGCAGCAATGTACCTGGGTTTTTACACTTCCGATGACCCTGTACCTGAGATCTCTGGTTCTTTGGGACAATACATTTATTCAGTTATTCAACAAGAAGAAAATGCCTCCCAAAAAGTAGTGGGCAGTACATCTGTTAGCTCTCTGTTCGGCCAGGCCCAGACAAGAGCGCTCTGCTGCTTCTCTTTTCGTTTGTAGTGATTAAAAAATGCTCAGCCATTCTGGCCACAGTCTCCCCACTTTAACAGCGCGCTTTGTCGTGTGTGTTTTACTTGAAAGTGAAACCAAAAATTCTATTGGATATTTGCTCAAGAGTTTCTGTTCAGTATCTACAGCCCTGATTTTTCATAACCTGACATTTACTGTATTATATCTGTCAACGTTTGTGTCAGTATCCTGCTTTAGACTCCAGCCATTCTTAGTTGTAGCGTTTGATACAGCGTGGACTGGGAGCTTGTAAATTTGACCTGGTGTGTGATTGAATGAGTGCTTGTCTACTTTTGGCTCAGTTTTATTGTATATCGCTCAGCAACGATCGTTTCGCAAGCTTCTTCTTGTACATTAAATAACCCACTTACTCGATGCAGCTGTGATTCAATTTGTAACCTAGAAGATGAAGCATTTTCATTCAAGACTTTTATGCCAAAGTGCATAATTTTCAGCTTTTAGAGGTATTGAAAATGCCTCAGATCATCTTATTAGTAGTCAAAAATGATGGCAGTTGTGTGTGTGAGTGTGTGAGAGAGTGAGTGAATTGGTGGTGAGACCTTGACCTTGACTGTGGTCCCTAATGGAGTAGGCTGTTCTGTGAATGACTCAAACCCCCCCGCCGTACAGTGGTATGTAGCAGCCCATGAAGCATGCTTCAGTCCCACTCTGGTTTCAGGGAGTGGAAGCCCCCCCATCCTGCCGCTGCCCAACCCCGCCCCTTCCTCACACTCGCAAATAGCCACGTCCTTGTCCCCACACGGAGCACAGTGTGAGTCGGGTTGTGTATATATATGTGACCGCGGTTGATTGAGGAGCAGATTGCTGGTGACAGGTCACACTGCGTTCCTTCCCTCCGACCCCCCAGATTAGCCACCCAGAGCCCCCACCCTGCCCTCTCCTCCACTGGGCCCCCACCTGTTGGGATCCCTCTGCTACTCAGATCTCTAACTCTCTCTCTCTCTCTCTCTCTCTCACACTCACTCACACGCACGCACACGCACGCACACACACACACACACACACACACACACACACACACACACAGAGAGTGGACTGCCGCGTTAACAGTATTCTCTTATTTGTCCGTCACTCACTCTGCGGGTGATAAAGGCCATTACGAGTCATTAAGGTGAGTGTGTGTTGCCCAGCCGGGATGTGTGTGGGTTGAAAAGACGCCTGTCACAGCACGCTCTCATAATTGCCCTCTTTGCCAATTATCCCCCATTTAAAAGCAAGTCACCTGCTCTGCTCCCATGTCCACACAAATGTGTGCGCACACACGCACACACACATACAGACACACACACACACACACACACACAGAATAAATACCATAGAAACTTAATGTTTAATCATTGTTTGTTCCTAAGTGATATGTTTGTTTACTATGCTGGGATGCTGTAGGTGTTGAAATGCGTTCTGTTGTTTGTGTCAGTCCCTATTTATACAGTTGTCTGCTTCCCTCTTCAGATTCTGATGCACACCAAAGACATGGTTCAGAAGGTGGGTTATTAGCAAGCTTTTGTTTGATCTGATCTGTTAATATGATACAAAATACAGTCATGAAATATTAAAAGAATTTGAATACTTTTGAAGTACAGCTGGTTTGACTAGAATCTATATCAGGTTAAATTAGCTCAATAATGGGGAATGTAATGATAACCATTTCTTTTGATTCTTCTGTATCATGCTGAATTTTTCCTTCTATTAGATATTAGCTGATATAAAAGCTATATACAATTTATACATTACCTTAGGCTAAAATTAGATTGGACAATATTTGTTCAAAAAAGGCCAGTAGTGCAGCTCTGGCAGCCATGATGTGTGTGAGCTATGTGCAAGTATATAGTGTGTGTATGTATGTATGTGTGTGTGTGTGTGTGTGTGTGTGTACAGTAATAAAATAATAGTAATAAAACAAAGCTATGAAATGTATATTATTGAATAGGACGGGAATATCATGATTTAGTTGAAGCTAATAAATTGTCTTATCCTCCTTACATAACTTTTCTTTGTCATTTTCCTCTTGTGTGACTCAGATGAATCTAGAGGTCATCTATGGAGATACTGACTCCATTATGATCAACACCAACAGCAAGTCTCTGGAGGAAGTCTACAAACTTGGCAATAAGGTGTGTAATGGGAGAAGTTGCATTTTCCTTTTCTTCAGATATTTGCCGTTTTTTCCTAAGGCATACATGTATTTATTGTTCCCAGGTGAAAGCAGAAGTAAACAAGCTCTACAAACTGCTGGAGATCGACATTGATGGTGTGTTTAAGTCGCTTTTACTGCTGAAGAAGAAGAAATACGCTGCCTTGGTCGTGGAGCATCTTGGCGAAGGACGATACAGTGTCAAGCAGGAGCTCAAAGGCTTAGATATCGTCCGCAGAGATTGGTGTGACCTGGCTAAAGAATGTGGCAAGTATGTTATATGTCCCATGCTAGTGTTAGCGCTTTAACATGCTAACAATTCTACAGTGAAGCAGTTGCTATGCAGGATTAAATGTGCTTCTCTCCTCCGCTCTTGCAGCTACGTGATCGGTCAAATCTTGTCGGATCAGAATCGCGATGTCATTGTGGAGAACATCCAGAGACACCTGGTGGAGGTGGGAGAGAAAGTAGCAGGTGGCACTATATCGCTCAACCAGTATGAGATACACAAGGTGAGGACATGGGACTCTGCTCAGATTGTAATGATACAAAGCCAGTTGAAAGTCGGTAAATCTTTCTCTCTCCTGTTGCTGCGCACTCTTTCCATCAGGCTCTGACCAAAGATCCTCAGGACTATCCAGATAAGAAGAGCCTCCCTCACGTCCATGTGGCTCTGTGGATCAACTCCCAGGGCGGTCGCCGGGTCAAAGCTGGAGATACAGTCTCTTACATCATCTGCAAGGTGTGTGTATGTAAGAGAAAAAACATCTCGCCAAACACAGGTCCACTACTTATTTTAGAGTTTTTATAATAATATTTCAAACCCAATCACACTTTTTCATGAACACACAATGTTTCCCACAAATTGAACATTTATTTGTGGTGTTTGGTGGTGTCCGGCTCGGTAAATGAAGGTTGATAAATAACCACCTGTCAACATAAATAATATATGAAAATAATTTTTCGCTTTTCAACACTGTACACTGTATTAAAGACCAAAACAGAAAGATCTCTGCTTTGTGTGGAACATGTCAAAATAAAGATATATTGATAAATAACTATTAATAATAAAACACATTTAACATTTTTAAAATGCTGTATATTCTAGAGATCGAAACTCTTTAACTCTATCGGTCCAGAGTTTTTCTCCCAAGCCTTTCGCCATGTTCCTATTTGCAGAGCTGGCATTCCCTGTTGTAACATTTAATTTTCTTTGCTTTGGAAATAAACATTAGTAATGTCTGTCCGGATCATTTACAGTACAGCACAGTCCTTTCAGCTTGTTTCCTGGGTTAGTTTTGACCTGAAATAGAAACAAACTTCCACAACCATTTTATATACAACTATTTTGAAAGACGGCACAAGAGAAACGTTGCAGATAATTTACACATTGTGCTCTCTTCCGTTGTTTTAAATCACATACCCTGCTCCCGCTCACAGTTCACATTGGAGACAGAGATGACCGGGGTCACTGCAGCCAGTAGACTCAGGCCGACAGGCCGACTGTTGTTATCTCTGCTTGTTTTATGTCCTACAAGGACAGTAAAGAATAAAGAATATAATCCAGATTGTCACTCTAACTTTCTCTGGGACACTGTGATACCTGCAGCTGTGGTGTCTGCTGTGACAAACTTCACTCCCATCTGACCCTGCTGCCTCTGCACTCTGCCCTACTGCGTCGCCACTTGGCCCTGCTGTTTATCTACTAACTGACATCTGGGATTGAAAATATCACTTGAATTATCATTTGGTCTCCAATTTCCAATACATGTCATATTAAAATCAATGTTGGCTGCTATCTGAAATTATCTAATTTTCTTTCCCAGCAGTACATTGTCTGACATTTGCATTGTTAGAGGAGTTTGGATCCTTCCTGTGGTGCTATGTGGCTCTTTTTCAGCTTTCTGAAAAGATGTTTTAATGGGCCTCATGGATGGTGAAAGAAAGAAAAAGTGTCACTCAGCCTGGTTATATTTGTCCAGTTTTCCATGATGTCACATAAAAAACGGTTGGCAGTTGTACCCCCATGTTAGTGTTATAAACATTAGTTAGCTGTTGTGTTAGCTAGCTCCTTACTTACTGCACTTTGCTGGTCTGTGAGCTTTATGAAGGAATGAATTGAAAAAAAATTGGAATTCAGATTTTGCTGCTCAAGTAAAGCCTGTGTATGAGAAACGCTGACAGACCTGTAGTATAAAGTGCAATCTACCACTCCCTCACCTGTACTTATTGTCTTTTCCTTCTCCCGTAGGACGGCTCCACACTGGCAGCCAGTCAGCGAGCCTATGCTCTAGAGCAGCTGCAGAAGCAGGAGGGCCTCAGCTTGGACACTCAGTACTACCTTGCCCAGCAGGTCCACCCCGTGGTGTCCCGTATCTGTGACCCCATTGAGGGCATTGACGGCGTGCTCATCGCCACATGGCTGGGTAAGTAAATGACAGGTTATGTTAGACTGTGGATGACTTTAGTTTCATGAGAGTAAGTGACCCAATATTGATCTGGTGATAAATTATAACATGAGGAATTTCAGGTCGCCCTACACTTTAGAAAAATGACATTACAGAAATGAATAGTCAAAGTCTTCAACTAAAGTATTTAACATTAAATGAGTGGAAAATGTTTAATCAACTTGCATAACACATGAGATTAAATGATTTGCAGTTTAAAGACATACTTTATAAATAAACACTGGCCTTGAGATATTTGTGGGACACAGCTTACTTTGAGTGATAGTACTAACCCCTCTTTATGTATGTGTTAGCTTTAGTCATAATGCCTGCTTTACAGTCTGTTGACAGCTGGGGCAGCCAAACATAGAAAAGTTGTCATACCTAATATCACAACAGCCCAATAAAAGTACAAAATAGATGTTTCATTGTTGTCTAATAGTCATAAAATTAAGTGCTTTGGATGGAAAGTTACAAAGTATTTGCCCACTCTGCCCTGTCTGTGTGTGACTATTTGTTGTAAATATTGGAAATTAATGTAAAGAAGAGCTACGAAACGGTAAAGCAATCCATGGTAACAATCTTTTGTCCATACCAGGTCTGGACCCGAGCCATTTTCGTGCTCAGCAGCAGTATCAGAGGGAGGAAGAGGCTGACGGCATGCTGGGAGCTCCGGTCCAGCTGACCGACGAGGAGCGCTACAAAGATTGTGAGAGGTTCACCTTCACCTGTCCTCAGTGTGGCACTGACAACATCTACGACAGCGTCTTTGAAGGAGCTGTAAGTAGATGCACACAGTGTTAGTCATCACTGAAGTCCCCTGTTGATTTTCAAATGATTCCTATGGCCATGGAAAACACATATCATAAAAGAATAGTGTTTCTTTGCTTGTGGAAAGTTAAGGAAATGAGGGAACATGTCTGTATATGACACCTATGCATGTGTCTGTTTTGGAGTATATCCGTCCCTTTATGCTTAAGTTTGACAGCATATCGATCAGTTTGCTAATGGCAGCCTTTCGACCATGCTACCATTGTTTGTTTTCTGTCCAATTCCCACGAAGCTTGCAGCTGCAAGATATGACAAATATTCTGTCGTGGATTACTCATGGAAAAGTCTAAAACATAGTTTTAGCCAAAATGTTTTCAATGTTTTTCACTATTAATTCTGCAGTTTTCATTTTTCAAAAGATTTGGCCAGTCATTGTTGTCATTCATTTGTCCAAAAACCCAGAGTAATTCTTGGGCGTGTTTACAGTTGGAAAGGGATCTAAACTTAAGTCACTGCGAACACTTCTTCTCCAAGAGGAATGAAAAATATGTGCAATCTAACACCAGAGTTTACATCATCCCAAAGGAAACGTTTCCAAAACGTCTCCAGATGATCCTCTGCCTGAGAATCTTCTTGGATCTGAGGCTCGCATTTGAATTGCACTCAGTTGCCAGTTCATTAGGAACACCTACAGCTAAGACTAAAGTAGATTCGCCGAGTACATAGAGATTTGTCTGTTATTTAGCCTGCCCTCTGTTGATATAGATGAGGTGGACTAAATAATCATACAGTTAAATCCACACCTCTGTAAAACAGTTTCAACACACAGATACTCAGAAAGACTGGAATGAAAAAGAGAAGATTGCTTTCATCTCAAAAAGAGACAAAGATGAAGAGTCTAAGAGTAGAAGAATGGTGTTTCCGAAGGCATTTCGGTCAAACTTCCTGCACAGGATTCATGCCTTAGTCATCCTCCATATTGTGTCTGTGTCTGTATTTTTAGACAGCTGCCTGGCTCCAATACGGACTCTGTTTTCATTGGCATAGTTTGGACTCCACAACTTGAAAATCCTTTCCTTAACCCCTGCTGCTCTATGGACACACACACACACACACACACACACACACACACACACACACACACACACACACACACACACACACACACACACACACACACACACACACACACACACACACACACACACACACACACACAGATATCCAACCATTTGTCAGGCCAAGGTCGTGTGTGTGTGTTAGTGTGTTATCAGCTTCTAATGAGCAGCAGGGTACACAGCTTTTTCTTGTCTGAGAGACAGTAATAAAACTGACAACCCTCTGTCCTGTGCTGGCAGAGAGAACTTGCATTAAATTAAAAAAGGAGTATTATAAACACACTCCATAAAAGGTTGATACCATCACGCACTTCAGCAGATACACTGGTGTGGTTTACTTCGAGGCATACACAGATAAAGATACCAGAAAAGCTCTCTCATCCATTTTAAGTAAAACGCTTGTGCACATGTGAAAAGGAAATGTGCAGAGGAATATGGTCTTTAAGATGTTTATTTAAATGTTAGATTCAAAGTTTGGGCCAAGCTAACTAGGATTTGTCTGATTGCTGGTGTTAATATACGTACGTTAATGTTAATGTACGTACCATACGTCACAAGCCGGTATGCACGCACACAGAGAAACTGATAAGACAGGAAGTTAATTAGGGTGGTGAACATGGTCTAACAGCTCAGTGAGAGGGGAGGACAGATGGGCCTTGACTCTACCACTGACACAGAGCCAGAGATGGTAGGAGGAGGCGGTGATGGATGATGGAGGACAGACAGAGGAGGAAAGTTGTTTGATGGGGGTGGCGGGAGCGGGATGAAAAGATTAACTATGGAGGAGGGAAAAAAAGCTGGATAGAGCTGTAGGGATTTCCCTGAGTGCAGTTTAAATAGAGTGTTGGGTATCCCACATGGGGAAGTTGGCTGCACATTATTAGAACAAGACGTGGATGAAAACAGTCAGTTTACAGTCGGTTTACAGTTTTGTAGAAGAGTGATGAGTGCTAAAAGATACAATCCTTGGATTGTTTGAGCCTCTCTCTTACGTTAAAACAAAAGACAGAAACCACTTTAGGTGTTTTCATAGTTTATTTTAATTGTTTGTCCTTAAAGTAAATGAAAAGCAAAAGTTGTATTTTTTCTAGTATAGATACAACTTGTTTGGGAGGGAGATTTCTGTTTTCAAAATGAACTTTGGCATGAAACAAGCGAGATAAAGGAGTAGGAGGAGGAGTGCTCATGGAGAGAAGAGAGGGGAGGCTGCTTTCATCCTAAGAAGAAGAAAAAAAACGAAGGAAAAGGAGGATGGACTGAGATGGAGAAGGTTAATGTGTGTAGCTGTATGTTAAGGGAGTAAAATGAGCGAATGGACTTGATTGGCAGAAAATCTGGTTTTTCTCCAAAAAAGGAATGATGTAGTCAAACAAAAAACCTGTATGTGGCTGGTTGGGGGGTGTCACATGCATACTTGTGTCATTGACTTCCCTGCAGTAGCCTTTTTTGCTGCTGTCAATGTGACAGTTAAATGGAGTTTGGGTTTAAAGGAGTGAGTGTTTAAAGCCGTTATATTTAGTGTAATTGTTGCTTCATTGCATTAACTATAAGCCTTGCTGTCAAGTGGACAATTCAGGACTACTGAGGTCACATTGACCTGTTTCTCCAGGCTACAATAATGTTAAAATTTACTGGACAGAGGTGTGCTTTAAGCCCTTACACCTTCTACACTTGTGACATGTTATTTGTGGAGGTTTAGAGGTAATGGCCAAGGTGCTATGTTAAGTGCACAAACTGTATATTTATGCTCAGGACATTACATTCATGAAATGTAGTGGGAGTGGAATTGTAATTATTGCAGTGAGAATAAAGTGAATGTTTTCCCCTAACAGCTCAGTTTGTTTATGATGCTCAATTTATTTATCACTCACAAGTTTCCCAGATTATTGAGCAGCACATGGATGTAGTGTTGTAGACGTTTGAAACCAGGAATTGATTGTCTACAACATGGGTTTTTGCTTAATGGCTACAGCTGATGATATCGTGTGTGTGAGTGAATCTCTCGTCATGACACACGTTCTCTTTTTCAGGGATCAAAGTTGGAGCCTAGCTTGGTGAGATGCTGTCACGTCCCCTGCGGGAGCCGCCCCATCGACTACGCCATCAACATCAGCAACAAACTGCTGCTTGACATCCGTTGCCATATCAAAAAATACTACTCTGTGAGTATGTCTTTGCTTGAGTGAGGTTTAGATCAATCCTGCCAATTCCTCCAGAAAAATGCTGCTTCACAAACGCCCAAAAACACAAGCGCACAAACATTAATGCATTTACTTCATCACCACCTGCAGGGCCACAAATGGACTTCATTTGGCCAATTGAGGAGTTGCCCTCTCTTCTCCTATTTTTTCCTTCTTTTTTTAAACCCTTTTCTCCAAAGGTACAGCGTTGTTACAGTTAGTGTACTAGTGCAAATTTCCTCAGAACATGTGCTTCATTTGATCAAAAGCATACACTAAATATAATCTTTTGGTCCGCAAACACTACACGTAAGCTTCACACACAGTTAGGCGTTGTGGTTGTTTGCATACTGCAATGATTAAATTAAAAGTTGAAGCAGTTAGAGCCGCTGAACTGTATGTGATAAAACTTGTGGAAACTGACCTTCCTCAGTGTGTCTATAATAGTGTTGGACTATGTTTAATACAGCGTGGGTTGCAACAGTAGCTGTAACGGCGAGAGAAGCCGTCAAAAAGATGCTGGACGAGAGATGAAGGAAACCTCAGCAGGGCACTGCACTGACATTTTCAACCAAAGAGCACATTATGCCAGCAAAATGAAAAGAGCACCAGAGAGATTTGAAGGAACATGATCCATGAAAATACTTTAATGGCCATTCTTACTTTGAATACCAAGTTAACGTGCACTCTTTGTCTGCTTTTTTAGATGATAAGGTGAAATTTAAATGGTATGTCTAGGAAAACTGATTCATTGGAGAAATTTAAAAATGCACCGACTCAAATGTATTTGACTGCTAGTACAGTGCTACCCTTGGCTTGAAAGCGTACCGTCTTGGATTGTAAGCTTTTACTTTTTGCAGTTAGATACATGTACAGGCTATCTCAAAAGCTTGTTTTGCAAGCTCTGAAAGCATGAAGTCCTGGCTCTCTGCGTTGTTAGCTATTTACAAAGAGATGTTCAGGTATGCAAATGCCCCTAGCCACATAAGCAAATACATGATGAATACACATTAATGCCTTGAAGTATTCGTTTCTTGATCATTTTTAGCTTAATTGTTAAGTTCACAATATTTGAGAAGCTGTACCCCGCTAATGTATGTTCATCAGATCAACTGCAAGTAATTTAAAATGGCATTTTATATATTTGGTGCACACTTTACCCTGTGTAGGGATAAGACACATCCGGGTTGGCAACAAACCACTTACCCATAATGCATCTGCACAGACAATATGGTGTGGTCTATGGCGGTCCTGTAACTCTTTAATGGCTCTACCATCAATCCAGTTAGTCCAACACTTTGTTTTATGACCTGAAAAACGAATAACCTTCCTAGCATTACCAAACATTAGCATTCTAACTCTGAACTAAGGTATGCATTGTCGGCTAAACATTAGCATGTTAGCTGCAAGTGTGACTGTAGACCCTCAAACCTGTTTGGGTAGAATACAAAACTTTACCTCAACGTACACTATCAGTGAGTTGTTCAGCCAAGGTGGTAAACCACTTGGATCCTGATCCATCTCATCTTGTGATCAGCTTAGCCATCAGAAAGCGTTGTTTTACTTCTCTGTTGCTTTTAAGAGTTGCCCATGCAGTGGTTGTCTGATTTATGTCTGTACACTGTTTGCAAACAGATATCCGCAGACTGAGATTACAGTGATGGATTTCTTTCAGACCGAGTAGAGAAGGAGGATGTGAAGCAAACGGTATTTAGGGCAAGTTGTCTCTGTACTCTGTGCCCAAGGAGCAGCCTGAGAGAAGTAAAGTGGATTCCTGTGTTGTCTGTCTGTCTCTCTCTCCCTCTCTTTCTCTCTCTCCTGGTAGCTTCTAACACCTTGAGTGAGTGGAATGCACTGTCTGTAAGAGTGTGTGTGTGCATGCGCAGGGGTTACTCTCCCACAGTGCTGAACAGAAATCAATTAGTTTGGTGAATGTGTGGGGAGCGAGCCCCCCTCAACCCCTTTGTCACGATGTGTGAAACAGCTGCTACCACTGAATACTTACACCTCACACAGCAACACACACACACCACTGGGGGCTGAACAGCAGTGGACACAGCACACACAGCGGGGCAATGAAGAGGGGTAATATTGTGTAATTAAGGATTCCTTTCAGGCCGAGGGAGAGTTCAAATAGAGCTGTTTGTCTGGCCAGATAGAGTGAAAGCTCTGCACCTCTGTGTGTGTGTGTGTACACTAATATATGTGAGTTGGCGTCCTAAGCTAGGACCACAGAGACATTAATCATTACCGAAATTACCTCCTGTCCCCCCACCCGCATCCCTACCATTATCAATAAACCAGCACCCTGAGAATGGGCAAACACTTGTTCACTCTTCACTCTCGCACTCACACACACAAAACTCTGTCATCCTTTCCTCCTCTCATCCCACTGTCTTTGGCAAAATGAGAGATTCGCTTGTTTCCTGAACCACCCAATTCTTCTTTTTCCTTTTTTTTAAAAACCCCTCCCATCTAACCACCGTTGCCATGGCATTTAACAAATTATTGCAATTACCCTCGTCATGCGGGTCGCCCCTGGAAACAGGCTGAGGGGCAAGAGAAGAAAGGGGGAGGGAGAGAGAGAAAGGGTGAATGAAGACCAGAGAAGGTGATAATCCTGTTTTGAACAAAAGGTCAAATTGTTGAATAGAGAAGCTTTGATTAAGCGGAGGAGGTACAAAGTGGAACCGTTTGAGCTCTATTCTGTGTGTGTGTGTGTATGAGAGACAGAGAGGGAGAGAGAGAGAGAGAGAGAGAGAGAGAGAAGTAGATGGATTTTAGGTCTATTCACTTTAGAGCTGGAAGTGTTGACTGCTGAAGGACAAAAAACACTTAGAGCTTTTTCTGGTGTGTGTGTGTGTGTGTGTGTGTGTGTGTGTGTGTGTGTGTGGCGCAGGTGGATTCCTCTGGAACAGGAGTCATCTCAGAGAGACTTCTCCACTGTTAACATTAACAATTGATTGTCATTTTTCACACAAACATTTCACTAGTTTTTGCTTCTCAAATATGAATAATTGCAGTTTAAGTGTTCAAGTGCAATTTGAAGGTATCACTTTGGGCTTTAGGAAATTGCAAAAGACATTTCTAACTATTTACTGACACTTAATAGACCACATGATTTAAATGATTGGAGAAAAAAAATGATTTGAAGATTAATTGCTGATAACAAAAATAATTGTTAATTGCAGCCCTAATTAACAGCACCTGACCCAGAAAAGTTGATGGAAGGTTGAGACTAGGTCCGCAACTAATGGTAATTTTCAGAATCAATTATCATTCAGTCACTAAAATGTAAGATGCACATTGCAATTTTCCAAAACCAAATGTGAAGCCTTCAGCCATGCTGAAACAATGAGTTGATTAATCAGTTGGTCTGACGTTTTGGGTTTTTGGATTGTTGGTCGATGGGGAAACAATTTGGTGACATCACCTCGTGCTCTCAGATATTACAATGTGCATATATATCACCGTTTTTTTGACAGAATTAGAGACCAAACAATTAATCGATTGATTGAGAAAATGTGCAGCATACTAAACGCTGATAAAAATAGCTGTAAGTTAAAGCCATAATTTAAACACCTTAACTATAGATAAAGGCACATAAAAGACAGAAGATTTACAGAGCAAAGATGAGTTAATCTATCATCAATCAATTAAGCCTTTAGCTAACAAAATGTCGTAAATTGTGAAAAATGCCCATTGCGATTTCCCAGAGTCAATGTTGGTCAAACACAACAATGAATCTGAGGATGCCAACACTCCAGTGTTTTGCACCAGACTGCAGAGTAATTTTAAACTATTAAAGTATTTACAGTTTATACAGTTTGTCCCTGCAACTCCAGTAGTTCAGTAATAAAGAGGATGGTAAGATATCAGACTCCAAACTGTAAGAATGAGAGGTGTTGGAAGAGATGAGTGTTAAAATAAGCGAACACACAAAGAAGAGGAAGCAGCGAGAGGGTATATTTCGCGGCGGGCCCTGTCGTGGCCTGGTCTTGCCTCTGTTTGGTTAAATTATGTGGAACCATTTGACGTCTGCATTCAGTGTGTCAGGTATCCACTGCTATAATTATGCAATTATGAGCCTTTATTCTCTCGACTGTACACCCCCACCCTCGCTCAGCCAAAATGCCTCAATTACATTTTTTTTTTTGTTTTTTTTCCCTGCCTGTTCCTCATGCACTCCTTGTTTTTAGTCTTTTCTGTGTAGCTCACACAGGTCTGCTGCACTTAATCTCAATTTATTATTTTTCTGAGTGTGTGTGAGTCTTAAGTCATTTTAATGCACGTGAATGGGGAACGATTAGTGCGTGTGTGTGTGTGTTCTTCTTGTGAGTCCCATGGGAACAGCAGTGTGTGCCAAGGCTTGTGTCATAAGAAATACACTAAAAAAAGACAGACATCAAACAGCCGCTGATTGAAAAACACACTCTCATACTCCTTATCTCCCACCTCCACGAACCATTGTCCCGGACATGTCTTTATCAGAGACGCTGAAGCAGTCTCATTTCCCATGATGCTCAGCTCTTTGTACATGAGCGCCAGAGTGTTTAGATAATTAGTCCTGGAGCTGGGGTTTGTGGGTAAAGCTGTGAACTTTCTAATTGATTTGGGACGTTTGTGTGGACATGTGTGTTTGGCTTTCATTTAGAGGAGAGTGTGTGTGTGTGTGTGTGTGTGTGAGAGTTTCATAAATGATAATAATGTTAACATTTATCACATAATATGTAGTTTCTGTACAGCTCAACATCCTAAGAGCAGAGGAGGATGTTGTCTTCTTTCAGCTGTGATTATGGAGTGTGAAGGGTTTCCTTTACCATCAGAAAGGCTAAAGACAGCTTTTGAATGTAAATATTGCTCCATCTCAGACACTTCTGCTTTGGGCAGCTTTTTCTGGGTGTGTTAGCTTTTCTTACACTGATCAACATAAGGAAAGAGTATTTCAAAGTGGCCTAAGATAACAAACGCAAAATAAATGTGACTATGACATATGCAAATCATCAGTGGTGCAGCCAGTTGTTTTTAGAAGTCACATATTGCATTGGCTGGGGATCATCTGTATGTAATCGAGGTGTGACGAGATTTGAGCTTGAATACACATGCATCTAGAAGGAGAGGCTACATCACTCGTTATGGTCACATGAATGCAACAAAATAGAAATCCTGGAGGGAAACTAGTCTACAAAAGAAAAGCAACAATGTCTCAAGACAACCACCTCAAACTTAAAGCCAAACCTAAAATGTATTGATTAAAAAAAACTAAGTTGGAGTAAATACAGACTTTTCTTTTGATCCGTTTTGTTGATCAGTGTCAAAGATTAATGACACCAAATGTGATTGAAAAATATCAGTATCTTCTGCAACTTCAGTAAATCCATTTATGTGATTGTACTTTTGTCTTTTAAGGCTGGCTTTAGACAGTGGAGTGCAATGGAAACAGATGCAGGAAGCCTGTCCTTCTAACCAGCCTCTGTTTGTTCTAGTTGGTTCTTGCCATGAGAGGTTATTGAAGGTTTCCGTTAAGAAAAGGTTTTATGTACCGTAGAGTAAGTTGTAAAGAAAATAAATAATCTTTACCATTTCTTTTGGAGCCGTAGCTGCTCAAAACTGATCAGGAGACAAAGCCAAACATAAAAATCAATCGGAGAAACAACGCGTGCCTGTCTGTGTGAGGGGGATGTGGATAGAAAGACAGGTGCAGTGGTTATGAGGGGTTTATTTTGAGTGAATGGAAGGAAGGAAGGATAGATATATGTAGGAAGAGAAGCAAAGGCGTTGATGGCGGTGGGTCTTTTGCCCTGTCATTAGTTGGGCATTAACCCCCTCCCCTTTAAACCCCCTTAAGTAATGACAGGGCATAAGAAGCAGAGGGGGTGGAGGGGTCTGAAAGAATATGGGGAGATTGAGAGGGTTAGACCACAGCACCTGCCCAGGGTCACTACCTCACCCCAGGGGGTCCTAACTACTGCCGTTTTGGCTGTCCTCTGCTCTGCCTGTCTGACAAGTACTCAGAGAGCAGGACCCCGACACACAGCAGCAGCTGAAGATACATTCAAATGTAAAGACGGAGAGAAAGCGAGCAGGCTGGGATGTGAAGTCAGATGTAAACTTGTGTTCTTTTTCTTCTGCCTGTTTCTTGTTGTATTTGTTTTCATTTTACAACCCCTCTTTTTTTTTTTTTTTCCTTCCTGCAACTACTTTTCTTGTCACTTCTGTTGTGCAGAATTAGAGCACCTAAATGGAAGCAACAATTTTCAGCAAAATTTGCTCATTACCAGACACAGTTTTAAAGTGTCTTGAGGCAGCAAAAGTTTTTTTTTGGTCAATTTTTAAGAAACACCTTTTATCAACAAAATAAATGGTATTCACAGAGGGTAGCAAAGGCTGCTATGAATGTTTTTCTTGAATGGAAACCCTTCTATGTTCATCTGCCTGGTGGTAATGCACCTTTGTTTGTGTCAGTGTTTTGAGATATTTGCATCAGGGATACATTTGGACATGAAAAGGTTAAGTTTTAAAGTAGTTTCAAAGCATCATTGCAGCAATAAAAACTCAGGGAGTTTGCTAGATGTTCTGAAAACTGTAGAATGGGAATTAAAAAATGGGCCAATTTAGCAGAGAGTATTTTAAAACTTGTTTTTTGACTTTATCGCTTATTAATGTGGTTTTCAGTGTTCCGTTTCCTCTTCAGAGCAGTTCAAAACCAGACAAAGGACCTAAAGTTTAGAGATGCAGATAAAGATTATTTTCATCAACGATTAAATATTTAGTCTATAAAATGTCAGATTGTTGTTAAAAATGTCCAGCATACTGTATTTTCCAAAAGTTAACACTTTAAAATGTCTTGTTTTGTTGGACCATAAATCCATGAACCCCCAAATATTCAGTACAATGATATAAAAGCAGCACATTTAAGAAGCTGCCACCAGAGAACGTTTGGAGTTTCTTCATATAACTTAATCATTTGGGGGAAAAAAAAAAAGCCATTTAGTTCTCTGTTGTTGCAGTCATGCTAAAGTTTGGAGGTCTTACAGCTGCTGAAGGTTATATGTCTGCTGTGTCTCTCGTAGGGCTGGTTGGTGTGTGAGGACCAGGCCTGCCAGAACAGGACCAGGCGCTTGCCCATCGCCTTCTCCCGCCACGGACCCATCTGCCCCACCTGCACTCGAGCGACACTCAGACCAGAGGTAAGGCAGCCACAAACATCCACCCTTTTGGTCAAAGAAGCACACACCAGACGGCTACACACACCAAAGCGCCTTGTTGAATTCTTGATGTTTTGTCCAGGTGATGGTGCTATGGAGCTGAAGTTGCTCCTCTCATATGCACTGTACATCTTTACTCATTAGCATCACATTTCACCATACACACACGCACGACGCCGAATGTTATCTCCCCTGTGTCGTCCAGTTTCTGTGTGTTTGTGTGACAGTGCGTCCGTGCACTCACATGCCTGCCTTCATGTGTTTGTGAGGCACTTAGTGCTGGTTGGTAGTTATACCATTAAAAGCATCTGTCTGTCTAGCTCTGGTGGCCGCCTTATGAACGCTTTGTTAGCTTGACCACTGGATTTAAAAGAAACACTCTCCCTTTCAATTTGAGCGTGACGGTTCAATCTATTTTTTTTTGTCCTCGCTTTATCTGTCTCATTCTTACCATTCCTGTCTCAACCCTTTGCCATAACTCTCTCTTGTCAATTTTGTATCTAGCATGCCCTGCTCCTATCTGTCCCCCATGGCTGCTTTGCTGTGTCTGACTCTGTGGCGACAGGTTGTAAACCAGAAGGCCAATTTCTGCTGTCACTGTAGCCACTTAGGCGGCCATTGCTGTGCCTGAGGGCCGTGGCACTTTAAACTGCAGGCTGAATAAAACATTTAACTCTCTGTGCTCACTCACATACCTTTTCTCTGCCCTAAAACATGTAGCCTCTCTTCATTTTACCTGCGCCTCAACCACTCTTCACTCTCCTGTAGCTTAGTCCGTTTATGAAGAATGGCGATGATGAAAATCTAGAAGAAACCTAATCAGTGAAGTTTGAAAGGTCTTCCCACCATCAGCAGGGCTGATATGTACACTGCAGGACCTTTTAATGCTTAAACTGGTTCACAAAGGATAGGAGCAAAATAAGCAGGAGCATTCAAGATGATATGTACTTTGCCAGCTTGGCTAACTCCTATGGAGCCTCTCATTCGCTGATCAGATTGATTAGATGCATTAAAATGTTCTTAATTCAGGTCATTTAAATTCACTATCCTTTATATAAACCGTTGACTACATTAAATGGACGTATGAAATGGGGATTCCCTGTTGTAGCTGCACTGTGCTGGCACTCAGTCAGGAGGCCTCCATCTGCTTGAATGATCCCCGTCCTCGACAATATGCTGGATCGGTCTTGTTAGCACTACACTACAACCTGCTGACTGCTACAGGGAATAAAACTCTTGGCATGCCGTGTAGGCACTAATGGAAAAACAGAAAACATCGTGTTTATCCATTGAAGTGTCATAAATTCAGCTTGTGGAACATTTAAGTACAGAAACTTTGAAATCAGTCATGTTGGCAGCCTTGGCAAGAATTCAGGAGGCTCTTCTTCTGTGGTGTCCTGATTACTTCCAAATAATATGTTTTGAACTGTATCTCTTCAATAAATGACAACTGAAGCAGTCTTAAATATGTAAACTGGCACTCTGCAGGCTATTCTACCTTGTTGAGAGAGAGGGCCGCATCTGCCCCACTGACGGCAGGACATTTAAACCCTATTAAATGCTGTGGACCCTTACATCTGACCTCTCTCAGAGAAGAGAGAATTCCCTCCCAAAGAGATAGTCAAACATAATTCACATCAGGCTAACACTGACTTTTCAGTATTAAGTAACACAGCTATCTGAATCCAGCCAGTGCAGGGAGATTAATAGCCCACAAGCTTACATATTAAATTGCTGCCAATTATGCAAAGTACTCAAGAGGCCATTCATTGCCGTTTGAGCTAGTTGTAGACAGACTGTGACTCAAACAGCTAGGGAGGAAAATGAGGCGTCCACCAGTCCCCACTGAGATGTCTTTTTTTTTTTTTATTATTAAAGTTTTTGGGCTGTTGGAAGTTCCATCAGGTTTCTGTGCGTCCAGCCAGGCTGTGCCTGCTGGATCACTCTGGCGACATTACCTTTATGCGTTTAATCTGCCAGTGTCGCCTCAGATTAGTAAACTGATACCAGCTCCGTCCAGAGAGACAATCAGGGCTTGTTTCTTTGTGTGTGCTGTGCGCTAAAACCGCTTGTTTTTGCCAGTGCTTTTGCAAAGGAGCATCTTGTTTGTGACTCTGCGCTTCCTTTTCTCTCTTGCATCATGGTACATTTACCATCGCAGTGGGCGCTGCCTCTCCTCTCTTCTCCGCCCTCCATCCGTCTCTCTCACTTTGCCTCTTCCTTTTTTCTCCCTCTTTCCCTCTCTGGACACAGATTCAGAGCGTGATCTGATCTCCATGTAATGGGAGAGTAATAGGCACTCTGCCTTGATTGGTTGGTAATTTGGGGGAGTTATGCACAGGTGCAATTTGTAATATTTTCAGTAAATTAAATTTCTTTCTCTTCCTCTCCCTCGTTCTTAGTCTCTCCCTCTCTCTTCTCCCTCCCCGTACAGCGCTTAACTCAAATGGGCTATTTTTTTTTTCTCACACTGTCTCACATCTCTGTCCTGACTTTCCTTTTCTTTCTCCCTTTCATTCAGCGCTTTCTTCCTCTGCTCTTTTCTTTTCATTTTCTTTCCCTCCCCTCCCTCCTTAGCTCTCACACTCATTCTCTCTTCTCCTGGCTTGCTCTTTCTCTCCTCCTCTCACCCTCCCTTTTTGTCTCTCTCTTTTTCTCCCCTCGTTTTATTGATGTACGCTCAGGCGCCCATTAGAGCTCCCTTTTTCCCTCTAGTGGAAATTGCAGCATGTTAATTTTCACACAAATTACGGCAATAGCAGGTATCTCTATTTGATACATTATAGCGGGAGCAATCAGAGATAATTGAGTGCCTTTCAGAGGGAGACGGCTGCATTCACTGCCGGCTCAAAGCTGCCCCATTATCGCCTAATCGCTCTTTAAACACTGAATTTTGCCGAACAAAAATTCTTGTCATAATTTTGCTTAAGTGTATTTGGAAATCACAGTCCTTTGAGCGAGGATAATTGAAATCAAATCCCTTTCACTGGAGCTGACATTTCTACATTTCCCTCCAATTGAAATTAATTTCAAAAATTGAGCATGAATATCTTCAAATAGCAGGCAATTATGCCTTTCAATGGGGAGAAATTACCGGTGCTGAATCGTTGGAGGCTTGCGGGCGAGAGCACCAGTTAAATGCCTTTGTTTCCCGCCGTGTTTGCCTAGTAAAGATTTACATATATTGACTCATTATGGTGTCTTGTGAAGCTGATCGGCGTGACTACCACAACCGGCAATAACGCTCATCGCATCTAAAAAGCTCAAGAGTTTTAAAGCCTTGTGGCCTCACAGCTGAGGGAAAATGTATGTTTGTTTCTATCAGTCTCCCTCCCGCTCTCACTCCCTCCCTCTTTCTGCAGCTGCAGTTGTGCGAGGGCTTGGATATTGTAGCTCCGGCATTTACAACGCGTTTTTGTAGAGTATGGAGAAAAGTGTGTGACGCAGAGGCCCTGTTTGTGTCACTGTTGCTGCGATATTTTATCCCAAGCCATATCCATGTCAAGGCTTTAAATGGTCCCAGGTTTTAAGCAGCTCGCACACTTTCCATCCTCTATAAACTCTGTGTTTTTGTTTTTCCTCACACACAGACACAGACAGATGTATTGTCTGACTGACTACCTTTTCATTAACTGCTTCACTGGTGTACTTGAGCGACAGTATAGTGCGCAAAAGTTCTTTGGAGGTCGGTGGTGTGTGTGTGTGTGCGTGCATGTGTGTGTCCGCGTGTGTGTCTCCTAAAGGATGGAGACAGGTGTTTTTAAGACTCTGAGGAAGTCTTGAGTGCTCGTTTTATTGTGTGAGCCATTTTCGACTGTTGCTCTGTGATTTGGATCAATTTGTATGATTTAGCCTCTTTTTCTTATTTCTTACTTTTTCCTTTATTCTATACATTCTGTTTCTCTTTCTCTTCTCTCACATACACACACATCCCTCTTCCTTTTTTTTTTTTGGCTTAACTGCGTTTGGCTGTGTATATGTGTGTTAGGGGTTGCGGGGGGAGTCAGTCGGGAAAGAGGGAGGCAAAGGAGTAAGGGGTATGAGGCGGGGGCTGGGGGGGTCCTACGCTCCCGGGAGAGAGGCAATTTCACAGCTGGTTTGCTCCTTAGGCAGTCAGGCTGAAAATGCTGCAGATTTGTGGAGCAAATTGAAATGGTGTCAGTGCAGGAACAAAGCGCCGAGCTGAATGACGAGGTAGGCGTGTGTGTATGTGTGTGTGTTGCTGTGTGTGTGTGTGTGTGTGAGAGATAGAGAGAGAGAGAGACTGAGGTGGGGTTGAGGGGCCCTAAATTCAATAACAACCCAGTAACATTTTAGCCACGCCTTTCTGACACCTGTCAGTCAATCAGTATGCAGCAACTGGCCCGCCTACAATCAGCATTATATTGTGTGTGTGTGTGTGTACACGTGTGTGTGTGTGTGTGTGTACGCCTCGTGTGCATTTGTGTTCTGTGTGTGTTTTATTTCAAGAGGAAGAAGTGGTGTGCGATGTTTGTGCCGACCGAGCTTGTTCAACCTTGGCAACCGTAACCGAGGCTCCATTATGGGATGTGCATGGTTTGGTTGTTGACTAGGCAGTGCATCAACGGTCAACAGCTGTGCGTGCCATGTGGGCAGCCTTAGAAAGCCATTAAACACATATACACACATCCACACGGCACATAGTTTGCATTTAGTTGCATTAGATACTCTTGCCACTTGATTATGCCACAGCAGTAAAAACTGAAATTACAATTATGCACATTGCCGATTGGCAGGTATAATGGGCACACACAAACTCACTTCTCACACACACACACACACAGATACTGACACACAGGAATTGTCAGGGGATTCTTCCTGGTGGTAATAATAAAGCACTCGGCGCACACCTGATGGCAGTGTGGGGTCGGGGCTTAGCGTGCCCTCTCCAGCGTAGCAGGGAAATGACGAGCCAATAACTGCAATTAAACATGCAGTATAATGGCTAATCAAATTGACAGCCTCGGCTGTTCGCATGCCTCTCTCACAATGGCTTATCACAACAAACTATTATGAGGGAGGGTATTTCAGGCCCGATCCCCTCTTTTCTTTCTCTCTCCCTTCCTCACTGTCTCTGATTCTATCTCTCTTCTTTCTGTATCTTTACCCTTTCTCTTTCACTCTCTTTTTCCCCTCTTCTGTCTTTCCCTCCCACCTCCCTGTCTTGCTCATCCTCTCTGTCTCTTTCCCCTCTCTCTCCCTCTGGCAGGCTGTCGTGTGGCTCCAGCTAATTGCAGTGGAGATTAACAAAGCAAGCAAATTTGTTTTCTTGCTGTACTGTGTCACACAGAGGAAAGGAGATGTTTTCAGGGAGGTATAGTTGAATGAGCGGAGCGCATGTATTTAGAGCCAAGTTCAGTTTTGTCAAATAGGTAAACATGGTTTATCATTTATTATTATTCAGGATGTTAGTCTCCACTCTCATTAGGCTAAAATAATGAGGATTAATAACTCACTTACAAATTTACAAACAGGAAATAAAGCTCATTAGTAGCATTGTTGGTGAGTTAATTTTATCCGACATGTGCTGACGCACTGTATGCCACTGCAAGTCAAAGGGAGTTTGAAAAGGGAGAGAAATGCTGCGTTCACACCCAGTCAGCAGAATTGGAAGAGCAGGAAAACTTTATGATTGTTACTCAAGATTTATAATCTAATAAGACAAAAAAGCTGCAATTATTCGATTAGACCCAACAAAAGTCTGGGGTGTCTGAGAACATTTATTAGCATTTATTTTGACCATAAATGCTAATAAATGTTCTGTTGATCAGCTATTCGATTTATTAAAACCATTTTAGCTTCACATGCAAATATATATATTTTTTTTTTTGGTAGAAGTACTTTGTCTTGCATAGAGCTCACTAACCTGACTCCTGACAGTTTGATTTTAACTTTAATCCTACTATGAATTTCCTAAAGAATTAAGGTTCATTGGTGACAGCTGATATGACCTATAACCACAGTTTGTCGTTTTAACCATTGAAATCGGCAGTCAGCGGCAGCTAGAAAGGAGAAGCTGCTAGCTGAACGTTTTATACACTTGGGTCTTTTGCTTTTGAGAAGGTGCGAGGAGAAATAACAGATTCTTTATTATCAGAGCTTAGCGAATTTCACCAGCCAGTCAGAACAGTCACTCAAATCATTTGTCACATTCACACACTCTAATTTTCCACTCTTATATGCAATGAAATAAATCCAGCTGTCATTTTGGATATCTGTGCTGCAAGACTAGCACACTGAGGTGAACAGAATTTAGTAAAGAGAGGTTTGTGTTTGATCAGCTTTATTACAGCCAGTACCGATCCATTAAAATACATCCTGATCCGACTGGATACTGATACTTAGGATCACCTCAGGACATCTCTAGTTAATATACCTAACTGGCATTTGTGGCATTTGCAGCTGTTTTGCAATCAGGCTGTTGACACTTCTCGTAGGTATGCACCGATCTGGTAAGCTTGATCTCTATTGGCTCCATTGCTAATCGAATGGGTATAAGTGATCCAATGACTGGTCCAAATGAAATGCATGTTACCTTTTATGCAAAAATGTTTCATGGGTTTCATGCAGTGAGTTACATGTAGTTTTAATTTGGGAAAAAGAGTTCCAACAAGTGAGGTACAGATCACTGTGAACATGGTATTAGAGCTAAAGCAAAAGTGAAGAAAATGATATTTGGAACGTGGTGAAAAGAGTGTGGGAGGGGAAGTGACTGGGCACAGGTTAGCCGTTTCATAGTATGAGTAATTTTTCCTCACAAAATGTAAGCATGAGCTAACCGAAGCTTGCCGTCCACCATAACACGGCAAAGTTCTTCCAATATTCATCAGATTGTGCTTCAGGTGTTGTTCACCTTGTGGTACAATGTTTTAATCTGTGTTGCTCTCTGTGTGTTTTCTCTACAGTACTCGGAGAAGGCCCTGTACAACCAGCTCTGCTTCTACGGGTTCATCTTCGACTGGGACAACGCAGTCGCTAAAGCACTACAGAGTGACGAGAGAAGTAAGACTGTGCATACACACACCTGCTTATTCAACTCTCAAAAGTCTTTTTCTGTTTGTCACAGGATTAATTTCTAAAGTTTTGTGCAAACAGAAACTGCCCTGCTTTTTTAAATCTTATATTTTATTCATTTTTTTGTGCTACTTTTATTATTCTGCAGCACCACCTTTGAAACAGAAATCAAGTTACTGGAGCCGCTATTCAAGCTTGAATTTTGATGTCCAAGAAATGCTTCCTCACAACAACACATACAACATAGCATTAGCAATCAATGGCTATACGTAAACCTTTTACCCAGGCTACACTTACAATATTCACCAATGATGTGAGACACACACACACACAGACTCACACTCACACACACACACACACACACTCACATGAGTAGCAGAGTATGGGCATTGGATATGGGGAGGGGGTTAAGGACATTCAGCTCCTCGAGTCGACAGCCCTAATTTAGGAGACGGATTCAATCACACACACATACAGAATGCAAAACGCTCCAATCACTGAAAGAAAGAAGGAAAGAGCCCTCGATCACTCTCCCTCTACCCCTACCCTCACTGTCCATCTCTACCGCTTTCTCTCCTTTGCTCTCTCTCTCTTTTCTCTCTCTCTCTGCCTCTCTTGGACAGGCACTCGTTTGGCTGTGTTGATTGAAAACAGGTTTTAGATTTGGGGAAATGATAGGGGGAGTAATGGGCGCGCTGACGAAAGGATAGCCCTTCTCCTATAATGGGACATGGAGCGTATATTTCCCCCCTTGGACTCAAATAGACGCTACTCCAGCGCTCTGGGCGCGCTCAGTAGGCGTCAGCCACAAGGCCTCTTTACCCATAGTTCTCCCTGATTGATGTCACTTGATTAGAAAGGGCCGCTGGGCCGAGTCATTTATTTATTTTGATTAAATATTTATGTATGTATGTTATTTATGTATGTATGCCTGAATGCTGCAAGTGAGTGTGCCAGCCAGGTCCCAAGTGAGGCAGCGAAAGAGTGAGACAGCAGAGGTAAATATAACGTGTAATCAACAGATGACCACTCAGAGGATGGAGGGAGCTGAAATAGAGGGATTGGACCGGTGTAGAGGAGGAGAGGGGGGCAAAGGGAAAGAGTACTAACATGATTATAGCCTCCATTTTTGCTTTCTTTTATTTCTGTCTTAGCCCAGATGCAAGAAATCATCGCCAATCAATTCACGACTCTCCTCTTTTCTATATGTGCCTGTGCTTTGCAGCTTTTCTGATCTGCACCAGACTTTTCTCTTCCTGGGTTTCAGCCTTATTTTGTATCGCAAAATACATTACAGTACATTCTATACTCAGTGGTAAAGTGTTGGAAATGTGTTGTCTGTTGTCTACAGTGTGCAGTGTTCAGTATACAACACATGGTTGGGGAGCAGTTTAGCATCTTGTCTCGTGACGAAGTCAAAGATTTTGTGGTCCGCTGACACCAGATCAGTGTCTTTCAGTAGGAATCAGATGTGTAATGTAAGCAGTCTGTGCACTTACTGTTTCACAATCAGATACACTTCTAATGCAAACTGTTGACCTAGCACGATATCTGTTTTAAAGTTAGAAAATGTGACCACATCCAAGCTGAAACACCCAGTGTTGTTGTGCAGCTAGCGTTCAGCACCGCCTAGCGCTCTGCAGTTACTATTCACAACAAGTTTCCCCTGACTTGTCACAGTGACGGCCATAAAAAATGTGTAGCTGACTGATGTTCTCGACAATCTCAAACAAATGATTCTTAATTAACAGACTGAATTAATTACATTGGTGGTTGTTTGCTTTAAGTGATTTCTGTATCGTGTAGGTTACAATTTAAAATGCCTCATCCATGCCATAATGCCAGATTAACAACAGGATGAGATATAATTTGCTGCAAGGCTGACATGGAACTCATCATAGCACACAGAACGAACTATAACTGAACTAAAATTACTCATGTTTTGTACATAAAAACATAAATTATTTTGATACTGACTGATATGAAATTCACAATATTGTAGTTCTACTTGTACTCAGAAGGTGCCATGGAGTGTTAATCAGCAGGTTTGGGTTGCTGTCTCTGGATGACCACATCAGTTAATCTTATCTGACAACACTGACTGACTTGTGTCTCCACCAAACGATTAATATCCAACAGACACTCGTTCCACTGCTTTCCTCAAATGGAGGATGATGCATGTATACACACACTCATGCTGCTATAAAATATAGGTTTAAGGTGTTATCCCTCTGTCCTGGGGCAGTAATAACACATATTACTGCATTACACACCCAGGGCCCACACTGTTCAGATTACAGGGAGGAGACATACAATCCTATACACCCTACCCTACTCTGCTGTGTGCGCCTGTCCATTGAGTGTTGTCGACACTGTTTGTGCATATATACCTGTCTGGTGGTGACATGTAGTGAGCGTACAAAGATTCATCTGCTTCTAGAAGAGCTGTTTATACATTATGCTGACAACTTGAAGTTTCGAACTCAACCTTCCACCATTTAAGATCATAAATCTAGAGAGATCTATAGATCTTAATTCTGGTCATCAGTGAGCTTTGTATATGACTTTTGAAGCAGAAATAAATAGGCTGCTGAGAATACTTGCTAACTTGTCCCCAACAAATGCACTGATTCCTCTTGTTTGAGTAACGTTTGGTAAAAATCTACCCAGCTCAGCTGCTTAAGGGAATTATTTTGCTTAAAATCTATATAGAATTTGTCGTTTTTTTAGCAAAGTGTTCAGTAGGAATGAATTGGCTTGGAATTGAAGGTGTTTTCAAAGCAATACTTTGTGCCGTATGAGTCAGTGGATGAGTTGGTAAACTTGGTAAAAACCCACACGAAATTAAAGCGAAACAGGATGCATCACTGAAAGCTACATGACCTGTTATTGACGCTCCTGCCTCAGACGCATGTAACCAATGATATCTGCTCAAAGCGCACTCACCTACGGGTGGGATCGCTTTCCCCCCACTGGACCGAGACCAATTCCTCCAAAGAGTCTCTGCGCGGTTCTTTTGGCCTGCATCAGAGTGTGATTACTGTGCTCAGATCAGCCCAAACGAGTCACACCATGAGGGAAAAAACGAACCAGAGTCCGATTCAACCTGAAGGTTTAAATGTGCCCAGAGAGCCACAGACGGGCTGAAAGTATTAAAGAAGACTAACGCGTTGTTTATCTCTCTGTGGTAACAGTTATGGATGATACCTGAGTATTTATGGTTCAGCCATTCACCAGAGTCTGAATGTACATGTTTACATTTGTACTGAACACACACAATAAAGCACATTTAAGTAAAATAGCTTTACATAAAAGAGCTCTGAGTCAAGGCTGAATGTAATTGGATCAGCTTGTGTGTGTGTGTGTGTGTGTGTGTGTGTGTGTGTGTGTGTGTGTGTGTGTGTGTGTGTGTGTGTGTGTGTGTGTGTGTGTGTGTGTGTGTGTGTGTGTGTGTGTGTGTGTGTGTGTGTGTGTGTGTGTGTGTGTGTACACCGCAGTGCCGCAGCGTGTTTGTGTGCGTGCACGTTTGCAAGCGTGCGCCTGTCTTATCTACATGTACATTGCATTTTTGTGCCTGATTGCTGCGACTGAGTAAAACATGGAGGTAATTTCATCCGCTGCAGGAGATCTCTAATAGATTATACAGAGGCACACACACACACACACACACATACACACACACACACACACACACACTATGAAAAAAACATGCTGTCCGCTCCTAAGCTGGGAACATCCCGTATCAATGACTTTCAAATCATTTCATGTCACTTTTCTTCTCTCCATCTCCCCTGCCCTCCCTTTTTATCTCCCTCCCTCCCTCCGTCTATCTGTTGCCTTTCTCTTCCCTCCCTCACCCCTCCCCTCCAGGTCTCAATCTTGAGTGTGGGCAGTATGATTGCGTGTGTGAGCAATAATGTAATTTTGCCGCATTGATAAAATATAAATTGTCCTTGAGCTGCGCTTTTCTAATGATCCATTTACCGACAGCTTCCCTGCCACCTCTCAGCACTCTGCATTTGGTCCTCTTCTACCCTCCCACTCCTCTTCCTCTCGCTCTGTCCATCTCTTCCCTCTCCATTTTCTTCCCCCTCTCTTTTGCTCTCTCTCTCTTTCTCTCTCTCTCTCTCTCGCTCCTCACCTTCCACGCTCACCCTCCCTTTCTCCGCCGATACAAAGCGGGGTGGCAAAATCCGCGGGTGCGATTGTCAAATCAATTATTCATTCTGTGCAATTACACTCACACAAAGAAGTTTCCCTGTGCTCCGAGTGGTGATTAAATTAACTGCTATTCCAGCTGCCCGTCGCCACCAGCCTAATAGAATATTCATGGAGGCGGCCGACGGAATGGCCGATCTCCATTAACTTCATCATGCTCACTTAATTACAGGCTTGTTATTGTATTTACACCTAGTTAGAGCGTGCAGAGCCCCGATCTACTCATGCCCAGCACCGCCAGAGTATGCGCGAGTGTGTGACAACACCTAGTTAGAGCAAAGATAACCCCTGATACACTCCCAGTGCGAGTGTGTGTATGTGTGCGAGTGGAAGAGAGAGATGATGTGTAAGGCAATCAATTAGGCAAAGTTTTTGGGATCCAAAGCTACATTTGTGTCTTCAGTGTGCTTTCCATCCATACAGCCTTTTCCATCTTTAATTCCAGGCGTCACCTGTCGTTCTTGTTATTTCCTCGCTCCTTTTCCCCTCACATCTAGGCCTTCCCAGCGACGCCGTCTCCCCTCTCCTGTCTCCTTTCCGCCCCACACTCGCTCTTTAAGGGAGGCTATTTATTTGAACTGCACTCCCCACTGTGCTGCGACTTGCAGCAAGGTCTCTCCCTCTTTCTTTTCCTCTCCGTGACTCTTAAATCATTCTTTTATCTGTTCGCCACACAGTGATTGAGGTGGAAAAGAGAAAGGAGTGAGGAAGAGGGGAAAGAGGAGAGGAGGGGGAGAATTATTTTCTCCTACCTTTCAGAAATGATGACATGATTGCTTTCGCTTGATCATGCATCATCACCCCCCTTCTATTCCCCAGATAAATAGACTAGTTTGCCTCTCCCTGCTTCTCCTCTCCCCTCTCCTCTATCTTTCCATCCTTGTCCTTGCTAACATGAGGATTATCTGGTAATAGTTGCTGCTGGCGTTTCAGTCAACCACACCATCGTCTGTGTTTGTGTGTGATTACTGTTTGTCACATGGATGTTTTTTAGTCGCCATGACTGTGACTTAGTGTGCTTTTTAAGTGTTTAACTACCATCAGTTGTCTGCGTGTGTGTGTGTGTGTGTGTGTGTGCGCGCACCTCACTGTAGACCTCTGTGTATCTAACCTTTGTTCCCTTGGGCAGTCAGTGGGCTGGTATTTATCCAGCAGCCACTAATGCAGCAGGCAGGAAGGACACAAGAGGAGATGGGAATGAGGAGATGGTGGGGACATGACAACTGGCCATATGGAGTGTGTGTGTGTGTGTGTGTGTGTTTGTTTTATATACAGTATGTGATCTAGATAGATAACAGGCAAGTCACCATTTAGAACAAGTTTTTAATTTATTTGTTTGTCATAAAATACGTAAATGTGACGGTCATCGTGGTTCTTAATGACTCTCTCTCTCTCATGGAAGGATTTTCTCTTAATGTCATTATAAATTCAGTATCTTTGGTTTTTGTACCGCGCGTCAGACAAAACAAATAATTTCCTCATTGACTCTGGGAAGTAGTGATGTAGCTGCTGGTTGTCCCATATTAGTGTTCTGTGGATCGACTAATTGTCTCAGCTCCAGTTGCCGCCCTAATTTTTTGCAAATTTAAGCACTCATTGTTCATTTTTTGTGGTAAGTAGTTATTTCATGCATTTGTTTATTAGAAAAACCTTCAGACTTTCATCAGGTAACCTTCATAGAACAAAAGCATTATTACAAATACATAAGCGGGAAAAGGAAAAATAATTATACACTTCATTCACTGATCAACATACTATTGTATGTATTAGGCTTATGCACTGACAATGTATTTTCCTACTGTGTTTCTGTCTGGTTGAGTTTTATATATTTAAGTATTCTATCTGATGATGATATGTCTATGTAGTTTATCTCTTGAGGTTTGTGAATGTACTGCTGCTTACATCCTCTGATTGGTGGGTTTCTCCGGTGCTTGGTTTAGACAGATGTGGTATCGCTATGATTTATACCTGATAACAGAAAATGAACAGGTAGAAAAACCTAAATTCGTGTTCAACATGAGTGAAACGAGGTGAATTCTGTACAATCCGATCACTTGCCAACAAAACAAAACTTTCTCTCTTTCCCATTTTTCTGCTTCTTCAGCAGTGACCCCGCCAGTCAACACACCATTAGTCCTGGTGCAGCTTGCTGCACTCTTTGGTCTGATAGACTGTTATTACTTGGTTTCATGATACTTCATCTACACTTGGCGCTCAGTATAATACTGTAAAGATTTGGTTTTGGTTGCCACCCTGCCTGGGATAGCAGCTCTCAGTCTTCTCTCTGGCCTTATTACGGCCCACCTGAAGGGATAAAAGGGACAAGATATTGACTTCATGCTCTCACTGGGCTTTTCTATCGATCTCATGATCCTGTGTGTGCGCACATACTGCCATCGACCCCTCAGTCCAATTCTGCGATGCCCCTCACGGCCCTACAAGTGATAGCATTATCAGGAGATGGCATTGGATCTGTTAAAGGTGAAACTCTCCTCTGTGTTTATTAGCGTTGACACAAAGCCGCCATGCGCTCCGCTCCTCTTCCAGTAGGATCTAATCACAGGGATGGAGGGGGATGAGAGTCATCTAGTGAGCGAGACGCTACTTTGAAATGCACACGGTGCAGTAGCCTGTGGTATTGACTTTGATGCAGTTGAGAAGCTGACCCGTCTTCCATTGAGCTCTGGCGACGATAACTCTCCTTTTTTCTCCCTCCTTCACCCCCAGATCAAGCAAAGCAGTGGAAGAGAGAAAGAGAAGTCTATCGGAGGCTGAAGGAAGTGCCAGACAAAGCCTTGGCCACCAGCGGCTACTCTGAGATTAACCTGGCCAAACTCTTCCAGGCCTTCTCCTCCCTCAAATAAAAGGACACAAACACACCTGCAAAGACGACGACACCAAGAGGCGTCAGCGTCGGACTCAAAACCGGAGATTTGCACATTCAGTTACATCTGTTTTCTCTCCTGCTGGTTTCGGAATGGATTGGCGATTGTGGACTTTGACCTTTTAACTCCCCTGAACCTAATGGGCTTGTTATATGACCTGAAACCCAATCACACCCTTTCACCCTTCCAGTTACTTCACATAGACACTCTTCATATGGACACGCACTCTCATGACATGACCCCATCACACTGACTCTGTATGGTAAAAGGGGAGTAGCAATCACACCTAAATGGTAGTCTGATGATAGTGTGTGTGTGTGCGCGCGTGTGTGACACGCACAAATGACTTATCTTCAGAGCAGCCACTATACTCCAAAAGACGCTAATTAGCCAATGATAGTGACCCCGACCACTAAGACCAGTGGATGCCTACAGCGATCGGACACTTGTTCTGATTACCACCATTCATCCTGTGTGTGTGTGTGTGTGTGTGTGTGTGTGTGTCTGTGTATGTGTCTCTGTGTGTCTGTGTGTGTGTGTCTCTGTGTGTCTGTGTGTGTGTGTCTGTCTGTGTCTGTCTGTGTGTGTCTGTGTGTGTGTGTGTCTGTGTGTGTCAGATCAGAGGATGAAAGAAAGGAGTGAGGAGGATGCAGGGAGTGATGGGGTGAGGGAGGCCACACGCCTCGGTCTTTTGTCTCCATATCGAACAGCTGATTTCTCCTCCACTGCCTCTGTTTAACTGATGTCATTTCATCCCTTTCAGTCTCTCTCCCTCCTTCCTCTGTCCAGATTGTGTTTTAACGCCTGTAATTTTCTATGTATCCAATTTGTATTGCTTGTTTTTTGGGTTTTTTTTGTAATGACCAGAATATTGCGTATTGGGTGTTTTGATATTGATGAGAACCTTTTTTGATACTGAAATCTAAATAAAAAGCTAAATGGATTAGATGTTCATGTTGTGTTATTTGCATTGTGGCAGGGTGATAGAAATTGGTGGATGGATATCCTGCAGTGTCTTCATGTTTCCTGTTACCACTGCACTCCGTAACACAACAAGCACCAGCAAAAGTAAGTAAACATTTCATTGTGTGGGGGCATCTGGTTTAGTAAATTAAGCATCACTTCACTTTATTTTAACAACACGAGTCTGGTGATGTTCTATTGTTTTCTTATTTTCAACAAAGATAGACAATTGTGACAAAGTGAGGCCCGTGTAGCCGAAGCCTGATCCGACAGATTTCATTCCTCTGTGCCACAGAGCTCCATTGTTGTCCAAAAACTATTAAAAACACACCAGAGTGGCAGATGTTGACATGCTCCTACATTACCCATGAACCTGAGTTGATCCCACATGCATTGTCCTGCTGTAAATACTCGCCAAATGTGTATCACTCCACCGCTGCAAATAGTCTCCAACAAATATGTTGTTCGTCCTTGTTTCAGTAAAATGATCTAAAAAATTGCAATGCCCAGCTGTTTTGGGGAATTACTTGGTGTTTTTGAAAATTAAAAGTACATAATTACGATGTATTTTAAGAGACTTAGATTTTCAGAGAGTGAATGGGCACGCAGGCAGAGAAGCTGTAAAGCATTAAGATACGGACTAAAAACATTGTTGGTTTTTATCTTTTAATTAGATTTGGTGACAAAAACACTGATATGGAATGTCCCTAACTTTACTCATTAAATATACGGATGAGATTCTGTGAGTTTAACCTGATTACAGGTGAATAAACAGCCCCTGTTGGTTCAGTTATTTCTAAATAGAGGATTTTATCTTTACCGTCCACTCCTGTTACGACTCAGGCGGGAATGTTTGCTTTCAGCTAATCCAGCGTCTTGCTTTACCTGTCACATCAGAGTGACGGCTGATCGTGGTGACATCATGGCCTCACATAAACACACTAAAGGAACTTATATCTTCAGTCACTTCCTGAACAAGGTATGCATTTCCTCTGCTGTAGTTAAAGTTCAGTCTGTAACTCGCTCCATGAAGTGTTTCGCCATTTCCATCCAAGAATTCTTCTTTGTGTTAATACAGTTGAGTGAATTTTTTTTTTTTTTTTTTTTTTTACTCCATCCTGCAGCGTGCATTTCCATAAACACTGCACGCCTCACAAATCACTTCAAACCACTGTGACTTGTGAAGGCAACCTTAAGTGGGCTGAACACTTAAACCATGATTCACTATGCAATGGATAGAACATGCTGTGTGTGAGAGAAAGTGTCTGGGCGCATTTACAGCCTATTGCTCATAACTTAACATATTTATTAAATCATATCAGCTCCACTGCTTCTCCCGCAGTTGCTTAGCCTCTTTCTGCTTCCATTTTCTGCTGGATTCAATCAGCTGCAGGTCCCAGTGGATATGCACAGGCCTGCTCTTCCCACTACCAGGCTGCAGGTTTCTCTTCCAAGTGAGGGCCCCGTTTTGTCCTCCCAGTTTGGACTAAACCCAGTCAAATTGAGTCCCTGCATTAATTCGACCCTGCTAAGCTAATAAGGTCGAACAAGTCTCTTTGTATTGTCGTGTTAAGCTTTATTGCTTGTCGTTTTGACCAGCAATGGACAAGGTAGGCTTTGATGAGGGAATTAGTCCCCTATTCTGTCCCTGTTATTCATAGCGCGGTGGAACATACAAGCACCAGAAAGGGTGTCAAAAGGAGAGCTGGTCCTATTGCAAAGTGTCTCCCTTGTTGGAGCTGAAAGGGCGGTTATGAGACGATAAACCGCTTAATACACTGAGCTAATTGGATGAGAGCAAGAGAGACGGGGAATTAAGGGGCGATCCGAGAGGGGAGCGGAGTGCCGTGGCCCTGCTATTCAGGTCTTTCATCGGGGCCGGTTCTCCGCCTGGGGAGGGAGGGAGGAATGGAGGGCGGGGGGGGGGGGTTCATCAAAGCGCCTTTTAGAGCTCCTCTCCCGGGGACTGAGTGAGGACTGATCCGGCTGAGGCTGTGGAGTGATTGGGCCTATTCTCTCAGGCGCGGACGCGGTGGGAGAAACGAGGCCCGGGAGAATCCAAATCACGGGCCAAATCAAGTCCAACAGCTGAGGGGGGGGGGGGGGGCGGTGGTGATGAAAATGGGCACGATAAATCAGTGGGAGGACATTTTCTGGACACCTGGATTAACCTGTGAGAGGCGGGCAGGAGCATTAAGGCCCATGCACTGACACAATCCACCAAATCATGCAGATTTTTTTCTCCTTATTTTTGCAGCCAATTTGCAGGAAAACGCCGCATGATTGGACAGTTATTCACCTTTTTTCATATCAACATTCATTATCTTGATCATTCATGCAACAAGAAACCTCATGGGCCTAATCCCAAGTGCAGGCCTGTCTTGAATGAAAGAATACACATCCAACAAGTGTGACTTTATAAATCCAGAGCCACTGCCCTGCGACAGCATTTCAATTTTCTCGCCTTTTTGCGCTGCAAAGAAAGTTTAAGCCTCGCGCCCAGCAGGTCACCCGCCTCCCGACATTCCCCAGATATTAGGGACAAATTGGTTTGCCATTCATTAGTTGTATTCACAATAAGATTAAAACTCCCCGGACAATCTCATCAAAACCCTACAGGAAAAAAACACACACGCTCCACTGGGCTCGGGCAAAAGAACGGGAATTTTAAAAAACATGGAGCTCTCACATCGTGGATGATGGTTTGGGGCGCACAAGAGAAAATTGGTTTTTATCTTCTTTTTTTTTCCTGTTTTTTTTTTTTTTTTAAAGCATTATGCAAGGAGCAGTTGGGTGACTTTGCGCGAGGCTGCCAGGGCGAGCATATTGTGTGTGTGTGTGTGTGTGTGTGTGTGTGTGTGTGTGTGTGTGCGTGTGTGTGTGTGTGGACACATACATTAATGTACAGAAATATCTCTCCATCGGACCTGACTCCTGCTTTTTTTGGGACTAAATTGGGTGATTAACAGGTAGAGGACCTGTAAAACAAGGGGGATAAGAGGAGGGTTTTCACAGGTGCAGACAATAATAAAAAAAGAGGGACTACATTAATCCGCGGGGTAATTTCACGCGGTTTGGTCGGGCACCATGGATGGGTCAAACGGAGGAGAATAACCATTGATTGCTGTAATAGTCCTGCATTAGTAGAGAGATCCAATGGAGAGAAAGAGGGGGGGGGGGTTCAGGGGAATTAACTCTATGAGGTGTGAGTGTGAAAGCCGTTTGATGAAGTGGTTTGTTACTTCATTAATGACAAAGGGGACCCGCTTCCATCGACACGGCATTACAGATGTTAAGACCAATTTAGCGCCTTTAAAGGCTTTTAAAGGAAGTTTTGTGACGCCCCCCCCCCCCCCCCCCCCCCCCCCCCCCCCTTCCTCCTCATCCTCCTCCTCCCCCAGATAAAGTGGGCGATCTAATTGAAAACCCCTCGCCTTTGTCGCGCGTTTCACATGTTGGGGATTAAGCTCATGAATATATGGTCAGTATTTTGTCAACTCTGCTGAAGAGGATCGACGCACGCAGCGCGCTGGATTACACACCTAATACATGTTCCCTCATTCAGGTGGAGCCTCCTGCCATGAGTTCCTCTTTGGAAAGATTAGAAAAAAATCGTGTTTATCCTCCCTCAGCAGGCACGTTGAACATCACACACGTCACTGAAGTTAGTATCTATTTATTTTACCTCACTATTTAGTCAGTGATATTTATCTAGAATGAAGGAATTAAAAGTTTTCTTGCATCTTGCAGATTTACTCTTCAATGTAAGACAGCAAACACGTTTTCTTCATAACAGCTTTTATTAATAGTTCTATAATATTCTATTTCACATTTTTATTTTTTCCTGGTTTAGGCCTATTTGTCAGTCCTAAAGGAATTTAAAATAATAAAAGATAACTCGTTTTACCAGTGTAATTTATTCAAATTAGCATTATTAAACCAGGAAACTTACAATCACTTATTAAGGAAAAAAAAGCGTTCCTTCACTCAGTTCCTGGGGGAAAGTGTTGACATAAATAATGATCTAAAAACCTAATAATTCATAAACACAGGTGAAATTCTACACAGGGCGACATTCATTTAACACTACACCGAGTGCAAATTATCAAAACACGGTCTCCTGAAATATACACGACTCATCCCTTCTTGTGGTACTTTTTTTTTTCTTTTTTACACAATATGTACAGTTTTTCTTTCACACAGTCAGAATCTCGGGTCTCAGCTTTGCTCACGTGTCCCGGAGTCAGACTCAGCGGAAATGCCACTGCTGTGATGATGATGATGATGGTGGTGGTGGTGGTGATAAAGGTGGTGGTGGTGGGGGGCAAATTTACAGAAATGTGTCGCTGACAACGATGGAAACGAGCTAAATGAGTGCGGTGTGACGTGGAGACTTAAACGTGTGGTGTGCAGCGGTGTGGCTGAGTGTGACTGCGGACAGGAGAGCAGTGGAGAGGAGTCAGGCCTGCAGAGAAGGCTATGGAAGGTCTATGGACAGTTTTCCTTTGGTTCTGGGGGTGAGGGGGGGAGTGAGAAGGTGGGGGGGGGCTCCTCCAACTCGCCTTTATTATACAGACGCAGACTGGCTCCGCCCACATCAATGCATACAGATGAAGCGGTGTTAATGTCGAGCACTCGAGTTGTCCACATAGGAATCCTTTCCAAAAGGCTGGGCTCCCCTGCGGCTCTTCGGCTCAGTGTGTGTTTGTGTGTGTGTGTGTGTGTGTTCAACCGACAGCTTTTTGCTAAAGTAAAAGTAGCCAAAACACTCAGTTACATGTAAAAGTCCTATTTTGTAAATATTACAGAAAAAGTATGAGCAAAATTTAGTATCAAAAGCAAAAAGCACCCTGTGAGTGTCACTGCAATATTTTACATTACTGATCTATTTTAACTTTGTAATGCATCGGTGCACAAGTAGCATGTTGTAGTTGGTCTAAATGAATGTAATTTTAACTTTTTATATATTGTTTGACAGTTTAACCTGTAATAATGCTTAAAATATTTAACTATATCAACTGTTTTTTTTAATGTCAAATCCTAATTTTCAAGTAGATAATAGCTGATGAATAAAAGTAGTGGAGTAAGAAAAGAAATGTAGCAGTGGAAGTATGTGGAAGTGGCATCAAATGGAAATATTTAAGTATAAGTGTCTCAAACTTGCACTTGATGTTTGAAGAAATCTTTAGAAATATATATCTTAAAATACAGTAATTGTTAGATGAGTGTAAAATATTAAAATAATGACATAACTAGACTCAGAGAGGTGTGTGTATGGAGTGTAAAACCAATGTCACAATAACTGTGATTACCAGACACACACACACACATGCTTTTTTAGCCAGTGCTCTTTAGAATTTGGTCGTGCTATTTTGTTGGGGAAACGTGAGGTAACGGGGTGGTTGAACAGGGGGACATCAGGACATCAGCCTCCAGAGGTATGAGTGGGTTTTTTTGGGGGGGTGGGGTGGGTGTCATGGAATGGGACGTAAGCCCAGGACAGGGAGGCCTAGAGCTGGTGTTGAGTGTTCAGCACACCTCCTTCCCTGCGGCTCCGGTGGGCAGGATGTTAAGCTGGGTGAGCTGAGCCGAGTGTTCCTTGGCCTTGAGGCGCAGCGCGGCGATACTGGAGGCCCTGCGGTCTGCTGAGGAAGAGGAGGTGGAGGAAGAAGAGGTAGGGTCGGGGAGGACGGGGCCCGCGTGGGAGGGGTTCTCTACAGGAGGGGCGGGCTGGCGGAGGAGAGCTGCGGCGGTGGAAGCACTGGTCAGGGGACCCATACTGGAGAAAAGTCTGAAAGGAGACAACCTTAATCAGCAACATTTATGGATTCTGCACACAATATTCAACCGTCAATTATTCATTGCAAAATAGCACAGACGTCTCATTTTTCAAGCTAAAACTGGCTCTTTGCTCTTTACATGAGAGCAATTCTAACTCCTATTATCCTGTCTATGGAACAACCCCTGCCTGCTAATTAAGATTTTCACTGTGCCAGTGTTTATTTTTTCCTCTTAGTTTCCTCAGTTTTTAATCCTCCTAAATAGATTTAGATCATGTTTTGCGCGCTGACTTCCCTAAAATAAACCTTAACATGGAGAGCAGTAGGTTAATGATGTTCTTGTGGCATATGGAATGTGTGCCGTGTCACCCCTCCTCACAGCTTTTCTCACAGGATCACACGTTTGGTTCGTCTATTAGGGCATCTGACATAGAGATTACACACCACTGTGAATGGTTAACAGTGTAACACATTTCTAATCAGACACTGAGATAAACAGTAGGACAGTGTGACCGACATCTGTCATTAGAGTTGCATTATGTTTTAGCTGCTGTGCCTTTTTCTGTCTGCAAAATTGTAGTGATTTACTGATAATACAGGGATGAACATGGAGTCCTATGGGCACAGAGATTGGTGGTCACGGCGTGGAGAAGTGTAAAGAGCAGAAAGCAGGTCTGCTGGAGGTCTGTGCATGGGTGCAGCTTACCTGCCAAAAGTGGGTCCAATGAAGGCAGGGTGGCGAAACATGGCAGCCGTGCCCAGGAAAGTGCCCAGGCCGAGCGGGGTGGCCAGGGGTGGAGCGGAGCCGTTGTGGGGCGGTGGGGCCAGGCCCGGGAAGGCAGCGGCTGCGGCTGCAGCGGCTGTCCAGGCGGACTCCAGGGCAGGGTGGTGGTGGTGAGGGAAGGGCCCTCCCTCCAGGTAGTGGCTGAGGGGGTGGCCCGCTGCCAGGGGGCCCGGGAACGGCAGGCCTGACGGGTGGGCCTGCACCCCGGCCTTCTCACGCTTCCTCCACTTGGCCCTGCGGTTCTGAAACCACACCTGAGGAGAGGTGACACAGATTAATATGTGTAGATATTAATGCGAGGAAGATGACAAAGGCAGCACCAAACAAATCATAGTTTAAGGAAGATAGACACACGTTCTAAGGAGGCTGCATAAAAAACAGCTGAATCAATATACAAAGAGGCCACTTCTGCTGCATAAAGGCTCCTCTCTAGATGACATGATGTCCACCAGGAGACAAGTCGCCCTTGTCCATGTAACTGTTTGGACGTGCAGGTCTCTCATGCTGTAAATAATGAGAACTCCCTGTCCTGCTGACATCACAGCCATGTGTCCTTGTGATTAACATGACTAGACTCTATTGAATGTTGTGTCAGTGTGCTCTAATAGTTGTCTAGTTCAGGTGGTGGCCAATAGGCGGAAAGTCAACGGTAATTACATGCAAGGTAAACCCTGCCGCTCACGGCCCCCTTAAATCTACTTTCTGTCTAATTAAACCCCCCCAGTCCCTTTAGACGGGCACCGGGGTGGTGGTGGTGGTGGGGGGAGATAATTAAGAGCGGTGTTAACAAAGGATCCAGAAAATTACCGCTGAACTGGCTCCAATAACAATTAATGCGCTTTAAATTAAATTCTTAAGAGATGTAGAACAAAGTGACTTCCATCCCAGAGAGTATTTAACTTTCCCACGCATCCACTGTTGCACAGTTTGCACTGCAGAAGCACGGGGCTCTCACAATGAGCAAAATGTCAACATGAGGGAAGTGATTGAACGGGCGAGCTTGAGCGACAGGGACTGCACACACACACACACACACACACACACACACACACATTATTCCCAGAGGGCTGTTTAGCATTACACAGCCCCTCGGGAATTTATGAGTTTTTATCACCTCCTGATGGCGCCCGTTAAGTGATTTGTTCACCTACGGCCCCTAAAGAGACATCTGTTGTTTTACCGTCGGCCATAACCTCCCGGAGTTTCCACCGTGTTTGAACTGTCTCTCTGGTTATGAACCCGAGCTTTCGACATGCAAACCACGCTTTCAGAGCGAGGGAGGGAGGGGGGAGACAGGGGGGAGGGGGGGTACCGGGAGGGGAGCAGGGGAGCAAACACCTTTAATGGTCTCTCATTCGCTCCCAAGTGCAAAGCATCGGATCAATGCAGGTCTATTGCAATCACATAATGGGAAATCAAATAGCATTATCCCTCCCCACTTTCTCCCCCCTCCCCTCCCCTCTCTCCCTCCCTCCCTCACATCTTTTTTACTCACACACACACACACACACACACATGCACACACGGATATCTCGGCCTGGCCCCCTCTCTGTCCCCTCTGATGGGAATTCAAACACCATCTCAGCCCAGGAATACAGACACTGTTTGCTCCTGCACTAAGTGAGCTTTTTATGAATCGCCAGCGTCGCTTTAATTGCCACTAAAACGTCCACGTTCGTGAGTAATAACATTCAATAACAGGAAAGACCTTCCCCGCGCAGCGACTGAGGCCATTTAACACATTTTACTGTAATAAATTACTGCCTCAAATTGGCCCGTAATCGCTGATCCTCAATCAGTGACGCATATCACCGGTTATTATCCAGCGCTGAGCACCGGGGACATTTTGAGGGTGCTGCTTTTTTTCTTTCCCCCCTCTCTCCTCCCTATTTGATTTACGAGCCAAAGGCTTCTCTTTTTAGATACAGATCAACAGAGAGCCACTTACTTGAACACGGGCCTCGGTAAGATCCAGGCGCATTGCGAGCTCTTCTCTGGAAAGCATGTTTAAAAGAGAGAGAGAGAGAGAGACAGAGGAAGAAAGAGGAAGAAAGAAAAGATTCAAGGTTACAGGCCACAGCTTGGAAGCGATGCAGAATTGCTGTTTTGTCCCCTCCTGTTGTTCACTGTCAACAATAGACGACGAAAATAGGCTTGATTTTTTTCCCTCCTCCCTGGCATGGGCTGCAGAAAGACGCCATGGCCATATTCTATTTTCCCTGTCACGGATGGGTAGAAATAGGCCTAGTGATTGTTAGATTTTCCTTAGCACAGGCCTGTCACTGTAACAACATAATGGGTGAAATAATGACATCTAAACTAGCCTGCCACAAAGCAATTGACGCTCCCTTCAGCTGCGAGATGGGCTTGCAGTGTAAATTAGACCTACAAGTCGCCTTTAAGTAAATCGATTGGAAAATATGAATAATCCCAATGGTGAGGGAAATCGAAAATGTAGGTTCTTGTGTCTTGTGGTGTCAGAAAAGCTCCTGTTTTCCAGCACAAAAGGCGGATGTATCAATCAGTTATTAATCGAGCAGGAAATGTTGTTTATAGGTGAGATTATTTTCTTTTTCAGGCGCTGCTGCGTAAAAATCCTAATGTCATTTTCTAAAAAAAAATTTCTTCCAGCATGAAACCCTCAGAGAAACAAAACAAAACATGGAAGCTCTTAAGTTCTCTGAGCGTGTGAGCACACCTGCCCTTGGGCTTAAGGTTTGGCCCTCAGTTGTTCTTTTCTCTCTCTCTGTATTCAGTATCATGTCCAGCAGGTAACGTGAGCTGCAGCGGTTAATTCTTCCTCCTGAGAATAACACTTCTTCTGTATCAGCAGGAGCGGATGGATGCAGGTAACAAAACGTCCTCAGTGTTGGCACTTACAGGCCTATTGTGTCCACTTAGGCAAAGCACGGGTCTGGTGTTGGGACGTTTTATGAGGTGTGATCCGCACAGTGTTAGACAGTTAGACATGTGTGGAATTACTGGGACTGTTTCTGGAAAAATGTTTCTGGGGCCAGGAAGTGTTCATTTGAAAATAAATGCAATTAATTATCACCTTTATTCACGGAATCATTGCTGAGCATTTTTTTGTGTCTTAGTGCGTTTCTTGGATTTTATTTAAAGCTCAGTGATCTGTAATAAAAATATTAGTAGTAATAATAATAATAATAATAATATAGACTATATACATATATGAACAAATATGGGCTATTTGTTATAATACAATTATTGTAGACTAGTGTATACTAATTACAGACGTTTTGAAGGCAATGTAAATTAAAATAAAAGGCCTGTTTTTTTTGTCGTTTTAAAATTGTACACGCAGATAATTAAAAGCTGATATAATAATTATGATAATAATAATTTTAGGGAGGACAAATTTTATAATTTCACAGCAAAGTTTTCCACGCTTCAAACCATCATATTTTGCGCAGTTTAAATGTTTCTTACCTGGTGAAGACGTCGGGGTAGTGTGTCTTCTGGAAAGCCCTCTCCAGCTCCTCCAGCTGGTAACTGGTGAACGTAGTCCTGTATCTTCTCTGCTTCCGTTTCAGCATCCCCTCCTCCGAGTCACTGCCCGCCGACAGACACACGCTGTCCTCCCCGTCCCTCACGTCCCCATCCCCGGCGTTCAAGCTCTCCCTCTCCTCGTCCTTCGGGGACAGAGCGGCCGCGTCCCCGCAGCTCTCCTCCTTCCCCGCGTCCTCCTCGAACTTCAACGGGCCGAGCTCCACCAGTCCCAGGCTGCCGTCCTCCGAGCCCTCCCCGGGGCTCTGGTCGCCCTCTCCCCGGCTCAGCGACGCGTTCTCCCGGTAGGACTTGCTGCGGCTGATGCTCACCTGCGGCGCCTGGCTGATTTTGAGGCCGTCGCCGGCCTGCTCCAGGAGGAGCCGCTCCCTGTCCAGCGTGTCCGCGTGGTCGTGGAGGTACTTCCCCCCGGGGCCGTACAGCCGGCGCAGCTTGGGCGGCAGGTGCATGTCAGCGCTGAGGGAAAGGGGGTCTTTTGGCCCTGGGAAGGAAAAGAACCAACGAATAAGAAAACGGCGAACCTTAAAAGACTTTTGTAAGCCTGTGAACGATCCTGCCGGACTCTACAGCAGCTCTTTAGTCCAGGAACATTTATCACCCAACTATTAAAACCATCACTACTAAAACACCGTTGTTCACCTGTTGGCTGCATAAAACGCAGCACGAAGCCAGCTGATTTCCTACATGTTTCTCCCACACACTGCTCCCAAATAACCAACATGGACTCCCCCTTTTTTCATCTCAGCTGAGGGAAAACTTACTGTCAGCCGTCTTGTCGAGCTCCCCTCTGCCGGACAGACCCGTCAAACTTTGCGCCCCCATCAGTCTGACCTTACAGGGGCTCCGGCGGCCCAGAATGCTGTCTATGCAGTAAGAGGAGAGCAGCGTCGGGGATTTACTGCTCTTCCTCTCGCCCCGGTCGTGTATGTCTTCCTCAAACTGACCGCTCATGTCGGCGCTTCGGATCGTCTAGTTTCTGCAACCCCTGTCAGTCTCCCACTCTCTCTCCCTCTCTCTCTCTCCCCTCTCTCTCTCTCTCTCTCTCTCTCGCCTGGTCCGGTGCTCTTCTTCTTCTTCTTCTTCTTCTCCTTCTTCTCCTCCTCCTCTCAGGCCGGTGTGTCTGTTTGAATCCGCTCACTCCTCCTCCCTCTCTCCCCTCTCTCTCTCTCTCTCTCTCCTTCCCTCCTCTGTCACCCTCTCAGCTAATGACAGACAGCGGTTTGACTGCCTCGCGCTGCGCTCCGGTCTGCCAGGCGCTCCTCCGCTCCGCGCGCTCGCTCAGCACACGCGTGGACTGTTATTGAGCGCCTGATTGGCTCGTACGTGTGTATGTGGGGAGAGAGACAGCGAGGAGCCGCTTTATATATTTTACGATTAAAGTTAATTTGAGGGAAAGGCAACAAAACCTGACATGGACTGCGTTTCCCTCCGCGGAGCGAACTGCCGAAGCGAAGCACTTTAAATCACTTTTTATTTTCTGCTTCTTTCGTTTTAATTTGAAAAACTATTTCAAGCAAAAAAAAAAATTAAAAATGATCTAATAATGCAAAAGTGGTGCAGTGACTTTTTTTTACAACTAAAAACAGGTGTGTTTTATCTATACATGACACAATATCTTAACACTATAGGCTTTTTTTTCTTCCTATAATAAACATGTTGGCCTGTCAGAGTGTGAAAAGCACAGGTGTAAATGATAAAATGAGTGATGGCTGAATTCCATTTAGCTGTTTCAGTGTCAGGGTCCTGGCTTTGTGCATGCTTACTGAGGCACCTAAATAACACTAAGCCATTCTTAATGTTAGAAATGTTAGAAGCACCTGAGCTCTGAGTCACAATGTGCCTCACATATGTAGGGCTACAGTATTACTTTATTATTACCTGAATGCAGCACAGTGTTAACTATCATACCTGGTAGGACTCATATTAGATGTATTATTACAATACTACTATGTCTTTGTGGGCACACAAATGTGTACTTTCCTAAAAAATATATTTAGACATTAGTATAATCTAGATAATATTACTACTACTACAATAATAATAATAATAATAACAACACCACACTGGAATATCAACCAGAATATAATGTAATCTTACAGGCCTGTTGTCAGTTTTTGTGATGATTAGTCTTAATTGCTGTCCATCACTATAGCTGCATGAACAACCACGTTCCTTTTTCTTTTTTTTCAGACTCTCCTGAATCCTTGTGCCAAGAAGAAAAAATAATCTGGCGCGGAGTTTGCGCTCAACCTCAGACAGCACCTGCGAGAGCCATGTCAGAGCCAGACAAACAGAAATATCAACACCGGCATCACAGTATCTCCTAAAACAGTTTAAAGGTGCAGCATTTAAATAATATTGTGTTTTTGCATGAATAGGATTAACATCTATCTATCTATCTATCTATCTATCTATCTATCTATCTATCTATCTATCTATCTATCTATCTATCTATCTATCTATCTATCTATCTATCTATCTATCTATCTATCTATCTATCTATCCACCTGCTCTCTGCTGGGGTTGCGGATTGACTTAAAAAGTGCGGGTGGTGGCGGTGGTGAGACGCCGCACGGGGAGCCGGGATGGCACGCAGGGCCTCCGCTGTGGAGAGGGGGAGAGACGGAGAGATGGATCGAGAATGTAATTTTAAATGAAAGTCTATTTAACCCGCTGTGAATGGCATGACCCTTATCCTCGCCTCAGAGCCCATCACTGTTAAAAGGATCATTTTCAGAATTCAATCCAAAAACTTCAGCAAGCTGCAATTTACTCTCTCCTTCTCTCCCTCCCTTTCTCTCCCTTCTTCCCCCTGCGTTATGTATCTGCCCGGGCTGGAGCATCGCAGCAAACGAAAAATAACAATAACATATACAGTATGTCCAGAAAATTGCACATGTTCTTCTTTCATTTATTTCTAAGCGGTGGCTTTACAGCCCTTTTGTGATTGAAACTGAAATAGGGGCGCCATTGATCTGTTTAGTTAAGGCCGCTTAGTAGATTTAGAGAAGTTAAAATCAACTATCTCAGTTTCAACTATTCGTTTTTAAATTCGCACACATGTTGCGAAGTGTCTCTGTAAAAATGAGAAAATAATGTATTAACCTTCGTGTGCAGCACATTTCCTCTGTGATCAGACGGTTCATCTATAAAACCTGCTGTCCCCTGCTAGTGCTATAATAAGCAGATGCGCACGGATGGTGTTTGAGTCGATCCATCAGCAACTTTTTGTGGTGTCACAAACTTCCGAGCTTGTTTATTTGCACGCAAATCAATGTAATGAGTGTAATAACAATATAAAATGTTATGCCTTTTCCTGCGCGGTCACAAACAGACGTGCGTAATACAGACGGGTATTTAGAGTCGCTCTGTAATTTGGGGGCCACAATTTGATTCATTTATCCGCACACTGTTATTAACCCTGTGGAAAAAGAGATGTCAGCCGCCATTTCAGCCAGCAGGACATCCGCGCTTTGTTTAAATGCACTAATTACGCGCATACATTAGAGGGGGACGGAATAGAGAGCAATTTTCACATTTTCAATTTTCCGTCTATTTAACGTGCAGGTGAAGAGATGGCGGAGAGAGGCCGCCTTCCGTTTCAGCGCCACCACCGCCTCCGCTGTATTTGCATAACATCCTAACTTGATGGCACCCAAGGGAAACACCGGGCTGCTCTCTGTTCCCACACACCGTCGCTGTGCCCCCTGCGCGTTAAGGCTCAGTCCGTGGGCCTTCCTCGTGTCATGCATTCATCTTAAACACATTAAAGCCAGAGGGAGGATCTGTGCATCAAAAGCGAGCTGTGAACACACACGTTTTACCACCTTCCTCCTGTGCTGCAGGCTGCCTCTGCACCCCTTCAGCCCACGCCTCGTGCTCTCCTGTGAAGGCCGTGGAGGTGATGCTGGTGACAGTCCATCATGTAGGACCTGCAGACTGCGCTTCGCCTTGCAGGTCATTCAACTGGCGCCATCTCCTGGATGGAATAGCGAATTGCTCTGACAGGTAAGAGCCACCTATTATCCCAGAATGTGAACACACACACACACACACACACACACACACACACACACACACACACACACGTATGATTACTCATTTGCGTGCGTGTTTCGTGGGAATTAAAGTCATTTATTCACAGTTCATCCCCCCGATCCTATCCTACCCAGGCTCATTTTGCTGTCAGTATTCTGTGATCCCACAAGTGTGTCCTTGTGCAACACGTGCAAACACTGGTCCTTAACGTGCACAAACTGCCTCGTGGCCTTGGTGACGGCGACTCATCCTCCATGCGTCCTCGCGCTCTGACATAATTGGACACTTGCTCCGCTTGAGGGGCCAAGCAGGAAAAGAAGGAAAAGGAGGGAGAGAGAGAGAGAGAGCGTGTGCTGGGGAGGGGTGGGAGGCTTTTAAGGCGCGCGTAAGCAAAGTTAATTAGCGGTTATTAACAGCCCGCATAATGAGAGCGAGAGGGAGTCAATTTAATGACTTTGTTAGCGCGAGTTCAGAGCGACAGGCGATGATCGAAACAACAAAGGCGAGCGCGCACGCAGCCATCATCCGTAATTTCCAGCGGTTATGCGGTCTGATCAGAAACAAAGGGTTCTAATTTCGTTCAACTGACTCGATAATTTGTCCTTATGTAAGGAAAATAATTAATGACTTAATGCTTGAACAGAAGTAGCTTTCCTTTTTTTGGGAAGGGGGGGTTCGGATGCCTCGTTTGCTGGGGAAGGTCGTAAGGAAATCAATTTCCAGGCCTATAATTATTTACATGATGAATTTAAAACGTGGACGTGTGCCTTCGCTTTAGTTAGTGCGCAGACGAGTGAGAGTCTATTAGGAGAAGAGAGAGGGAGTCTCCAGATCGTCTTCCCTCAAATAAATTGTGTGGCAACAAATGAGCCACTTGTCATAATGTAGCAGACCTATTGCAGATTTTGGCGCACAGAAAAATCGTGCAGAATTAATAAGAAATGTGGGTTTCTTACAGCCATCAAACCAAAAGATACATTGTGATGGGGTTCTAGTGGCAGATTACACCTGATCACACACCTTGGAGCTCAGATGGATTGATGGCCCTCACGCCTGAACCTGTTCCCGACAATGCGCCAGGTTATTGTGGCTACTGCATTGTAAAATTATCCGAGGCGTGCGCGTCTTTACGCATGATTTCATCATTCCACAGATGGAGGAAAGATGCGAGCGCTATTATCGATTGTGGGAACATGAGCCGCCTGCGGGCCACTCTTGGATTCATGGCAGGTGGATAGGTCACCCACACGAGAGCGGCAATTTCACGACCCCCATTGTCTCCACTGATTACTGCTTTGATCACAGGAATCAAGAGCCCGAGACTCTCGTAAAGCTACTACGGCGGCCGGGAGCTCCTGAGCTGAAGAGGTCATCATCATCATCATGACCATCATCATCATCATCATAACTGTCATCATCGTCGCTAGTTGACCATACAAACCTGGGGTGCTGTGTGTTTTCACAGCCGCGTTGCCCTTTTATTGATTGCGTGCCTTAATTTTAATTCGATTGCGCGAGTGTCAAAAATTCCGCAAGAATCATCCTAGTAATGAGATAATCAAAGTAATATATGCAAATCAGTTATGTTGCCAGCTTATCAAAACCGGAGTGCCCCCCCTTGAGTCTGAAGAAGTCCATTTATTCAGTTAGTGGCAATACCTTGCGCAAATGGCGCGATGCAAATGACAGTTGATTAGACTAAATTAAGAACCTCGTTTCTCCCTGACCTTGTCTGAGTTTTATGTAAATTCTTTTTTTTTCTTGCTTTAATGTGATAAAAATGCATTTTGCACCCTGATCTTTATAAATTTGAACAATATTTTCCATGAGAGAAACAATGGGACGATGGCACAAATAACTCACTGTGTCAATAGCTTGGATGATTCCCTCTGTCTGTCTGTCTGTCTGTCCCTCACAAATCTCAGTATATCTTGACCCCGGCCCAGCTCCCACAGGGACAGAAAGTGTGCCGCTATAACTTCCTTGCTGTGGGGGAGTGTGCCTTGAAGATAGACTAGGTGTGTGTGCCTCTGAGTGTGTGTCTGCCTGTGTGTGTTTACAAGATTATGTGTACTCATGTGTGTGCCATAACATATTGTCTTAGGGGACAGAGAGAGTGCAGTTGAGACTTCCTCTCTGTGGGGTGTGTGGGGCCTGTAGATGGGAAAGGAATAAATCCAATATAGATTGCAGGGCTGCGCTGCCTCCCGCTGGGGACCCTCAGACTTGCAGGCCAGGATCGAAGTGCTTTTCTCCCCCTAAATTGGCCTGAGAGGCCGCAGGAGCAGCCAAGCTACACCCCCAACACTGGGACTGCCTACGACCTAATGATGGTGCTGGGGACAGACACACATATACAAGTGCGTGCACAGAGACACCGAAACTCACACGCAATCATTCCCAGATTGATATAACATCGGTCACACACTTGCACCAGTCAAACGCGAACTTGGGCAAGAAAACCACACAGATATAAACACACCCCCCTCGTTCTCTGATGTTGAACACACTCATTCTTTGTCCAAAGACCATTCACCTCAAGTTTCCCTCTTCACGTCTCACACCACCCCTCAAAACTACCTAGCTAAGCTACAGAGTTAGAGGAGGCATCCTCACTACCTGTGCACACACTCCAGAGGGAGGGCTGAATAGTATAACTGGCACCACACTAAGTGTCTGGACTGATACACACTGCTGCCCTTTGGTTCCCCTACAAGGAAAACACCACCAGCACCTCCAATGCCATTACACTTCCTGCCAAACACCCAGCCCCTGTCATTTTGGTTCTGTCCAGGGAGCTAATTCCATTTGTGATGAGGTGTCTGATGTGTTGCTGGGTCGGGTACACAGGCAGTGTGACAGAGTATCCTATAGCTGGACATTTATGGCTCAGTATGCCCCATTACCTGCTCACAGAGCATTTTATGTTAACTACAGCATGCCATTACACAGCTCATCTGCAGAGGGTAACAGGTTTCAGACATGAATACAAAGATACAGAGCCATGCATTTTGGATGCTCGCATGGTGTGAATGCCATATTATTCTTTCAGGAAGCTAAATAATACATAGAAAGATGCAGACACTGCACCCTGCCCTTTAATAGTCTTCTGGGAATTCAAGGAGGAAATGCAGTATCTGCAAAAAAATAAAATTCTCTTGCTTTTGTTGTTGTTGTTGTCATTTTAGCAAATTTTTCAAAGAAAATAAGTAAATATTTTTAGTTTGTCTGTTTTGCTCGGTGTCTGTCTGCCTGTCTACTAATAATGTGTATTCTGAAATCAGTACAATTTATTAATCTATTATCGAATACGTTGAAATATGTGATTACAAGGTCGCTAAGACTAATAACATCAAATTACATGAATCCAATGTCAGATCCAATACGCTGCTAATAAGCTAGTTAGCTTCAGGCGAAGTTTAGCTAACACCTTTGGTCTCCATCCTGACTGAATTTACCCACTGGCTTATTTAGTTATGTTTATTGACTGAATTTCCAACGTAATGGTTCATTAAAAGGGATATTTTTCAACAACAGATAACAGCAAGAGGAAAAATCCATCAGTAAATGTAGTTTTAGCTTTAGCTAGTCATGGCTATCTCTCCCGTTAGCTAACGCTTGACTTAGCTTTGGTGCTTTAGCTGTCGACCTGGTTGGCATTGCTGTTTTGTTGTTGGTAATTTGGCAAGTTTCTGCATATCCACCACGTGACTTTCTCCCTCAAGTTGAATTTTTTTTCCCATAGGTCAGCCCTGCATCACCTGGAATCCCATAATGCCTTGCAAAGCGATCGTCTCATACCACGTCACAGTAGGTCACGTCTCATCGTGCACCGTCTCCTTCCTTGTCCACTCTGACGTGTCTTTGCTGTACCACCTCGTATCTTTTATCTCCTTCTTTCTTTCTTCTCTACTATTTTCCACTTTGTATTTTCTCCCTTTCATCTCCGTCAAGCCTCTCTCGTCTCTTGACGCTGATGCACCTTTCACCTTGTTGTCTTCAATTCTCCACTCGTGTCTCCGCTTTGGTGCATTACATTATGTTGTTCTTACATCAGCCAAACTGTTTCCTTCTATTTCCATGTCCTATTTTGTTTAATAACTCATCTGTGGCTGTGTGGAAAGCAGCAAGTCATTTGGAGATGGCTATTAGTGTGTACAGTAGCCCATGAATTATTATAAAGTATAATTCAGAACATATACACAACAAGAAAGATGCAAACTAACTACCTTGAATGCACATGCAGCACATAAACACAGGCCACAAAAGATACCCAACAAAATCCTTTTGACATCAATAATTGGTAAATCCTCTGATTAACTTGTAAGAATTGTCCTTAGAGTGCTTAAGTAATTGTGTTTGTGTGTGTCCTTTTTTTATTGCATGCACCCCCCTCTCTTTAAAGCACATCTTTATAACCAAGCAATTCCAAAGCAATTTTCTCTGTGGGAGGAGAGTGTAATTTTCTATTCTGTGACACTGTGATGTGTAAGAAACTGGGAGCTGGCGCTAAAAGGCGTCTGCAGTGTGTGTCTTGGTGTGGGTGTGAGCCGCTTTAATGGCCAACGCGGGGCGGGTGGCGGTGGTGGTGAGCGAGTGCATGTCAGGAAGGCCATCATTTAATGACTCCCAAATAGTGCCCTCCTCGTTAGAGCTATCGTCCTGGAAACACGAGGCTGTGAACCAGGAGAGCGCCACACGCTGCAACAGTCTTTTATCTTCATATTAAACCATTTGCATAACATTACTGCGATAGATAGGATTCAGGAGATACTCAACCTACTCAGGGAGAGACAGAGAGGGTATACTACATGTCCTTGCAAATCTAATCAGCGTTAAATGGAGCTGTCAGATGTGTGTGTGTGGTTGTACTGGATGGCTCATGTCAGGAGTCATTTAACATTAAGCCGTAATAGTGTGTAACAGGGCTGTAATTACAAAATACAAGAATCCAAGCTGTTTCCTGTTAGATGTGACATCCAAATACATCAGTTACCTACCAGTGATACACAAGATGAGGCCAGGTGGTAACATGTGCACGTATGTCCTTCACAAAGTTAAGTTTCAGTGTTCTTTTCTCGGCATATCCAGCAAATTTTATGCAATTGTAGCAACTCTGCAGAATACAAAGAAGTTGCCAATTAGAACAAATCGCATCGCTGCCATTTTTTAAATTGCTGATGCGGTTTGCTTGAATTTTGTGTGATATCACCAGGCCAACAAAAGACTCAATTACATATTTTGTGTAGAATCTACGCCTATCGATACTGTACAAAGTGGTGGTTTGCTTTGCTTTGTGTCAAAACGAGCATGCCTGACAGCTGCTTTCCCACTGCTCGAAGAAGAATAAAGACAAGATGAAAGAATCTCATTAGTGCGAAGAAACAAGAGCAGGAAAGTGTGTAAGCACACACTAATTAGTTGTTGCTACTTGCAACTGCCTGATTAATTTAATCAAAAGTTCACATGATCTATATATAACTACCAATATGCATGTAGTAAATATGACAAATTGACAGGTAGAGCACAGTGCACCGCTCAGACTCTGGTAGAGGAGTTTCAACCACTATAACTTTAACCACTATTTGGCTGAATGAAGTCTGGACTATATAAATTATACATATTGTAAAATATACTGCATGGTTGGCATCACAAAAGCTATGCAGCACGCCGGAAGTCTCAATACTGACTTGTTAAGATATAATACCATGGTAATGGACATGTTGAAGGCCTCATGATTTTAATTATCTTGCCTGATGAGACCTCCTCTCTGGGCTGCGTGGTCAAGCACAGGCCGTGCTCGATTGACATTCCCCACCTATTGCGGTGGGACATATTACACATTTATAATTTTTATTGGTGCACTGAGTTTGGAGAATTAACCTCATTTCCAGGATAAATTCGCCCAGCTTTAATCTGAACTGGGGTTTAATCACCCAGAATAACTGACAACACCTGTGTGCGTGTGTAGGGCCTTTAAAGGATCAATTCACCAAAGTAACATCATAACGGAAAAAGTAGATTTTCTAAGATACCCACAACAGCACATACCCATGCAGGTAGACACTTCTTGATGATTTGAGCCGGACTAATAAGATTCCAGGTGGTGGCCACAGGCTACTAGGGGTAGGTGGGATACTAAGTTTTGTGTGTGTGTGTGTGTGTGTGTGTGTGTGTATTTTAGATGAAGTGATCCCTTAAAGAAGGTTAGAGTTTAGAAGGAGGGTGGGGGGTGGGGGGGTTAGAAATAGCACATGCACTTTCATACCTACTTACAATGCATGTGGTATGAAAGGCTGAAGATGTCATCACACAACAGAATAAATGTGACTGTGTGTGTGTGTGTGTGTGTGTGTGTGTGAGACAGAGAGAGAGAGAGATTGCTTGTTTATGAATATGGGGATAGACTGTGCCAGGTGAGTGTACCATTTACCATCAAGCCATTGAGTTCAGCAGGCATCTAATAACAAAGCATTTATGGCCCACTTACGCATGCATAGACATAACTGTCAGTAGGCAACAACAGGCTCCTCTCCGCCGTCTCCAGCTATTCCCGCCTCTCTTAAAACACACAGGCACCATCCGGATTGGACCCAAATACTCTAGAATTCTATCATCAGACTCGGGGATGAAATTAAAATCGCTCATTTTCTTTCTCCATGCAAGGAGCGGATCAATTTCCGGAGACTGGGACGTGATATTTTCCTGCCATTGGGCTTTCTCGTCTCCGGCGCAGCACCCTGACTGGCTGCCAGCGGGGGGCCCGGGCCTGACTGCACGCCTCGCCGGAGAACAGTTACTTCTGCCGCGGCGAGTTTATTTGCGCCTCGCTATGAGAATTGCCATCATTTACCCTTCCCCAACACCTCCCAAAAAGAAAAGAAATAGACAAGAGGGGAAGCGAGGCAAGAATGAGAGAGTCGAAATTGATTCTTTTTGATACATGCTGCACGGGGGACATTAGGTACCCCTCGTTTGACCATCTATTCCAAGAAATGAACTGAATAAATTTTGCGTAAAGACACGTACAGGCCCTCTGGAGGCCTTTTTTTTCTCCTGCGGATCATATCAAGAAGGAATAGCTCACTGCAGCATGCAGGGGTTAGTGCGTGTATTATTCTGGTTTTAAGAGAAGTCGATTAATTATGCAGCCGAACAGGAGAGATAACTCGCTTAAATAAAATTCTAACTCAGCGTGCGTTAAGCATGACAAGATTAAGGGCGGCTTGATGAACCGCTGGAGCAGTAAATCCACAGAGACGGCTGGCCCAGCGGTCAGGTGGTTGGCAAGAATACACACTCGTGTAAAATATGTTTTTTTTTTTTTTTTTTTTACAAATATGCTTAAAACGAGCCTTTACTGTTGACTCCAGGTTACTACGTAGATGTGTTTTGTCTAGATGTTTGTTTTGCAGGACGTGAGGATGAGCATGAAGTCCAGTGTTTGCACAAGCAGTCCCACATGAGGTCACTATTTGACCATGATGAAAGTCGCTATAACAGACTAATATTGCGTCTGTTGCACCACCATGTATAGACTGAGAATTGTGTATGGACCTTTATAACCTACCTAAGTATATCTACTATAATTAGTTTATCATACACAAGCATCCATAGTTTTGTCTCCCTTCACCAACGTTAGACTAAAAGACCATGTCAGGATTACTCTGTGACCCTATAAACCTGTGATTTAGCTTCTCCTTCCCTATTTAACTGTATTAATGAGGACCTTTTTTTACCTGTATGTTGCACGAAAAGCTTTCAAATGTCACTTCGGTTCTTGTTTGTCTTGGCACTGACTCTGGACTTTGTTTGCTCACATTTTGCGCCATCTGACCCGTCCTCCTCACTTAGCCCGAGACCCTGCTGTTGCGTCACGGAGCCCGTCAAGGCCTAATTAAACCCAGATTGAGAAAGAGTAGAAATCCAACCCCCTCTTTCCACTCAGCTCATATACCGGCACACACGCGCCCTGCAGTGGATTTTGGCCGATGGGAATGCGTTAAGAGTCAGCGGCAAGTTAATTTGTAACCACTGAAACACTTTGAACAGCTCCGAGGGAAGTTTTAACAGAAAGCACAATGGCTGGACTCAAGGTAAGGCAGCGTGTACTTCACTTAACAAATAGTTAGAAATGTTTAATCACTGCAGTGTTTATGAACTGCGCTTCTGTCAAGTCCCAAAAGTTTCAGATTACTGCGTAAAAGTTTGCATGGACGTACAAACATCCTAATTCTGGATTATTCAGAGAATAAAGACCAGGAGCAGATACTTTATATCTTGCACCAGAAATATGCAAAGTTAAACTGTGCGTCGAGCCATCATTTACCAGGACAGAAGCAGGCTGAAGGGCGGTGTTGGCTTCGACCAATCACAGTGCTGCATTCAGCAGCTGCCCAGATGTGGTGAGAGACTCTACAGCTCCACAGAAGACACATTTAAGTGGAGAAACATCATTTAAAACGAAAGAAATGTAATTTCCACGTAGTTTTGCACTGACCACCAAACCAATTAGTCCACCAATCATTCTCTCTGTATAGTATTTCACTGGTTTTCCCATGAAAGCACTAGTTTAGTGTAATGTCTATATGAAGAGGCGTTAGGGACACATGGGAATGTGATGAGGGATTTTAAGGACGAGGTGCCAAATTTAACTTTGTGCCAAGCGTTGGACTTCATATGTTTTGCCCGTCATGCTACCCTGACACGAAATAAACGTCAAAGCTGAATAAAGCCCCACTTTACATAACAACCTTTCATATCTGACGCCTCAAAAATGTTTTTTACGCACGCACTTTAGACGTCACAAAGGCGCATGAACGCGCACATATGGAAACCATCCATCCCCGTGAGCGAGCTTTTCTGCAGACCAACAATGACTCGGCAAGATTTCTTCATACTGTGTCAAGTTCATGTTCTCCTGCATAGAGGACACATGGTTGCTGAAGGATCGTGGAATAACACCCCCATCATGATTGAAATATTGACTAAAAAGTTCTGTGGAGGATGTTGGTGTAATTAGTCTGTTTCTGTAACACAATAAGACAAAAATAATGGATGACTGCGAGGGGGGAAATTTGGCATTACTGCAGTTTGTTTTATCATAGATCTAATGTGAATCAATATGACAACAATTAACAAAAAGACAAGCCTTAATGACAAGCCTTCAAATTTAATTATAACCAGCATGATCACATTTATCCTGCATTACAATGAAGCTGCATGGTGTTTACATGTGTAGTTTTTTTATTTTTTACTTAAGTGAACTCCAGTGTTGAGCGTCTGTCTGTCTCTTGTAGTACCTGAGCGGGTTTGGGAACGAGTTGTCCTCTGAAGACCCTCGCTGTCCTGGATCCTTACCTGAGGGACAGGTAACACACCCACAAAACAACCATTCAGCTCATTGTGGCATCTATTCATTCAATTGTTGATGCATTGATTTTGCAAGATTTTTGCTTAAGTGAATCACATGAATACTTAATGCAACCACCCAGGGAGTTAGGAGGTGGGACTTTTCCTTGTTTTTCAGGAAATTATAAAAATCTGATCCCAAGAGTCTTGTAGTCAGCTCCATCACATAACACACAGCATTAACATCCACTCTTAACACGCAGTATCACGTCCCTACAGAACAATCCTCAGGTCTGTCCCTACGGCCTGTATGCTGAGCAGATCTCCGGCTCGGCCTTCACCTGCCCGCGGCCAGCCAATAAGAGGAGGTATACATCTGTTTTGGACTCATGGATCACATGGAGCTTAGACACAAGGCATGAGTTAACATTGGTCCCTTTTCTTTCTCCAGCTGGTTGTATCGCATCTTGCCGTCTGTTAAACACAAGCCTTTTACTCCAGTGCCCTGTGGAAGTCTAACAGAGAGCTGGAACGAAGTGGAGCCAGACCCTAACCAGGTATATAACTGCTCAAAGGGAGCGAGTTCCTCCTCATGATGCTTTTGCTTCATGCTGAGAAACTGTGACTCTTCTTAAAGCCCCTGAAGACTAGTTTTCATGTTGTGAATATCAAGATTAAATTACCACAATTAAAAAAGCAACGATCAAAACTTAAAGTTTAGAAAAATGAGCATTCTTAATTATTATTTATTAAGAATTTAAAAGAACAATTTGGCATTTTGTATGTATTTCACAAAATATTGAACTGTTCCTTTAATTCTGAAAAACCCAACTCATCTCCTTCATCAATACTGTGTGGGTGTGGTTTGATCACATTTGAGTGATAGTTCTGGCGATATAAGCAAAAGAACTGTCTCATTAATGTTCAAATGTAGCTTACCTCTGATTGGTTTACAGACAGAGCTTTTCGAACGAAACCCCGCCCACTTCAAACAAGTTAGAAGAGCAGTCAGAAACAGAAGTAGAGAAATCTCTCACGTCGAATAACCAAAGCTGTTCTAAGTTTGGTAGAAATTTTTGTTTTCATGTACGTTGTCATCGCTCATTATGCTGATCAAACTGAGAAAATATGTATCAAGGGCCTTTAATATTTCTCTGCACCAATGAATTTCTTTAATTTCTCTTTTTATGCTGAATAAATCGATTCTGACCCTGAGGTCTCTCTCACAGCTGCGCTGGCTGCCATTCACCATCCCCAAATCTGCACAGAAGAAAGTGGACTTTGTGTCTGTGAGTATTTTTGCCATATTATTTTGTCATTAAAGATTCTCAGTTCACTCAGTGGGCTCCCTGACGTCTGTATGTTACAGGGTCTGCATACTGTCTGTGGTGCTGGAGATGCCAAATCTCGCAATGGCATTGGCATCCACATATACACCTGCAACACCTCCATGGTTGACAGGTGTGTATGTATTTATGTGCAAATGTGTCCTTTCATGTAACAAATGGATGCATTTTCACATATCAAACAGCTACAAAATCTTTGGTTACGCTGTGTGATGATCATTTCCAAGCTCATTCTTTTTTTTCCTTGTTCCAGGTGCTTCAACAACTCAGATGGAGACTTTCTGATTGGTGAGGAAAAGGGCTGTTGATGTTTTCACTGTCATCTATCACAAGAACAATGATAGCTCAATCCTCAGTGATTCCTCTCCCTCAGATTTTCTTTTCTCTGCCTCTATTTGTCTGTGTGCCTGTAGTCCCCCAACAGGGTGAGATCTTGATCACCACAGAGTTTGGGAAGATTATGGTCGAGCCGAACGAGATCTGTGTCATCCAGGTGAGGTCTATGTTTTTCATTTCCCCGGTTTTCACACAGAAATCCACCATTGTGTCTGCCGCCACAAACCACTTACCATATTTAGAAAGACATAGTTTGGTACTTTTCAAAAGTGATCTTAAAAAAGACAAAGCAGAAAGCTGCAGAAATCCTGACCACAAGGACGAGTGATTGTGTGTTTTCCCGAACCGCCTTGAACCCATAAGTCCCCTCTGCATCCCACTGTTGATCCATAACAGCACTAAATTTTCCTTCATCACCACTTTTTATGTGTTTTGTCCAGCAAGGGATGCGCTTCAGTGTGGATGTTTTTGGAGAGACCAGAGGCTACATACTGGAGGTGTATGGAGCCCATTTTGAACTCCCTGACCTTGGACCCATAGGTGTGTTTGCACAATGTTCTTTAGTGTGAATGCGTGTCGTATATGTTCTTCCCTCCTTGAAATCTGCACACCAACCTCTTATATCTGTCTGTTAGCATGCAAACGTGCTAACATTTTCATGCTAAATGGTGAACGTGGTAAACATCATACCTGCTAATCATCAGCATGTTAGCATGCCTCACAGAGCCTCTAGCGTGACTTTAGTACTATTTATAATTTTTTTGTCCATGTGTGCATATATATGACTTTGTATGTATGTTCTGCAGGAGCCAATGGTCTGGCCAACCCAAGAGATTTCCTTTGTCCAACTGCTTGGTACGAGGATTGCAAAGTGGCCACAGGTTACACCATCATCAACAAGTACCAAGGAAAGCTCTTCGCCTGCCAACAGGTGCTTTTTTTTAATGACATTTCAGCTTGGGTGTGTCAGTACACTAACGTGTGTGTATGACAGGAGCACACACATATGGCATGCTTGCCTTATTACCCTGTTTAGGTCCTCTTTTTGCTTCAGTAAACACCATTGAACCGCAACAATGGCTAACAGGAAGCTGTCCAAGTGAAGCATATGACCCATTAGCTGCTCCTGCCGATTGAATTGCCATGCCTGATGATTTAATATTGAAGCGTTAGCTGTTATCCATTCAGCAGGTTTCCGCCTCGACTCCCTTATGAGTCTTAATCACTCATAATTAGTTAAGGCACTCTGGAGTTACAGACAGTGTACCTGTGAAGCTTTGCTTTGTAGGAAAAACCTTTCCCAAGTTAAGCATTAATTTCACCGTATTTCACTCAGGGAATGATCCTGCCCCTCCCGAAATGTCCTGTTGGGCGCATAATTGGATCGACACATAATGTCTGACAGGAGGTTTTTTGCAGAGACAGGGAGGAGGTGGGAGGAGAGGTTTGTCAGGGGTGGGGGTTGTAACCGTGGAAACCATGTCAAACCACACTGTTATTATTCATAGTAGGAAGTACACAAGGCCAATATACTGTTTTTTTGTAGCAAAACAAACATTTTTCCATCTCTCTAGTTGAGTATCCGCCCCTGTTATGTGGTGGGTGTCAGAGGTGAAGGGTGCTGTCTGCACCTGACTCTCTTTTCCCCGAGTCCACCCTTCCCTAAGCCAGGAGGGTGAGGCTACAGGGGTAAGAAAATAAGGTGGGGGATGCGGCCCTCATCTCAGGGAAAGATGCTGCTGCTCCCGTCTGGTCCTGCTGTTTTGTTCCCCCGCAGAGCGCTGAAATTGCTCAAATTAACTTATTATTTGCTTGGCTGGGCCAATATGTTTGTGTTTTGTGTGCATGTGTGTGCAAGTGCTTGCTCTCCTCCGTTTTTCCTTTCATTTTAATCGAATGTAGTGGAGTTACCACAGATGAATGTCCAAGAGATTACCTGCACTGGGTTTCCCATAGGCCTTTTTGTATGGTAGCCACTGTAAATAGTGTGTGTGGTAGACATTTTTATATTGGTGTTTATTAGTTATGTAATGTGAATGAATTTACATGTGTGTGCATGCGTATGTGCTTGTGAGGTTTCATTGTTAGTGTGCATTAGTTGTTCATGTGTGGAAGTGTATCTGAGCATGTGTGTAAGGAGCACACAGGTCACTCAGGAGGCAGCTTGAGTTGTAATGAACTATATTGATTTTAGAGCTGCTGTTGAATGTCTTTTTCGCAGTAACATTATCAGAACAGAGAAACTATATAAAATTGCTGTGGTTTTAACAATCAAGATAAAGAAATATCTCTGCACCCACTGTTACTGCTGCTCCCTCCCCCCTTAACTACGCTGCCGTGAGCGTCAAAATGCTCAAAGTTTGGGAAAGTTTGATTGTGAAGCCAATTACCCCATAATACCTGGAGCCTCGTTTCACAAAGAACAGGGGGAATGAAAGAGAAGAAAGACTGAAAGAAGCACACCCTCTTTCACAATCAACCCTTTTCATTATGACCTGTTTTTTTTTTCTTTTTATGTCAAGAAGTACTCTCTCTGGGAATTTAAGATTACAAAGACATTATTCATTATTCCCTTTTCCGCGTGAAAAGCTCAATTTAAACTCTTTTGTGTTTGTTGCTGGGGTAGACTTGTCATATTTGTTTCGTTCTGTTCTCTGCACGTAGGATTTCTCTCCTTTCAATGTGGTGGCTTGGCACGGGAATTACACGCCTTACAAATACAACCTGACGAACTTCATGGTTATCAACTGTGTGGCCTTTGACCATGCGGTGAGAGTTTGTGGACACAGATGTACTCCAGTATACTACAGTACTTTTCAATATATATGCAGCAAATTCATAAATTTTTCTTTGATTTCTTCCCTTGAAGTGAACCAGTCCCAATACTAATGTACTAGCACGCCCTTACAGGTCACATATTATTTTCCTTACAATCCTCTCACAGGATCCATCTATCTTTACTGTGCTGACTGCCAAATCCACTCGACCTGGTGTGGCCATTGCTGACTTTGTCATCTTCCCCCCTCGGTGGGGCGTGGCTGACCACACCTTCCGTCCACCCTACTATCACCGTAAGACCACCAGCATCAGTTTTCGACTGCTTTGTTCACATTTTGAATGAATCAATTTTTAGAACTACTTTAAAATGTGGCTGAATTTGAATCCTTATTTGGATGGCTACTTTTAATCTATTTTGGAATGAAACAAGCCAATCAGGAGCTATCGTGCCCATTTACCCAACTAGTGTCAAGACAGTAGGTGATAACACTCCACTTGTATTTTGACTCTTTTCAACTGAGGCATGGCCACAGATGCCTTTTGTCTGTTTTTGACACAGATCTATAAGGCCATCTAGTGGAGATCAGTGTTACAGCTTGTGCAATAGAAAGCAAACTGCAGCCCCAGTACATCGCTGTGTTAAAGCTCCTCCTGCTTGTCACCTTAGGTAACTGCATGAGTGAGTTCATGGGTCTGATCAAAGGCCACTACGAAGCTAAAGAGGGGGGCTTCCTGCCAGGAGGGGCCAGCCTGCACAGCATGATGACCCCACACGGCCCGGATGCGGAATGCTTTGAGAAGAACAGCACTGCTGAGCTCAAAGCTGAGAGGGTGGCTGAGGGAACCATGGTAAAAATATATATATATATACACAACTCGAGCAGCAGCGTTAATAGGCCACCATTTGAATGTTCTAATGTAAAAAGTGGGAAACCAGGTCCATGCAATCAGTGATGACATGTCTTTTCCTTCCTTCAGGCTTTCATGTTTGAGTCATCCTTCAGTATGGCAGTGACCAAGTGGGGTCTGGAAACATGTCAGAGACTTGACAAGAGCTACTACCAGTGCTGGGAACCTCTTCGCAGCCACTTTGATCCCAACTGGAAGCCCAGCAAACAGCAGTAAAACAGCACAGCAAAACCCCAAATAAATGTTGTACACAGATAAAAAATTGCAATTCTGCATAATCAAATATAACTACCATCAGTGTAGCATTTGTGGAACTGGTGCTGTTTGTTTACGTCTGTTCATGAAATTATAGAACAATTCATTTATTTCATGCGGACAATTAAGTCAATTAATTAAGTTAATTCAATAAAACTCGTGACAAAGGTTTGCCGTTTGTCATGTAGGAAATGAAAATAACAGTTTCTGTACATCATACCATGAAATGGTGAGATGGGCATATATAAAAAATAAATAAATAAATAAAGACCTTTCTCAGTTGAACACACTCAGGCATTGCTGGTAACATGGTCTGGTATGAGTAGCACCTTAAAGCAGCAAATCTTAGATATTCCTGTATAAGGGATTAGTCTTCAAGTGACTGGAATATTCTCTACCTGTGCCACTGACATTCATGTCATTATTTCATAATTTTGGGACTTTCTGAGCAGGATTAGAGGAAAACTGCTGGTATGAGTTTCATGAAACTTGATGGTAGGCTGTAGCACAACTGACTGACAAGTAGTTAATGATCGGCACCACCGTCCACATTTCCTTCACCAATCAAAGCCACGTCACTGTTTTTGACAATATCATTTTATTTGAATAATAATTACACGCACTGGCATCATAAAGGTGGTCTTTATACATCTGGGATCATGATGACAAACAGTATTTACGCTCGGCGGTTCCAGCCTTAATCTGGTCCTCCTTCCTATCCTGTTAAACAGACGACAAACAGATGACGGGTTAATGCAGTTTCCATGGCAACAAAGTCATATCACTCTCACCCTCTTCACCTTCCAGACATTCTCTCAACTGCATGTTATATGGACGAACGCTTAATGATTTTCAAGCAGGTTTTTTTTTCCCCCAGTGGAGAGAGGGAGACAAACATGATAGCACAGCAGTGTGACAATTGCACCAAATTCTCACTGGAATATCTATTGGCAAGAATTTAGAGGGTACATCTCCATGACAATGGGGAGGAAAATGGAAGCAGGCAGCTTTTCAAGTGAGGCATTCATTTCTGATGTGAATGGAACTGTGACAAAAAAAAAGAAAACCAGATCAACTGTGCACCTACAAGGGTATAATGAGTACCAATCCTCAACTAAATAGCTTTTCAGAAATCTATGATGCGGTTCGGGACCACGTGTCACATTTTAGCATTCTTTTAGGCTAAACTAGTCTTGATAATTGTCATTATCAGTGTATTAGATTAGCAAATAAGCCTCATATTAGTGCTGTAAAAATCCTTGTGCTCACGTGTCACTGCTGTGTTGATCACATCATTATATCAAGTAAAGTCAATGTTTTGACCACCACTGGCACTGAGTATTGTCAATATAATAGCAGATAGATGCAAAGAAAAGAGTACAGCAGAGGGGATGGGAAATAAATCTCAGACTCCTACAACAAAATGACACACATTGAAAGAATAATATGAAACATATGCAGGCATATCCTGTTTTTTCCATGTTTATTTATCCTATTTTGGGTCTAGTCTGCCTTGCTCTTTATGTAACCAAGAGAAGACCCGTGGGTCCAAAGTCTGAATAAATGGTTCCCAAAATCCCAAAGTCTTCGTGCCCAAGCTCAATGCATTTTGGGCTCTGGGTATAAACATTAATATGTGCCACTGCATCTGTAGATTTTTAGTAACTAGTAGTTCTCAAACCTTGTGACTGTGCCATTCATTAAACACATGTGACAATCAAGTAAAGAGAGGTCGGTGCATCTTGGCTCATACCCTGTCAGTCTTGAAGATGAAGTAGAGGGCGAAGAGTGGAACAACTCCAAACATCGCACCCAGCAGAGATGTCTTGAATGTGGGCTTGAAGAATGAGTAAGGGTTGCCGCGAGCATGCACCCAGCGTGTCAGAGCAGGGTCTTCCTGTAAAGACAAACGAACGCTTTTAAATTTCAATGATCGATCATTATAAACAGAATCTTTTCAGTAGACTCAGACAGTTAATTATGACTTATTACAAGAGCAAAGAGAAGAGACTAAGTATGTTATCATGATTAAACAAAGCTGTTGGCATCAAGTTAGTTTCCGTCATACAGCTCAAAATAACACATTTATCACAGAAAGATTTCTAATCTGTGCGACATGTGAAACCCTCTCCTTAAGCTCTTAATTTTCATTAGAAAACCTTTACACTGGAAAAAAAAGGAAGGAACCTCGTGATTTGCCTCTGTGGAGGCATCCCTCTTCCAGAACAGCCTTTTTCACAGAAAACATTTTGACATGTCACAGTAGAAAGAAATTAAATTAAATTAAATGAAAAGAAATGAATCATGGCTGAATTCCATTTTGCTGCTTTGGTACTGGTCGCCAGTCTGTCCGTCATGCTGTCATTGCTTATTGGAGCACTTGAATAAAAGTTAACTACTTTGAGGAGTCGACCTGTCTGATGTGGAAAAGGCCAAGTGTTTACAGAATAACTACAATACAGAGGGAGAAGATGACAATATTAGGTAACTTACGTACATGAGTGTGACAAATTGATCAGTTTCAGGTAAAGTGTAAGACAGCTGTAGGCTGTTGGGACAAATTTCGACCATATGACTGTCAAATACAAATGTGCTACTGCAGACTGTCAAAATCTGATGAATTGCAGTTTGACTTATTGAGGCAGCTCGAGATTAAACAGTCTGGACCAGGGTCAGCTTACAGCTGTGTAGCTTCAACTTTGTTTAAGGTAATATTATCATTAAAGATGCATTTAGTCGACGTCTAGCACTTCAACTTCAATTTACTTACACGGAAATATTAAAATCGTAAAATCTAACAACGTACGAATTTAGGCGTCAGAGTAGGAAAAAGGCATTTCTGAAGTCTGACCGGGTTTTGAATCACTACACTACACACAGCAGTTAAACTGCACAGATAACACTAGTGCCATCCAGCCCTCCATTTGAACACAAAATGCACATAAATATGTGACTCTATACTTTAGTAAAACTGGCTTCGTGTCGTTTATGTGCCCTGACATGTTTCTGTTAGCAAGTAGCCTCAGCCATTTTCAAGGGTGACATTGTTAGCTAGCAGGCAGGCAGGCACTTACAATGAGCTCTTTTCTGTGCGGATTGTTGAGCTGTGTCATATACTGCTTCTTCAGACTCGCTCGTAGTGTTGCCCTTTCTTGTTCGGCACGTCGATACTCCGGCGAGAGGTTGAAATACTCGTTTGGATCCAGTGTTTTTGGCCGGGTGGCCAAGGGCGCCTCTCGGTACTCCGCCATGATTGTTTGATGACGAACGGGACTGGGCGGACGTGAACTGGTGAAATCTCGCGTTGAATGACCTTCACGTCGCCATGGCAACACCAAACGTTCTCTCTCGCTGGACGAGTGAAATGAGACGATGAGCGCAGCAGGCAAATATCAAGAAGAGGACCAGAGTGACGATGGCTTCCAGTATGAAGAAGTTTCTCTCGAGGATGACTGCAGTCATTTGGCAGAGGGGGAGGAAGATTTGGAGGCCACGCTGAAAGCTATTAAAGAGCGGCCAGAGTCCAGTGCTGCTGCTCCCAGACACAAAGCAACGCCCGTGGATGACTTTTTACGCACCTTTCTCCTCCAAATGGGCATGACAGACACACTCGACTGTTTTCAGACGGAGTGGACCGAGATGGCGCACAAAGGCTTGGTGGATACCGAGCGGGTCGCTGTGGTGCCGGACGTGTACGCTGAGAACCAGCGTCTGGCCAGCGAGCTGAGAAACGCGCAGCGGGAGGCGGAGGAGTACCGACGGGCAGCCTCCGCCGCAGCCGACACCCTGGGGACTGTCCAGAAAGCCAGAGACCTCCACCGGCTGCAGCACAAGCGCGTTGTCCAGGAGAAAAACAGCCTCGTCGAGGAAATAAGGAAGCTTAAAGTGAGATGCGACAGCTACGAACCTGCAGTGAAGCGGATGAATGAAAAATACCAGGCGGCTTTAAAGCAGACCATGCTGCTGTCTTTGGAGAGAGACCAGGCCCAAGGACAGGCAGCCCAGCACCACCTCCCCCTCTGTGGAGAGCCGGGTGTCAGAGGGAAAACCTCCCCAGTGATCCAACCAAGACCCCCTACATCTGCAAATAGGAGTCAGACCAGGGTGCAGTCAAAGAGGCAAAATATCTGCTGAAATAAATATTTGGTCTCATGTAACTTTCCTCTTTTATGTGGATCAGTGTCTTTGTACAGACACCATCACTTTGCTAAAGTTGTTTTTTTTTTCAAGATACAACAGCAGACCTACACCTTAAAGTGCGCCAGAATTATTGACTATCGTCAAAGATATGTGAAAAAATGAGATTTTACATCCCAAAATAGTTTTTTAATTGTTCCATAATAATATAAAATATCATGCACATATATTTGATCCTGCATATCCATTGGGATATTGATAAATAGACCAAACCCACTGTATTACATTAAGTACTTTTTTATTTTGATTCTACACCGTTCACTCCCTTGCTCTTAAAATGCGTGACTTTAAATTTACACTAATTGATTTGGAGAAATTTAGACACAAATGTATATTTTAGTGATCGTGAACATGGGTAATCAATCAGAGTGAATTCTATGCACTGAAATTCAGCTGATCTCTCTCCAGATGAGAAAAGTGTACTGACTTACTGCTCTGTTGAACAAGTTCACACATGTTGCATAGCAGAATAAACCCACAAGAGGGCAATCTGTAGCCAGCTTTGGTCACACTAGCACACAGTGACTATCAGCGCCATGTTCAAGGATTTGTAACAGCGGGAGAGAGAAATCTGCTGAGCTGCACTCAAAGATAAACCAGTGAAGTTACCAGTGGCGTTCCTCCTCAAATGAGAACTCATTTTCCCCTTTGACAACCACAGCGATGGTACCACTTGTCAGCATGGGGTTTGGACTGAAATAAGCCACTAGATACAACAACCAGTCCATATTTCTGCACTTTCTGCAGAAGCTGCATGTACTGCAATTACATTAGAATCCTTATGCAAAGATAAAATGTTTGCATGACATTTTCAGCTATAACATTCACCTGTAGATGGTCAGAACAAGAAATCCTGGTATTTGCACTGTGCATATTTGCAGCATCACTTTCTTGCACATGTATTACGTTTTGTAAGCGTTTATCTGGTCGTTGTACTTCTTTATTACAGCAGCCTGTTCACAGATATTTAAATGGCTGATGCAACACTTAGATATAATGTCTCACACGGGAGTTCTTTTTCTCTCCCTTCTTGCACTTCATGCTTGAGCTTGAGAGCACAGAGATGCTGAGGGAGCTCTTTGATCCGGAGAGGCCCGGGCGTAGCTGCAGTACGTGTGACCAAATGATTTATTGTCCTCTCAGGACCTCTAAAGCGCCACCCGCTCTGCAGTTTTGAAACATCCATTTAGGACTTCAAAATTCAATGTGAGACCACACTCTGGGGCCAACGAGCCTGCCCCCAACACCCCCCACCCCCCACGCCTCTTTCTCTCTCTCCATAATGTTCAGAGAGAGATTTAGCCTCAAATGAAATATTAATACGTTTCTGCTCTGGCTGGCACCCGGCAGACCTCATGGACTTGGAGTTGAACTTTAGGAAGTTTCTTAGCTGTGAGCACAAAAAAGTCTTTCTTTCCTGGCTTCTTTCAACTTCTTGTCGACTTCCACTGTTTTTTTTTTCCTCCACAGAACGTTTGGTATTTTATTCGTTATCGTACATCTGTGATGCTGACTGACGTTTATTGTTCATGCACTCACTGTGCAAAGCTTTTGAGAGATAATAAAGAGATAGAGATGTGATATAGAGATGGAGGCAGTTACAGACTGAGTGATAAAAAGGTTTGAAAAGGCACAGAGGGGATGTCTATCTAGTCTGCGCTACCTTGCAAGACTTAATCACTCCAAGCAATCAGAAGTCATTTTGTGCCGCTTTGGTCTTGAAAAATGACTTCTACATGCGAGCCTGGCTTGGAATGTGGAAGTCGGTATCTTTTCCAACCACAAATGAAACGCACTTTTCTCCTTATTCTTCACCAGATGTCCCTGAGGTGGTTTGTAGACTTAAGAGACAATGACCTAATGTGTTATGCTGCTTTTATACTTTCAAAATATTTCCTGGCCCGGAGATTTCATTACTCTGCTGCCCTTGAGGAATGTAACTGAGGAATGTAATGTTCCCTTCCACTCTTGTTTTCATCTACAATACTTAATTGTAGCAATTTAGAGCCTTTGTAATTTTCACAAATGATTACAATGAGGTGGTGGCCAGAGGCTGGAGGAGGCGTGCTATTTCCAGCCAACATTTTCTACCTCCCATGCCCATATGACCTATTCCAGCCTGCCCATCCCTCCATCCCCACGGACTCCTCAGAGCTGAGCAGACACGGTGGTTTTTCACAGCCTATACAAGAAGTTTTCAACTTTGTGGCTCCATCTTAAATACCTCCAGGCTGATCTGAATTCCTCCCCCTGCCTGTCGGACTCCCTGTGCTGCCCTCTCAGCTCCTCTCTCCACTGACAGCCCTGTCCACTTCACAGCCCGCGACGACCTTCGTGTCATACCAAAGAGGAAGGAGAATGGGAGGGAGAAGACTCACGCTTTAGCCCACTTTGCTCCGGCTGAACTGAACCTGCCTCACTTCCTTTTATCTGTTTCTCATCCTAAATCCTTTGTCATGTTTGGGCAGCTGAATTACACCAGGATTTGTGTTGATTCTGAGCAATTGTTTAAGTGTAGATATCAGCCATAGGCTTTATATGATACGTTGAGATATTTTTAAGAAATGCTGCTTTCTCAATTCATCATCAATTCCCTCTGCCATCCTACTCTAATCTATATCTATGAAATTGATTCATCCTGTCTGAGAGTATTCCCTTCTTAATAAATCAGCTTTCTGAGGTGCTATACAGTGGGCAGTGGCTCAAACTCAGCAATATTTCCTGCTTTAATGTACTGAGCAGGGCAGAGATTGGCCCATGGCAGTGACTCAGCAGGCATCCATCATCTTCAAGGAGAGCTAAGCAGATGAATTGCCCAGAGATGGAATTTGACAAAATTTTGCATTTTTCTCTCATCTCAGTGCTCGGCTTTTATGACAATTTTCGGATAACTCTAGCAATATTCGCTCCAGACCGAAAGGCATTGGATGCCTGTGAATTACTAATGGTGAAGGATGTGGGGACTCATGATGCCTGGAATGTCAAGATCGGCATCCGGCATGGTGCTATTGGCACGAGAAGATCTTGTAAAACCAATTTTGGTAAAGACTATGATTTCTTCTATGTAGTTGATTGAAGAAATTCTTTTAGATATATTAGATAAACTCAAAAATGCATGGCAGTCAAGCTTAAACCGACACTGTTTTTCCTGACATTTTATGATCAATCATTTTCTAATCATTGACGGTTTCCAACCAGGCAAAGTGGGGCGTTGGGGCCCCAGAATCCCCGGATCAGTCCATATCAGTTGATTGCACATTGTTCTAAAATAGATTTCCACAGCTTCAGAGACTTCTTGTAGACATTTGTTTTCAGTGACTAAATGAAGGGATTGCAGATGGCAGACTGCCTCTGGACGTGTAGGCGAAGGCTTTGTTTATAATAAGAAGCTGACAAAGTCTGGAAAAGTCAATGAATTCTGCATTGGCCCATAAATAACCCTCCCGCTGCCATACATGTTAAAAGGTCAGCAGGCTGATATATTGAACTGACATCACAACACTGTTACTGTTACATACACACACAACCATCTCTGTTTGTGTGTGTGTGTCTCTGCCTTTTCTTCATTAGGGCCTCTGTGATGTGACAGCAGTCAGAGGAAGTTTTGACAGGAGGAGTTAGGGAGCCTGTTTGGGGGAGGTGATGTCAGGCCAGAGAGCAGTGACACGAGGTGAGGGAAGACAGCCAACGCCCTGTATCTGATCTGATGGGAAGTGGCAGGAGATGAAGAGAAGGAGCCAAATTCAGTCTGAAAGCGTGGTCACAGTCTGAGGTCAGCGGTAACAGAGAATAGATGAGGAGAACCACTCCAGGAATATTGAGCAGGGAATACCTTGTCTTGACTGTCAATAACACTTTACAGAAAGTCAGCGGTTACTATTCATAACAGCGCTACAGCCTCGTGCAATGAAGCTAAAAGATCATTCTGGTTTATTAACACTTGGGTTGATTTATTTTGGTAGTTTTGGCCTTCATTTCTATCAGTTATGATTGTATTGACCTAAGTAATTGCTGTGATCTAAGCACACAGCAACATTGCTGCCATGTGGGCTGCTGCTGTCAGACTATCAGACAAGCTGTAAACAAGCCCTCAGTGTAGCCAGATTATCTAAACCTCTTGTTAAAATCTAAAACCAAAAGTAAGCACACCCAAAACGAATGGGAAAACCATGTGCACGAACAACTATGCTAAAAAAACCAGCCTTTGCACAAACCCATGTATCAGACCCTCATATATCATTCTGAAAGCTGCTGTAGTGGTTTCTTTTTCACATGAATGAAAAAGCTTTTTGGGGAATATGCTCCTTTCGGAGAGACAGATGAAAAGATGGATGCCACACTCACATATGTACACTAACAAGAAGATACATTGTGTTAATTACTGAGCCTCAGAGGTGCTGATATGCAGGTATTGGGCGCTTTGATCAGAGCCAGGCTGGCTGTTTCCTGCAGTTCAGCGGCCACTTCTGTGCTAGTCGTCATGTTTCTGTCACGGTTTTTAACAAATGCAGCTAAGTATCTAGCTAGCTATCTAAGAAGCTGATGTCCTTTTCTTATCATCACCTTCTCAGTTTCTTTATATAGGCACAACAACAGAACTTTGAATAAATCATCTAGGAGCTCCTTTAAAACTTGTATGATCATCTGACTGCTTGTGTGTCTTTACCACCAATTCCAATGATGCTACAAAAAGACCTATTTTGTAATACACTGGAATTATTCTTTAGATGGAACAACATTGTACTTTACATCGTAATGAAAATAAGAGACACAGTGTTAGACTGTAGTTCCTGACTCAGATTTGATCCCATCTTCCTTAAAGACAAACTTGCTCTCCACTGCTAACATACAACTTGTTTGTGAGGCTCCTTTCCCACATTGCATGTTGTTTGGGATGAGATGCTCCTGTCAACAGAAACTAATACTTACACTGTGGTTTCTTGAAAAGGATGTTGACCGAAAGCCACAAACTACATATGAACCTGACTGAGCTTTTATGGGAAATTCTGACAGTCCACTCTGCTTATTTCCTACCACAATCTTATAGATTGAAGGCTTCCAAATGATTTTCTTAGGAGCGATTATCATCAGCTTTCTTCTCAAGGGGATGACTGAACCCAAAGCAGAGCGGAAACAATGCCACACATCATTACACAACCACAATGACTGAAAAAAAATTGAAGGATTCCCTTTGTGTTGACCACACACAGTGACACATGCTCCGACTGAACTTTAATTTAGCATTTACATCACCGGAGTAAACGGGTTTATACGGTTAATGTCTATTTCTAACCTGTCTGTGGACAATGTGGCTTTTTTTAGGATGGATCTGTGTGTGTATGTTATTTTCAACTGATACACACACAAACTCGGATACTTTTGCCTCGTTCCATCAGGTCATCAACCGGGAGTTTCCCAGAATGCATTAGCCCAGGGGTAAAGCCAGTCAGTGATACACTGCTGGCAGCCGTCACAGCGGTGTGTGTGTTTGTGTGTGTGTGTGTTCGAATGTGTGACAGGGATGACAGGGGTGTGACAGAGGCTGTGTTTCTCTTGTTGCGTCTAAACAGAAATAATAAGGTCCTGGTCTTTATCACGGCGTTGCTGTTTCGCAGAAATCAGAATGGCATCCTGGAGCTTTGTCACCAAGACGACAGCAAGACAGTTCACTACCAGCTAATCCAGGTTATCTGATGACTGTGTCAGCAGCTCGGGACCCAACACTTGTCTATATTCCCCCGGAGCGAGCTGCTGAAGCATATTCGGCATCAATTATGTGCTTCAGGGAAAATGGTTGGTTTATAAATAACATTTTGGTGTGTTATTTCTTCCTTTGTGCGCTGTTTGTGTCTATAAAACCAGGAAGATGTGACTGAGCACTGCATATCTACGTCATGAGCTGAGAGCTTTGATCAGAAAATGAGTGGAGGATGAGTCATCCCATTCACTTAGATTGCCTTACACTTTTAGACAGGCTCATTGTCCTCATCAGATTGCCTCATGCTCTGGATTTTCTGGTGGCATCACTTTGGGTGGGCCTGAGTACAATTTTAGGTTTTGTTTTTTTTCTCTCATTTTTGCTGTTTTTATTTTTAACCCAGCATACACTCATCACAGCTCAGTGCCGTTTTTCTTGTTCCACAGGTGTTTTGTTTAATGTGATATGCTATAAATAGGGAGAGACCCAGATGCAGAGCAGCCCACAAAGATCAGATTTTGTGCACACATTTACGTCAGTGTCCTGCAGAAACACTCAAACAAATCTTCTGGTCCAGACCACACTGTGTTTCCATTCCAGGCCAAATGAATTAAAAATGACACAAGATATTTAAATAGACAAAGTTTGACTCCTCAAACAGATGGTCTGGACTACATTTGGACTTACCCTTGGCTGCTGTAGTGTAAATGGATGAGGGCCTCTCATAAAAAAGAGGTTCCTGTTAGTTTATCCTGCTGCCATCTTTGCAAATCATGCACGATTCATGCAACACTTGCCATCAGTAATTGGGGACTTAGTGGTGTTTAACCCCCATGGTGTTTAATTTTATGAATCAGTTGTAGGCACTTTCGCGGACCCATGTGTGGGTGTTATTCTGGGAGAGCGGGAGGGTAGGACCGAGCTGCTGCAAAACGCGAGAGTGTAAAACTATTATACAGTTTTATAGAGGAGGCTCCAGTGGAGCATAAAGTGCTTAATGTTTTAAGACTTTCACACCATATGTCTCCACTAAACTTTTATTGAAATCTGATACAACAACACAAGAAATATTTCTGCAAAAATATACCCCCAATCTTCATAAGGAATCTGTGATTAAATAGGTTACAACACAATGGCAAACTAGAATATTAATATGGGATCTTTTGTGATGTTTTATAACATGCAGGAATATATTAGAAACTTAAAATAGTATATAAAAAGTATCCTTAAGTGCAGACTGGCTGATAAAAGTAAGATACAGTTAAAACAGCAATGGTGGACACACACATGAGAATTCCTCAAACCAACTAAACACAGTTCTTTTTCCAAATGTCCGATTTAAACTCCAATCTTCAGCCTGTTTACATGTTTTTGGGCACATTGTACTGCTCACACCCCTCATTAGGCTTAACCAACATGAGAGAGAACATCTTATTTTGTCGCGCTCATCTTCTCTATGCTTCTTTTGGGTCTGTCGTTCTGTCCGTCATTCTGTGGATCTCCCTGCAGACCACACAACACATCATATAAATATTCATCAAAGGCAGTACATTTGTGTTTAGGAGAGTAAACACTGGATAATGACTCACCAGGACAGAGAATGCACCAGAACGACCTGAACTCCCCCTCTTGGGTGGGTCGGCCTTCACCTGTCTCCTCGCTCTAGTCACCTGGAAGTGAAGTCCCACATAGAATAATTATTCATTTCTTCCAGCACATTGAAAGAAATTATGAGGGACATTTTCCGCTGCAAAACTGAAAGGATATTGTTTGTATGATGTGAAAAAGCGATTTCACTGAACAGATCATACTGGTGAATAGACTCGGATGACCCAATAAAACCAAGTAAGGTGGCCTTATAACTCTGCCTCCACATCCGGCCTCTTTGCCCCAGCTGTTCCTCTACTCAGGGGTTGCCATGGAGACTCACCTGTAGGGGGGTGGATTTCATGTCGTTGGTAAGGAGGGAGAAGGATCCAACGCGTGATTTACGCTTGTTCTTTTTCTTATTCAGAACTTGCACCAAGTGTCTCCTGGACCTGTCAGCCTAAGAGAGCAGAGGATTAGTCTATACACTGATACATACTGCACGCACATTCTGAAATAGATCCTCTTATATGGTTTTTCTTAAATCAGTTCAGTGACCAAATGATGTGGTTTCTGAGTCACTTTTGCATTTCGGCGCACACAGATGACACATTATGACTAAAACGTCAGTGGACCTTTGGCTGCAGCAGCCACCGCTGTAAACCAGTCCCCACCTCCCCCGCGTTTGGCTTTTTGCTCTCTGACTCTTGCGTGACTAACAAGAGTGGTTTACCTGGATGAGGGTGTTGGGGAAGCCTTTGACAGAGACGGCCCCAGGCAGGCTGGAGTGGCTCAGGTGGGTGGGACCCCTCCGCTCCAACTGTCTCTTACGTCTGAACAAAACCTACAAGGGTGACACAGTCACAACCACATCCACAACCTCAGGGGGAAACAGCAGTTCCTGCACGTCTGACCTGTCTGTGTGCAGTGGATGCTGAGTGGAGCACGTTGTTTTGCCCTTGCCCTTTTCTCACCCTGTTGTCTCCTGCTCTGTACTGTCCTTGTCACATTCAGTCTAATTTTTACTGGCTGTTAAACTCAAACATTAAGGGGAAGAAACAGGAAAATTATTATTGTCACTTGGCCCTCCATTTCCTGCATTTCTCATTGATCCGCACATAAACCAAGCACTGCCATTGATCCACTCGTTTCCTTAATAAATGGACTGTCACTTTGAGAAACAACAGGTTTCAGTTTGCCAATTAGGACTTTGTGGTACATTTACAGGAGTTCTGCAGGGCCTTGACTCCATCAATTCATTTTCCCCCCAAGTTATATAAGTGCGGAAAAAAAGACTGCTTCCAATATTGGATAATAACTTCCTTCTCTTTCTCATTTTCCACTCTGTTGAAAACAAAGACGACTACATTAGCTACAAAACATTTGCCTCGCAATCATTTGCGATGCCATTTGAAGTGCTTGCGGTGATTGCTGTTGACCTACATTGCGTTGATTGTTGTAGTTTTCACTCTGGAACGAGCTTTGTGGAATATTTGAGAATTCAATGTGGCACAACAACTGTACAGTTAAGGGCTGAAGGGGTGATTGCAATATAAATATGTTATTGGAGGGATGCACACATCTCCACTGTGTGGAAGGGACTTCATCAACATGTGTTTGTCTGTTTCTCTCAATGTTTCCATGGTAGCTTCGTTGTGAATACATCATATAGTCATTTCTATCAGTGTTATTCAGTTTGCAGGATTAACATAACTGTGTTTTGAGTTATATAAGAAAGAAAGAACTCATCCACCCATCATGACCAACCTCCCCTGTCCACTCCATTTAATTCCCTCTGTTGTTTGTCTCTTCCTACAAACATGACGTCTGTCCTCTCATCTTATGCCTGTTGTGGTGTTCCAATGACCACGACCCAGAGAGTTTTGAACCTGCCCTCACATGGAAGAGCTAAAGGTTTCAGACTGGACCAATGCCCTTGAGTGGGACAGGAGTGGGTGGTGTCACATACCAGTCCTTCAGGTAAAGGCAGCGCCCTCTGCTGCTTCTGATCGTCATACTGTGAGGAAGAAGAAGAGAGGACCAAGAGTCAAAACAGACGCTGCTTTTTTTCTTTTTTTTTTAATCTTCCCCAAGACGCATTGTCTTGTCTGACAAAAAGTTACAATTTATGTCATAACTGCACTTGACAAAACAAATAATTCCTCAGCACTCAAGTCACCAAACATGGCAGCATTACTGGGTGGAAGCAAGACCTGTGATCTTCTGATCTTGACAGCCTCATAAAATTGAGCTGTATGTTTTGTGCGTGTGTGTGTGTGTGCGCACACAGGATTTTAGGGGGGGATAACCTGCCACAATCCATCTGGCTTTCTGCTGTCGTGCACGTTATGTGTTGACGAGTTCCATAAATGACAAATTTAAAGCATTCTACCTCATTATAAACACAAGTGACCCTGGTGGGAAAAGGCAAAACATAAGTAAACAAAACCAAATGGAGCCTCTGACAAGATGCTGCATCGGGTATTAGTTAGTTTCCACCGCATTTGAAGCTTCAAATTGCGCATGCTATAATTACAATACAAATGACTGCTACAGAAAAGCACATATGTGGCACAAACTCCCTCAGATGGAGCAGAATTCCCAATGAAAACGCTTTCATGTGTGGGTGAAAATGCTCTTGCAGCTGTCGAATCCGTTGTCCAGATGAGGGTGATTACTTTGGACAGAACATGAGGACTGTCCACAGAAAAATGCCAACCGCAAGTTTAAAGTATAACAGCCGCCAGCCACATGAAAATCCAAAAAAGGAGCTGAAAGATTTTGTTCCACGGAGGGTGTATTTTTGGTGTGGTGGCTGTATAAACCATTACAATGAGACTTTGTCTCTGTCAGAAAAAAAAATTATATGTCTCCACAGGTCAGGGTTAGACTGTACACGTCTCCTACCCTCCTGAAACACACTTGGCCACTATCATCGTCACAGCAGCCTCTTTTCAAAGAGTCTGAGTGGACTCACATTCCAGCAGAGTTACAGGTTTCCTCTGAGCTGAGTTACTGTATAAACACTGACCACACTACGTCTCAACAGAGACTGTACTGATAAGGATGAATCCTGAATGATTTCCTTTATTAAATCTATGCCAATCCCGTGGATCTTTGTTAAAAGAGGAAAGGAGTGATAGACAAACTGTCAAGCTTTGAGTTCACTGAGATTTGGCTTGTACAAAAGAGACAGAAATGTCTATTTTGATGATTCACAATTCACATTCACTGTAATTTTCAAAATTTTAAACATATTATCCTATTAGAAGTAAAATCAAACTGACTTTCCACTGTCGGCATGCATCGCATAAAGTCTTCTGAGGCGTCTTTGCTGGCGAAAATGCTGATAATTCAGATTTTTCTTCTTTTTGATTTGAGAGAAGGGTAGTCATCATGCTGCTTGGTCCGGCAAACGGCATTTAAACAGGCTGCATTCACCCCTGTAGCCCCTGTAGTGTCACAACAGCAGATGACGACTGATACCTAATGAACACCTTGGTTACCACTGTCCTTCCCTATCCCACCCATTAGAAATGCGCCTCTTACCTGTCCGTCTGCAGTCTGGCTGCTGACACACAGCTCTCCCTGTGTCGTCCCTGAGCAGTCGAGGGCGTGTGACAGCAGGCTCGCCTGCAGGCAGAGCACGCACAGCCAGATAGTAAACCCCATGATCCAGGCAGGAACTCGAGTGTTCCCAGCTCCTGTCAGCTCCCTGCTTTATACTCTCGGCTCCGCTAATGGGGAACAGATGCAGGGGAACGGGAGGCCATGCCAGCTTCACGCAGACAAACAGCCCACCACAAGCCTGTGCTCTGCGCCAGCCAGTGGCCTGCGGTCCTGCAGAAACATGTCAGACATCTTGAGGGGCCTCCCCTTTAAAATCTCCCCCAACCCCTCTAACTCTACCCAAGAATGAAGGACATTTTCCACTTATGCCTGCATTGTAGCTCCCACCAAAGTGTGTGTGTGTGTGTGTATAAATAAGAGTGAGCTCAGAGAGGGAGAGAGAAGAAACTTGAGTTGTCAAACCTCTGCGCATAACAAATGAAAAATTGGTGGTTTGGTTCTGGTAATGTCTTGAAGAAATGCTGGATTATGCAGTCAATTTGGCTCCTGGCTCCGTGAGGATGAATCTCTCTCCCTGGGCTTTCAATATGCGTACGTACAGCAGCTGTTATTACAGCACTGCACTGATCCAAACACTTCAATAAGCCTTTTAGAATTACAGTAATCACTCCTCAGTAGGCTTCTCAGTGGAATATACAGCAGACATCAGCGCTGTCAATCCATCTTCTGGCCCAAAGACTTCTGTTGACTGAACACAGGATATAGAGATGAAATCACAATTGTCAGATGTGGATAAAAATCATGATGACTCTATAATGGTTTAGGGGAATTACTCATGATCAACCAAGACAGAGAAAGCTTAAAAACAAAGAAAGAAACTTAGTGTTTTGAATTCATTCTCTCTTTAAATTGCACAGTATGTTTTGCATTATCTGGAAAGCATGTTGGGGAGGGGGGGGGATTAATGCACCTCTGTAGGAGTTTAAATAAATGGCCTTTAAAACACAGAACACCATAAAGAATGCATCTCCTGATGGGGCAAGTTGTACATGAATAGGCACCCTGTCTCTAGGTGTATTACAGGATGGAAAGAGTGAGTGGGAGTGGGAGAGGCGAGAAGCCTCAGGCTCTGGGTCACAGAGGAATTGTCTCCCGCTACGATTGAAAACATGCACTGCTGTGAAAATTGTAGAGGTTTCATTTCCGGTCCAAGACAAGCCTATATACCACTTTCCTGTCCTCGACCATATCAGTGAAACATGTTTCTTCTTACTCAACAAGCTTGAAAAAGATTGTGAAAGCATCTGTAATGTCTAATTTCCCACTGAGTCACAGTTTGAGGTGGAAAGATGGTTATTCATCTTCATGCTCCCGATCCCCCCACCTCTGGTTTTAGACCGATGTTGCAAACTTCTCCCTGGAGCTTAAGCAAGACCACTGGCTGGATAGCTGCGGGCTAATGATGTGAATTGAAGGACAGGATGTTTGGTCAGGAGACAAAGGAAGGGAAGAGTGTAAAATAACCTCAAACCAGCAAATGGTGCTTTACTTGGCAGCCAATCTGAAATGGACTCAAGTCTATGAGTGGACAAACATGTCGGCCATTTTATTGGACAGAATAGTAATTAAGTTCACCCCACTCCTACTGAAAATCACAATCTGTGCTTTAGGTTAACAAAACATCAGACGACTTCTTGTAGGGCATGTCGAAATCATGTTACCAAGGTTAGAAGTTTACATTAACCTCTCAGAGACCACAATGTGGCCATCCAAGGAGGCAGCAATAATAGCCAGGGAGGGTTATTTCATACTCCAGATCCCTGTTATTCACTCTACACTTTCAAGTTCTAAGTAACTTTTCAAGGCATTGCAAGGAGTTAACTGTATAGAATTACTATGCAGAGCCACTCTCAGTAGTCACTTCCCTGCCTTCCTATGGAAAGTGTCATTCATCAGCGGCTCTGCTTTGAGCTACTGTCAATGTGTCTGAGGATGATGCTCTTCGGCTAGAAGCTGTTGACGCTGCATGCTGTTTGCCGTGGCCAGAGACGAGAAAACAGGTCATTTGTGACACATAAATACTTATAGAAATGTGTTTGTGTCTGTGTGTGAGGCTAGGCAACAAATGTGTTTGGCAGCAGCATGGCAGATGAGAGAAAACAGGAAATGTGATTTAGGAAACAACATCTGGATTAGGAGACATGACTCATAAAGTAATGGATGTTTTGGATTAAGTAATTGAAACGTCGTCTCTCTCACTGCATCATATGTTGAAGGATTGGTTCACCCAAATTACAGAGAAGCATTTTCTTACTTAACCCTGATGGTATCTATTCATGCAGATAGTTTTGGCTCTATTTACCCATAATTTGAGATATCTGTCTCTCTACTCCAATACTATGGATGTGTATGGATGGTATCATGACTGAAAATCATTTAAAGACTTCTCTCCAGATTGTCTCTGTTACTCTGTATAATTCACAGCCCTCACTGTAAATAATTTTTCATAAGGACTATTTTTTTTTTGGCAGAAAGTTGTCCTTATTAAAATCATTGATATAGTGGCACTTGGGGAAAGTTAAAATATTTTGATTAAAACTGGTGATTCCATCCATGTAATTAAAATAATTGTTTGACATTCTGGGAAATACCCTTATTTCCTTTCTTGCAGCTGCAGCCTAGAGACAGGTAGCTTAGCTTAGCTTAGCTTACCTTAGCATAAAGACTATAAACAGCTAGCTACCAGCACCTCTAAAGAAACAAGATGTAACATGCTGATTAGTGAGGTGGTGCTAGGCTAGCTGTTTCCCCTCTTTATGCTAAGCTAAGATAGTTGGTTGCTAACTTGATATTGAACAAAATGACATTGAACTTCTCATTCTCATCTAACCCTCAGCACAAAAGCAAATAAGCACATTTTCAAAAATATCGATTTTATTAAGATATCGTATTCCTTCAAAGATGTGTTTAGACATAAAGTGATGTGACCTGAAGGTCACTCAACAGTATATTAGCTAGAAGCTAGCTAGCAACAGATGCAGCAATGTGCTTGTGTGTTTGAGTTCAGCTCAGCATCTGTCTGAACTCAAAGCTCCAGTTCTCTCTGTTATTTGCCTGCAGTCTCTCCCCTTTTTCATCTCTGTATGTTTGTGAAGAATATTCATATTCATCATTTTCAAACTCTCACAGATGTATGAATTTGCTTCTAATAGTGTCTTTCCATTGACTTTGTATGCAGTTGTGCTAACTCTAAAATGAAAAGTCACAAAAACAATCCAATATAAAAGGATTTCTTGCTGTAAATAACAAAAACGACTGCTAACATTTAATAGCTATACATATATGTGCTTGTGAACACAAACAAATAATAGGCAATGTGAGCGGATTTGCTTCACCCTTGGAGGTCACATTATGTGCTTCCAGATGAAATGAACCACTGACAAACAATCAATTAGCCTTGTGCATCAAAATGAAGTGTGTCCTATTCAGGCCTCCGTCTGACACCCCAATCTCAGTCATGCTCCAAATAGCACTTTCCAAATATGTCTTTTATCGTTATCGTTATCGTACACTGATACTGAATGCGTGTGTTACTGATGAGAGAACTCTCATGTGTATGAAGGCATGAACCGTGTGCGTCCTTTATTCAGGGATCACGTAGATCAAAACCTGTTGCAGAGAAGGAGAGACTGAAACTCATGCCAACTCTCTGGACAACAGGCTTACAGGTCTGATTGCAGATCAATACTCCACAACGGTACATTGTCCTCTTCTTCTACCTATTCGGCTGCTTTGGTAACAGCGTTGTGAAAGGTGTGAGGGAGAGAAAAGCAACGAGGCTCTCAATCCTCTCATGTGGAAACAGCAGAGGCAGCCAAGGACGAGGCTGAGGAAAAACAGAACGTCTGTGCTGCAGTTTGTGTTTTTGTCATTGAACAGAGAGGGATTGTTGTATGGCTTCTTACATTTCACTTTCTGTTCATATGTCCTTGGCTGTTTGAGCATTAGCATGCTCACAAGGAGGAGTGCCTATTTGACTCAAAGTGAATCTTAAATATATCATCAGTAACCAACAGTATTTGTCTTTAATCCCACAACTGCACTTCAATGGCCTGCGGCGTTTCACTGAATAAAAAGGCAGAAATCAGAAATCATAGCCTGCAATTTCCCCGCACCGCACAGATGAAATAAGGCTTTATTCCACATGCATAACTCAGTTTAGACATCAAAGCTCCGAGGAAGATAAAACACTCAGTCTGTAGATAATCAATGAAATCGTAAGTCAGTGTGTCTGGGCGCTCTGTGGAGACGTGACGCCTCAAATGAGACAACAAGTATACACAAAAATCACGGTGGTCTCAAAATAGTGGGAAACTCCTATCTTACTCCACGAAAGCTAGAAAACAGGCATGTTGAAACATTTGCTGTAATTAGCAATAACTGCTGAAATGATGTTGCTCTAAGGGTTTTGTTTACATTAGTATTTGCTCAGTTAATCCCATTGTCATTTTTTGAGGTTTTGATATCACGACAGACAAAATGTGACAGTTAAACATGGACACTAATGTATATTTTGAGGATATGAATGGTTTGATATTCAGTTGTAAACTGTATTAGCACGTGTATAGTCTAGATGAAAGGCTAACTCCATCCTAAAGCACTTCAACCCTGTTATACAGTAGCTCTTTTCATAATGCGCCTTCTGTTTTAAATCTTGATCCTTCAGAATAAGATCATTTAGATCATTCACAATCACCTTTTACTGTTGTATTTGAACTGGAACTTGGCTTTTTTCCAACGAGCTCACGTGGCATCACTGCAGCATTTTACAGCTTTTCCTTGGAGATGTGGCATTCTGGTGTGCAAGAGCTAGTTTCGACTCCCCACTAAAAGCAATAACCCAAATAGCTTTCACTCTGCAGTCTGATTTTTGGTCAGCTTTGGTCAGCACAGGTCCGACCATCTCACACAGGGCTGAGATGTATCAGCATTTCTTTGAGCTCTTACAGTGTGAAAAGTTTGTGCCGCTTGCATTTACAATAATCTTTTCTGACTGCAGTGCAGAAAGCCAGAAAGTGTGTTGCATTAATTTGAACACAGGCCAACAACATCTGTCATGTCACCAATCTTAGCTGCAGCATAATGCACATTTAGAAGTGTTTTTATTAGTTATTCTAATGTTAACTGCTTATTTATTCTGCTGTGAAAACTGTAAAAATGTAGTTGAACAATGGAAATGAACTAATCCTGTAGCACCCTTTGCCTGTCACCCCACTTTGGGAATCACAAAAGGGGTCATTGAAAAGAATATGGGAAATTAAGGAAATTAGCACATGAAGAGGATTAGCCGGTTGAAGGAAATAGGTAAACAGAAGTTAATCCCAGCAGTTCATTACAGAATAATTCTCAGTGAACTACATGGTGCAAGTGTCTGGAAACATGGACAGTGAAGCTTTAAAAGGATAAACTCCTATGTATTTCCTATATCTGTGAGAGGATGTAAAATATCTGCTCCTTTCATGGTGATACTATAGTTGATTTTGTCTTCTATCTCAATGGAAGCAATGACATGAGAAGGAAAGTGCTAATTAAATCCAACTTGCCTGAGTACAGCGACCATTGTTCATTCAGCCAGATTACTAAACACGATATCATGAGAGAGTGTCAGACGTAGTATGGGTCGTGCCCTCTCACTATCTCTCATTTATATCCCTTCCTCTCTCTGCTCTGGTTGCCATGGCAGCAAGGAGTTGGATTCAAACAATGCCACTGAGGGTTGAAGCCTTTGACGAGAGGAGAGAGCCGACTATATCTGTATCATGGTGAGACAAGGTGTGGACGGGCTCTGACATGTACGCTGCTGTACTGCATTATTACATATCATGACCATGCAGCTGACATCTTCATCTGTTGTTATTGGGGCGATATGGATCCATAAAGATGTGCGTTTTCCAGAAGCTCTTTTCTTGCCTCTTTTTGTGTTTGTGAACACTTTTGTCACACTAACAAGCCATCTGGCTTTTTGCTAGCAGAACAACAGTGTTGTAAAAATCATTAAGAATGTTCATTCCATTGTAAAAATAGGTTTAAAGCATTAAGTAGTCACTTAATGCTTTAAACCCGGATGGTTTTTTCATGGTGGGTGGTGGGGGTGGTGTAAGAAATATATTAAGCATATTACAAAGATATTTTTTCTCAAAAATGTTATTTACTTATATTTTGAAACATGTCCCTAGTTTTGCTACCTAAACCTAACCAAGTAGTTCTGTTGCCTAAACCTAACCAAACTGTGACTGAAAAACTAATAATAAAAAATATAATAGATAGAATATAATAATATAATATATAAAAGCTTTTTTTTATCAAGTAGTTTTTAAATGGCAATTAAAAAGTCAATTATACCTAAAAATAAAAGGCAAATGTTGACACATAGTTTCACACAGGACATGAAGCCAAATAGCCGCCCTCTGGCTATTTAAGCCTGGCTGCAAAAAGTCCGTTTTTTTACTTCTTAAATCAACTGTTTTCTGTGGCTTTAAATGAGGTTGATGAAAGCTGTGAATCAAAGATCAAGATATTTTTTCATTTTTAAATCTATTTTAATTAAATCTTAAACATTTTGCATCAGTAAAGTGGTGGTATTATGCTTAAAGCTGCATTTGTGGAAGGTAGTGGTTATGTGTCTTTGGACCAGAAGACAAAATGAGTTGAATCCATTTCATTAATTCATTTACATTTTTTCAGTTTCTCATAGGCTGCTGAAATAACCATAGTCTGGGCTGAAGTGTATATATTCACAGGTGGTTTGTGTTAACAAGTGCTGATAAAAATCTCAGCTCTATTACAGAAATACCTTACAGAGCCGGGTTGCTTGCACAAAAACACCTCTTTTGTTAACAGCTGTGGCTAAACTTGGCTGGAGAAAACCTTTGGCAAGCAAACCGGGAAGTGGAGTGGCTGGCAAATTTACTCTCACTCATCCACATTTGTGAAATAAACACAGGAAAGGAGGGTTAGCAGGCTTCTGTGCTGTGTGACTAATATGGTCTGGAAGGAGACTGACCAGACTGCCAGTATGTTGTGGTTTCTAAACACTGGAAGGGAAAAGAATTAGTGAGGGGCGACTGGAGGCTCAAAGGAACGTCTTAAAGTATGAATGCTAATCTAGAAAGCTTTGCACGGTACATGAAAAACAAGTCAACAGGGACTTGGACAGAAAATGAAGAACAACATTCATATTCTGAGAAGCTTTAAAGCTACGGGCCAGCGTTCCTCACAGGAAAATCTGACCTCCTGTTGTCCAGACACTTTACTTTCCACGACCTGGCATGCTCATGCATTGAATTTGAGTTCACTTGTTTGTGTTCAAATGCAAATCACTGTCAAACTGGTTTCATCCAGCACTAACAGCCATGGTTGAATCATGCGTTGCGTATCCAGGAGGTAAAGCAGTTGTTTTCTTTTAGCAGTGTAATTTTCCTCAGTGTCTGCTTTAACTCATCACTCAACCTAGAGAACAATCAGCCTGTTTATTAGCTGTAACAGGGAAAATGGCTTTATGACTCCCTTCCGCCACTGGAGCCTCATCCACCCTGGGGATTTCTGACGATGCATTTATCAAATGTAAAAATAAGAAAAGCAAAATCCATCTATTTATCTATCAAACGTAAAAAGCTTAAAAGCCTATGAAATTAAATGCCTTTTTCTCTCCTTACTCCACGCTGTGAACAACACGATACAGGACTGAGTGACTCACTGTGTTTGTTTGGTATTTGTGATGCTTTGTTTCCAACACTGCAATGGCCACTTATGGGCAATTAGTCATGCTGAGTAGGCAGAGGCTTCACCTCCACCTCGTCACTAACAAACACAAAAAAATTTATGTTTAAATGGAATAAGCCGACAGTAATGAGAGAGGAAATATATTGCTCATCTTCGCGTTAGTAGATAGACAACCGAGGATTTAACACACACATTATTGTGGGATTAAAAACAGAGGGTTTAATCCAAAATCAATACTCTGACCCAGAGGTCTGTGGTATCTCAGCCCTTTAATACTTTGATAGCAATTATGAGAAATCATGTATTTTACTAGCTGTTTTCCAATGATTGAGAAATAAGTGAATATGCTTCAAGGGCTTGTCAATATCTGACTTATAGCCCCTTGTAGTTTACAGGGTAATCATATTATAAGCATATTCATAAGAGGTTAAATTATGCTCTTTATGTCTTAACATATTGTCAAATTACAGTGCACATGCTTATGTAAAACTAAGCACTCACACAGTTAAATGTAAAAGGATTTTGCAAATCATCATTTCCATATGTTCTTGCCCTGTAGGGCAGTAAGAGTGGAGTGAAAATGTGTTTGAACTATTGCCTGGATTATCTAAACGACGTGGCCCTTGAAGATAACTGAATCTGCCAATTTTCTGACTTTCTGAGTGAACAAGAATCGCCTCAAGACAATTTGCCAGTATGCAATGGATTATGGGGTAATAGTTGTGGAAGGCAAAAAAAAAGCCTATAGTGTGACACGCCTTGTTGGCAACGTTTATTCTACAAATGTGGGCTTTAAAAGAGTAGGACAATCCTATTGGTTTTTGGCAAATTATCTGTCAGAAGTGGTCACACACCCACCACCTCAGTTGTCCACATCTCAGAGGAAGTGGATTGGCCTAGAAAAGCTTCCCCGAGACTTACAGTAAGGAGAAATGTCAACAGGAGACGGAATCACAGCTGTTACCAGGTGGACACACAGAGGCAGGCTTATGTATGTAGGTCAATACAGATCGTGGATCAATGAAGAGTGACTGAACCTGTCCTCTTAGGTGAGCGCATCTGACACACCTGCTTCCTTGCTGGACACAGAGATGGCACTGTGTTTTTATCACAGAAACATGATCTCTGATCCATGATAGGTTTTTTTCCTTAATGGTACAAAAGGATAAACAGAAAGCCGCGTTGGCTGGCTTAATATTAATGGTAATAGTAAGATTTAAAATGCACTATTGTGATGTAATATAAGTCAAACTAAAGGGTTAAAAGAGGAAAGAAGAGCAGATGAATTAAAAATGCAATTTTTACCTGATGAAATTCAGTCAACAATTCTGCTGTCTAGATACTACTAGGACTAACAACATTCAGAAAAACATCAGGTTTCTTGCTGCTTTAATTGCTTAAGTCTGTAATTTCAGATACCATCATGAAATTATGCTGGCTACCAGTGGCTGCCTGAATTTAATGTATACGATGTTCGGAGGGGTGTCTCAGGAACTAAAAAGAAAGCCTCTCAAGACGGACAGGTGGGGGGGGCTATTGAATACAGCCATCTTGTTAGCATTACAAGAGAATAGCCTGACACAGAAAGTTGGATGCCTATGAAATAGGCAGTATGATCTGATCTGAATTTGACTGACCCATAGTGCCAATGGAAACCACTAATTAAAGATTATACTTTCATACTAGAACATAAGACATACTTCAGAATTAACATGTTTGCTTCTCCTCACCTGGACCATTGTATTAACTTTACTAATGTGCTTCCTATTATAATATTGACCCCGCCCTAGTGATATATACATGAAATTGGTGTTGCTTCAATCAGAACCAGAATTATGAGTTCTTGGAACAACTAAGGAATAACCTTGAAGTATTCTTGGAAATTAATTCAGAGGTGGTATTGCTTTATAAGCGGCGAATCCTCTTTCTCCCCTTAGAATCGGCTGAATACCCTGAGGTACCACTTACTGTCTTAGAAAGTGAAGAGGCTTTGAATTCAATGCAAAGAGCAAATTTGCTAAGCATTGATGGTCAGCCTCCAGAGTTCAGAGTTCCTAGAGTTTTCAGAGTTCTTAGAGTTGTCGGATGTTATCAGACCACTTCTCTTAAATTCTTTTAATTATACTCGAGAGACTGGAACCTTTTATCGCGACCCAAATGCATCACTTATAACAGTGTTGCTTAAAAAGCCTAGCCTCCTCTGAGATGTGGCAGTTACAGACCGATATCGCTCATCATGACAGAATAGAAGCTCTTTGCTAAAGTTTTAGTTAGATGACTGGAGCCATATGTTGGCAAGCTAATTCATCATGACCAACCAGGAGGGAAACTTGCATCAGACAATATCAGATGGCTTTTCACATCATACATGCATCTGAATCAGACACTCGCCTTGGAGCTGTGTTCATCTTGGATACACAAAAGGCCTTTGATAGAGTAGGTTCAGAATACCTGTGGTTGGTCTTGGATGAATTTGGATTTGGTTGAAACTCCATATCAATGCTTAAAACACTTTACACTTTAGTCCTCATGCAGTGTCCCGCATCAAGACGGCCCACTGTCTCTTTTGCTCTTTGCATTGTCACTGGAGCTGTTGACCCAGACAGTAAGACTAAATCTACACATCTCACTTATCACTCTATGTAGTAGTAGTGTAAGATACACAACACTAAATTTCCCTTTACGCAGACGACGTATTTCTCTACTTTACTAATATATCCAAGTATTTACCTCAAATATGACAAATTCAGTCATCTTCCTGGGTTTTCTTTGTCCCTGTACCTGCAACTGCAATCAGCAATCTGTGCCCATGGATTCACCTTCATCCTCTTATCCACTGAGCACTGCAGTTAACCCTCTACTGTATTTGTGGCAACCATTTAAAATGATGTAATTTCTAAAAATGCCAAAAGTCTGGGGGAGTCCTGAAGTTGTGACCTCAAGTTATAACCTTGAGGGACAGGGCATCAAACTTGTCCAAATCTAGGTCAACATATTTTGTCAAAAAACCCAGCACATCAGCTCACTCACTCTGTTTGTGCAGAATTTTTCTACTATATCTTATAGCAACTTCAAAATGACACTCACAGATAGTCCAAATATAACTAAGTGCAGCCAGGATTGGCACATGCTTTCATGCAATCTCTAGTTTAAGGAGGGTAAAAGTCTTGAAAATATATTGGAATTCCCATTTCCTAAACAGCACACCTTATTATTATTCAACGGTGAGCCCTAAGGAAAATCATACTTAACAGGTCTAGCTGCCATAAAACACTTGTGGTTTTCCCCTTAGCTTGAATGGTTGAATCACTTTAGGGATATTGCTATCATAGAGAGTTATCAAGATCATAAGCTATAATGCATAAAGCACAGGCATCGACTGTAGAGGCTTGGGATATCCTCATTGGTTCTCCTTCAAACCCACATTTTCTTGAACAGATATGATGTGATACTTTGATAGAATGTAAGAAGACCGACTCATACATTTCACTTTGTTATGTTTCTTTTTTAAATTTTTTGCAAGGCTATGGTGACATATATATCTTGTGCTAAATGCTGCTTTTATGTGCAAGAATACTTATTTACTGGCTGCTCATATACAATTATGATTCATTGCCCATTTATATGGTTTTGAAGGATGACATTTGGTTGAAGGACGACATCATATAGTGTGTGGTGAAGCCCTCAAAGAAAGGCCTCAAATGTCAACATTTAGAATGTGGAGCTATAATCTGACTCCAAACACATGAAAATATTGAATGTCACAGCAGACAATACCCCCCCCCCCACACACACACACACACACACTAGCATGTGAATCTGTCACACATTGTTCATACATGTTAAGGCATGCCACTCTGACCTGCTGATTGCATTTTCACACGGCCGGGTACTGGGGATGGCTGCATGAATATTCCCCCTGTTCCCACCCGCAAGCGTGATGGGATTATTAAAGCCTGCAAATGCACATACTCTCTTGTAACAATCTAAATCCCCCAGGCAGAAATGTTAACAATAGCCACTGTATGCATCCATTTAAGAAACAGGAAAAGTTTGATGAATAAGCCACAAAATTAAGAGATCATACTTTTATTCACCTCAGGTCTGCAGATGTTAATGCAGCAGCATAACATACAGCATTACCAACAGTATTACTGGAGCATGAAGCCTTTAATAAGCTTTACTCAAACATATATGTGACCAGCAGTTGCCGTAAGGTTGCAGAAATGTGCTTGTGACCAGAGCATTGCTGACGTAAAACCCTGCAATGACCCCTAACTCTACACTGGAGCTATTTACTGTAGTGACCTACAATAGAAGAGTGGGATTGCACTGGGACTCTGGGAGTGTCCATACACTGTAAAGTTGCTCTCTTTCTATCTTGCTCCTCTTTCTATCCTGTCATGATGACATCTTGCAGACACAGTGATGTAAAACAGCAGTTTAACAGACTAGATGTGTGTTATTTAAATCTCCAAGCATGAGTGCAGAACTATTATAAGCACACTTATTTTAAAGTGCACCACTGAACATCCGCTATGCAGTCGTATTTACTGAAGTTAAAGATTTGAATAATCCCCTCTTGTGACCTTCCAGCAATAGCAAGATTTATATTTCTACATTTGGCTAATTCTAGCACGACAGTATATAAAGTCTCTACTATTAAAAGTTTTTAGCTGAATTATGGCTGAGGCTTAGAAAAGTGACAAATCTGGAGTTTAGAGATGAGAAATAGGCAACAGTCCAGTCCTTACCATGTGGATTTTAGCAGTTCAAATTAATGAAAACAGTGCGACCTAAATACCTCCCTCTATTCAGGCCTGGGATGATGGCAAAGAATAGCTGCACAGAGCTGAGAGTAAAAATCTTAATGAAAAGTGATGGAATTGATCTTATGTCATCTTAAATGTGTAAGAATTTTTCCCAACATGCCTGTGAGTGCACCTACATGAACTGCATGCTCTCTGGCCTTAAATATTTGCAGTACATGTGGTGTTTGTATTATCTGTGTACACTGAAACTCTGATATGAATGAAATACCTACAGAGAGTTTGGCCACTGCAGCAGCGTTGCGACTGATTCTGTACATACTGCATGTAGATCAAGGGTGTGACTGGAGCGAGGCACACAGCACACAAGTCCATTATGACTCATGGAGGAGTTTTTGTAAGACAAAACAGGGTGTAATGTGTAGAATATATGACTTTGAACAGCTCCCCTGGCAGTAGCTATTTTAAAATGCAGCCTTAATTAGACTTAGGATAAAAAAAGCATCTGTTCAGCTTGATTTATAATCTCTAAAAAGTAGCCTATTATTGCCATGTTAGTTGAGCTCTTTATCTTGCTAAAATGTACCATGTTGAGCAGGCACAACAGCCCACAAAGTGTTTTTGCAATGCACCGCTGTCAGCATCTTTCCCCCTGAAGGCTGTGCACTAATAAAGAGAACAAGCAGGCAGGGTTTCTCCTCTGTTCTGATGCTCTGCCAGACGACTACACAGGAAGACAGCGAGAACTCAAGTGGCTGTAAAATACTATCATGGTGATACAATGGCGTGGCTGTGTTTGGCTTTCTCAGATTGGCAGCTAGAAACATGTGAATCTGAGAGATAGATGCAGGATTAATTGGGATGTTTTCATCTCTCTGAGGTTAATTGCAATGTGACTGGCTTTGTGAATGAAGAGGCCAGCCAACACTGTGCCTCCTCCTCCTCCTCCTCCTCCTCCTCCTCCAGGAGCAGCAGTGCCAAATTGGATGACCAGGTGCCAGTAGGAAAAAAAAAAAACGAGATTAGATATCAGATCAGCCAAGCACAGAAACAGACTCAACTATCTCTGATTTCCAACCCACAGATTTCCCTCATAGCTCCATCTCCCGCTTTGTGTCACACTGAACACAGGAAGAATCAAGGTTGGGTGCCAATCCGTCACCTCGCTCGCCGTGCGCCCTCCCTCCTCCTCCTCCTCCTCCTCCTTCCTCTGTGTAATACAAACCTCGTGATCGCCCATTCAGCGGTGCCTGCGTCTGCTGCTTTGGGGGAAAAATTATAAGCCGACGCGCCTAAGGGCAGGCAAGCCAAAAGTATCTGGGAGACAGACAGGTGTCGCGGAAGTAAAAGCTCGCAGAGGCGCATCCCCCCGCGTCTTTTTGTCATTATCTGGGATAACGAGAAAGAGACAGTAACTGGCGGTCATCCGGCACCCTCTGATCCCGTGTAAGTGATTCTCTACATCAACTCACTGCGAATAGGTGGATGTTAGTCTGTTGTGATGAAACACGAGCCTCGGTGTCAGGTGTTTGTGTGGTTTAGAGACACGGCGCATGCATGCATACCTTGATATGAAAATGCACGGTTCTGCGAAATATCCTTGATCACCACCTCAGCGCCGTGTGCTGCAAGCTGCCAGACTCACAATGAGCACAAAGCTGACAGTTGTCACCGCAGGATTTTACGCACACGTTATCACACAGGACTGAAATGAGTAGGTGATGGGTTTAAAAGAGGAAAGTGCGGCATTTTTGCGGGGTGTGTGGTGGATGTGATCAGGTGAATTTGTCTCACTGCTCGGCACAGTCCAGACCACTGAGGAGGAAAACTAAGGACAGGTGCATGAGGTGCAGAATATGACTCATCTTTTTGCACAGAGACACTCACACGTTTTGGTTTAATTAGCAGTCATTAAAAATAAAGTCATGCTATGTCTCAGAGCTATGGTTGCAGGAAAAAAAAAAACCCAAAGGAATGCAAGCTGACAATCCTTACTTGGCAGCCTCCTCTGAGTGCAGGTAGGTTTATTTCTGTTGACTGTCACCTGTTGACAACAACCTCAGGTCATTTCAGGAAGGTTTTTAGGGAGACACCAGCAATCCATTCACCCACATCCTGAGTGAAAGGAGAAACAGGGCCAGAGTTACAACCCATTCTTAGAGTTTGTGCCACAGTGATCCTCAACACTTTGTCACATGCACAATGACTCAGAGGAAGATTTAATTAGCATCTGTTTTAATTCAACACTCCAGGTCAAAATGTGCCTGTGTGTGTGTGTGTGTGTGTTTGCAGATCAGCTGTAGCGTTCTCACCTTGCCAGCCTCCTCTCTTGCTCTGCATAGAGTGGTAATTGGCCAGGTAGTGATGGAGGTGACACAGCAGGTAGATGTCAAACAGTGACAAATGATCAAGGGCTGTTCCTCATCCAGAGCCACTAGCGCAGATTTCAATGTTCCCACTGCCAAATGTGTCGGTACAGTTGTGCAAGTGAGAGTCAAAATATATGTCATAGTAAGCACATTAAAAAGCACACTGATGGGGTTTCTTTTGGCATTATCTAAGCTTTATTTAAGATGGCAATACTTTTATCCACATTATTGGCCTGAAAAAAGCAATAGTGGTTTTGGGGATTGGCGCATGGACAATTTGACTTGTCACAGTGTTAATTATATTGACGATGGTTTTGTTCTGTTAAAGCGTCCCAGTAAGCTGTGACAGTGAGCCAGCTTGTGCAATATCAGGAACCTGAAACCGAAGCAGCTAAATGGAATTCAGCTGTCATTGATTTTTATTAGTGACACCTGTGCTTTTCCCTCTGTGACATTTTAAAATATCTTCTGTTAAAAAAAGGATTATTGCCCAAACATCAGCAGTAGAAATGATAAAATATGTAATTGCAATTTTGAGTCACTTATATTACATTTTATAGTAAGGTCCTATATTCTTTTCAAGCTTCCTTGTGACATAATCTTAATTGCCTTTTCTCTCTGGGTGGTTTAATGCACTTCCCATGTGTTAAAAAAGGTGCATAACATCCATTCCACATCCACAGTATATCGTAAAGGTCACTGATGGAATACACTTTACTTTTTTCAAGCTGTTTTCTTCTGTAGTTTCCCCCCAATTCATTGCAACCATAGACACTTTGCCTCAGTAGTCGTGTGGAGGATTTTACCATATAAAAAGTGATGTCAGTGCACATCATCTATTGCACTTAATGCTGATATTTTACGAAGGCAATATCGGCCAACGCTGTGCATACTATGCAGATATTTTGAAGCATTTTCATCAACAGCCCTAATTAATTTGCAGATACTTAAGGCGTCTGTAGCCTCTTACACCACCTGCTCCCTTAAGGATGTTAAGTATGAAGGAGTTTGCTCGGTTGATTGGTGATCTCATAAATTCATGACTGCTGACAGGCCTGTTCACACTATGTGCTGTGCTCCTTGCTTTACAGCTGGTGGAGCAGGTGGATGAACAGAATTTTAAAGCTGACATGCAGTATGTGCTGAAACTAAAAGCAGATCTCCAGTCCTGTAGGCCACTGTTCTTGCTGCCTCTCTTCTCTCTCCTCTTGATGTCACCATGACAGATATTGGTCATATCCTGGGTTGCAAAAACACCTTGAACACCTATGTTTCTGCTGTCATGTCGATTTAGAGAGACAAACGACCAGAGGGACAAAGACAGGCCGTCACACAGAAAACAGGGCTTTGGTTTTAAAGGAGCGAGCTATTCCCACATTTTCAGCCTCCAGCACATGCTCCCCACCACACAAACTCTAATACTTTGAATAGCTGTAAATGCAGATCTGCAAAGTGAGTTCACTGTATTCACCTTCAGTCCAAATAGTCATTTCAGTGAAGTCGTTCTCAATCTCCTTCCCTCTGGCTGTGACGAAACGCTGATCCAATGGAGAATGTCTAAAACAAGCAGTTCATTTAGCGCTTGGCTGCACCTGCCCTTTTAGTGCTCCAACAGGGCCTTGTCCTCAGCTTGCCCATCCTCTGCTGACTCTCCGAGGTGATAGACGGCAGCAGAGCCAAGTCCTCTGCAGCGCCACGCAGGATGTGGTGGTTTCATTCTGTGTATTTGGGATGATTTAGTGTAAGTGTGTGCATACTTCCACTAAAGTTGATTGATGAGCATGGTACGTCCTGTGGGGGGAAAGGCAGGTTCCTGTTCATTTTCCTGAGAGATACATCAGTATGACCTATTTTCCCTCCTAAGTCATTCTCTGTCTCTCTTTCTCAGCACTGAGAGTGCCAGTCTGAATGTGTTGCACTTGTAAGCTGACAGTGTTACAGTGGTTCACTTCTATTGTAGTGCCAGTCAAAATGTGACAGTAGTGACCAAAGTTGTATTTTTATATTTTAAACAATTGTTGGGTGTGTTTGAGCTCAGGAAGCTACTTGTCAACAGACTGACTGCTCAAAGCTTACAACTGATAAAATAATGAGCAGTAAAAGAGCATTTTTCAGGAATCACTTATCATCTCATCAAGATTCCCAAAGAAAATTAAGATAATTTAAATAACACAATGCCCTGCATGCAGCTCTGATAATAAGATAATCTTAAACACTAGATCCTTGTAGAAAATAATGTATGAAGGTAAATGTTTGTATTGATTATAGCACTATGGGTTCTCAATACTGTGCTTTGCAAAAGACTTTACATGACATGTTTGTGTTGAGTTTACAGATGTAAAAACAATGTGTGCTAATTTGGATATGTCCATAGTAGTTCTCAACATTCTGTGCAAAGTGCACGTGTGCTGTTGCCTCAGCCTTGCATTCCTAAGAATTACGTCTATATTGGGCAATTCCACACACAAGACTTACGACCAATGTCAACAGTCAGTCCCAATGCAGGAAATAGTGTCCCCTATATATAAGGACGGTTGCAAAGTGATGGGATGGAGATTTATGTGGCAGGTGGCGTGTAGTGCATCTGTTTTGTTGTCTTATATAAACCATACCTTAGTCCTTGACAAACCAATCCTTCATCTTATGCCAGCGCTACGATCTTTCCCCAAACAACTATACTGTAGTTGTCGTGTGCAGATATTGCAGAAAGTGGGAATTAATCTTCTAATCTGTTGCTGACATTCTTGTCTGGTGAAACATGCACACCATCCAGGAAAACTGTACTGATCAGAGACTGTGGTCAACACTTTGTCTGGCCAAAACAACGTCACTGCTTCTGCGGCTGAGGTTAGGGCTGTTTGGGAATCATGCTCTTTGCAATGTAATTTCATCAAACTGTTGGTAGAAAAGACAGCCTGAAACAGTGAGAGGTAACAATGTACAGCTCACTTTTACACCATTTTACCAAGATGGCGTTTATGTTCCCACAACGTCTCTTCGCCGAGACGACTGAACAAAACCTCTGAGGCATTGAACCACTGAGACGGTCTCCAATCAGTGTCACTTAAGGAGGGTTTCTCTTTTGCAGTAGTGCACACTCTTTTCCACTGTGTACAGACTGATAGCTCATCTGTGTGTATTGTCGAGGGTGTGTTAGTGCCGCTGCAGTGTGGTGACACTGCTCTATAGAGGAAGCATGGATGTGACATATAATGTGAACATGTTTGTGTACATTGTGTGTGTCTCTTTGGAAATTGTCACAAGTGAAAATGGATTGGCTGTGTGTACAATTGCTGCCCCCAAGTATGTGCGTCACTAAAGCTTCAGAGGCAGACATTCACAGACATAAATGATGCTCCATCCCTGTCCTTGACACCACTCACTATAAAAAGAAGGCCTGAATAATTGCCATCGCTTGTGGCTCTACACTATTGGCTGTACAGTAATGGTGTATTAATGTCCTCTATACATTAGGACACTAACAGGTACTAAAGACAAATATGTTAGACCAGCCTGTGCAGAGCTAAGTGTTGTGCTCAGTGTTTATGCTAAGCTAAGCTAACAGCTGCTGGTTATTGCTTCGTATTTACTGTTTAGACGTCAGAGTGCTAGAAGGTTAACGTTGTCACCATGCTGTAGCATTAGGTTAGTTTTTAGTCAGGCAGGACAAATGTGAGCCAGGATCTATTTAGTTATTCTCTTAAGAGTTTCAGTGTAATTTAACATATTTGAGGTGATCGTCAGTACCAACAAGCTTCAAACTATCTCAGCAGCACCATCAGGATGGCGATGGAAGAGGGCTTTAGGTGCATCTTACTGTAAAGTAAATGGGTGTTTTTATGGCACTTGGAGCATGAGAGCGTGCTAGCAGCACAGGCTCAGGTAATAAGGTCCACTCCCTGTGTTATGAGGGATCTGTCAGAATGAGCAGACACAAGTGGCTGAGTGTGTATTTTAACATTTTGTGTCTGAAATGTGAACTTGTCAGAATGGCTGGGGCTGCGGCGGCTGAATGAGGAGCGTTTGTGAATGGCTTTGTGACAGTCTGTATTTACACTGAGAGATAGCAGATGTCTGAGAGACTAAGGCCTTTTTTTTTTTTTTCCACTGTAGCTGAGAATGTGACACAAGCTTTTTCTCACACTTAATGTGTGTGACTCTTTGTTTTTGCCCTTAAGGATTATATATTCCAACTGATACATATGACTCATGAGAACATCTGATGAAGATGTTGGTGAGGAAGGTATAAAATGATAACTTAAAAAACAATATTCCTCTTTGACCGAAGCGTTTCATCAAAAAGACAACCTTTTGAATGAATTGAGCCTCACAGTCACAAATGTTGTGTACAATATTGTTTTGTGCATTTAAAATCACAAGCTCAGTTTTGTTCTCTGCTTTTGAATTTTGACCAAGTTCGACAGCATTCTGTCTTGAGGAAGGTCCTGAGCTGAACTGCAAGAGTGAGTTATTTGCTGAGCGAGACGGGAGACGCTCTGTCGATGAAGCTATTGGCCCAATAATAGAACGGACATAATTGTCTGGCCCTCTGAGTCATCATTGCTCCTCTCCGCTGGCAGTGCTCTCCCATCTTGTTTAGACGCTGCAGTTAATGGAGCTTCTCCTTCTGTCTCTGCTACTCTTGTCTTCCTGTCACCCCCCACCCCCCCATGGGCCGCCCCCTCGATGTCGCCCCTCCGTCATCCTTTCTTCACTTCTTTGCTTATGTCTGTCTCACCCTACAAGTAAGAGATGTCTGAGGGGTTTTTAAGTAAGTTCAGCTGAGAACTTAGTCTAGCACACAAGATCTCACTAAAATGCTCTCTAGGTGAATATCTTATCACACAGAGAAAATAGATACAAATGAATGTTGACCTGTTAAGTAAAGGTACTGTGGTGCTGATTTATTTATTGTCGTGCTCTTGAATTGCATACCCACAAATGCACAGTTTAATGTCTTAACAAATATCTAGTTAGCTCAAATTCAAGTTTGCTGAACAGTAACCACAATCATTGTTTGCATTACAATAATCCGATATTGCCTAATTATTTTGTTTTTGTTTATATATATATATAATATGCCTGTATTTAATACAATCCTCAGTAAATCTGTGTGTATTTGGGAAATGGCCACAGTGTACCATACAAATATTATCAGGATGTTTCCAGTATTTTTGGGTTGGTTGGTTTGTTTAGTTTTGTTTCTTTGGTTTTTAGTTTTATTTCTTCCTTCCAGGGGCTTGTTAAGTTTCTACTTTGTGACGACCTGAAATATTAAAAGGAACATTTTTCCAGGCACTAAAATCTGGTTTGAAAACAAAACCTCATCCAATTTTCAGATGTTCAGAGATCAGAGTCCATTTTGCAGGCAGTCTGCTGGCGCCTCAGTATATTTTGCTCAAAAGCCATAAAAGCAAACATTGTGGCATTATTTGAATGGTGAGACTGAGACTTTTGGTGGATCTCTCTGTTGGATATGCGTTCTAACAGGTTTGCTGTTGTGAAAATGGGACTTGCATGAATATTTCTGTTGATGAAACATAAGACACATTGATGTTGAGTGTGCAAAATTTCTTTCAGTTCTGATGCCTTAAGCATCAAAAATATTAATGCTCAGTTTAGATGGACTGAATTGATTCCACAAATGCACAAACACTTTTTTAATTTCTCCACCTCTCTTTCCTCCTCCAGGGTTGTCCCAGCCTCGGCCCCCAGAGCAGCGGTGCCCGTGCCTCTCCTCCTCTTGGACCAGCAGCGGCGGCTCAGCGTGGCGAGGCCAGGAGCGATGGGTCGGAAGCTGGACCTGTCGGGCCTGACGGACGACGAGGCGGAGCATGTCTTGAAAGTCGTCCAGCGGGACATGAAGCTGCGAAAGAAGGAGGAGGAGAGGCTGAGGTGAGTCGGGATTCCCCTGCCAGCGCTTTTTCTAGAGTTTTTACACATTCGAGGGGACATTTACAGGGTGATTTAAGAGGAGAGATAAGGAGAGGTGACACTAGCCTGTGAGCAAGAATTACCAGATATGGTGGTATACAGCTGGCTCAGCTGCCAAAGACACTTACCATTTACTGGAAACATCTTGGGTCCAGTCTCCTTTGTACATGCTCATACATGCTCCTACTTTACAGTAATTTCACTACTTACTTAATCTAACAAAGCAAAAAAAGCCAATGTGTCTGAGATGCACTGCCATGTTAATTGATAATTTTAATTTATGTTAATTGCCATGTTTTCCAAAAGCCACCCTAGAATGCAATTGTTCAATTATAGCTTAGCAACGGTAACTAGGCAAGGCAGCTTTTCCATCATTTCCAGCAGTGCTATGAAGGCACAGCCAGAGGCTGTAAGGAGGAAGATGCTCGTCTTGTATTTTCTGCTGGTGGGCTGTCAGATCTGTGAGGGTCAGTCGGTCTGGGCCTCAAGGCTCTGCTCCAGTGTCACAGCCTCTTACTTAACATGCGACAAGTGTTGGCCCATTCCTCCTCCTCACCTCCCGTCCTTCACTCCCTCCCTCCCCTCCCTGACAGCCCGTAGTCAGAGGGGATTCAGTTCGGCTGTGACAGGCATCCATGGTGGGTTTGGCCATCAAATGTGGGTTGTATCAGTGTAGCTACCTTGTGTTGTTACAGCAGGACTACAGGGTAAAGCTTTAGTGTTAAAGCCCCAGTGTATCTAATGTCACAACAAAATCCAAAGTATGTTTTAAGTGCTGTGGTACCCTATAATTCTCTAAACACAAATATGCTCTTTGACTACCTACCAGGCCCCGGCATCAGCTATTTCGTTTTGTAGATTTCATATCTTTTTTTCAGATTTGAACAGTGACCCTCGTGGTTTTGTGCTCTTGAGTGAATACCACAAGTGATTAGGCTGCTTTACTTGGAGCACTAAACAACTTAGCTGTACTCTGAGGAGCACGGCATAGTTGCTTGACAAACCAGGAATCAGGCGTTGGTCTGTGCTGCTTGAAACTCAACTTATTTTTTCCAGAATCAGTTTCAAAGCAAAGATGGTGTATTCCCAAATTACTAGGCTGTAAAATGTTCTCCCGCCAAGCTGTCATGAATGATCAAAAAGAATTTGTGCCTCACAGGCTGGTATTTGTGGTGTTTACTGCAAAAAGATTAATGTTGATGAAGTGGCACGGCAGACATGTACTAGGCAACAGTTCTTCATAAAAGCAATCAGGCTCTGTGTTTGCAGCCTCATTCATTCGTTTTTACTTGTTAGATGTTTTTAGAGCAAAGTTTCCAAAGTGGATATTAGATGCAAACTGTCAAATTACCTTGTTTCAGCAGCTGAAACTGCTGATGTGTTACACCACATATGTCAAACTCAAGACATCCGGCCCACATGAAATTATCTCGCGGGTATATACAAGTATATACAATTATATAAGGCCCGCGAGATAATTTCATGTGACTATTAAGAACGGCCCGTCGGTAAACAGCACCCCACCTCCAATACTACAAATCCCACAATGCACTGAACAGCTGCTGCGCTAGTCAGCACCCGTGCAGCAGCCCATTTTGCCCGCGATTTAGACCGTGTTTTAAATTTTGGCCCTTTCTTTGATTGAGTTTGACACCCCTGTGTTACATGATCACATCTTACATACAGATTTCTTTCCTTTTGGCTTTTTTCTTAATTTGTGTTGTTTTATTTATTCCTATTAGAGTAAGATGTTTGTTTCTTCAGGAAGTACGCCCTTAAAACTCCCTCAGCATTAGCATTTTGTCACGCATCTCTGCTGTCTTTTGGAGCTTTATTCACAGTGATTGAAAAAGGCAGATCGTTTAAAGGTTCTCTATATGATATTTCAGCATTTCAGACCAATACAAATGTGTGTTTACTCCTTCCTTTGCCACTGCTGTGGGTTGGCGGCTGGGTTTTGTGGTTGTTCTTGTTTGTTCTGTACATGACTGCTGACTGACAACCTAGCTTAGCTTTTGTGCTACTTTGTTGGCTCAGTAGATTAGCTGAGTCTGTCACTGAGCAGCAGCTCTGACTAGTTTTTCAGCTTGGTTTCACTGTGCTACAGGCTCATTCACTGAACGCTTCACGAACTCGCATGTACTAACACGCACACGCGTCCGTCATGACGACCATCACAAAGGACAGAGAAGCTGGGATTTATGTTATGGGTCCCAGGTAGTGGACCGGGGTAACAAAATGGTTTATTCAGTGACCGGTTGGCCTGGAAAACAAGTGAATAGGGTTAGATAATAAGGCACGGACCGCTCGTATCTGTTCTGGATTCAATTCTCTATTTATCACAAAACAATCATAAAACAATTTACATTACATTAACTTAGAACCGAGTGGGGGAAGTAACTTGTATCAGGTAGTCGGGGCCAACATAAACTCGTATATTATGTTTCAATTCACATATCCGTTGATGCGTCCACAGACGCGTCCATTGTTCCGCTTTCCCGCCTTTGGCTAAGCTAACAGCTAACAGCTAACAGCGTCTGCAATTCCTCAGGGAAACAACTTATCGCCACAACCCCACATCCCGTCACAACGTTACATCGTCTTTACGAATAATGTCCACCCTTGCTGAACAACTGTATTTATGGTTTTCCCACAGTTTACTTACCTGGAAAACAAGTGAATAGGGTTAGATAATAAGACACGGACCGCTCGTATCTGTTCTGGATTCAATTCTGACGTCACAGGCGGAAACATCCCCTGCCGTCAAAACCCGGCAACAACACACAGCACACAGTTCCGCTCACCCTTTCTCTAATTACCTCCTTAATTAATTAAAAGACACACAAAACAACGCAAAGATTGTGGCATCTTTGAGTGTACCACATTTACAACATGCAGAGTGAATGTGATCTCACTGTCTGCTCTGGTTTCCATTACTCCACTGTGTCTTTACATAGCAAATAGATGTTCAATGCTATAGTAATGTTCTGGATGTCATATCGTTAACCTTTAACTAAGTATAAGTTTATAATAACAGATTTTCTTCAATATGTTACTTAAGGAAAAGTCAATTTAATAGCACCACAAGTATTTTCACCAAGCTCTACTTAATTACTCAAAATAAATACTCATTATACAGATTGACCCGTTTCAGAATGTCATATTATTATATATATTATGTACTGTTATATTAAAAGCTGCACTTGGTAGGGTTAAGGTTAGGGCTAACCCAAGAATTCCAGCTTCTCAGGTGTAAATGTTTTCTTAGTTAGACCTAAAAAGCCATTTCAAGGCATTACCTTGGATTTAATTGTTTAACAGGAAAAAAAGATATTTCAGCAACAGCCCTGTTTTCCACCACTGTTTATTAAGAAAAATAATACTTCAAATAATTTGTCAGTATTCATGCCATCCAGAATTAGACCAGAATCAGTAGATTATGTTTTGTTTATTTAATCTCTTCTTGTTGTAAAGAAGTGTACATCTGTTCCATCTCTAATTGTATAACCTCATTTAATTTCACTGTGTTCCTAGGGATCAGTGGACTTGTAAGCTCACTTGAATTTACAGGTGTAACAAGTGCTGCTCACTACATCATTTCGTCTAAAGAACAAGGACATGTCCTTGTCCCGTCATGTGGTCAGTCCCAGACTCCTGTGGCCTTACCTGTTGTTGAGTTGTTGTCTTGTGAGTGGCATTTTACAGTTTTTTCTCCGATATCTGTGCGCTTTTATTTATTACAATGCTGCTAAGAGAAAATAGCATTTCATACCTCAGTGTTGCCACAACCTGTCAGATTACAGAGAGAGAGGGAAAACCCATTTGCCTTTCATATTAAATGTAAAACAGTTTACACTATATGAACAGGAGTATGCAAGCTCACTTACAGCAGATGGTGGTTGAGTGTTTCAGCAGATAGCCTTCTCCCTGTGGGTTTTTCTCTTCCACGCATGGCTGACATTTGTTTTTCTTCGTTGAATTAAATCACTCCTGCAGAGTTGTAAATTACCCTGTTGAAGGATTCATGGGATGGTTTATAAGTCTGAGCTGGCACTTTAAATGCTCCATTTTAATCCCCCCCATACTGAAGAATAAGAAATGTTGAAACACTTAGCTGATATTACCTTCTGTCTCATAAATACTGAACTGTAATAAATATGTAAATAAATGATGTACACAGCTATAAGCCCAGTTTTCTATAAGACCACTGTTTTTTAGTTCACTAAAAGTTTTAATGTGCAGCTAGTTTATGAATTCTCTGCACTTTCATGGTTTTATTACTGCATTTTATTATTATGTTGTATAATATTATATTATATTATGAAGCTGTACAAGAAATAAACACAAAACAAGAACTTTTGATCTAAATCACTCTGTGAGAACATGACTGGATTAAGAAAATGCTGGTTTGCAGGCTTATGCTGATGACACACTACTATCACAAGTAGTCTGACTAATGTAAATGATTGCTTTGCTTTATTTATTATATTTGTACTACTTTAAAAGAATTCAGAGACATTGCTGCAGGTCTACAATTTATTATACTAAAATTCAATAGATTTGATTCTTGTCTGAATTTTCTCTCATGCATGGTGTTCGGTGACTTCAGGTGCAGTAAATTTCACTATAGGGTCACTCACATAATGGCACATAACTCACAAATATACACACAATGCATTTTGGCAAAAAACTAAACTAAAACTAAAAAAAAATGTGGTAACTATTTATCAGACAAATGATATAGTGACACCCCTGAGTAATTGCTGTTCATATTCACAATTGAGGCATCTCATTTCTGCTGCTATTTGATGTCCCCAGAGCTTGGCTTCATATGAAGGAAGACACCTGTGCTGTTCTTCCTTCTAAACCTGGAATAGTAACCTTTTTTACCTTGAGTTCATTGACTTTTACAGACTGAAGTGTGTGCTGTCTTCTTTCTCTGAATCGTTTCTCTTTTATCGTTTTCTTTTGTATATTTTTATATTTCCTGCTATTGGCTTTAACTGCGAAACATTGCATAACTTTACTTTTGCAGATGAATCTTTTGTAATTTCCACATGCACCCTGGTTGCTCTGCTGCTAGAGAGTGAGAGTGTGATTCTACCAATTAGAGAGGGTGAGTAGCTCGACCTCTGGCCTCCACTGTCTCAGTGGCTATCCAGCTGGAGAGGCTCATTATGGAGCAGCAGGAAACTCTGGGGAACACAGACGTGGGCCTACTTACCAAACACCACAAGCACTCCCAGGGGAGTCAGACTGGGAAATGATTATAGATAGAAACAGCTATCCACCACTGCCTTTAGGTGAGTGGTTAGAAGATGGCTTGAGTTTCAGTTATGGATAACGCTTACGTGTAATGTGCTCTCATTGTTAGGAAGGATCCACTTGATGCATGTCTTCTAAGTCCTTGTATGGATAGGCCAGTTCCTATACCTGTGCTCACTCCAAAACCCATTTCAGCTGCTGCTGTGAGAAGTGTATCCTTCCCGTAAAAAGGCTCTGCATTGCTTTGGCTTCTCTGTGAGTGTTGAATAAGGCAAAAATCATTTGGAACTGAAGGATGAGTCTCAATTATTTGTGAAGTTGTGGGCTAGTGCGCTTCACAGCCATTCTCTCCATAGTAATCTTTCTCTTTCTTTGTGCTCAATAACGCAGTCCCTTAACAGAGGGCGATATTTTGCATGAGCAGTTTTAAGTAGTCACTAAATAAGTGACTGATGAAGATGTGCGAGACTAAGCACTACAAGAAAATGGGAGTTGCCAGTTTACCGCCGGATCAGTTTGTTTGCAGTACAGATCATTAGTTCATTGGTCGAAGCAGCGAGAGCACAGCCAACTCTTGTGTTCAGCAGGATGGAATTATTGTTTTTGTCAATGGAGTCTGGTAGCTTTGAAGTGTGTGAAGAGATAGAGAACTGACATCAGTTCCCCATCGGAAGGACTGTCAGACAGCAATGTGAAGTGGTAAAAATATTCTAAATATAGTGTACAATGGAACTGATAATGCTGATAATATTTTTTTAGGTGGGCTCTTTTTAAGGTGGCTAAAATACCTTTTTCTGCTGCCCCTGTGCTGGTACTCCCCCGTTTTTCCAACCTGGGGGTGTGCCAACCTCAATTTATGGTAAGTAATATACTAACTATGGATATGTACCTCATACAACCACATTTCAAATAATCTGAACTATCCCTTTAATGATTGACGTTGTAGCCTTAATCAAACTCTCTTTACCAATGGGTTCAATATGTGTCATGCATCCAAAGGCTTTAGCTTTTTCTTTCATTTTTCTTTATGTTGTCTGTTGTTTTCTTTTTGCTCCGGTGAATGTGACAGACAGGGAGCAGGAGTCATACTGGGAGGTTGAAATCTTTTTGAAAGAAGGTGGCAGAGGATGTCACTCTGTCAGGGATGGAACTGACCTCTATTTCCTCCTGTATTTGTCCTCGTGGCTCTCTGTCTAGACACGACACACAATACAAACGCACATCCACACTCAGCTGTCCATAAAGAGCCAAGGCAGCTTCAAAAAGTGTATGATTTTTTAGCTGAAAGATTAAAGCCAGTCAGGTTCTGTTAGGCCCAAAATGGCTTGGTATTCATGACGATCGATAAATTGGTGTAATTGGATTGCAGAGCACAAGCAGTCAGAGGATATTGCCCTTCGTTGCAGGACAGTCCCTTTGGGCTGCAGTGCCATCTCCTCTATTAAAGCAGTGCTAAATGGGGACAGATCAACCTCCTGACATCGACTTTGATGCCTGAGGTCACGTCCTTTCACAGCGTCGGCTCAGATTTCAGTTTCTGCCCACATTTATTAAACACTCCTTCTCAAAATACACCAAGTAGACAGCTGTAGAATACTGAATAGACCATGCATTAACTTGTGTATTAGCTTGATGATGTTTTTCTTTAATGAAGCAGATTTCCCAGACTAGTGAACTGTTGACCTGAACTTGCCTCTGTTAAGAGAAAATCCTGAAATCGTGTAACTAGTCCAGCATGGCTTTGTGGGTTGTTGAATAGCCCCATTGTGTTAAATGGACGTATTATTCCTTTCTTCTCAGTGTCTAAGGTGTTTATTCTGTGCCATAATCCAGTGTTGGGTCCTATGTTAACATGTGACGTTCTTTCACATGAAGCAACACAAAGCTGCAAGGATGTAATGTGTAACTGCACATACACTGAAGGCTCTTAACAATAAAACAGCTTTATGTGGTTAATCTCCTCACCGCCCTCAATCTTTAGCATTAATGTATTTTTATGTAGCAGCCAGAAAAGCGGGTCTGGATGGAGTTAATTTCAGTCTGCCTCGTGTTGTCTTGGCTGGGGTTCTTTTTTGGTGCGGATTAGCTGTGTTACGTTATTGGTGTGGGTTATTTGTCTGAGTCATGTTGATGTGGATTGTTTTTGATGTGGAAGTGTGTGTACGTACTGATCTTGTCAGCACTGAGCGTGTATGTGTGTGTGTATGTTTGAGCACACTAGGCAGAAAGGACAAATCCCTCTGACCTTTTTTTTCTGTAGCCACATTGGCAGGTGTATTACCGTTATACTTTGGTGAGTCATCACATTTCACGCTCTGCCCAGGTAACATTTTTGATTGCTAGAGCACCCATTTATGCTCACAATGAGGGGTTTCAACCGTTTACAGCTGCTGGGCTTAATTCACATTATTTTTCTTTTTGTTTTGTTTTTTTAGACTTGTGTTTCATAAAAAGAGGGAAAAAAAACTTGAAGATAGTGTTTTACCTGAAAACCTTCCTTTACTCTTATGTGCATCACTATAGTAGTTTCAAAATGTAATCATAGCTGATCATGTTTGCTTGTTTTGGCCTGACTTATTCTGCAGTAGGCGCTTTGATAATGTCATCTTCTCTCATGAGACAGGGATAAGTGTTCTGGTGGACAGGAAGGCTAGGGGATTTATAAAGGTCAAAGTAAATAACCTGCAATAGGAAATATTTATTTCAAGTTGTTAACATGTTTTTAATAGAATATTGAATTGACGTTTCAAATGACAGAACCAGCCTCTCTTCTCCCCTTGCTGTTTTACAAAGAAGGTTTCAAACCATGTGGAAACAAACATGTAAGTTTCCTTGCTGACTTCTGATCAGCCTTGTTGTGCTTTAATTTGCTTTCATGTGTTCAGGGCCGTCGAGGTGATCTGTACGGATACCGCAGACTCTGTGATTTCTAATTAGTCTTTAATATGGCCCTGAGTAGACGATATTTAATATAATTAAACTTAATCAGCAGACAGAAATATAGCCCCCCCCCGACCACGGCAATTATACATGGGCATGCTTATGCATGCTGTGTTCAATCTCAGGTCCATTTATCTGAGGTGCAGCTGCTGTTTCATAATACTGTCCTTAAAGAGTCTGTAAAAATTAAAAAATAAAAATAAAAAATACACTTTTAAACATCTTTTATGCACGTTATGTATGTTCTTAATTAAAAGCATACTAATGTAATTAAAAGCACTAAAGTACTAAGTAGTTCTAAAAGTCTAACTATGCCTCATTAAATCTTTATTTCAGTAATGCAGAATTGTTTGTGGAAGCAAATTGAATTTCCATTTTATATATATATCAAATCCAACATATCAACATAAACTAGGCTGCATAATGTGTGTAACTGCATCATTCAAATCTAACAAATCTGGATAGCGCTCTTTTTTGTGGTGTCTTGGTTCACAGTCCTTAGCAGGAGTCTGTGCAGCCAAACCAGGCTCACCTCTCTCCATGTCTGTGTGTAAGATCTGTCAAGCAGGACCGTCGTACTTGTGCATTAAAAGGAGTTTGAAATTCCTCAAGAAAAGTGTGCATCTCTGAGGACATCAGCTGGTGTGTGCCTGTGCGTTAGCGGACTCTCCTGAGCAATAGTGCCCTAAACAGACGGTGGTTTACGCCGTCTGATGGAGGAAGATTCTGATTTCCCCCGAGTGTGACAAATCAGCAGGTGTGCAGCGCTGCCGTCCTCTGGAGCTGCTGAGCCCACTGGATCGGCTGATGAGATAGTGAAAAATAATCCACCCCGGCTACTCGTGGCACAGTCGCTTTCATAGTTCATACACCGCCTTCCAGCTGACTGAGTAGATGGGTTTCTCCTCAATAACCTTGCCTGCATGAATGTGTATATCTGTGTGTGTGTGTGTGTGAGCGTCTGCATGTGGCATTTTAGCCTTAGCTCACTGGGGGTCAAATGGAGGTGAACGGACCACTGTTCAGCGTTGTCTCCCTCCAGATAAACGTATATACATTTCCACCCAGATAGGAGTTATCTGTGGAGAGACTAAGACAGATTCAGAGCAGTCACCTGTGCTGCTGGTTTTGTATTTGTCCTGGTCGACCGTGATTACTCCTGCTGCTGGCCAAATGTCAAGTGCTGTTTTGAGTCGGAGGAAAATAGTTGGTTGCAACCGAAAGATGGTGTTATCTCACTCCCTGTCTCCCGAACCTATCTTCTATCGTCTCCCTTTGTGATTTTCTCACCTATTCTAACTCAACATCTGTTCTTTCCTCCCCATGTTCCATTCAGTGCTCCTGTCCTTCTAAATCCCTCTGTCTGTTTCTCTCTTCCTACCTCTGTAGCTCCTAATTAGCAGCAGCCATGTTGTGCTGAGATGGAGGGCACTGTTGGATGAGCTGCTCTCTGTCCAGAGCGAGTGAGTGATGCTTGGCCAGACAGCAGGGAGACTTTCCTTTGTTCGAATAATGGCCACACTTTTCCCAACCAGGCTCTTCATTATAGCCAGGCCAGGAGACACAGGACTCATTTACCCCTCAAAAAGCCAGTCATTCATCCTGTGAGCCTTATCTCCTGTCGGAGACTGAAGTGAATGAACTCTCGCCAGTGCTAATTACGAGGGTTCGCGCCGTTTGCAGGGCCGTTAGGCAGCAAGGAGTGCTCGGACACAGTGGGCCACCCACAGCTTCAGAGAGTCTTTGTGGAGGCTGAGACTGAGAGAAAGTGAAGGTTCCTTTGTGACATTGCAGTGTGTCTGAGAGGTGAAGGGGGAGACGGACAGTACACTCTGTACAAGGTGCAATCTGTATCATTACAGAAAATGAATCCTCTTCTTCTGCTTGTGTAATTGGTGCACTGTGGTGTTCTTAACCCCTCTATGTATTCAGGTAATGCTCTGTCCCCTTTCAGTATCATGAGTTTTTAGAGCTTCAATCAGCAGATTAATTTCATGTATTCTTCTCATCTTTTTTGTTCTTTTTTCTTCAGATATTGAGTAAAAAATGTCAATGAAAGCAATAATCCCATATGACGAATTAAATATATACACTACCTAATCAAAGTTAGTGCAGTTAGTTAGTGCGAGGATTTTTGAGCTGAAATGAATAACTTTTTTAAGCAGAAATTTCCAAACATTCCCTGCTTCTGTCTTCTCAACTGTGAGTATTTACTGCTTGTCTTTGTCATATATCATTGTAATCTGAACATCTTTATGTTTTGGACTGTTTGTCATACAGAACGATGTAAAGACGTCACGTTGGACTATTTTTTCCAACAATTTTTATAGACATTTTATAGAAGTGATTAATTCATGAAAATAAATGTTGCGCCCCCACAGGATTTATTTGTGAATGCATTTTATTTAATCTCAAGCTGCCTCTGTGAATATTAATGGATGCAAAGGAAGAACAATCAATTTGACCTTTTCAGCTAAATTAGCTTTGAAATATTTGCTTGTAAGTCTGTTGCAGATTTTAACAGATTAAGCGGCATTGTCCTTGCTAACAGGGCTGAGCATGCCTCAGTATGTGGACCAATTAGCCAGAAAATGCTTCATTCCCTGTGACTGCTTTAGAACTAAGCGACACATCAGCTGAGGGTTGTTGGCACATCGCATCACCGATGACGGAGCAGCAGAACGGTACATCATCTATTCTGCACACATGCAGGGTCGCACAAATACACACAAAATTAAATTAGCGCTGAGCTCCATCCACCCAGTTAGATGGGGATCTCCCTCTGCTCTGATATCTTTGACCCCAAACCTCAAGGGCTCTAATTTATGAGATGGACCTAATCAGGTAAAAACTCCATATGTGTATGAAAGAGAGACTCACTTGGAGGTTTGACTGTGGAGCTGATGGGGAGATGGATGGGAGTCGAGGGTGCGGCAGTGGGTTGTTTTGCCTCATGTTAAATACCTCTCTGGTCTATTTTGGACGGCCATTGATTCTCATTTTCTCCTCCACTGGACCTAGTATATTTGTGTGTATGCGTGTGTGTGTGTGTGTGTGTGTGTGTGTGTGTGTGTGTGTGTGTGTGTGTGTGTGTGTGTGTGTGTGTGTGTGTGTGTGTGTGTGTGTGTGTGTGTGTGTGTGTGTGTGTGTGTGTGTGTGTTTTGGGGGTTGGATCCCACTGTCTCTGTTTGAGGAAATGGGCAGAGCCTGATCAATATCTCCCTCAGGACTGTTTCTGTATTCCATCACTCAAAATAACACCGTGGACGACATACACTTTGACACTGTTTGGTCTCTGTTCTCTGCATCTCTTTGAATGTTTGACACCCCCCAGACCTTTTTCTGTCTGTTAACTCAGTATCTCTCCCTTGCACTTTCTCTCTTCCTCCTCCCATAAAAAAGAAAAATGCATCATCTCTTTGTTTCAGTCAGTATTGCCATGGCAGCACTGTATGTTAGTGTACAGTATACAGGTGGAGCTGACGGCTGTACATAGCTGATGTCTTATGTTAAAACCCAATACTAAGCAGCAACATAAAACACTCCCAATTAAAGCAAAGCCACTTTGTTTTCTACTCTTTTCTCACACTCATAAGGATCATGGACTATACTTAAATCACCCCTTAAAACAATTTGATGGCTTCATCCTGCTTTTATGTACACTTAAAGATTTTGATCCTGCCCACTTTAAATGCTGGTGCAGCTTCTCTTTATGGTTTCTTTTCCACAAAATGTAATTTCATGCCTCTTGTTATTCTGGTTTTATTATTCCTCTTTTCTTTTGCTTGTACTTATTTTTAGCTCCTTGTGTTTTACTGTTCCTTATGTTCCATCCTGTAAAGCACTTCATAAAAACTGCTTTCACGCAAGTGCCTTAAAATATTGTTCTTGAGATGATACTGCTATTGTTGGTGATAATTATTAGTCTAAATCATTTATATTTATTAACTGCAAAATAATGATCTTCCTTATAAATGTAATAGAAACCATCAAATTGCATCAGCCCCTATTAAGCACGTCTTCCCTCCAAAGAGCAAACTGTCTGTCGTCTCTGTTTGAGGGGGAATTATGGGTAATAACAGTGGCTTCTCAAAGTGTGATGTTTGATATTTTGACAAAATTTAGAAAACCTAATGAGTCTCTTGGTATTTGTTGATTCTTCAATAGTGTGTGTGTGTGTGTGTGTGTGTGTGTGTGTGTGTGTGTCTGTTCATGGTTGTGGGAGTGTAGATTAACTCGAGTTTGCTCTGAGCCTGGCTGAAACAGTCCCTGTGAAAACTAAACAACTCTCCCTACACTTCTCATGACCTTCGACCACAATCGGAGTAAATACAGAGAGGGACGTACCAGATCATTGCTACCAGTTTATCCAAATTAAAGATGTCTAAAGTAAAGTGTTAGTGTTAGGAACTTCACTAACCACTGTCTTGCCCTTTAATCAAAATAAAACCCCTTAAACATCAAGAAATGTTATCTCAAATATGCAGAAATCTCTGCATCTCTGGAGTTGTTCCGTAGTCCAAAACAATCAGTCGATACCTTTAATGACATTCAGTAAACTATAGATTCACCAGTGACGAACACCACACAGCATGCTCTTGGAATTAAACTGGCCAGACATGCATGCATGCTTTTTGCACGACTTGTAATCAGAACAGCCCAATAATGACAGCATAAAGTCGTCCAAAGAATCTCCATCACCACTATTAGACTTTGCTGCGGTCTGAGGTGAAAGGATCAGGCGCCGACCTTTATGGCAAAATGTGATAGGTTAAGACACCTGTCAGTCAATATCTGTCTTATTGATGGATATGTATTTTAATCATGCATTAGATATGTATTTATTGAATTTCATTCCATCTTTTCGAATAAATTTGGTGATTTAAATCTCATAAAATCAGTATGCATGCTTTACATCATCACTGTGATCCCTTTATGTTTGTTTGAGTACTATTCTTGAAATGAGACTGACTCACCCTCCATTGTTTCATCATTTGGGGGGTGCCACTTACCACCATTGTGGCCATCTTTTCATGTAAGGTGTGTTTCTCATTGGGACCACCTTTGGTAGAGCGACTGCTTTCAGGAGACACAGCGTGTGCTGCGGTTTGTTCGCCCTCCTCTGTTTAATGAATGCAGGACTGTGTGTTCCGAGTGTTCTGATTAAACTGTTGCTTTGGTAGTAAACCACTAAACTAAACACTCCACACTGATCCTCCTTCAATGGTGGATTTTTGGAGTCAACTGGGTTTTCAGTTGGGTTTCAGTTTTTTTTTCTTGATGCATGTGTATTGTACACTATTCCAGGTGTGGCACTTACATGTAGGTGGCAGTAACGTGCCAGGAAACACAGCAGTGTGCTAGGAAAGACAATGAAGAAGTGGTGGCTATGAAGTAAACATGGTTAATGATGCACAGTTAAAAACTGGCTGAGCAAATGTTTTATGAGGAAGGATTTTTAGACTTCAAGGATAAACACCATGCATTGTTTCTTCATGGCATACAGGAAAATGCAAATAATGTGACACTAAAAATCAGGATATCTTGACCAGCACAGAATTAATTTCTTTTTTTAATCCGTCTCTTGCAAGTACACCAACTTTACAGAAATCCAAAACAAAATCGCTGCAGTGCTCTTTAAGAGAAAACAGACATCTATTTGCTCCTATCTCTGCCTAAAATTCTAATGTCATGTATACACATGTAGCAATCCTGTCTGTTTGTCTGAAACTGTCACTGGAAGACAGGAGATAAACATGAAGTGTGTCTGTGTGTGGCAGGTGGATAAGAGGTAGAGAGAGAGAGAGAGAGAGAAAGAGGGGGAGAGGTAGAGAGAGGACGGACAGGAGAGAGGAGGGAAGACAAACTGTTCAAGGATGTTTTTCATCTGTCCTTGATGAGATACAGGAGATGCAGATGCTGCGAGCTCTGCCCCATTAGCCGAGGCTGCTGCTGGTTTGTTACAGCAGCTGCTCTGTGTTTTTGTGTGAAGGGAGAGGAAGAGCTCCTGATCGAATGTTTGCTTTATATGTGCGTCTGTGTTGGCACATGTGTGAATGTGTGTGGAGCGTCTTTGAAGGGCTCAGGTAGATATAAGGATTTATCTTTTGATCAGTTTTAAAATGAAGATGTATACTATGTATGCGCAGACTGGAGGCCTTTTCTTAAAGCACACTGCATCTGATGTAGCTGCTGCCGTTTTATCATACGTCGCTGCATATTGCTGGTGATTGATTGTGTTTGGGGGAGTCACACCTCCTGCAGTATAATTGATTGAGATTGTATTTTAGGGATGCAGCTCTAGTGACCTGAAACCCAGCTGAGAGACAAAGTGTCTGCTACCTTCCTCTGCAGTCATAAAACATCCCAATGCGTGTTCTCCTCTCAAGCAACACCTCCATTGTTTTTTTGTGGTAGAAATATCACAATCACAAGCCGTCATTCTAAAACTCAAACTGTGGCTGGGCTCCTTTTGTGATGACTCTGCTGCAGGTACACTGCGGCTCACTTTTACGTTTTGTCACCTGATCACTGTGTTATTTTTCCTCCCGCCGCTCTATGAGCAGCTTTCTCTCTCTCTCTTTCTGCCTCTTCCTCTCTCCATTCTTCTCTTTGATGATGGTGGTTTTGGCAGGCCTGTTAATACCTTCCCCTGACATATACTCCATTTCTTACAGGCTCAGTACCTTCTACTGAAGCCAGTCCAATATCCACGCTCTCCCCTCTGTAGTTTATGAAGGCCCTAGTAATGTGCAGCCATCGTAAACACTTAATTTTTGGGGTTGTACAGTATATCACGGCGTAGGTGGATTAAGCCTGGGCGCACTGCTCATCTGCTTGGTACACATTTCAGTTCAGCGCTGGACACCTGCCAGCTCTACATCTGCAATTACAGTCGTGGTCAAGTGAAGGAAAGCAGCGGCACAGTCGAGGACATCTGGAGACATGTGGAATACATATCCAGACTGCTCTTTGTCATTTAGGGAAACCCAACAGTCATCTTTAATTGCAATTAAATACATAGAAAGCCTGGGTTACATCCTGCTCACTATTTTTAGCAGGATTAGCCACTTTTTTTAAGATTAAGTAGAGAAGACAGATTGATAATCCAATTAAATATAAACATGTGATGGTTCTGTAATAGAACAGCACCACCTGTGTTTCTCATTCTGTGACTGTTTTGCAGGGTGCACAGGAGTCAAACTGACCCTGTCGATTGCCGGCGTTTTATTGGAGGCTGATTGTGCTTTATGACTGTGTTCTTCTGTATTGAGGGTTTTGCACAGCTGTGCTGCTCGGTTGCCAGGTTGTGAGATGCTAACCCAAATATGTTAATGGAGCTCTGCCACTGCTCTTCGAGGGGTTGCCAGGCGCGACCGCAAGCAGGATTGTGAAAATGAAATAGCAAAGAGTATGTTCTGTAAGTGGGCTTGTGCGCTTAAAAAAACATGTAATGGCATACTGTGCAGTCTACAAGTATTTAGATAATTTAGTTTTATCTCTGTACTGCAGGAATGGAAACAATGGCTCTGAGTGTGAAGTGCTGACTCTCTGTTAAGGGTGTTTACATCCAATGAACCATAAAGAAATAGTACATATACATCCTCAGGGTACAAAGCACGTGAGTCCTACTTTTCACCCAATATAGACGTCAGCATCCCCAAACACCCTTAAAGCTGAAAGTCAGCACTTTAAACTCATTGTTTCTTTTAAAATCCAGTGCGCTGGAGAACAGCCAAAACAATGAAACACACTGAAACACTGTCCAAATACTTACAGACTGTACTGCAGTGTGCTGCTCAGTCAAAGGTGGCCTGTTTATGTTCAATACAACTTTCACCCTCATCTTTTAAGTTTCCCTGTGTTAAGGAAAATTCTTCTAAACCATTAAAATGCACTCCCAGTCTCCAAACCGTCTCATCTGTGTGCAGTCTTGGAAAATTGACCTTCTCTGGTGGGCCCATAGGGAGCACTGTTGTCCATGTTGTCAGGACTGGGCTGGACCGTCTGCACACATGGCTGCACTTTGTGCGTCCCGCCGGCTGACCACAGGCCTTAGACCGGACTGAGTGACACACAACACTTCAGCCAGTCTCCTTTTTAAACCACAACCTCGAATCAGACATTTTTTTCTTTACCATATTCAGCCCTAATGCAGTCTAAGTCTGTCCTGCTTTGTTGCTAAGAAAGAAATTTGCTGTCAAAACTATATTCAAATGTTCAGCTTTAAAAAAAAAAAAAAAAAAAAAGTTATTATGCAGTATTTGTTTTTAGACCAATAGTTTTTGCTGATTGAGAATTCTGCATTTTCTTTGTGGCTTTTTTTCATCTCCTTGAGATGAGAAATCAGGGTTCAATTGAGGCCTTTATCATTTCCAAATAAGAGAACTGTCTATAGGTTATAGTATGTATAATCCATTAATTTTACTACTTAGTAGGTTGTGCATTGCTTTTAGTGCCCTCCTCTGGAGTCAGGTGTCATTGCACAGTTGAGTGTCCTTTGCTCTGTGTTTCTCATTTTGGCTTCATTAGCTTCATGTTTATTCATGTCTAAGGTTATTTTGTAATTATACTATTAAATTGGTAGGATGGTTATTATACTATCATTATCTGAAAATGAGAGATGTCTTATCGATGTCATATAGTTGGGAATTTCAACTGAGATGTCACCCTAAAAAAACTAAATATAACTCTGTGTTATAATGCTTGATAGCACTCATGTAAGGACATTTAAAGAGTCAAAGCAGAAGCTCCTGGTGGATATTGCCCCTGTGAAAACTAATCATTCCTCCCTACTTTAATTTCCGGAGGCATCCAGAGGATAGACAGATGCATACCCACACAGACAAACACACACACACACACACACACACACACACACACACACACACACACACACATCAAATAGGCTCAGATTTTCTTGTGGTTATTATGCGCAGCTTTTGATCCCACAAATTTGTATCTGCGCTTGTGTGTTTAATGCTTGTTGAAAGCAGACTACTGGCAGATTTGTAAATCAGAGAAGAGCTACATTTACTTGTTGGAAATATTGACTCAGAAATACTCATACAAGGCTAACACTAACACTTTAAAGCATTTCAGGCCTAATTCTGTGTGAAGACAAACTCGGGCAGACATCCAGTCGAACTTGACCACGTCTTAATGTGCGGCAAGCCGTCACGGTGCCGTCAGGCTGTTTGGATCGCACAAACACAGATAAGCAGTGAATCGTATCTTTGAGCAGCACTGGATGATCGTAATAATTAGCAGGCCGAAAGGAGACACTCATATAACATAGCTCCAGACGACAGCGTAGCTCGAAATAGCCAGTCATCGCCTGAGTACTTGAGCAGGCACAGCACACCGCAAGAAGAGTTGACAGGGGAAGAGAGCGGGAGGATGTGGGTGAGGAGGAGGGCAATAATTAGCTGAGCTTGTCATTCTAGTGATTAAACACTGATTTAGAAGCGTGCTCAGTGGGTGCGTGGAGTTAAATTGGCTGTAGTGCTGTTAGTGTGATGTGACATGCGAGGCCCGGGTCAGTGCACTGCAATGCAGCAGCACAGGAGAGCGGCTCCTTATCGGCTCCCTCCATGTAGGTCTCACTGGTGTTTGCTTATGGGCCAGAAATAACATGAACACACCAGATGTGTTTGCTCCTTTTGGTACCTGCTAGTTTGTGCACTGTTTTTATGAGGAGCAGTACTACCTTTATGATGAATTATTTTCATTAATGCTGCTGAAGGAGCTTGTTTTTCTGTGTTATCTTCAAAACTGAAGATGAATTTGCTGCACTGCCCTAATAAGTGTTAGACTTGAGACCTGTGGGCTAAATGCTCCAATAAGTAATGTGCCTTGATGGTTTCTGTTGACAGTAAGTAATATTGGCCCCATCAGCAGATACCTACCCTTGTCGGATATTAAAAACATAATGTTCATATTAATAACTACAGGCATATTATTTTACCTCCTTTGTTCTTTTCTCTCTACACTGTGTCCCTGAATTAATGTACAACTTTAAAACAAAAACCTTTATTCCTACGAAGCACAGCCGCATTGATGAATATTACATGAGAGCAATAAATCAACTGTTCCCCTTATTTTCTCTCACTTCGTGTTTAATTTCCCCCTAATTGTGAGAAAATTCTCTGTTTGTATTTCACACATTGTTTTCCCCAGACAAACTACAGTATTTGTGTTTAGTTTAGATTAATGTTGAAGCAAATATTACTTTGTTAAACTCAGACTTCCAGTGCATGCACAAACAAATACAGCAAAATGACCTTCTTCATGCTTCTCTTCTCTGTTATCTGTTAGGCTCATTATTGTGGGTGGCTCAGTATCACTAATTGAGGATTTGGCTATTTTACGAGAAACGCAGTGCATCCCGCCAGCCTGACCATTCACAATAAACACTACTTATGATTAATGACTGAAAACAAAAATGATATCCACAACAATGAATAGCAGACACAAGTGGGAGGCATTAGATTTAACACCATAGAGAAGGAGATGTTATCAGTTTGACCAGATTTAGTTACCAGTTAGATGTGAATAAACCTGTTAAAAGGTGCACTAATTGGTATATTTCTATTAAGACTCTAATGACTACATTTAATATGAAAGAGGTCGCTCGTAATGACAAATCGACAAAGAATAGCATCTAAATCTGCAGTTTCACTGAGCTCTGTGTAGCATTTTAGCATCTTTCAACTCATGATTTTTGTTTTACAGGCAGCTAGCAACTGTTTTGGTTCACTGTCCCTGCCCTAATCAGCGCTGTTTTCAAGCCAAAGCAGCTGAATATATAATAATGAAATATGGTAGCTTCTCAGCCACAAACAGCAGAGAGACAAAGTGTGGCATCTAGTAGCTAAAGAGCCAGATATTTCCCTCAGGAGTTGATGGTGACCAAAAACTGGGCATAGTGAATATTGTAATTTACTTTGCCAGGCAGCCACAAACATGATATCAGATGGAAGCTAATGTTGTTCTGTGTCTGCTGAATGTCTATATGGGCAACTATTTGGTAATTTCATATCATGACAATTGTTCTGCTGCCCCCAAGTGGTCAAAAGATCAATTCTTATGTAATATAATGTGAAGGTTAACTTTGAATTCCAGTCTCAGGCAGATCTTATGTTTCTCATAGTGTTTTCAGGCTATTTCAGTGACCGTTCTGGGACAAGCCTAAACTCGATGTGTTCTTTCTCAAAACTGAGAAGTTTCTTTTTAACCTTTCTTTTTAACCTAAAGATTAAAATCAATAAGGCATGAGGGTGAGGAGTCACGCCAACAGATTCATGAAAGAGCAGGTTTGACTATTTTGTACAAACACAGCTTTGGATGAACACAAGGTATCTGAAGATTTCCCCTGGAGACTGTTCTAAAGGAAAGACCAGGTCCAAAGGAAAGGTTGCCTGGAAAGGAAACTCTGCCTTTTGGTCTCCACTCAGCGGGTTTCTGACATCAATTGTGTCTTGCAGGCTGCAGTTAGTCACTGAAGTGGTGGATGCAGCAGTGACACTCTTTCTCCACTTGTAGTTATTGTAGGTGCTCTTTCACCTCTTTCTACTTTTAGACCTCTGGAAACCAGATGCAGATGTAGAACTTCTTTTTAAAACAGTGCTGCAATAAAATCATTTGGAGTATGATTTAGCTCTGGCAGAGCTTTGGGGTCTGTGCAGCAGAGTCCCTGTCATTATTTAATAAATTATGAATCATGGTCTTGTTTCTCGTTCGTGCCTACATGACATGAAGACTGAAGTTGTAATTTCATCGAGCCAGTTCCCAAGGTAACACTGAGCGAAGTTTCATTCTCCACCTGAAGGAAATCTCTCTGTATTGGCTCAGATTGCAGGTCTTCACTGTAATTTATGGCTCCACTTTGCATTAGCTGCACTTTATTATCCTAACGTGCTCTACGCCCTCTCTCTTCAGCCCGAGTCCAAGTTGGGTATATTTATGAAGTGATTTTAATAAGAAAAGTGGTTTACTGAACATTCAAGTGATTTAGTGAACAGTCAGGGGCACAACAAACGCTCTCAGACATGTGAAAAAAAACACAGTGTGGATGAGGACTTGATGCTAACTGCAGCACTGACTATTAAACGCTCCCATATATATGAGAATGAATTGCTTGCCCTATGCTTGTGCAAGAAGTACACACAATGTGATGTGCACACATTAAGTGCATAAAAAAGTTGTCCATCTACTCTAATAGACTCTTGTCAACCCAACATTTGTCTTCACTCTCTGCCCTTCCTCTTCACCTCCCTCCTCCTTTATCTCTCCTAGCACCTGTTGACATCTATGTTGTCCTCTGAAATATTATATTATATCATGTTTTATAGCTTCAGTTTGGGTTAGCCGAAGATACTTTATTGTTTTGTACTCGCTGGTAGCTGCAGTGGGACAAATTCTGTTTACTCTTGGGGCCCCACATATCCAGCCATACCTCTGTAGCTGCTTGCTTTATAGCAGCTATGTTATAACTTTTATTACTGCCTAGGAATATTGTAAGCTGCAGGACAGTATAGTGTTAGCGCTATGCTGATGCTTTGTCATAATGTCACAGAGGTGTGATATGTTCCTCGAGAAGTCCAGCATGAATATTGCAGATTCTGCACTTTTAAATATGCTTGCAAGTGTCTATATGAATGTGGAAGGAATAGTTCAACATTCTGGGAAATATGCTTATTCTCTGTCGTAAATAGAGTTACCATAGAAGATTGATACTGGTCCCTCTTATGTAATTATGTAATGTGCTTCAGTAATTATGAAACTACTGTACAGCCAGCAGCCAGCTAGCTTAGCTTGGCACTGAGACTAGAAACGGGGAGAGACAGACACTCTGTTCATAAGCAACAACATCCATATATATTGTTTGTTTAAAGAGGCACTACAATGATTTTACATGTCAAAATAAATGTACCAGTCAAGGAGAATAATAGTGATAAGAATCAATTGGCATTTCCATCTCACAATTACAGATTTTTACCTGCGTTACAAACTGGATATGTGAGGATTAAAAGATCTACATTTAGCAGGCAGAAAGAATCTAGTGTAAAACACTATTGTGTTGGATTTTGGTACTCGTAGAGCCAAAAGTGCAATTGTGTCAAACTCTGCTGCTTTGATTATAGCTATTCTTTCTTAAATCTGTCTCTCCCAAATTCAACAAGTCCTATGGTTGTGATATATGAAATATGATATGTAAAACTTAATTACTGAGCTTTAGAGATGCTGGTAAGGTTTTCTAAGCCTTCGGACAGAGCCACACTTGCTGTTTCACCCTCACTTCAGTCTTTGTTCGGCTAAGGTGGCTGCTGCTTCATGTTTAGCATGCAGACATGGTATTAATCTTCTCATCTTACTCTCAGCATGAAGTGAATAAGTGTTTATTTCCAAATGTCAAACTTTTCCTTAAATCTTTCCTTAATTAATCCAAAAAGACAATAGTTTTACAGTTTAGCAGTGTTCCTTGTTGGCTTTATAAGGAGACAGCGTAAATTTGGATCTCACAGTTTGGTGTAGAGGTGTGAGGGGTGTGAGGGCTCAGAGGTGACGGTAGAGAGGGTTACGAGGACTATTAGGCCTCTAGCTGTGTGTGAATCAAACTGTGTGGGACACAAGTGTAGCTACAGTAGCAGCAGGATGCAGCAGTGATTCAGAGAGTAATACAGCCCACCACTGTGTGGACTTTCAGGCCTACAGATCGTTTGTGTGTGGGACTGTGTGTGTGCATAAAAAAAAAAAAAACACAGCCTATGACAGGATGAAAGTGATTTGGAGAGATTGCAGATCGGAAATGAGGGAAAAACCTAAATACACTGTGGACCAGAATATAGCAGGGAGAAAATCTGAGTGTGTGTTTAGTGTGAAGGCTATACTCTTTAATTACTCTCACTTCATCTCCGACTCTAACTTATGCCACCTTGTCAGTCATTTCCTGTTGCTATAACGACGGTGTTACCTGCTAATGACATTGGCTTCATTTGCATTTGTTGAGAGATTTAGGATTAGGATTCATCAGCATGGTTGACACGTATGGCCGCATCACCTCAGTGACATGAAGAGCTGCTGTACTGTTATTGCATTACCTGTCCAAATGAAGACACCCCCCCATCACATGCACATACACCATAATTATCCCAAAGAATAGACGTACTATCCTCCAGATATTGGATATGGAATTTTACAGATGTCTCACATAGAAAATGTTGAGTGAAATTGAAATTTCTTGTCAACCTGAAATTACACTCGACATGCTCATACCCAGCAAGGTATCATTACGCAGCAGCTAAGCCTGTCTTAATATAGGGATTAATGTCTAGATAAGGATTTGTTCAGCTTTAAGCCGCAGTGCACTGATGCTCATCTCTGCATGTCATCCCAACTATGTGTGCACATTTCTCCTGATACACAAACATGTACATGTGCAGCTTTGTTTACACCGTGTGTTGGGGGAGGATATATGTGAATGTAGTTTATAAGCACTAAAAACAGTACTCGCTTATTAGAAATGCAGATGTGAATCCTGAAAGCCTGAAATGTATGTGATGCATTGGGGATCAAAATTGTTGGGCTATTTCTCCACACTGACTGGTAGCAGTCACCGTGAGTCCAGCTATGACTCATCCATGTGTGTTGTACACACACACACACACACACACACACACGTACACACAAACACAAGCTTTCCAAATGATAATCCGTTTTTGTCTCTGCTCTCTACCCACTTTCATCTGGAAATCCCTGTTTGTTTGCTCCGATCCACTGTTCCTCCCCCTCTGTTTACCCTCACTATCACTCCCCCCTGCCTCTCTGCGTCTACTCTCTTTCATCTCGAATTCACCCCACCGTCTTTCACTGTCTCCTGTAGATTGTCCCCTGTCATCGGAGTCTGTCATCCTGTCTCTTGCAGTGTGTTTGTGGCTCCAGGCAACAGTGTTGTCCTCTCATCGCCTGTCAACACATTGCTGCTTTAAGGACACAGGAGACCCCATCCCACCCCATACAGCGTGCTCAGACCACTGCAACAGAGTGGGATCTAAGTCCACCATTAAAGGAGCAGTTGGACATTTTTGAAAATGCCTACTATCTTTATTGCCAAGAGTTGAGAAGACTCTAGTCTCTACTCAACTATGTTGAGTGTAGTAGAAGTTTAAAGCCAGACTCAGGAGGTGATTCGCTTAGCTTTGGACAAAGGCAAGTTGGCTGTTTCTCCTTGTGTCCAGTCCATATTATGGATGTTTAGAGAACTGCATACAGCGTTGGAGGTGGGGCCGTTCCTATGAATGTTGCTCAGTGGTGCATGAACTGAAAAAAGTTCGTCTTTTTGTGTATAAAAGTACCCGGATCTTCCACATCTCAGGTCTGCTGGGCCAGCTTGCCTCACACTAAAGGGAATGGGAATAAAATGATTTAACCGCACAGCTCCTCTAGACCCAAATGTTATCTGACTGAATGGATCAAATTCTGATGGTGAAACGAGTCATTTTGTAGGGGTTGTGACTCTCGCGCTGATTTCCAGATGTCTCTTTCACAATGTAAGTTAATGGAAAAAAGTCTTATTGGGCCCATCATTTGATGGACACAGTGTGGCCACTATGTCAAATTGGCTTCAAAGCCTGACGCACTTTCTGGGGGCTTGGTCTATATGGTATGCTAAGCTAAGCTAATCGCCTTCTGTCGATAGCTTCATACTTAAAAGGAGAAACAAGAGAGTGGTATTGATGTTCTTATCTAACTCTAGGCAAGAAAGCAAATAATCCTGTTTCCCAAAATGTCTATCTATTTCTTCACCCATGAATTGTTAGGAGGATATCACATTTTAACAAGATAGGGTGCAGGAAAGAAGGCTCATTGATTTTTGCTTGCTAAGTAGTTGACTGCCTTTTAAATGACTGATAAGAGCTTGAATTATCCACAGTCATTCTCAAAGACACGCGTCCATTTTTGAGGCAATTTCTGGCATGATAAATCACAGCCTGATCTATTCACTGTATCTGAATCCATTTTGAACTTTCCCTTGGCAAAGGCCCATAATTCTCTCAGTCTGTGTCTATGCCAGCCAGGTTAATCCTCATTAACATCTACAAGCCACTCGAGGGAACAATTTGTCATGTGCATGTGTGGGGAGTGTGAGAGAACCACACTCTTACACACACTTTAAATCTACTGTAGTGTCTCGCGGTTTTTAATGAAGATTTATTTATCACAGCTCATAAGTTCACGCACAGGTTACATGTCCGAGCCACTTTAAAATAATGAGATAAAGCAGCAGCCATAGCTTTAATGACTGACTGTCATGTTTGATGGAAAAGAAAAAGGCAGCTGGAGCAACAAGGGTGTGGTATTTTTTAATTTCCAAAGATCTATGTCTAGATTAAAATGAATTTTATTTTGTTAATTCTTATTAAATATTTGTTTTTATGTATTCTTATGCCTCATGTCAGAGGAGGGCATTAGCTGCAGACTCTTTGTAACGAACGGGTGAGAGTGCCAGAACTTTCTGTCGATGTGGAAATGTCCCTCATTCCTCTGAGGAATAATTAAAAACTGCAACACACAACAGTTTTAATGAAGTTACACTTATTAAATGCAGCTTGTGGATGAATTGGCGTTCTGTTAGTTACTGCCTGTTTACAGCCTGTGTTGTCTTCTAAAGCTTCGCCCCTCAGAGGCTGGGTCATAATGAATGGAAAAAGGCTCCGTTGTCACTTTAGAAGGTCATCTTAAGACACAGCTGAATTATTAGAGGCGAGGATCGATACACAGTGTTTGAAGACGCTAACAGCTTTCTCTCTGTGTGATTTTTATTTATTTGTTTTCCTCACATTGCTGCCTGACATTTAGCTTTGTTAGTTGCATTTTTTCACATTATTGTGTTTAAAGCAGCTTTAGCTGATTTTTTTTAACCAATAGAGGGCAGAACGACACAAAATCAAACTCACAAAAACAGCTCAGATTTTTTACCAGAACATTAATAATGTTAAAAACTAATTAGTGCAACATGGCATCCCACTGGACTTGTGTTTCCGGCCACCTCATGTCTTCTGAAAATAAGACCTGGATCTTTAGCTTGTTAGATGCTTTTTTTTTTTTTTTGCTTTGCTAACGTTAGCCGGCAGTTTACATATACAGAACAATGTTAACTAGGCAACTTTCATTTAGCTTTTCTGAGCTTACTTGCTCAGATCATCATCATCACTTGCCTGGCTTTTGGGGACATTAGGACTGAACTATGAAGTGACAGTCTATATATGGGCTGATTAGAAAAGGCTAAAAGAATTGGGTGTCAGAGGATAAAGTGATGTTTTATATTTTTGTTTACATACTTCGTGTTCCTGTTGGTGTTAACATTCACCACCTCACTAAATCCACAGCTAAAAATAGTCCCCAACAAAAGCACAATTTACTCCTGTCTGACTGACTTTATGTAAAAACTACAGTGCCCAGTTGTTTTAGGGAAGCACTTTGCCTTTTTTTTTTTTTTTTTTTACAAATGGAAAGTAAGTATTTTAGATGAATAAATGGCCTTGCGACTGAGAGCTGCAGAAAGGTTTTGGTCTCTTCATGGGATTTGTTGACAATAATTGAAATATACCATTATCACCAGCCCTGTCCTGAGGACTCAGTTGGTTCTGCACCTCAGTTGACATTTTAATATTGAGACGGAGTCAATATTAAAATGTAAATATGCTAAGGCAGGATTGAATATTTTCTTCCAGCGATTAACACTTTGCCTTTGTTATGCTGTTTCATCATCTATAATAACTAAAAGCAAAACCCTATAATCTACACAGTAGCTTGTAGTTTGTAGCCCACTGGTTGCCTTATTCTCCCTTCTAAAGTCACCCCTGCTTTTACAACAGCAGTTTACTTTACATTTTATATTCACTTGGTCGTATTTCGCCCTCTTTGAAGGCCGCCCGATTCCTTGGCAATTTGAGATGGCTGACGGCGATCAGATGGGGAAATAAATGGCTGCCATAGAGGCTGTCTCTTCAGTTGAGAATTGGGTTTGTGAAGGTTGACACTCGCTGATGGTGAAGTAAACACACAGCGTGCCCTTGCATGCAGACTGCCTGCCAAGTCTCTGATCTGCCGATGTTGGATCTCAACTGAGTGTTCAAGAGACGTGCCATATCAGTGTGAATGGAGTGTGAGAGCGTGTGTGTGAGAGAAATTGCATAGTTGTCATTCTGGGAATGACATGAATGAGCATAATATGCAGTTGTGCTGCAACTGATATTACTGCTTGAATAACTGTTAAATTGTCTTAAATATTTCACTTTAAATGCTCAAAAATGCTGTAAAACTTAATAATCCAAGGGATTGTCAGATAAGGTAATGACATCCCATTATTGCATTAACAAGGAATTATTACTTCATAAAAATAAGTGGCTGACTTTTAACTTACAATTATATAATAATCAAAGTAATTTTGAAGGAATGTTATCTGACCAATTAAACTATATTACACATATAATATATAGTTGCTGTAAAAAAGTTTTTCTCATTCTCATCATATATAAGATATTTTACAGCACTTTTAAAAATGAAAACTGCTTTACTACCCGCTCCCTTATGCAAGTGCGTATGTGTATGTGCACTTTTCACCTTGTGTGCCACACTGTTCACCGGTAGTGCAAGTGTCACCTGCTTGTTTTTTGGCTTGCCGGCTGCTAGCTCTCATCAGCAGTCCTCTGAAACACACGCGCGCACACACACACACACACACACATACACACACACACACACATACACAGTCAGGGACACCTATATGTAGAACAAGCTGTCTCTCTGCTCTTTAAGGCCATATGCTACAGTGTGACCTATGAGTCAATGTCAAGGTACCAATGTGCTGGAATGGATGGAGTGTCAGGGCTGTGTCAGTCCTTGTCATCACCGTCTCTGAGGTTTGTTACTTCATTAAATTGAGTTATTGAAGAAATGACTGACCAGGGACAGATTCAGAGCTGCAGTTGAGTTCAAGACCTGCCGAGGCCAAGTCCAGATAGACCCATGACATATACTATCCAAAGTAAGTATAGCACTGTTACAAATAGATCTAAACCAGGTGGAATTGAAATGTAATAGATAGTAATATATTCATTTCAGTTAGATTATAACTCCTGCCTATTCTACAGACCCTCATTGCACATCATTGATGACTTGTGCTATAAACTGTCAGGCGTTTATGCCTCCGTAGCAGAATGACATAAGAAATGGCTTTCTGGCTGCTCCATCCTTTAATGGATGAGCCGTTTTTGCTTCCAGCTAAATGCAATGTCATTGTTATTCTATGTGGCTTGTATAGCTGCAGAGGGTGTGAGTACGTGCTCAGAGTATCTGTGCTATATGTGACGTGCATGCTGTATTCCATGAATGCATGTGTGTCTCTCAGTGTATCAGGCTGCATGCTTTTGCTGCAACTCTTCCCGGTGTGGCGACACTCTGAGGGTAAACAGTGAGTTAAAATGCAGTAATTGCTGGAGCAAAACACTTCTAAGTCCCCCTTCATGTCCTGGTCATTCAACCTCTGCCTCTGCTACACCTGTCCAGCTGTGATAAATCCCTCTCCCCGACTCAGTCTTTTTTTTTTTTCTCTCTCCCTCTCTCGTTCCCTCTAACTCAACTGCTACAAGAAACCGAAGGTGACCGAAGCAAGGACACTGTGATGTGATTCTCTCTCTGTAATGCCTTTTCACTTTGCAGCCACTCTCTCGTTCCTTCCCCAAACTCTCAGAAGCTCAACTTTTGTGATTATTTGCTGCAGAGTTTTTCATTTGCGCGTGAGCATGTTTTGGTTTGGTTGAACACGACTTCCTCTGTGTGCATTTTTTTTGTAACTGCCACGTAGAATGAAAAAAAAAAAAAACAACCTTTTATCGTCGAGAGTGCCTCAGGAAATAATAACCACTCTGGAAATTGATGCGTGTGGCTTGAAAGGATGAGACCACAGTGTGGCCCGGACTCCCTGTGGTGAAAGCTGTCCAGATATCATAAATAGAGTATTATGTGTGTGTGTTACGGCTGAAGTAATTGTGTTTATGGGTGGTTCTATTGGGTTATCCAAGGACGCTTGAACATCAGAGTTCACTGCAGCTCACGGCAGCCATCATCAGAAAGCTTTGTTACAAGATTAAAGCCATTTCAATAGAATGCAAAATGAGTATGTGTTGAGAAAATGTGAGTTTTTGAAAGAAGATTTTATTAAATGCCTGTACTCTATTTCAGACGCTTGCAGAAGTCGCTGTTACAATCTGATTTAGTTGTATTCTGATTTAAATTCAATCCACCAATGTATCAAAGATCTTCAACATCTGCCAATGTCCTCTATGTTACGAAGTGTATTAAAAAGCTGTGTATCAAAAATACAAGCTTCTTTTTCTGTGCGTATGCAGCGTGTGCCCTTGGCTCTGGTTCAACTGAGCCACTGAAACAGATCAAGGGACTGTTTTGGTTTATTTTCTCGCAGGTTGACAGATAGAAAAAGACATTTTCATTTTAGGTTTTGCATCTGTTTGTATTGCATACGTGAATGGTCTGCAGCAAGTTCACATTGTCTGATATGCACAGTTAGGCACAGCATGAGTGTCTCTTTCTTGTTGACTCTATTGATTTGCCACCTGCACTGTATTATCATAAAGCCAATATGCATGTCTGTCAGCTGAGGGAAGTGCATTAGGCTTGTTGGTTTGTTATCAACACTGATCCGTTAGCAAACAGGCTGCACGGACAATTGGTCATTATCATTTTAGCATTTTGTTTGTTCCTTTTTTAGCTTTTATCCATCTCTTAAATCTCTGTCACTTCATTGTGTCTTCTTTATAAATCACTAATTTGCAAGTGTATCATTGCTGGACTCACTGTTAAACACTACAAAATGCACTTAGCACCGATAAAATGTGCCTCCTCCCTGCTCTTTGTCATTAGCGGTCGCTCTAGTGCTTAAAATCAAAAGCGCTGTGCAGTTACAAAATCCCTGCTTTCTCAGGCCGCAATCAATAGCTTTTGTTCTACATTCAATACCATATTCTGCCTTCTCTTTCCCCCAAATCTCCTCTGACAAATGCTGAGCCCCCTGGACCCGAAAATGAGCCATGGTGGTGGGTGTCGCACAGCCATCAGTCATGCTGCAGCTGTGAGTGTGTGTGTGCGTATTTGATTCTGTCTATGTGGAGTCGACGTACCCTCCTTCTGCTGTTTCAAGAGTGTGTAACGGATTGATTTGGTGCATGTGTGTGTGCACCAGTGTGGGTGTGTGCTGTAATGTGACAAGTGTCAAATCTGTCATGGATCCACATAGACTGCACACACACACACACACACACACACACACACACACACACACTCTAAGGTACAGCAGGCGTGCTGTAGCTGTCAGTCAGGTTCCCTCATAGTCTAATAGGGATCTAGAGTCCCGGTCAGTACGAGAGCCCAGGGCCCCCATTATGTCAGAGCCGCAGCCAAACTCCCATCCTCTGTAATTGAATTGGCATCTCCCAAAAATAACTCCCTCCTCTCTTGTGCTTACTTTGGCCCTAATTATTCTTCTCTGTCTGTCTTATCCGTGCTCACTTCTCTTTATTTTTTTTTTTTCCCTGCATGCAGTTCTCCTCTCTCATCACAGGGGAATTCAGTGAACGATGCTCTTCTGTAGCTCCGTGTCTTTGTTGCCACAGAAATAGCCACTTGTTCCCTGGCGGCTATCCCAGGCCTCCTCTTGATATACAGCAGCACATCCTCTCACACCCGCTAATATGCACCACACAGCATATTGTGCAGTCGAAGTAGTGCAGTTGTACAGTTGCAGCTAATATTATCACAGAATAGTGCAAAAAGAGCACAGCCTGCTGCCGTAGGTTTTAGAAGGATTTTAAGCAACATATTGTTTTATTTTTAAAAGCTCACAGCTGCAGATGTAAAAATGAAGCTGTAATGTAAATGTCTTGAAGGTAGATAAGCTGTATGAAAAGTGGCTACATTTAAAGGAGCATCTGGTGAAGCACAGGTTTTACTATATCGCTGCCTTGCTCTACATGAGTGATTTATATGAAACATATTTGCAGCATATTGTAGACTGCCATTGTTCCCTTGTGGCAGCCCAACAACAGATTGAGTCTATCCATTCACTGCAAGCAGTTCAATCCGCCCTGATGGAGGCCCTGGTGTTGGATGTGTCCTCGTTCGGTGTGGTTGACACTTAAGCAGCATTCTTGGCACATTGGGTTGGATTTTCCTGCTTGAATGGAGATTATTCAGCAGGGGAAAGAACAATCCGTGCCTGTGGTTTGTAAGGGCTACAGCTGCTAATCTGAGATGTAGCTGGAGAGATGGGATGAAGGGATGAAAGGAGGGAGAAGTGGCAGCTTCAATAGAGTGTTTTGATGAAGTGAGTATGATTGAGGTATGGATTAAAGGAGATAAGACTGTTGGAAATTCTGAAAAATACACGTATACACTGAATGAATACTCTAAAAGCTTTTTTAGAATATTTTGACCTCAGCTCGTCTTTCAGTATTTGAAACTTTGCCATAAAATGTACCTTTGAGGTCCTATTTTTCTCCTCGTCTCTTGACACAGAGGAAATCTTGTGCACTGTTCCAGTTTTACTTTTCTGAAAACAGTTATGCTCATTGCAGAGGAGAGATGGTCAAAAAGAGTACACATTCCCCTCTTTGAATTTAATCTGTCAATACTGAGTAATTGCAGGGTAAAAGCAATAATACCAGAATGCAAAAATAAATTCCCTCACTTCTAAATTATCTCGGCACCTTGCTGAGTTTGCAGTAAACTGTCCCCGCATGTTATTTTCTCCCCCTCTTTATCTCTCCCTCATTTTCTCACATAGTTGCCATGTGGAAAGGCTGCTCTGATTGGAAACGTTATCAGCGGAGCACACATTTGGCTTGGATTGTTTCCCAAAGTGAGGACTCATTATTGGCGTGTTGGATAATCGTCGCCAGCCAAAGTTGATTCAGACTGAAGTCTCCCCATCACCCAGAGGCTTCGTTTTAGCTTGGGGTTCACAGAGGAGAGAGGAGAGGCGGGGTGTCGTTGGTGCTGATGTGTAGAGCTCAGTTGGTGATTTAGCCGTTGGAGTGATGGTAGCACAGGTTTAAAAGGCATCTAAAAGTCACAGAAGTCAGTTACAGAGGTATATATGGGGGAGAAAAGGCGTTAAAAAGAGGAGAGATCATAGAAGGGCAAGATGAAACAGGTGAACTTCAGGAATTGTCGCTGTGTGATTATGAGGCTGAAAAAAGACAGGAAAGACTAAATAGTGAGCTTGACATTATCCTAAACCACTTGGTAGTCTGATAATCTGCCTGGAAGCTGTGTGTAATTGATTCTCCTCCTGCATATAGCCCTTAATAACTGCTCTGACTTTGCTGTTAAGCTGCGGGTAAACTCAACATTAAAAATACATTTGGCCATGTCAATATTAACACTCCCACCATATGAATTTGCTCAAATAAAGTTAATACTCTATGTATGCACTTGCTGTAAGAGCTAAAAGTGAGTGCTGGTGCCAACTTTCTCAATTAAAATCAGATTATACTAATGTGGTCGATTTTAGCTGCAATAATGCTGTGAAAACCTCTGCAGATCTGATGCATCACCTGCTCGCTGCAAGCCTCCTCAGACAGATTAATTGGTTTAATACAGTGCTGCGAATGACACAGAAGACTGCAATTGCATTATATAATGTTGTTTAAGGGAACGGGAATCGATAACAATCGATAATCATCTAGCCATTTTGTCAATTCAGTCTCAGCTGAACCCGAGGCTCAGAAGCACCTCATTCATCTCTCTGTACATTTCCTGGGATGCATCATAGTATTTACATGGACTGTGCCTTAGTGTCCCTATAGGAACAGCGCCATCACTCACAGAACAGCCTACGTCCCTGTGTGTCTTTTATATATATGCATGTGTTCATCCATCCATGCTTTCGTGCCTGCATGTGTGTTTTTCTCCATAGTGTTTACTAACATGCTACTTAGCTCAACGGGCCGGAAAACCTGCAGGGTTGATGGGATGTATGCGAAGAGAAGGAGCAGGTCTTTGTGTGTTCTTGGTGATACTGCAAGAATGGGTCTCAGTGGGGGGAAAAAAACTCACCAGTGGGTTCAGGAGAGGGGCGTGGAGGTGTTTCCCATTTGTGGTATTAAGCTCAGGTATTATATATATTTCGTGTAATCATGTCACAGACATGCAGTCTGTCAGCATCAGCAGCAGGCCGTCACATGCAAGAGGGATGATGTTCTCTTCTGTCTGTGTGTGTGTGTGTGTGTGTGTAGGTTTATCAACTATCTTACTTCATTTCAGGTGAGTAGGAAGGGGAGAGGGAGGGAGAGCAACACCAGCAGCAGCATCACGTCGCCCCTGTTGTGGTCACCTTGAGCTTCCCGTGCACTACCCACAGAATGATAGGCAGGTGGGCTAAAAGAGAGAGAAAGCAATATTGTGCATGAAAATCATCCACCGTGCCTGCTTTTCACTGTGTGTTGAGGATGGGAGAGAGAGGGAGACGTGAGGAACAGAGAGAAAAGAGACCAAGTCTGTTTCCTCTTTATTCATGCAGTGAATGAATAAACCACACCAAGGCCACCGCAGAAAAATGAACATGATTAATAATGTATGCTGTATAAATTAGCCTCACTCCTCCACAAAATACAAAAAAAGTTTGAGCTCAGTATTTAAAACTAGGCTTTTATTACAGTCAAATATATAAATAATAATCTTTGAGGAGAGTTCAAAAGCGTGAGGACAGAGCTGATGGCGTGGCTGTAGACTCTTGTTAAGTTGTTGCAGTGTTTTACATTAGTGTGCGACTCACTAACTCCTCTACGCCTTAGTAATATATGATATAATATGCAGCGCTGATGTTCATTCATGACAGCCACCACACCTTGTGCTGTATCTTCCGATTAATTCGTTGTGTACTTTTATTCATTGTCTCTTTAATATGTAATGCCATCCTTGCTCTGTTTCCTTATCATTAGTTCTCTTGTACTTCGTAGAAATTCAAATTTTTTCCTCTTTCCCTTTGGTCACAGTGAGGAACATAAAAGTATAAAGGCCGTAGGATTCCTGTAATTAATTTACCAACTGCTGGAGGGATATTCTGTCTCTTTACTACCTTCTGCCTTTGAGGTTTTCGAGAAGTAAATTCTGCCTTTGCAGACATAACTGTGAGTTTTTTGCTGGTGAATGTATTTTTTGGGGTATTCTTTAATGATTAAGCTGTCATGGCACTGCTCTTTTGGTCAGGTGTCTCTGCCAAACTACATTTCTCATCTCATGGGGAGCATGTTTTCATTAAATTAAAGTTAATAAAAAGATGCTGATACTTGGTTGAAAATGACTTCTAGTCAATGCTGCTACAATAAAAGTAAGTTAAACTTAAGCACCCTGGGGGGAGTTAATGTCAGAGTCCTCTAGATGTCAACTAGGAGAGTTTGCGGGAAGATGACAGGCCGCAGGAATTATATGTCCTCATCATTCCAAGTCACTTAGTCCTTGATTTTACAGACGCTTGTCAGAGGAAATTACATTGTTGGCTGAATCTCAGCTTAAAAGTCTCCGCTGTTGTCAGAGATATACCTGCAGTGATTTTCTGGAGCTGACCAGAGCTGTAATTTATCAAACCTCTCATGGATGAGAGTGCTAACGTATTATTGCAGTGTACTTTGCAAGAGAACTAGGTGGACCTTTGGGGTTATGTTATCTTCCTAAGCTTGTGATTGAAATGTTTCAGGGCTGCCTGTTATAAGGTGGTCAGTGGATTTTTGCTTTGAAGTGATGAAAACATACAAATATATTCTCGCTGGTGAGAAGGATTGCCACCTCTCCACCTACAAGCAACATGATTTCATCTCAGCTCACCCTACCTGCACCCGAATCAATAGCTTGTTGAGAATCCCAACAGCTGAACACCAGAAACTGTCTGCAATGCAGTGGCAGACTGGCACATAGGTCATGGAATTCATGGTAGAGGAGAAAGACAGTTTAGAGCATCTACAGTGGCTCCCCCTGCTCTCGCTTGGAGCTGGAGCTCGAGTTGGATGAAGTGTGGAGCTCGGCTTCACCCAGTCGGGGTCCAAATGCAAATTTTGCGCTTCAATTGAGCCAAAATTTGCTCCCGTTCTCAGTGCTTTTTTTCACCCCGGAGCAGATAAGAATTCTACTGGCTCTAACGCACACAGGGTGTACAAATACAGAAATGAATGCATGCACATGTAACACACACTCGGAGGCACATACACACAACACAGTGTATTGATATGTCTCTGCAGGCAGTAAGAAAGGATCCCTATGTACAGACTTTAGCTGAGCTCACACACACACACACACACACACACACACACACACACACACACACACATGCAGATCTACATAGAAACAGGAAAGCAACATCTTCGCACTTGAAATTGCACTCTTTCAATTAAAAGCAACGTAAGCGCTTGGAAAGCTCTCGATCAATTCACAATCACCAAGTGCATTGGTACACTCAACATCAAACCTGCATCAATAAAGGCACACATGTACCCTCAACACACACACACACACACACACACACGTATCAGCCAGGTGTGCTCCCACATCTCTCCGCTCCGGGGCTGTGTGATTTACTGGTGAACAGTAAACGCTGGTGTTGTGGGTTTCCACTGCAGCAGGCAGATCAAAGCACAGAGCAGAGACTCTCTGGGATACTGTTTGCTGGTTTTCTCTGGGATCTTCTCCTCAGCTATGCTCACACTGGGTTGTCACTCACAACAACACATTAACTCCTTTTTTTTCTCCTTCTTAATTGTGTATGGCTCTACAAATGAATACATGCTCCTTCCATGCTGAAAAGTGCATGTGCACTATAAAAAACAACTTTAAAGGGATAGCTCAGATTATATGAAGTGGGGTTGTATTAGGTACTTATCCAGTCAGTCTAATACCTGCAGCAGATTGCGGTCAGCACGCCCCCAGTTTGGGGAAGCAGACAGGAGTCTTAGCACAGAGGCTAAGTAATGTACTACAAAAACAATCTTATTACCATATTACTTATAACCCACCAGACCCCATTGACAAAAACTCTAATTTTACCTTGCAGAAAAACAGGAGCTGCTAATCTACCGCTAGCTCAACCCTGTTAGGTTTGCTTTTGATATTACTGTGACTTGCTGTTTTAAATGCTTGGGTCTGAACCAACGATGGTGCTTCAGTAATCGAGGCAGCGGTAGACCAGTAGCACTAACTACATCCACAGCAATTCACTGCTCAGCGTCTGAGTGGGGACTCCCTTCTGCTTCTCCAAACTGTAACTAATACACCATGGATAAGTACCTCATAGAACCCCACTTCAAAAAGTCTGATATCTCTCTCTCTGGTGTTAAACAGGGTCTGACTTATTCCATTTTAGATTTTAACAGTCCCTCACCATTTGCTCAAAAAAGAATTTCCATTTTTTATTCATGGAGGTGCTCTCAAAGGCTATTTGTTGCATCATTATACCAAAAGCTATGCAGTATTGTGCCTTTAGAATTAAATGTTTAATTTGACGATGCTATTAAACTTACTTTATTGTTATTGTTATTCTGATGCTCACTACAGATGGAGCCAATTGTATCCCCAGGAAGTTTTTTTTTAACCATGACCATAATAAGTCTTCTGATTTCTGTTGTGACAGCCCTGTCTAGTCAGTGAAGAATATTCTTATGAATATCACTTTTTTGGTGATTTACAATAATTCACCCGATCATGAACCACATACATCATACTGGTGTTGTTTTAGCACTCATCCCCCTCTTAGAACATTAAATAAGAACACAAGTGACCAGAGGATTGATTGGTTTCAATAAATACCCAACAAATTAGTACACAGTTACATAATTGTGAACGTAACAGTGTTTACTTTACACCAAAGCTGATTTATGGCATTGCTTTCCTGCTGCGTGTTGGTCAGCAGTGTATCAGTTTTGAGAGGTATAACTCTTAAGCACAGCACCGAGCAGAGAACAGCTGCTGAGAGGGCGATACATCATTTTTGAAAATGGCAATTGTTTTATTTACTGGTGAGGCTGGACCTCGAAAATGCCATTATGTTGATTACAAATCTGATCGAAACATTAATTCAACCTCACCCGGAAACTGAAGGCCAAGCCTTGTCCGTTTGGCAGCTGAAAAAGAGAGTAAGGAGCAGGAGAAATGAGGGAACTCTGAAATAAACGTATGTTAATAGATCGCTGGCAGAAAGAGAGAGTGAGAGAGGAGAAGCAGGGCAGACTTTGATGGAAACTGAGAGATGAGAGAGAGCCGTGTTAATAGATCTTCAGCACAAATAATGTTTGCCAGTAGTGGCAGGCTGTCAGAAATACACTGCCTGCCATTAAATCCACCAACCATTCTGCTGGCCAGATTTTAAATTAGAAAATAAATTGGTATTCAGCCCTGTGCGCTCTGTTCCCCTTTTAAACCCACTGTACCCTCAACACATTTGCACAATCAATAGTTTTTAGTTCAAGAGTGGTTTCTTGACAAACTTTCAGCATTCAAAGAACTTTGTTGTTGTTCTTAAATGTATCCAGAGCTATAGCAATAGATCATGTTGACACTGATGCAAGGCTTGAGGAATTAATTGTCTAATAAACATAAGGCAGCACATCAGAGATGCCCACTACACTCATTGTACTGGGAACACGCAGATCTGTTGTTCATAGCTTTTATCGTATTTCACAATGACAATGAATGGCGATGGAGGTAAATGCAAAGCTGCAGAGGAGAGCAGGTTGGCTTTGATCTGTGTTCAGTCACAATTTATTCATCGTCCTTATTTTCCGTCTTTGTCCTCATTGTACATTAATGACGTCCCAATTGATTCCAGGCAGTTCAATCAGAATAAAACTTTAATTTTCCTCGTTTCAAGCCTGTGTTGTTAGATGCGTTCCAGGAGGACAAATATTGATTGGATGTGGATATTCTGGTCAAATGTAGCTTGTGGTTAAAAGTTGAGCTCAGCTGAAACAACTAGTCGATTAATCTGCAACTTTTGATTGTTAATTACTTGTTTCAGTAATGTTTCAAGACAAAAGGCCAAACACTTTTAGTTTAGAACAATTTCTTTAGGTTTTGGACTGTTGCTCAGACAAAACATGCAATTTGAATATTTCAAGGTTGGGCTCTGGGAGGATGTGACATTTTATTCACAAAATAATTCAGTGATCAATCCAGGAAATAATCAGCAGATTAATCGCTCACCATCGCTGACCAGTACCAAAAGGTTTTTCACAGAATTATAGTGTGTGTGATGAACAAGCTGTGTTTAAATGAATGGCTGACCTTGTTGTTTTGCCTTGACTTGAAGATGAAACTGTGAGAGTGTTTTGTTGTTAAATGAAATACAGTGAAATGAATCGCTTGTTAGGAAAAGTGCCATAAGCCAACATTCGTGTGTGTGTGTGTGTGTGTGTGTGTGTGTGTGTGCACACATGAGATTGTGTGTGGTCTGGTTTAGTTACCTCTAAGAATTGACTCCCGCTGCTCTTGTGAGGGAGCTTTTTATGGTCGCCCTAGTGGTGTTCAGTCATTTGTTGCTGTGGTTGTGGTTGTGCATGCAGTGGTTAAGCCCCATTGTAGTAATGGAAACCAGTACAATGTATAGGACCACAATTTGTGTATATTTGTATACTTTGTATGTGTGCGTGAGTTCTTTTCCCCCCTCTTGGACCTCCTCACACACATAAATATAAATATAAAACCGAAACATACAACTTGACCCATGCAGTGATCAGTCACACTATGTGCATAATGTCAAAATAAAACCATCTGAAAACAGACACTCATCAGTCATCATAATGCAACTTGCACAACTGCAGTGATTTCATTGATTTCCAGTCAAACGGTGCCAAACATAGTGAATCAAAACAAATGCCATGCATTACTACATTGTCTTCCCACCATATATAAATAATAGTTCAAAGTGTACACTGTAGCACCCTAAGACACTATATTCACCAGCATTCAACATCTCAGAGGGAAATATTGTACTTTTTTTTAATAATACTTGTTACTCCACTATGTTTCTCTGACGGCTTTAGTTACTTGTCAGATTACAATTTTTCATCGCCATCCTGTCCAGTGAAAACCATGTATCTGCAATTGTGGTGATTTTAAATGTGAATGTTTGTGAATGATTAAGGATGAAGTGTTTCTCTATGGATTGAGAAAATTCTTCTTCTTAAATGAGATATAAAGTATTTAAAAACACTGAGTTGGAAAAGGAGGTTGCACTTCAACAAAAGAATTCTCAGTGGAGTGCTAAACCCCAAATCCAGCGTGCATATTCCAAAACATATGAAAAAGGTAGCACAACTCAAATTTCCAAGTCGCAGAGGACAAAATACTCACATTTCACTTATTCATTTGGCTCACATCACAATCTATTAAAACCCTCTTGGATCAGCTGGAAAACGCATCATCATCGTTTTTCTGATGAAAAGTTGATGTGATACAGATACGTTGTTCTCCCAGGACAGTGATGCCACAACATCATAATATTATAGACCATGATGCATTGGTGTAGATTAAACTACCCAACAGTATATAAAGTAATTAAAATGAGCATACCCTTAAATATCTATAGCACTAAATGACACACACACATGAATCCAGAAAAATCTGATATAACAGAAAAACACTGACAGGGACCATTTTACCGCACTATGACTGCTTTTACTTATCATACTTAAAGTACATTTTGTACTTTAATACTTAAAGTAATACTTTGGTTTGAATGCAGGTCTTTTACTTGTGATGGAGTGTTTTAATTTTGCAGAATTAGTACTTTTACTACAGTAAAGGATCTGAATACTTCTTCCACAGCTGCTCAGATACCGTTAGCATTACCTTTGTTTGCCAGCTGATTTCAGCCTGGAAATGTGAAACCATGTTTCTGTGGAGGTGCAGGTGTTGCTGCAATATCACCACAAAGTCCATTTAATACCTGTGCCTGGACCTTTTGATCATATCACTTGGTCTTCATTGGCAGAATGAGTTTGCCAAGCTATCATGAAATTGTAGATGTTCCATTGCCATTTTTTTTTAACACTTAATGGACTTCCATATTGGCCTAAAAGCTGCAGGGTAAAGTTCACGCTTGACCAGTTGAGAAAGTGACCCTATTACAAGGTCCATGTACTAGCTTGGCTCAGCATTTAGTAGCATTCCTGCTGTCTTAATTCAAAGACACTTTCCCATTGTTTCAACATTATCTGTATCCATGTTGCCTCTGTCTATTATGCTCAGAGTAATGCTGAGAATTAGTAGCGTGACTATAAATACGTGTTAACATTACAAATCTCTGTAGGTCAAAAGGCCAGTCTGCTAATAAAGAGAGACCGTTATGTCTCATGAGTTAATTGTCCCACAGTGGCACCTGGATGACCCACATGTATCTACAGTCATGGCTGCTAGATGAGCACAGGTTTTCATGTCTCATTAACAGAGATGTGAGTTAATGCGAAGGGACGATAGGCATGACAAAATCCGTCCTTGTCCTTGGTTATATGTGTACATTCGGCCACTCATCTAATTAAACGGTGCGAGCTAGCCATCGTAACTGGGCTGTTCATTAAAGCACAGACAGAACCTGATCCTAATCAGCACTGAAGGAAATTATTGCCAAGCAACGGCTTCTTTGAGTTATTGAAATATAAATGTAAGCTGCATACAGTCTATTTGGCATTCTCTGTCTTGGGTGTGTTTGTATGTTTTGAGTGTTTGTACAGCTCAGGCAAGAAGAGTCTCCTTTCTGTTGCTTGCAGGTTTGTTTAGATGGTTTTAATTTGATTGGAGGCTTACATTTCCCAGCAGCTTTGACCTTGCGCGCAGAATATAAAACCTCCTTTTGATCATCATGGTATATACCGGCGTATGTCTGTATCTACAGTATGCATATGCCAAACCCTGCCCTTCAAACCTCCCCCCCTCCCCTCGCCCATTCTCACATGATATGACACTGTATATGAAATGGTTTGTTCATCTTGTTAATATGCTGCGTCTAATGATGCGTATGAAAAGCAATCAGTGAGGCAGCAGAGGATCTGCTTGAGGAGGAGTGTTAAAACTTAGGGAAGCAGGAGGTTGCGATGCCCCCGCTGGCTCCACAGACACACATACAGCACACATATTAAACACAGGAAATTCACAATATGCTGCATTCAGCACTCGTGTTTGCTGTACACTTAATTTTCCATGAATGACTTGTTGGGTTAATTGAGGTTGGTATGCCTACACATAGATAGATAGATCATGTATCATTGTGTTCAGACACATGTGGCTTGTTTTGTTTTTTTCTATATAGGTATAAAGGATATCTATCAGTATAGGCTCAGACCTGGCTGTGTGTATAGTGTATAGAGGAGGACTTTAAATAATTTACTCACTGCCCATTTGAGCTAGACCCACTTTCACACCTTCCCAGCAGCAATGGCTCGATCTCTACGTCTCAAGTCTCCATTCGCGCCTAATGACAACTGATGGCTGAAAGCGTAAACATGGATAAATGTGTTACTTAAGCTTCCCTCCTAGTTGTGTATTATTTTAAGTATAATTGACACAAGTGCAATATGCACTGATGATAAAAGTTTTATGATATAAATGCAAAACATTACATAATTTATTGGAGCCACTGCCAATGGTGCATTGCTCAGTCAGCACAAATCCTACAGAGGAAAAACCCATGTACATAATTTATGTGAACAGTTGAGCACAGGCCTCGGAGAGCAAAGCTGCTTTGCTGGTTAAAACATTGATTAACAACTTATATTATCCAGTCTGTCATGTTCAAATTATCAGTCACTGAATATCAAAACCCAGATAACTTAAATGTAACACTGTGCAGTACTGTAATGTGCAAAATATGTGTGAAATGCACAATCAGCTGTATGCAGCTGTCAGAATGTCAATGTCAGTTGTGGCTGTGAAAATTTGATTTTTAAATAAGCTTTGGTCAAGTATATCTTATAGTCTATAATCCTAATAGTTCATTAGTGTGGACAATTCTCTGAGGTGTCAAGATTAGTGAGGCTGTTCCTCCTCTTAACTGCTCCTTCATTGCTCTACTTTTAAAGTGTAATTTTTAGATTGAAGCCTAAAGAGCTCTCCAGCATGACTGTGAAGGTTTAGCATTATTGCTGATTTTCTCTCAGGCTAGTCTGTGTGTGTTGACTGCGAGATCTCCATCAAGGGACCTTTAACTTGGCACTGTTCAAACCAGTCCTTGTTCTTGCAGCGTGCCTCGATTAACGGAGATACAATGCCCTTTCATTTGAGGATGTAAGAAGACATGCGTGCAGTTGTTTTCCTCAGCTGTGTTATGACTGATGTGGGAAAACAAGGCATGACAGGTCCGCCCAAATTGAAATGTCAGCCATCATGTTAATACCACAGAATCAGTGTGAGATAGAGAGAGAGAGAGAGAAATGGGCAGCGAAGAACTGTTTTCACCAAACCTATGACCCCTTCTGCCCAGCCCCATTTTATTTTAATAACCCCCCTTTTAATTTTTCATTTACCACAGCATCTCCAATTATTCCGCATCGCCATCCTCCACCGTTTCCACGTTCCTCTCGACCAGACTCTCACCACCCTCTCGCTCTATTTCCCCCTCCCCCTCCTGTCCTCTCCGTCTCTCTCCCCCTCTCCCTCCCTCTCTCTCTCTCTCTCTCTCTCTCTCTCTCGCTCTCTGTTTCAGTGAGATGAAGCAGGAGCTGGCGGAGGAAGGCAGCAGATGCTCCATCCTCTCCAAGCAGCACCGCTTCAACGAGCACTGCTGTATCCGCTGCTGTGCGCCCTTCACCTTCCTGCTCAACCCCAAACGCCAGTGCCTGGACTGCCAGTACAACGTCTGCAAGACCTGCTGCACCTACAACAAGAGGGACAAAGCCTGGCTCTGCTCTGCATGCCAGAAGGGCAGGTTAGTGTTTTCACACAAATTCATCCTCCCTGGCGGCGGAGACGGGAGAGATTAGAGTAATGACAGAGGAATGAATGAGGACGAGAGATGCAAAAGAAGCTGTGAACTGGTAGATTGGAGGACACTGAAGTAGGAGGGGAAATTGGGGAGGAGAAAAAATGAATAGGGGGCATTTATGATGCGGGGGGGATAAGGGATTGAGAGAGGAAGAGTGTGTAGGGAATATGGGCACTGAAGGAGACAGATGTGAGGGGCAAAAGTGAATGAATGAGAGGGAACACAGGACTTTCATGGAGTCAGCGCTGCAAGGATGGGTGTTTTCTGGATTTTGTTTGATTTATGTTTTGGACATCCAGCTATTATATTAATTTCTAATGGGAAATAAATCTTTTCACCTTTGTTTTTCTGCCTTTTTAACATAGTAGTTGTTCAGCAAATAAGGTGGAAGATGGGGACATTAATATGCATGCTACTGAGAAGGGGGGTAGAAGAGGGAAGGAAATCGAGGGAAATGTGTGTGTGTGTGTGTGTGTGTGTGTGTGTGTGTATTTGTGTTGGGGTGAAAAGACAATATGTACACTGCTGCAAAAAGACATAGTAGCAGAAAGGAAGATGAATAATCATTCATGTATCAGTGATTGTCAAACATTTTTGCCATACACCTTCAATTTCTTTTGGGAAATCTTTTCTTGATCTTTTTTCATTTCCTTGGGCTTGTTTTGAGTCCCTTGTTCCACATCCTTGCTTACAAACTAGAATGTAACGGTTTTAGAGTAAAGAAGCAGAGAACGCACATTTATGATTTATAGAACAAGAGAAAGCGATCTGAAGAGCGCGGAGGCAAGGAGACGCACCACAGCTGGTTGTATTTGAATTTGCATGTGTGTTACGGAGCTGTGTGTGCCCATGTGTATGTGCCTGTTTAAGTTGTTTATGCGTGCATGTCTGTCCACAGCCTTGGGAGTTGTTCTAGTGGCCCAACTCACCACTGGATGAATATTAAGCTCCCTCTGTCTGGGCAGCAAGGGTGGGGTGTTGGTACTACTATAACGCTGGAGTGTGTGACTCACACTGTGGTGGATTCATAGCCAAATCAATTGTGAGCTTGAAATATTAGATATGCAAATACTCATGATACATGTGTGTGTGTGTGTGTGTGTGTGTGTGTATGTATGTATGTATGTATGTATATATATATATATATATATATATATATGGCTGTAATGTGTCTTCCTTAGGGTGTATATGTGGCACTGCCATTGCTTTTAGTCAGAATGTCATGTTTTCTGCGTGTGGTGTGATGTCTCCCTAGAAAATACAATATGATACTCTACAGGTCCTTGGGTGTGATTTAGTACATTTGTTGTGATATTTGGAGTGCAGCATCACAAGAAAGGCAGCGAAAAGACAGATGCAGGTGTGCTGGTGGTGCATTTAGGATTATCTGCCTGTTTGTGAGTGTTAAAGTGGGCGTAGATGGTGATTGCAGAGCACGACAAAGCTGTCCAAAATGCGTTGCCCCTCCACTAGGCTCTATTTCTTCCCCTCAATCCTCCAGCCCCGTCTCTTTCTGTCTTTCATTGATTTTTGCTGCACGGTGTATTGAGTTAGACCCGCTGCCCCGGGTCCTGGTGTATGAGACAGGAGGGTGGAGGAGTGGGAGCAGGAGCGACAGCCATGAGGAGGAGGAGGAGGAGGAGGAGAAGGGAAAGGGATGATGGCAGTCAAAAGAGGTGGCAAGGTTTGCATCGATCATCTCTTCTCTCACATTCTCCTTTCTCTCTATCGTTCTCTGCGTGCATCTCTGCCTGCGGCTCAGTAATGTTCTCATTAGGGCTTTAGACTGAGTCACAGATGGGCCTGATGTCACAACATTGCCATCTACCAGCTACATATAAATACAGCACTTTTCATTAGCGCATTAAAACGGCTTAAATCTGGTTTTAGCATGAATTACTCTCTCTCTCTGGGTGGAGATTTACAGCATGCACGAGCGTTGAGCTTGAGGCTAGAGGAGCTCCATACATTATTTTGGAAATAGCTATTAGGCTACTATATGTGTGGATGATTGCTCAAAAAAGGCATTGATTTCATGCTAAATGGGCTGTAACTGTTGGGAATCGCCACATTGAGAAGGGATGCCTTCTAAAAGAAGAGAATCTGTTTTGTTGTGGGGTAAATACATTGTTAATGATGTAATTTGTCCTTTTTTTTCGAGTCACTTACCTGTCATTTCCAATATTTTGAAGAGAGAATCCATCAAATGTAATGCGGCATCAGTCTAAGGCAAGCCGAACATCAGAAGCTCAACAGTATCTTCTACTGAATGTCAGCGTTTTTCTCTTTTTGAACCATTTCTGAGGGAATTCTGCTGAATCAAAATGCAAAATCAAATCACACGGGGACCAGACCGCCAAATGGTCTCAGTCACATGCACCGGCTGTCCATCAACATTCACAGTGGCGCGGCCATGCTGCTCACTAGTGCACTCCGTCTAGGAAAGCAGATTTGTAATCATCGCACACATGGGACACACTCAGAGGCTAAAGTCACCCATTCTCGCATAAGAATGTAATAAATGAATGTATCATCCAGACAGACGCATGCCTGCAAGCCAACACACATGTGAGCACTCATGTGATTATATGTCGGTTAATTACATTTACGAGCAGCTGTAGTAGAGATGGACAGTCATTGTTTGAATGTTCCAGCTTTTGTCAATTGACATGAGATTGCGTGTTGATGGCAGCTGGTGTACAAAAAAGACAAGTGAAAGTGAATCAGCAGCTTTGTCATAACACCTTCCTAACACACACACACGCCCATACACATTCACCAAACACAGCATTCCCTCTTGAGTGAGTGGGACAAGCATGACCATTTGCAGTCTGGCAGAATTAACAGCATCCTCAGCCCACGGTCCACAGGCAGTACACACATACACACACACACACACACACACACCTACCACGCACCAATGGTTCGATGAAAGAAGTCAAAACATTGTTAGTGGAAACTGAAAAGTAATTTTTTCTTATTTTGGCACCACACCCAAAGCAGTGGGGAGAATTCTAAAGCGGAGAGCAGGAGATGAAGAGAGATGAAGGTCAAGAGCGAAGGGAGGAGGGGGAGGGCAGGAGGATGAAAGGGACATTAAGAAAGGGAATGACAGAGGAGCAAAGTACTTGTCCCATTTATCCGACAGTGGAAATGACATTAAATTCTCCTTTTGTTTTGACTCTCACTTTTGATAGTTCCTCTTGCCATTTTTATTTCCCTGCTTCTCCCTGTCTATTCCTCTTGCTACCTTTTTACATTTTTGTCCTTTTATACCTTTGATACTCTTAACACTCCCTCTCTGACAAGCACATCGTCTCTTTAACTGATGAAGTTCACATTTACCACATTTGCATTTGAGCTACTGCACCTCTCTGTGGTTAATCTGCAGAAATTTGTGCCTCTCTATACATTCCTCAGACCACAGAATAATGTACCTATACATAAATTGTGTGTGTGTGTGTGTGTGTGTGTGTGTGTGTGTACAGAAATAGCAATACACTAAAGTGGCAAACTGTTTTTACCACTTTCATGCTTTCGTAATCTCATCCTAAAGCATGACTGCAAGGAGATTATGGCATCTGCCGCAGACCTATATTGTGCCATACTTATAGACAAATACACACACAAACAGCAGAGTCTTGCACACAAACACATGCACGTTGTATACCCTTGTGCACACACAAGCACACAACCTCTACTGGGCTTTTTCATTCAATTGAATTACACTTTTTGATATTAAATTCCTCCTTTAATCAGGGTGACTAAATTCTCCATGTGTGGAAGCGCATCATTGCACTGTGGATGAGCGTGAACAGTCTGTGAATACACTCGCAAACACAAACACGCTTCTCAATCCACATAAACACAGCACGTGCACACACACACTGCTGCAGTTATAGTGTGACATTAACAGTCTGTCGTTTTTTGTTTTTTTTTTAAATGTGAGGCTGAGCAAGCTCTGGCACTGTCATGGCGGTTTAACCATGTAGCTGACAGGCGGCTACACACACACACACACCCACACACACACATGCACACACATTTAATTATTTGGTTGGCTCTTTGTGATGGGGCTGCTTTCCTTAAAGGCCAAGCAGAAACTGATTGTCTTCGGGGCCTCAGGACACGAGTCAGCAGGCATGTACAAAAACACTAGTGGTTTAATACAGTAATAGGTTATTTAATATGCACACAAATGCACACGCTCACTTTTACAGATATTACATACATGTCACACCCATTTATTGTTAGTATAGCAGCTCACTTTCTCAGAGACTCTGAATATGTTTGTAAATGAATGGTCTTTTAGCATAACATCTGGATTCATGTGTCTCCAGACCAAAGCAGTATGTTCCGTAGGTGATAATCCAGGCACTGATCAGCATCATTCATGACCACAGAGACGCCCCACTTCTGGTCTGAACGTGTAAGTCCACCTTTTGTGGCTTGAAAATTAATCCTTTTAAATGAACAAAGTGAGTTTCAGCAGCTGTTGAGTGTTTCAGAACATTTAACATCTTGAGGCTTTTTCTTTCCCTTTTCACCCTCGTCTTCATTTGACTGATTAATGTCATAAATGTTTTATTGCTTGAATGAATCTACTTGTGGCTCTTTTAAACTTTGCTGTGCACAAAGTTTAATACTGAAATCCTTTGAGCCTTTAAGGAAATTAGATCCCATAACTCTTTAAAAGATTTTATCAAACAGGCTGACAAAGCCGTAATCATTTATGACGCACTACAACAGGTTGTGTTTAGTGTAACTCTATGTTTTGTAGTGTTTCTACCACATTTGCTTGTTAATACAAAGTAATGAGTGGCAAGAAATGAACCTAATAAGTTTTTCATTTCATTTCATGTCTCCAACCCTTCATGAATCATATTTTCCATTCGCCATTAAGACTTCCGTACAAAAGCAAGCTTTTATATATATTTCATGAACATGAATATTTATTTTAACATCTCAAAAAGAAAACAATAGAAGTCAGTTTGTGTTTAGAAAGACACCAGTGCAATAAACTCCATGAACACTCATGCTGCTGCCAGATATGCACCTACAGCTATTAGCAGCAGAGAGTCTCAGTGTGATCTTTTTCTGTCCTCCTTGCGGGGGTATTTATATCAGCGCGGGTGAGCAAGACTAGTCTTAGACAGGGAGGGTCTGCCTTACAGCACCGGGCTGCAGATGAAATGTGTAAACACCCTCACCGCCACCAGGGTCTCAGCTTTAATAAGGCATTTACATGACTGTGTCTGCTGCTTGTTTGCTTGGTATTATTGGCAGCTGGATGGATATATTAGGACTTATTTCCATCATCTTTCCAATAAAGATTCAAAACAGGAAGCTGCAAGCCTCGGTAGATGAGAAATGGAAGTCTTCCCTCACATTTGTCACACAGTAGCACTATCGATTTGCAGCGTGGAACGTTTAAATCACAAGACAACATTAATGGCAAAGAAAGTTGACGTGTGTAGACATATTTCTTGTTTCAGTCAAAGCTACCTACGTGTGAACGTGATCAGGATTTCCTGAGAACTATTTCATTCCAATCAGCACACAAAATTGACTGAATCGTGTGTCTGAACACTGCCATGCTTTTCATCAATTGAAATAAATTTGAAGAACATAGAGTGCAGCTGAACCAACTTGCAAACCCTTCTCCTCTATGAGCTGCAGGCACAGGAAGGACAGCCACTAATCACCCTCTCTTCTTCCATCTCCACCTCTTCACTCCCTCTTTCGCGGCCTTGCCTCGTGTCCAACCCAGCTGACACAGGAGCCACCAGACGATCGTAATTCTTGATGGTGATTTGCACCGCAGTCTGGCACGACAGCGCACACACACACACACACACACACAGCACACTGGTGACTTAGCTTTGATTTAAATCTATTTAAGCACCTTGGTCTCATTAATTGAAACGTAGCCCAAATCAGAGCCGGTGCCTGAATTTTACAAATGCAATTTGTGCAAGAGTTTCCGTTAAAACTAATTACTGCTGAGTTTTCCAGCCTTGAAGCAATCTCAGTGTGTGTGTGTGTGTGTGTGTGCGCAGTATCTTGTGTGTACGTGTGTGTATGCTGTGTTGTGTAGCTGTGTGCACTGCAAAAGTGTGCGTGGATGCCTGCATTGCAACCCATTGTGTGACCCCTTGTGTATAACGTGCACACACACATGTGCTGAGATAAACACACACACACACACACACACACACACACAAAGAACCTGGAATGATTGCGTTTACATGCGGACAAGTATCCTGTGATGAGCAGGTTTTTGGAGTGTCATGGTTATGTTATGCACATACACTACCCACAAAAAGTTAGGGATATTTGACTTTCAGGTGAAATATATGGAAAATGTAAAAAGTGAATGCTACAGTGATATTATATCATGAAAGCAGGGCATTTAAGTAGAAGCATGCACTGGTAATTTTATTCATCTTAAACAATTTATTGAAAGAAAATCTAACAACAGTGGAGGGTAGACCAGTGTCTCAATAAATTGGGATGTGGCCAAAGGACGTCCACTCCTCTCCTTTCTGTGACTCTTCCAGTCTCTCTGTATCACTGTTACAACCTCCTGATGACACTCTGTGACCCTCTAAGCTCAGTGAACACCTCCGTCTGACGACTTCCTGTTTGAAGCCTCCAGTGTTGAGGTGCTGCTGATCAATAGTTAGGTGTCGTCTTGGTCTCATGATGTCAGAATGTGAACAGCATGATGAGGAGGACTGTTTAAATACCAATTCTAACTGAAGCAGGAAATGTATTGGTCGATTCATAGATCAAACCTGTTGTGAATGTTGCTGTTAAGCTTCTTGTTAGAGAACAGCAACTTGTGCAAAAAGTACTGAAACACTGAACAGTTGGACATGTGCATTCAAAAGTTTAGAGAAGGTCACATTAAGTATATCACACATGTCAAACTCAAGGCCCGTGGGCCACATCCGGTCCGCGATACAATTATATACGGCCCGCGAGATAATTTCATGTGACTATTAAGAATGGCCCGACGGTAAACAGCACCCCCACCTCCAATACTACAAATCCCACAATGCACTGAACAGCTGCCGCGCTAGTCAGGACCCGTGCAGCAGCCCCTCCTCCTGCAGGTATAAAGACACACCGATCAGCGGATCAATGCATCGATCAGCGCTGTTATAGCGACACTTATGGCGTGTTTCCACTAGGACCTACTCAGCTCTACTCGGAGTAGGTACTAGTGGAAACACGCCATTAAGCTAGTCCCCCCAAAATAAATGGCTAAACGAAAAGTGGACTTTGAAAACAGAGACTTTCAAAGCAGGTGGGGGGCAGAGTTTTACCTGTTTGTCGATATCGGAGGTGAACCTGTGTGTCCTGTTTGTGGAGCTGATGTGGCTATAATTAAAGAATATAAATATAAGAAGACACTATGAGACAAAACATCAGGATAGTACAAAAAAGAAAAAAAAATTAAAATTCTATTTATTTTATTGAGGAAAAGTTGTTGAAGTTTGGCTGTTTAAATTCATATTTCTGGATAATATATATATATATTTTATATATATTATTATATTATATTATATACTTGTGGGTGTGTTAATTTCTGTCAGTTGTGTGAATACCGCTGTGTGTTATTTTGCATATATTGCTGAGTCATTAATACCTCTCTGAGTTCAGTGGTCGGTCTCCAGCTCCCAGGCCTCCTCTTTGTGTGTGTGTGTATGTGTGTGTGTGTGTGTGTGTGTGTGTGTGTGTGTGTGTGTGTGTGTGTGCGGGGGTGAGACTGAATCAGTTACACCTCTGATCTTAGCACCACTCCAGGTCCAGTTGTGAACTCAGTGACGGTGAAACAGCACAGTCTGCAGTTCCTGTGACTTGCACCTGCAGGTTTGTTCGTTTTTTCCCCGTCATTTCACATGTGAGGAAACAGGCTGCCATGCCGGAGCGTTCCACGTGGACAGGGGTCATTTGTCGCCCACGGTGCTTGTGCAGCAGGTGATTGGAAATCTCATGATACTTAAATCGGTTTATGCAGTAAGTTGGCTAGTGGATCAGAACAGAAGCTAAATTCCTTGTTGTTTTTATTGTGGGTTAGTGGGATTGGAGATAGAAACTGTTTGCGACAGAGTGGAGCTAGACGCAGGTAACACTTCCACTCTGCAGCTTGAAGTGGACTAACACCCAGTAATGCTGCTTAATACTGTAGATGTGTGTCTGTCCTTTTTGTTTTGCATGTAGGGGGTCAAAATCTCATTATGCTTTTAGCCTAATTCCTTTCTAGATGGAAGTTTAGAAGTTTACAGGTATTTCCTCACAAACTAATGAGTGCCTCCACACTGGCTGTGTCCACTTCTCATACACAGTCTTTGGTTTTGGCAGTCTGCTCATTTGCTGTCACCACAAATGGATCCATGGGAAAGAGATAACTAATGAAAGCAGGACCCCCTCATTTCTATAATGTAGGACAAGTGCAGCACTGAGCCAAGCAGTAGCTGTCAGTGACTCAGCAAGTGTTGAAATAACACGAATGAAAAGTTCCTTGTAGTGGGAATCAATGTTAACGATCACAAGCGAGATTACCTGATTTTGACTCTCTGAGTGGAAGCTAGTTAGCCTAGCATGATTAGATGCTTCCAGTATACAGAGTGATATACAAACATGATTGCTTCTTAAAAATCTAGAATATTGTAAAAGGATAGAATCAACATTTGTGGTGTTATACAAGACTCCAGCGTGCTCCAGTCAGTTAATGCACCACCGGAGTTAACCACGTGCCTCCTGGCGACGCTCACCCTCATATGTCAGTCAACTGCTGCCAATGTTTCCTCAAATATGTCCAAAAATGGCAAAGTCCCGAAAAATAGTTGCAGAATCATTACAGTTCATATTTCCTTAAGCAAAAAGTGATAAGAAGTCAAATGTAAGTTTGAATTTAATGCAGTAAAACAAGCCAAATGTATTCTCCACGAAGGTTTATACAGACTTTAGGGATTTATTTACTGCCACAGTTTGACCCAGCTGGTAAAGAACTTAAGTCGTTACATTTGAATCATGGCATGTAAGGTCATGACTTTTAATCCATCTGCAAACATTTACAAAGGAAATGTCTTGTAGCTCAGTAACAACTGCACACTGATTTCCTCAAACAGAATTTTTAATGCCTGTATTGAATCCCTATTCCCTCTGAACCCTCCCCTCCCCACGCTATTGGCTCTGGACTACAGGCGGCTGGTTCTGCAGATGTGATCTATCAAAAACAACTTCAGTGTGGGCGGCACCCCACAGCGCAGCCAGTCGTGCCTCACATCCTGGTAGACTGACAGGAGAGGATGTGAGCCCTGTGACTGACAGATGAAGTGGATCTCTGCTTTCTGATTAAGAATTGATCTTGATGTTTTTCACCAAACTTTAAGAGCAGCATTGCTCTTTGTCCGTTCTTCGTCTGTGTCTGGTAGAAGCCTCTCTTAGATGCTGGATGAACAGCCATCTTTCTTCCCCTCCTCTAACTTCACCCCTCACTTATTTTTTTTCACTCCTTTGCTCCTCATCCCTCCCTCAGGCAGATCGCTGTCTGATCTCCTGCCACAGTGAACTCTCTGCAGCATAAAAGAAATGAGATATTGGCACTGCAGGATTTTCATACTCATTGCACGTTTCTCGCCTGTCAAACCCAGGAGCTCCCTATATGAAAGTGAGATATTTGTAAAAGCGTAGCAATATGTTTTCCAATATCATTGTGTTTCCATTTATCCAAATACGTTTGAATTATTTCTAATCAAGCGTTACTGCTTGCGGTTGTTTAAGAGTTACATTGTTACACGCTGGAAGCTGATTCAATGCTGCCTTAAAAATGTGAGTTAACTGACTCAAACTTGATTTTGTTCATTATTAACTTGAATCAACAACAGTTTATTCACACTGTCACAGTCGCATTCGCTTTGCGGTAACATTTTCTCCTTATTCGATATAAATTAATTGAAATGGATAAAAACCTCAGTCATGATTAGCCGTGACTTAGCTTAATTAACTTAAGTAAGCTTAAGTAACTACAAATACTCATAGCCAAAGCTCGTAGTGATAAAGACAACAATCATTTGGAGCATATTTGATTGGCCATTACTCATAACTCAGCAGGTTGAGTGTGGTGATGGGGCCTGTGGCAGTCACAGTCATCAGATTCATTCATGTGGACTACCAGGTTAGTATTTATGGAGGCTGGACTGTGCTGCCAGAGTAATTATAGACTTTACAATCAATTTTGGCTGCATGTTTTAAAATTAAAGAGAGGCTTTTTGAATAAAGTATCGACCAGACAAAAACTGTGTGCATGAATGTAAAGATAAACACATAAGAGATGAAATAGATGGGAATATAGACATGCACACATTTAAAAGGCTTTGGGCAGAACAAAGAAATGAACAATAGTTTTTAATATACTTCACAGTTTAACATGGTGAGTAATTGATAACTAACAATTGAAAGTCAGATTGTTCCTGGCACACTCCAACCCTTACAGCATAAAATTACCATAAACATGACTGTGGGAGGTTTTTAGTTTTATGTACTTTTATTTCATCTAGCTTGATTTAAAGGAAAATGTTTCAGATGTCACTTTGTATTTTACACATTCTTTGAAAAGACCTCTGAAGGCTGGCTGGTATTCACCAGATGTCTTCAAAGCATGAGCACATGCATGCTGAAAAATATAACACCAACATCTCACACACTTGGACGTGGATTTAATGTTCTGGGAGATGGAGCCAATGCAAATGAATAACAATTAGCTGAATATGCTAATGTCGATCTCCCACTCTCCCTGTACTGCTGTAGTTCTGAGGGACTTCAGATGGTGTGTATGTATACACCCTTATTGCTCTCTCTCTCTCTGCTGCATATCGATGGTTGTGCATCGCTCCAGGCCTCTGTCTCATTGCACCCCCTCTCCCATTTTTCAGCACTTTAAATGAGGCTTAGCCGGTGCTTCGCTGCAGACGTGACTGCTCTGCGCTCACCTTGTTTAGTCATGATTTCCCACCTGAGTGAGGAGTGCTGTTTGATCTCATTTGTTTAAAATCATCTCATGTTATTAATTCTGCACCTTCTGGGCTTGTGGGACTAGCAGGTTGTTGCTGGTCGACTCCCTGTATACTGGTGTGCTCGCCCCTACAGTCAGCTCTGACAGTGCTGTTTGGAAAGTGCCTTACTCCTGCTATATTTGATTTATATATTTGATTGTGCTTGCTGGCATTTGTTGTGGATTTTTTAAGTTAATTAGTTAACTTGAATTAATTGGTATATTCATGAACCCTTCTGGAGCCATTTGTTTGGTGGAGTACATACGGAAATGTCACAAAAAGTCGAACATTTGCCATAATTTTACAATAATAAAAAAAGGGCCACAAAACTATCTTTGCTGTGGGCCTGTTTCTGCTGCAGAGGATGATGACAAGCAGAAAGTTACAGATTTATTTCTGCTTTAACTTCGGGCATGTCTGCACTAAAACAAGAATCACAAATATAGACAGTTCAGTGTTATTAAGCTGTTGGCAGTTGTAATACCACAGGACATCTTGCAGCAGGTAGAGGAGCCAAAACAACTGGAAAACAATAGGAATCTCTCCCTCTCTCCGTCTTTTTGGCTATTTGTTCAGAGCAGCAGCAGAGGAGTTCGGGTGATGCTGTCTGATTCAAACCGGATCAAAGCAGCCGTTCATATCTGGGCTGCCAACAGGAGAGATATCAAAGCGGCGAGCGTACACACACGCACACGTATCCAGTTGACACACACACACACACACAAACTGAGGCACAGTGTGTACATCCTTATTTAGAGCCCACAAGAGTTCAGATACACAAACATACACGCACACAAGTGTATGACTGCAAGTCTAACTGGGCCTTTTCACCCAGTCATAGCATGATTGGTAGTGATTGGGACAGACAACGGTCTTTATTTCCAATGCAGAGTGAGTTTTATGTGAGAAGTTTCACTGTTGCAACGCTTTGGGGTGTTTTATAAGCCCGTGTGGAATGGACTCATGTGTTTACATGACACAATAAATAGCATATCTAACTAACATTATTTGTGGATACATGCTGTTTGTGTCAAGCGTGTTTTCTCTCACCCAGAGGTGAGCTGTGGAAGCCCTGCAGCTTCTGTAGTGGCTGTAGATTCATGCATTTTGAATGAAGGTCTCTCCATATATCTTCCGGTCCTGCTCTCTCCCTCACTCTCACCCATATACTCGTACTGTCTGTCGCTCTCTCGTTGTGTATCTCTCTCTCTCTCTCTCTCTCTTCTCTCCTCTCTCAGATCATTTTTTTACGCCACCAAACAGCCGCAGGACGCACATCTCCACATTCTGTTTCTGTTTACTTCAACACTTTCCGAAGCGGGTACATCTTGGTTAAATGGGTTTCAGCAAACGCTTTTACCAGCGTGCGTGAGTGAGTGAGTGAGTGAGTGAGTGAGTGAGTGAGTGAGTGAGTGAGTGAGTGAGTGAGTGAGTGAGTGAGTGAGTTTGATATCCTCTGAACCTGCCCTCTTTCCTCAATCTGCTGTTGATGCACTGATGGTAAATATCACATTGCCTGCCTACCTGCAGAGGACACGCACTGACGTAATGGCTTCCACCTCAAATACCTGCAGGCAGATAAACACACATGTCGCTGTTGTCTACTAACGCACTGCTACACGCACACACACACACACACACACACACACCTTCTCTCAGACACGCACTGATGTAACACAACATGTAGAACAAAGTAACGGCTGCGAGAGGCATATTCAAAAATCAACAGATTCAGGAATCTGAGTACAAAGAGAGAATGAAACAAACACAAAGACAAACAAAGACACAAGGGGACAAACACGAAAGCGAAGGAACAAATGAGGCTGAGTGTAGGCTAAACACGTATTTGCGTAAGCTCGTCATGCACACTAATCCCTTTCCTCACCACCTCCACATGCCACAACACACACAGGATTTCGCCTTCATCCTGCAACGCTGTAGTTTTTACAGTGTAATGGTACTGTATGTAGGAGGCGACTTTCAGGCAGCAGTCTGATTCCTAATAGCAGTTCATTAGTTTGTCTCACCGCTGACAGTATTTACAGTGGGGCAAAAAACTATTTAGTCAGCCACCAATTGTGCAAGTTCTCCCACTTAAAAAGATGAGAGAGGCCATGTATCGTGAGATTTTGAGTGAAAACCTCCTTCCATCAGCAAGGACATTGAAGATGAAACGTGGCTGGGTCTTTCAGCATGACAATGATCCCAAACACACCGCCCGGGCAACGAAGGAGTGGCTTCATAAGAAGCATTTCAAGGTCCTGGAGTGGCCTAGCCAGATCCAGATCTCAACCCCATAGAAAATCTTTGGAGGGAGTTGAAAGTCCGTGTTGCCCAGCGACAGCCCCAAAACATCACTGCTCTAGAGGAGATCTGCATGGAGGAATGGGCCAAAATACCAGCAACAGTGTGTGAAAACCTTGTGAAGACTTACAGAAAACGTTTGACCTCTGTCATTGCCAACAAAGGGTATATAACAAAGTATTGAGATGAACTTTTGTTATTGACCAAATACTTATTTTCCACCATAATTTGCAAATAAATTCTTTAAAAATCAGACAATGTGATTTTCTGGATTTTTTTTTCTCATTTTGTCTCTCATGGTTGAGGTATACCTATGATGAAAATTACAGGCCTCTCTCATCTTTTTAAGTGGGAGAACTTGCACAATTGGTGGCTGACTAAATACTTTTTTGCCCCACTGTATGTCCTCCATGTTGCTGTGGGCTATATAGAGAACACAAGTTTCCTCCTTCAAGAATCATTAACTGCACCCAGCTTTTGCATTGCTCCCTGTGGGCTGTCACTTCAGTATGCCTCTCCTTACAATCAGCTTTCCAGCATTTACATTTATAGTTTATACATTATGCAATGTTTTCTTTCTTTAAAGAGTGCAGCAGTCACTGCCTGACAGCACGACTGTAGCTGTGCTGCATAAATAAACCCAAACCAGCAGAAAAGTAGTTTGATTATTCCTTTTTGTAACTTATCTAAAGGTGCCCTGTGGAGTTTTCTTGTATATGAACAAAAGTTATGTTTACATTCATCGTTATTCACTAGAACATATTGTGTACCCTCGAGGTCTGACAAATGTGTCGATTGCATTTTTGTCTTCCAGTATTGTTTACATCTATGTTTACCAGCTTACAGTGCTTTTGCTGGTGCATTGCACCATATCTTGGTATGTTAAAGTATCAAGCTTGCCTCAGGCGTGTGCATGAGACAAACACAATGGGAACCGACTTGTGGAAAAACTCGAAAGTCTACAGGGAACCTTTAATCTCCAATATGACTATAAACACACATAGCAAACACACATTTATGCTAATAAAATCAGCTATACGGCCTGTGAGAGAACAGACACGCTCTTCTACCTCCATTTATCACTTTTACCGCCTCCTCTTGTGTCTCAGGTGTCAAATATCACACAAACATTACGGCTCAGAAAGGCCCTAATGACTATTAGTGTAAGAGTCACCTGTCTGCCTGAGCAATTACTTTAACAGTTGTTTGAAAGAGTTTTATACTTTCAGTCAGCAACATCTCCAGATGCCTGCAGTGTAACTGCGTATCTGTCCGTCCAGAGGCGTCCCCAGTATCTTTAAGTATTGACTTCACCCTCAGATGGAGAGGATCACCTTGATGTCTGCACTGATCACACTCAGAGGTCACTGATAATCATCAAAACAATTTCTACTGAGAGGCAGAGAGAGAAGGTGTCTATATGCCCCTGCTGCCTTCCACCCTCCACTTCCCCTGTTTCATGACTTCAATTACTCGGTGTGACGGCATTAGTATGAATAATACAGTGGTCTCCTTGCCCTGGCCTGGAGTACGATTTATGCCTGTGTGTGCACACTGACATGAACGAGGGAGGGCAAAGGTTTTTATGAATGATCAAAGCCGAGCGGGAATAAGAGCAGCAGCAATGCACAGGCTGAAACAGCAGAGTGTTATACCCTGGTCATCCAAATGAGCTTTAATCACTGATCTCAAACATTCCCCTCAACGTGTAACCCCATGTGATCCTCTCTACTCAGCTGTCATTATTATCCAGCATTTCTAGGTTTGATAGAGTTTGCACCTTTTTCGTCTTGTCCTTTTGTTTTTGCCTCAGGCTCCTCTGACACTGCAGAGGGATGTTTTATCCTAATGAGGCTTACATGGGTAATTAAAAGGCGAGATAAAATGTGTCGTAGATTAAAAAATTGTAATCCAACCGCATGGTGAAATAGGCTAAAATGTGTCCACTCACACTTCTTTCCAGGAGGGGGTTATGATCAGTAAGTCACACAGGGTATAGTTGACTGTCACCGGGGCCATCGGTTGATGAATGGCTCTGTATTTCTTCTATATGACATCCATCTCCACATGCAATCTGTTATCCTCGCTCCTACTTCACACCCTCACCCTCCAGTACCACCTCTCTCAAATATACAGTCGTCTCATCTGATCTCTAGCCTGATTGTGCGGTAGCCATCTGTGCATGACGATACTGTAACAGTCTTACCACCATAGTTCACATCAAACATAAACATTTGAATATTTTAGATTTTTTTTTCCAGATTTGTACACTACACTATTAACTACCATAGAGCCCATTCAACAGAGGAATTTCATAGACGCACCTTTAGCGACCTCACAGTGGGAGGTAATCTGTCACGCTCTACTGTTTTAAGAAACTCTTTGTTTCTGTGATCCCTCTCTCCAACTAATTGGAAATAAAGACTGAGTGACATGAATGAAGTGATGAAAACATGACAAAAAACTGCAAAGAAGGGCAGATGTGAAAGGCAAGCCAGAAAGGCAAAGGCCAACAGTGGCTATTAATGATATTTCAGACCAAAGCAAAAGGCAGAGTGATATTTCTCCTCTTCTGTTGGTGAGCCGTTCCCCTCTCAATCCCTCCATCTGTCTCTGCCACCACAAAATCAGCGATGGCACAGAGAAAAACACCACGCTGTAAATGGGAAGGGACGGATGAGTAAGAGAGTAGAGATAAATGTGTATGTGCCCGTGTGTGTGTGTGTATGTGCTTGCATTTAGAGTGGGTTTGTGCACGTGCGTGTGCTTGCGTGTTTTGTTTGTGATCTGTGTGCCGAGCATCAATGATTCATCGTCATCCGTCTCCCACGCCCTGTCTGCCAGACTGAGTTGGGAGATCGCTGTTTGCTTCATACCAGCCTGTGTGTCATATGAGAGCTCACGGTACGGCCGCATTTGCCTGGAGTCCACTGAAACTGCCCCGCACCCTGCAAAAGGGACGTGGTGTCGCCAGTACGGGTATCTAAATACTGAGTGGAGTGACAATAAACTGCTAACATTCAGTTGTGATGCAGCAATTTGTAGGCTATTCTAGTGTAATTTACATAACAGGGTCATGGTACACCATGAGAATAATTACCCCTTCATTTTCAAACCCAGTATGCATCAATTTGCAGGTTGAATAATGATGAGTTCTGGCCTGTGAATTAACTGGATCCAGCACAGAACCGGGAAACATATTTTTGAATTTCCCAGTCACGTGAGCTTCAATTTAAGACTGATGAAATTGTGGCTGTGCTTTTATGCGCCTCGAATCAGTGAGAGATGCTGTGACAAGGACATGATCCCTCACTGGCTTCCCAACATGTGAGCACTATTGAAAAGGTGTAAATATATGGAATCAGATTTGTTTCAAAAGTTTCAAGCAAAACTTATTAAAAGTCAATCAAAATAAATGGATTTGAGAGAGAAAAAAATGAACTCAAGCAGTTTTGCTTGAAACTTTTGAAACAAATCTGATTCCATAGTAAATACCCCCCCCCAAAAAAAACCATTAGGCATCGTTGCAGTTTTTAAACTTTTTTAAACTTGTTTTACCAAAATCGTCACCGGGAGCAGGGTTACACAAAGACATCATGTCGTTGCCATCCATCATCCATCTCATCTGGTAGAGTGGGATTTACAGCGATCCTCAAATAACACCACCAGTGACTTTGTTGGTGTGTGAAGTTGCTGAGTAGCTGTCTCTCCTTGCCAAAAAGCCTGCTGTTGTGTGTTGGTGTTGTTAGTCATGGTGAGAATCTTTTAGGAAATACACAAACTGCAATCAAATCTACATTAAGTGCAGTTTTGACAGTTAATAAAAGTGTGTATAGTAATATCAGGTGTGGGAAAGTGGCTTTTTTTTAAGATGGTGTAATTAGCAAATAAACTGAAAACATGTTTTACTGTAAGACAGTTGATCTAAAGTGCTTTATGGCTCTTACAGATGACAACATAAGAAAGAAAGCACAAAGAAAACACAAAAACATAAAGTCAGGTGTGTCCCCCTTCCTTGAATCTAAATTTTGTATTGGACCTGTCAATCATTTTGGGACTGATAAGATGTTTATTCGTTCTGATTCGTGTTCTGACTCTTGATGGTTTGAGATTTTGTTTACATTTGGATCACAGACTGAATCATTAATGATTTCTGGGAATCAAATCGAACAAAAACAAACTGAACAGAAGCTCCATGCAAACTGAACAAAAACACGCAGCAAGAACCAGAAATGTGGAACTTTTGATCTTAAATACAAGAGCTCTGTTTGTGTGAGTCTTTTTGAACTACAGCAACTGTCCAGACAGTCGTTTCATTTCAGACATTTGAACAGGTGAAAACTCACTGTGAGAGGAAAGAACTTTGAAACGACAGAAGTTGATATGAGACAAAGACAGAGAGCGGATCATGACCTTCAAGCTGAATCTGAGTGAGTCTGGGGCTCCAACAAGTGGGCAAAGCAGCTGGAGGACTGTGAGACAGCAAATGAGGCTCTGGGCACCCAGGTGGAGGTGTTGAAGGCTCACCTCCAGGGTGCTGAACAGCACATTGCCGGTCAGGAGGCAGAGATCAGAGAGCTGGAGACGGAGAGAGCAGAGAACAAGTCTCTATGGAAGCAAGTAGAGCAGCTCACCAACGAGCTCCAGAGAGAGAGGAGCGAGAGACTGCAGCTGAGTGAACAGTTGCAGCAAAAGAAAAACGCACATCAACAAGTACTTGAGGCTAAGAAGAAGTCTCACACTGAAAGGGTGAAAGTGCATCAGGCACTGATTCAGGGACTGAGGGACGACCAGGATGCCCTCTGTCACGAGTTGGAGAGCCTCGAAATAAGACTGGAGGAACTGGCCTCAACCAACCTCAAGCTGACCACCAAACTCAAGACTGAGGAAGAGGTCGGTCAGGCCCTCCAGGGAGAAATTACCCAGCTGAAGGAAGAGCTGAAGGAGCGGGAGGAGGCGTTCTCCACTGTTTTACAAGCCTTCGATCTCGTTCCAGAGCCCGAAGTACCTGAGGAGAAACTCCCAGAGACATAAAAGCGACGTTCCGGCTGGAAAAGAATCCACCACTTCCTCGTTTGAGGAAGAAGAGCCAGGAGAGTCGGGAGAATAAGTCCACATCCATCTGAGACCGGCTGGGTTCTTTCTGCGTGACGTCCTCTTATTCCTCCATTTTGTCAGCATGGGTCTCCTCCGAGTGCTTTAGTTTCCTACCACAGTCTAAAGCCCCCACGCAATTGCCAATGAATAAAAAAGGCAATGAAAGCATTTCAAAATAAAAGTTCTCTTTGTACAGCCATATTTTGTAGAAGTTGTTTAGTGGTATTACGCACAGGACTGAATGATCAACGTATAAGGACTTGGAAGATTGTGTGTGGTCTATTCTGGCTTTATTGTTTTAAAAGAAAGAAAGACAGAAGACAAAACTTGAGAAAAATGAAGCAAGCCATCATCTCTGCTCATTAAGTTGTATTTAACATCCCTTGTCTCCAAGTTGCAGTTGCAGTGCTTCTCTCTCTCCTCTGACTTTTTTGTGGGTACAGTTTGCTCGGTCTTTTGCATGGATTTCTTAGGAGAACTTGATATAGTGGACCCACATGGGATTCCATTCATTAGCGAAGACTTTTTCCAGTTTATGCATTCGTGGCCCATTAGTGTTTTTTTTCAACACACATTTATTAAATGGCACAAAACGAATAATAATGCTAGCAAAGACTTTTGCTAGCCTTTAAAGATGTACTTGAATGAACTGGTTGGTTAAATAAGATACAGCAACATGCAGTCTGCACTTCCCATCTGTCTGCGCCATACAGCACAGCATAAGGGTAATCTTTCAATCACACAGTTCTATGCTTCACTTACTTTCTGTTGAATTCAACTATACACTTACATACTTACAGAGGAAATTGCATTTAATTTGCAGCTTTTCTCTAGTTATTCAAAATAATAATATGCTTTCTTTGAATTTGTATTTGCGAACACAACATAATTTGCAAAGGGGGAAAAGGAGAGAGGGAAACATTTGACATGTGGTGAGACCTAGAATGAAGACAAAGACTGGAGTTGTGAGAAGAGCGTGCTGTTTTAGCAGTGATTTTTGTTTCTTGGTTGCTGCTGTGTGACTAACTTGATGGGAACTGCTCCCAGGATGAGGGCAGCCAGAGGCTTGTTTGGGAAGCAGGCCACTCATTGGTTTCCTAATTGGTGGGAGTGCAGTGAAATGGCCATCTTTATTGGCCTGTTTTTTGGCTGCCTCTCCTCCAATGAAATGCACTTAAGAGAGTGGAGGACGTGGCCCTGAGGTCACAGAGTAACAGGGATAATTCTAATAAGAAAATACTTACAGACACTAACACAATGCTCGCAGACAAAACACATACTTAAGTGTATTAGGAATTTTGTTGGGCCTATTTAAATGTCAGAGAAAACAGGGGTCTCCTTATGGCAGTGCTATTTATAATGACTTTGTAAGATGAAGCCAAACACACTGGCTTTAGATTTGGTGATCAGATTTGTGGATATGGACTTTAAAGCCATGTGTGTTTTACTGAGAGACTGAGACTGTGGTTGGATTTCAGGCACAAAGCACTTCAGTGTTTTAGTGAGTGACAGACAACAATCTGCACTTAAAAACATTACAAATACTCAGCTTTAATCTGATTTATCTTCTGATTTACTGTGTGCAGCCTCCCTGGTGTATAGCAATAAAGCTGTGCTTATGTTATAAATGACACTGGTGCATTAATGGGAAAGCCAAGGACGTGTGTGCTATCTTCAGCACAAACGCAACCTAAAACCCTTTCTAATCTGGTGAGTGTTTTTCCTTTGTGCTCAGGCAGCGAGCACTTTACAGATTTTTTCATCATGCAAATAGAAAATGCATCGAACTTTTACTTTTTCATTCAAATCGGCCTTCCTGTAGTCACAGTGTAGGTTGTTATAGAGGCGCCTGCCACAAGTGACAAACCTTGATTTCTGGAGCTGTTCTGTAACCTTCTGTGAAACACTTCGCCTATGCTGTGTTCCTCTGCTCGAAAAACCTCTTTCAGAGCTTTCTGGCTTATGAGGCACACACACACACTCACACACACACACACACACAGATCTCAAAAGAGCAACTGCAGCCAAAGACGGTCTCCCTGCTCCCTCCATTGAAGATCACTTCACATGGATTACATAGACTGGTGTTCTGCTTTGAAAAGGGACTTCTAAAAATAGTTCCCATGAAATAAAATGCCCCCATATGGCTGGGCTCCATGATGCCAATCAAAGCAATGACCTTTTTTCTTAAAATGCCCTTTGTGTCAGTCTTTCCCGCTTTGTCTGTATGTCCATCCCTGTTCTCCTCTGCCCTCTCTTTCCCCTGTGTTGCTCCTCTCTAACAGGTGACAGCAGTAGATGTAATTCAGCGTTGTCAGGTTGGTTTTCACTGCTCCCTAACAAGCTGACACTTCACTACATTGGGCTCTGGCAGCTTCAGTACGCTATTCCCCCATTGTCCTGTTTGTCCTTTTCTCATTCACTTGTGTACAGTGTACAATGAGGTTTGAGTCAGGTTAATGATCTATACCCAACGCCTTCCTCTCTCATTATCCACTTCTTACATTTGATGCAGTGAACCTGTACACTGCAGACATTATCATCGGTCTGAGCTTACAAAGACGCAGGGCTGTTTCTACAGGACACACGGTGGTATATTGACACATTGTCAGTTGAGATGACTGATCCTCTGATTACAGGACCATTGCAATAAACACTTTGCCACTCTTAAGTACCCCTAATACCCTGTATATGGTGCAATAAAAAATAATATTTTTTTAAAAAGCTATCTTGTGCACTCGTTGTGTAATCTGTAAAATCCTGTTATTTCAGTGGATTTTCATTTCCTGGCTGAGGTGTTTGATGACAGGAGGATAAAGCCAAGCCTCCCACTCCAACAGTGACCTAAAAAGAACCTACAAAAAGCCTGTGATGCCACCTTATTGAGATTTAATTACCATCATGGGCTTTGTAGTTCTCTCACAAGACATTCAACAAATGAATTTTGTTGACAGACATTTGCCGCTTTCAGCCTCTAATCATAGTGGCTTTTCATGATTTTGGCTCCACAATTGCTCTGATAAAGGCTGCAGGGAGCTGCAGTTTTCATTATCCACACAGTGCAGACAGATGGAGAAGGACTTGAGAGGTGGGAAGTGTAACCGCAGTATATTCTGCCACTAGATTTCCCACAATGCTGGGCTGCTGCAGAGCTCTGCCTCTCCGCATGCTCCCCTTAAAATCCCATGCAGTGATCTGGCTGTGAAGAAGCAGGGAGGCTGAGAGCAGATTATCTCAATTTCCCATATGCTCTATACAGTGGAGCCACAAGGAAATGTTTGCATGCGTACTGCAGTCGGTGAAAACCTGTCTGTGCAGCTTTGTCACTTCATTGGAAGATTGTTGTAGAGTGTTTCAAAGTGAGTTATCCTAAAATGACCCACCTGTGCGGCATCTGGCCAGCTGCTATAGGAGTGAAATTGTGGTCCATGCTCTAATCTAATTGTCTCTAATGTATTGTACTGCTGTATGAATGCTGTTTGAAGTGAGTTATCCCCCCAAATAGTGATTATATTCTGTTCCATGCAGAGTGACAGTAAAACACAAATTATGGTATCTGGAAATTCAGACCACAGGCAGGTGGACACCAATGAGACAAACCATGAATTGTGTCCAAATAATTACTGAATTAGATTACTTTCATCTGCAGGATTTTAAACACATTATTGATTAGTCATTACAAACTGATAGTAAGCATTAAACAGGATGCTTATCTGACGATAGTACAAAATGATTCACAAAATAAACTGAGATGAGGTGGGGTTCTTTAAAAGTGTCCCTATAGTAAGATGATAATAGACTATTGTATTGCAGTGCAACGATAAAAGGTGCAGTTTTGATACTCTTATTATGTTCAGTTTCTGATCTACAGTGGAGAAAGTGATCTATTGCTGTATCAGGATACCAGTATATCAGGTGTCAAATGTTTGTTTAAAAGAGAATATGGTATTGAAGAATTATTATTAGATGTCTCTAATGGAGAACAATTGATTATGTTGCTTTTGTGTGTGTTTTAAAATCTTCGTGAGGGTCAATATCTAATCCTACTTTTCATTAAATGACAGAGAATCAGTACTGGCAGTGTATAATTTAGGTCTGACAGTCTAACTCCTAAAAATCAGGACTACTGCTTTGAGAAACCAGACAGTGTTAACAGTTTATATTTCACTTTTGTCCCTATATCCATGCTCTGTCTGAGAGCACTTTGTCCCAATATAACTCATTTCCAGTTGTCCATACCGTGCCACAGGCTCTCCAAGCTGCCGACACATTCATCTGTAACACCATGGACGGTGATGGTGTGAAGCTGCGTGATAAAGAGGAAAAGAGAAACAGAGGAGAAGACAGAGACAGAGAGAGGGAGAGTAAAGTTGACAGCTAAAGAAAGGGCTAGTAGGAAGGAGAGATGGCAGAGTAAATAGCCTGACTTTAGACTTTTTAAAGATGTAGGTAAGTAAAGTGAATAGCGCAGAATACCCTGTCGTGAACCTGCAGTAGTCATCTAGGCTAAATGCTGCAGTATACCAGAAACACAATCAAAACTGTGCAAATTTAAGCTGCTGTGGAACAATTTCTGCATGCAAATGCGTCTTCAGTCATAGGGGTCTGTTCATTTAATGACCCTCTGCTCTGCATGGGAGAGCCTAACAACCGCTGGTCTCTCTATAAAATAAAACAGAAACTCAGTGTTTTCTATACACCTCTCTCAACATAAGGGACCTTGTTTCAAATTAATTGGACTTCTTAATGAGCAGCATGCAATGTGGTTTGTATGCAGCCTGGCCATTTTGTAAGTATTGGAACATATAAAGTGTGGCTGTGTGTGTGTGTGTGTGTGTGTGTGTGTGTGTGTGTGTGTGTGCAGGAACACAAATACACATATTTAGAAAGAGACAGAAAAAAGAGACAGAAATGTGAAAGATTGTGATAATGATAGAGGAGACAAGAGAAGAGAAAGACATCTCTAGCCACATTATTGTGCAGGATGAGCTCTTTTTATATCCCTCTTCCTGCCTATCTGAATGTCAATCACAGGGGCACATGCAGGTGATCAAGATTCCAGTTGCTTCCTGGAAAGGTTATGTACAGAACCACTGCTGTGAGAGAGTTGTTTTCGTGTCTGCTGCAAACCAGATGCTGTTTTAAATCTTACCGACAGGGTAGTACAGCTGTGGGCAGGTTTGCTGAAAATCTCACTGGCTTTTTAGCAGTTGACCCATGACCTTGTCCTTGTCCTTCGGTCTGTTCTGCCAACACTGAATACATTTCAAAAGAGAGTTTTTAGTGCTAGCAACAAAGACGGTATAGCTCAGGGAAAATCACTGCAATGAATATGCAAAACAATGCCTCAAACGTGCAGACATTGTTACAAACAGCACATGAGAACCTAGATCCCTTGAAGCATACTCTAAACATTTAAAAATATATTAAGTCGTCAGTATAATTAGTAAAAACACATCCAAGTGTTACGCTGGTAAAGATATCTTTATGCATATTCACGTACACTATCTTTATAATAACATTTATATTATAGAAAGTAAATGGTCCTTCCACTTGCATAAATCAGATCCGATATGCACAAATACACAACCCCAGTAGTGCTTAATACTTATTTGGAGTTAGATTTTCTCTTTGTCCACAGAACAGAAATTAATCAGTCTTAATATCCTTCCCCGGCTGCACCCTACATTTGTTTTTGAAAAAGTCCATCTTCAGCTGAGGACATATTTCAGTTGCAGTTTCCATATTTGTAAAATAATGATTAGGGAAAACCAAATTTCACTCTCCATATACCCTGCACCCTGCTATCATTAAGCAAGACACTGAACCGTCATTGCTCTGTTGACCTTTGGTCTCTGTGTGGTAGAGGACAAGGGTAAAGGTACATTTTTTTTACATGGATTCAAGTGTTGTCAAACACAATGCTGATTAATATTCCTTTAGTATTGTTTTATATTTCCTTTGGACAGTTGAATAATTTATGCAAGGGTTGCCATCTATCCATGCAGGGAGTGAATTTTGACCAGTTGGCAGAGTAATTAGATGAAGCAAAGGATTCCTGTAGGAACAGTAGCACATCATTTGCATAGAGACCAATTTTGTACCGTCTGGTGTATTCTTGGCGTTTTCTTGATTGAGTGGTGTGAGCTGATTGACTTCCTTTTATGATACTTTTATGAAGTACTTGAAGTACTCCAATATATACATACTGTATGTCCTGATAATATAACAGATATTGACATAAGGTCAGTTTTTCATTGCTTTCTTGTTCCCTCATAAAAATGGATTGTCCATGTGTGAAGAAAAGGCTTATTCCTGGTGCACTAGGATAAAGTTGATGTAAAGAAAGCAAGACTGTACTGAATACAATAACTCCCTCAGCTTTTTACTCATTAAGACCTCACAACTCGCCTCAACTTTCAACTTCCCAAACATCGGGTGCTTTGATCTAACCCTGGAGCTGAGAACAATCTAATTTTTCGTCTTATTTTCCTCTATTAACAAGAACAGTCACTCTGCAAGTCTTCAGAAGAGACTAGAGTCTATTTGATGTTCTGTTAAAGTGAACCCCCACCCTTTTCTCTTCTCCCTTTGCTCCCATCCCTACAGCAGCCTCAATAGAAGCTGAACCAATTCATTAGAAGGCTCAGAAAGTCAATTATGGTAATGGTTCCCTTTGCCAGGGGAAGTGGAAACTCAGCAAAGCCAGATACTTTATATTGCACTTCTTCTACATGTTCTTCTATATATTTTATTTAGACCTCATTTAGATGTGCAAATCAATCTTCTGAAGTATAGAGGGCAAAAGGGCTGGAGAGAGGAGGGGATGGGAGCCATTGGTTCCAAAGCTTCTTCGCAGTCAAGTAAAGACAAAGTGATGATAGAGGAAGGGTAGACCCAGTGTCAGGAGACCATCCACAGGAATCCCTCTTACTTATTCATGCAGCAGCCGAGCATCGGGGAATCTCCCAGCCTCATTATGAAATGTGTATTTGTAGAAGCTCACACAGCGGTGCAGCTCTTGCTTGAAAGCCTCTGCTTATCCACTCCACTCTCCTCCCTTCTTCTTCACTTTTTTAGATCAGATCACTCTAGGGAAGCAATGTCATGCTTCATTCATCGAGACGCCTCTCCCATTGTCCTAAATCCCTCTCTCTCCTCTCTGAAATGGAAAGCTTGGTTAATTTCAACAAGTTTGTGTAGCTGGCATCAAAGGGAGCAGATGCCTGAGCTGAAGTTTGCATTAACTTATCTGTTTTTGTGCCAATTTGGATGACAGGCAGAGGAATGAAAGCATGTATGCATGCAAATTAAGACACACTTCAATAATTATTTGGGGCACATTTATTCTGCTGTTAAAATGGTGCTAAAATTCTGCTGTTATGTATACTGTAAAGACTATAAATAGGTGCTTTAGTGAAACATTCACTAAACCCCTCCTCCAAAAACGTTTTGTTCAACCATTGCTTAGGCACGGCAGGCCTGTCAAGCTTTGGATTTCTCTAAAGCAGCGTGCTTTAGGATGTTATAAGAGCAATGCCCTTTATTTGAAGAGTTTGGAAGGTGGTGTCGTTTACAGTTACAGGCTAAACATGTGAAGGCTACTTTTATGTATCTGTATCTGAAATCAGGGACCCATCATTTCAAAAATTGCCAAGAATTTCGAGAGGCAAATCTGCCACTGTATATAAGCTTTATGAAACCAGGGGTTTAACAGTCAGTAGTTTTTTAATCTTCTCTTTGAGGATGTGACCATGCATGCTACTCAGGCATACAGCTTAATTTGAAAGTGAACTGAGATATCACTCTGATAATATCTCCACCATATTCAACCCTCACCTGTTCATCAGTATTTTTTTTCATTTTAAAGGTCGCTCCCTGTGGCTCCAGCTCACTTCACAATACAGAGAACTTATTTCTATTTCTGCCTCATATGATGCCACCTCGATGCTTCTCTTCCAGATTCATTTTAGTGCCGCCGTCCTCGGGCCCAGAGGGAGATAAAGGGGCCGTGCCTCTCACTGGAGTTGGCAGCCACCATTAGACAGACTAGGTTGACCCATGGCATGAAATTAAGGAGCTGAGGCCCATTGAGCGGCCAGGCTGATAGGGGCAGGGGACAATAAATCCACTGAGAAAGAGGGAGGGCGGATAAGGAAGAGGGGGTGGGATGGATGTAACAGCCCATGCAGCCTCAGGGGCACTCTGGATCCCTTTATTAGCATGGCTATTTTCACCCTCTTCATTGAGCAGAAGCATCAGCACGCACACACACACACACACACACACAATAAAACACTCTGTCATCTCGTCTGAATGTACTCTCACTTTCTCCCTCTCTCTTTCATAATCAGAGAGATGGACATATGCAGCATGTCTTTAAGTGTGTAGAGCGTGTGTGTCCCTGTGACACCATAAAAGACTTATTTAACCTTTGCTGGACATGCACAAAATGTTTGTGGTCATGTGGCCACCCACAGATATTGTAGAGGGACAGGTTTGGCTTACAGAGGTCACTGAAATTATACCCACGCTAAAGTCATAGCTCCCTCAAAGGATTAGGCTGGCTGTATTTTATATTAAAAACGATTCCTGTAAGATGACTGAAACAAACAGTATCCATTTCTTCCAGCCCCAAGTCCATACATTCCTAAGGCCTATGGCACAGATGAAAAAACTATATGATGCTTTGGCAACACACACACACTTTGGTACATTTTGGTATTTTTCATGGTATCTGTTGACTATAAGAAAGATAAAAAAAAATGTAGAATATCATCTTGTCCTTTAGACACAGGTGTTGCCGTTATTCTGTAAGAAGTCAGTGACTCACAAAAGTCCACTCATTTTGTTATTGATACACTAATATAGTAGGTGTCAGAAGCTAAGCACAAAATGTTCATTCAGAGAGAGGTTACACACACTGTACACACTCCTACCACTCAGTAGCTGCACTTCTAAATACAGCGTGCGCTTGTGTGTTTTTTTTTCTCCTTGAACAGTAAATCTGTCTTTGTGTGTTGAGTGTGTTTGGCCTCACTAATGTGGCAGTGACAGTGGCATGAGAAAGCAAAAGGAGAGCAGGAGGGACTGCAAGATTAAACACAAAGCTGGCAGAGTTTCATGCAATCCGGCGCAACCCTAGCGCAAAGGAGCGCTTTTCTGAGGGCTTTTCATAACGCTCTCTGTAATGAATTACTTCTTATGTAATTAGTTGGCATTCATGCACCAACCGGCCGCGCACTGTGAAATGAGGAAAAGCCTGGAAAAAGGTGTGACGTCACATCTGGAAACTGCAGTCATACGCATATCAATGAACAGCAACAGATCCTGCATGATATTCCTGCAAACAAATACTATTCATACCTTTAATACGGCATCCAGAGAGAGAGAGAGAGAGAGAGAGAGACTTGAATCTCCTTAAAAAGCCAATTATTGGCTTCAAATCAAAGAACAGCACTTTTAATACATCATAACAGTCTGACAGCAAACACACACCTATTAAATTTGCACTATAACACAAAACCGCAGTTCTGCCTGACTGATTCTGTCTGATTTTTATTGGATTTTATCCCCAAGAAAGGCTTCAGTCTTTCTTGAAATAATTGAAAATATCTATAGAGCTTTGTTATTTTAATAATTAAAAGATGCTCAACCAGATTTTAATGGATGTGTTGGCTTGAGCTCAAAGTTATTATCCTTATGTAATTATACTCAAATCTAATTCCTGCCAGTTTCTTTGCCATCTGTTCTTTATGACTTAATATCATGTTTTCTGTCTTTCCTCCCTCCTCCCTTCCTTCTTTCTTCTTTGTCTGCAGGATTTTAAGGACACAGTCTCTTGAATGGTATTACAACAATGTGAAGAGTCGCTTCAAGAGGTTCGGCAGCGCCAAGGTTTTGAAGACTTTGTACAGGAAACACATTATCGAGAGAGGAGCGCTCTCTGATCTCCCAGGTAACTTCATCCTTCTCGCATATATTTCGTCAGCCATGTGCGGTCTTTGTCAAATTGCCATTCTCTTGCTATTTATTTTTATCTCCTGCATCATTTTGATTGCAGAGCAGCCTTCTGTCTCTGCGCAATGCTGTGTCATGTTGTGATTAAAGCAATTTCACTGATTTGGCCAGAGACGTAATACAACTCCAAATTCATTTGATATGCAAGGCTATGGTCGGACATTAAGAGGAAACACAAGCAAGCTCACTTGATTGCTCATTAGCTTTCTTTGTTAAATGATCACTCACTGTGTTTCCCAGATTTTTGTTCAGATTTTGGCATGTAGAAACAAAGATTTTTCCACAGACAAATACACACATACACACATCTTCAGGGTTAAGTTAAGGATGGGCGATTGTTACATGGAGATATTTGTATTTTCCCTTTTCTTTACATTTAATTTCAATTTGATTTGATCACAACATTTGAGGAAACTGCTTTCCTCTATGCCTGCAGTTTAATTCGGAAAGTACTACTGTTGCTGGTCAGTCCGTGGATGTGATGTGAACTTCTGTGTGTGAGAAAGGCAGTGCTGCTGCCTGTGTGAGATTGTGCCAGTACTGATGGTGACAGACTGCTGGTGAGCTGCCCCGCAGGACTCGTCCTGCCAGTTAATCCCTGCGGTGGCTCAAGCCACTTTCCGACCTCAGTGAATTGTTCCAGTGCAGGACAGCAGCAGGGGCAGCTTTTACCCAGCCTCCCAGATAACAATATTTTGACCCAGCTGCAACATGATCGGCCTGCCTCTGTGGCTGACTCCAAGGCATTATTTCCAACCCTGGTCCATGGGATTAAATGGATGAAGAGAGCACAGAGGGGATAAATCAGGTCAGACTTGAGGAAGAGGCTGAGATGAGGGCATGTTTAGGAATGCTGCACACGGTGACCACAACTGGAGTTTATTTTTGCCTGCAGTGTCTAAAGTGATATAAACAAAATTAATACCATCGTAAGCATAAGAAGCTGTGTCTGCCTCTAAGCAGCCCACACAATAGAGGGATACAGCTAGCTGGCAATGCTTGTAAAGTTTATGTCTGTTATTACTGTGACATTAGTTCATTTCCTTTTTGCAGACAGCACGTCTAGCCATCATAAAGCCGGCATGTCTATCTGCATGGGCTAAAATAGCTAGATTTGGCTCCATGGGAATCTAAAAATATGTTGGTCAGAAAGAAGCTTAGTAGGCCTAGTTAGCCTAATAACATGGTATGTCAGCGCAGTTCAGTCCAGATATTTACTGTCCAACAACAGGAAAGGATTTTTGCGGCAGAAAAACATGGTGGTCGCACATACAGTACAGAAAAAAAAAGAAAGCTTTACGTAATAACAGTAAAAATAAGAACAAGGATAAAAGCTAAGCCTTGAAGTGACTCTGATGCTTTAGTTGTTTTTATAGCTGCACTCTGCACATCAGTCGTGGTCTGCAGTGCAAGGAAGCCAAAACCTAAAGGGATGAAATAGAGTAATTGATCAATTTCCCACTGATGGACATTTTTGACATTTCACAGTTCGTTTGCCTCAGTTAAATAACGTTCTAATAAGTAGGAAGCTTTCCCAGGACAGGCATGTGTTTCATCTGCAGTGTATGAGTAGACTCTCCTTCTAAACCTCAAGTTTTCTGATTTCCTCTCCACTTTTTTCCACCTAATCATCCATCCTGCTGCCCCCACATCACCCCACTCAATCTAGCTCTCTACTTTCCTCTCTCCTCTCCTCTCCTGTCCTCTCCTCTCCTCTCTTCTCCTCTCCTCTCCTCTCCTCTCCTCTCCTCTCTTACATCATGTGGGTTGGAGATGGAAGGATTATGTGACTCAGCTGCCGGTCTCCAAGCTCACATGAGCCCAACAGATTATACCGCTTCCAATTCTCAAATACTCGCATCGCCGCTCCCACTAACTGGTTAGCTGACTTGCCATATGATTATGGATATACTGTGATGTGTGTGCGTGTGCAGACCCTGTGGGCTGCTTGTGTGTGTCTCGATATTAAAGCTTCGGTCAGATATTGTTGGCTCACGCCGGGGAACCTGAGATTTATTGGCTGCCAAAGATTTTTTTTCATTTTGTGTGCATGCACATGAAAATATCTTGTTATTTTCATCCTTCACCCACCCCCTTTGTGTTTTATATAGCAGATTGAATCAAAGGGGATTAACGTTAATTTTAAAAAGCCAAAGCTAGACCTGTCAAAAACATGATTGGATTTTAATTTATATGAAAGAAAAAAAAGCCTCTTTTGCAGCAAATAATGGGATATGTCAAGTGTTTAAACAAGTCTATAACAGGAACAGATTATCAGCATGTATATCAAGACGTCTGTGCTTTCAGTTGAATAGAATATAATGAGATTTAGTTCAGCAAGTAAATCAGCAGTAGATTGGAGAAAAATTCAATTAGATAAAGATGTTGCTCATTAACAAACTGATGTTACGCCATCTCGCTCGGTCTACTTTGTTCCGAGAACAGGAGCTTTTGTTATGTAGCCCAGAAACTCTTAATAGTGGTGTCCCCTCCTCATGCATACAGGAACGCAGCCACAGGAATGTAAAACAATCTCGTAAACCGACCATATGTGAACTATGGGCTGCCTCTATACGTGTGCTAGTAAAGAATTTTTTTTTTTAATTTATCACCAAGGGGCCTATGCTTGAAAAAAATCAATTCTGTGCAAGTGTGAAATGGCAGCTAACATGACAGACGGTGAGAGAGATGTGACTGTTTTACATCTATCATGTCCCCAGAGAGAATATGTGACCTTCAAACCAACAGGAAGAGAAGAGGGAACAAGCGGTTTGTACTTTTGTGTCCATCATCTCTGGTGGAGGGGAGTAATGCTCCTGTGTGACCTGTAACAAATACCAGCCTCTGTGTATATGCGCAGGAGAGAGTGAGAGTGTTGCTCTGCATGATAGATGTGGCCCCTGGAGAGTTTTGACATTAAACATGGATGAAGTGTTGGTCTTCACGTACTGTAATGATGAAATACCAGAGAAGAAACACCCAGTGTTTTCCAACTACTAAGAAATTAGTAATTAATGCCTTGAAACCAGTAGCTTGTAACATTAAATCAAACAATTAAATGTGCACAACAGTTGGGTTTACTCTTATATTCAGCCTGAGGCTACATGTCAACAAACTGACATTATAAGATATGACAGAAAACAGTGGAGCCACACCATAGTGGTGTGGTAAAAGGTTAAAGAGAGAAAAACAAATCACATAATACGTTTTTTAAAAACTGAACTGAATGGAGGGAACAATGACCGGAATAAGTGTGTAAACACACAGTCTTGGGATTAAGTGAGATTAATAGATTTAAGACTAAAGAGTAAAAAATAAATTCAGTTTGTAAGGGAAGTACCAAAAAAAAAACATACGCCTTCATTCCAAGAGTCAGATGAGGAGCTTGATGGCACTCTCATGTCTGTAGGCTAAATATGAAGCTACAGCCAGCAGTTGGTTAGCTTAGCTTAGCATAAAGACTGGAAATGGGGGAAGCTTGACTCTGTTCACTTTTAAAGCTCAGTAATAAACATGTTATATCTTGTTTAATCTTTACAAAAAGTGTAAAATACACACCTCATGGTTTTAAAGTTTTTCTTTCCCTCTGTTTCCAGTCTTTATGCTAAGCTAAGCTAACCAGCTGCTGGCACAGCTTCATATTTACTCCACAGACGTGTTAACAATCTTTTCACCCAACTCTGAGTGAGATGAGAAGTGAGCAAATATATTTCCCTCTCTAAAGAGTACATATTCAAAAACAGACAAGTTTATTTGAGTGAGTCCAAACAGACATCTCTGGTGCATGACGTATTTTTTATCTCACTGGCACTGTAATTTTCTGCTGTGGCTGTGTGTCTCTCTAAAGTAAATGCGCTGGGTATTATGTTTGTTTCCACCGTGATAAATCGGTATAAGCTCACTGGCTAATACTTGTAATTTTTCAAACGGCTCAGCTATTTGTTAAATATCTCCATCACAGGGTAATTTTAATGCATCACTCCCCACTTCTCCAGTCTAGTTTTAGGTATAGCATCATAAAATTCCCCATGAAATGCAATGTGATGAGGCTGTTATGAAGTATCAGAAGCACTTTTATTTTTTTACACTTAAATCTCATTCATTTCAAACTGGGGATTACTGTTGTCCCACTTTTCTCCCACCTTTTGTATTTGCTGTCACTTCGCTCCAAATGTCTGTGGGAGGCTGCTCATCTATCCAGTAAGATGAAGTTGACTCGAGAAATGTGCAAACATATCATCACCTTCAAACATGCTATTCCCTCTGGGGAGAAAAATTGTGAGAGAGAAAGAGAGAGAGAGAGGGGAAGAGAGGGGAAGAGAGAGAGAGGGAAATCAGTGCAGTGTTTTGAAGCTTTCTTTGGCTGCAGCCGCCTTTTTAGAACGATAACAAAGGAAGAGACGATGTCCTTGCGTGTGTGTATGTGTGTGTGTTTCTTTGCTCTATATGCATTAATACTGCTAGACAGAGACACAACCACACCTGATAACATCAAAGAAAGCAATGGTGCACTTTATAACAATTACTGTATATTTTTATTAGCAAAAAAAACAGAAAATACTCTTCCACCAATACATTTTTCTTCACCATATGTGCCTGCGGAGGGTTTTTATGCTCTTCGGGTTTGTTTTATGCGTGTGTGTGTGTATGTGTGTGTGTTTGTGTGTCTGGCTGGCTGCATATGCTAGGCCAGAGCTGCACTTAATTAAAAGATGAAATAAGTCATTGGACAAATAACTGGAGAGAAACACACGGACTGCAACAGTTTCTGTCAAAGTTTCTGGCGGATTATTTTTCACTCCAGAGAAGAAAAAAAAAAGTGTTGATGTTGTGGGTGATTGTTGTTGGTATAATTATATTTTGATGGTAATCAAAAGACTTCCTCACCATCATAGTTTTCCTGACTGTCACTATTATTGTATGTTTATGAGCTCTAGTTTCAAAGTCTGAGTTGCTAAAGATCTTTCCATTCATCGGCTGTATTGTTGGAAAATCAAACCCAAAAGATTCAGAATGAACAAATAGAAACTGTTAACAGAAAGTGTAGCCTGGCAACAGGGATGATTGTTCAGAGTTAATTTAGGTTTGCTCTCCACTGATTGCCTTAGAATCTGCAGTGTTTCCGAAATGTGTTCACTCTTTGGCCCAATTCCTTATTTTGTGTCGTTATGCTGAACAAATACAACCACTTTGTGTGGACCGACCAAGGTCAGATAATGAAACTCCTATTCATTTCTATATTTCTGGCCGTGGGGATGTTTTCTTTTTTAGCTTAATGAAGACAAATGCTTTCATGAAACTAGGACCAGCACTGTTTCATAACTGTGGTCAAGAAAGTAGGATAGGAAGTGAGGAGTTTGGATGAGAATTACTCTTGTCAACTAGGGTGAGCATTGTGCACTATGCTGCTGATCCATTCCTGTCCAATGAGTGGTTACTTAGCCAAAAACTGTCTCAACCGTCAACACTCAGCTACAGTGTAGTAGGTTAGATGTGGCTAGTCTAGTGAGTCACCGCCAGCAAAACATGAACAGAGACATTGGGCCTCCTCTGCCAAAACAGCGAAGCTGAATGAAGTAACCAAACATGAGGCCTTTCAAAACGTTTTCAGCAGCACCTTAAAAGATAAATCAACTGTAGGGTGGCTCAAAAACGCACAGGCGTGTAGTGACTTTTTGGGTGATTTGTTTTGCCTGTGTTCTTTGAGCTGAAAGCTTGGTGACTCAGAGTACAGTGTTGTGTCTGTAGGGATTGGAGGGCAGAATGTTAAACAGGAGCCCAGAGCCACTGCTGTCGAAAAGCAAACAACTACGGGGCTCGGACCGCGCTGGTGTCAAGAATGCAACTGACTCTATTTGTGTGGAGCTCACTTCCATGTGCACATGTCAGCTTGCCTGCACATGAGGAATGATGGAGATGTCCTGGAAACTGGGACTCTGTTTAGTTAGTATTTATAATCGTTTCTGAATCCTTTTAGCATCTCCATCTGACCTGATTTTTAGGGATGGGTTTTTTTTTGTTTTTTTTTCCTTTTTGGGCAATTGGGGCACGATTCTGTAATAGAGAATGCATTAGAAATTGAAAATAGTAATTTTACAACATACTAACAATAGTGTTGTTTTTAATCGCTATATATCTTACACCCCACACTTCAGAATCAGCAGACAATGGTGCCATTTCAGCCAGTCCAACACTGATCTTTCAATTGCTGACGTTTTTGTAAAGCTGTTGTTTTCTGTTCCGTGCAGTGGTCTGTGTGGGATTGACATTTTCTTCTACTGTTGGCTCCATGTTGAACATTATCTATCACTCCCAGCTGCGTTCGGGGGTCATTTTCTGCAGCCTTGTTCTTTCCCGGGTTCATACATTAGAGGGATGAGTCGGCACAGTGGCCTGCAGGTGATGGTAGTTACATTATGAAAATGTGAAAATTAAATACCAAAAGCTTTTGCTAATTACTGGAGACATTGTGCTCCTTCATTTCGCATTCCACCTCCATCATTTGAACTTTAAAGGCCATGTTAGCCCTGGGACCAATTAATTTCTGCACACACAGACACACACACACGTGATTGCTTCTGATTACTTCTGTCCCACAACACCCTCCTGGTTTGTTTTTATGACAGATTGAAATTACATATGCCTCATCTCCACTAACTGAAAGTAAAACTCTTATCTCTCAAGTAACAGAGACGAATGAAGTTGGTGTGGGTTTGTTTACTTCCTCTACCTCCCAGCCCGTCGTGATGCAAGCAGACATCCTGTCAGTTGAGCCGTTGTTCTGAGACTGTGTGTGCTGCCAGATGCTGCATTGTAATTGAAAGGAAACCGTCTGGACTCTCCTCCCTCCTCCTGCTGCTGCTGCTGGCACTTCAGGAACGATAGCTCTAAGTGGAGCTTTACTGGTCCATTTATTTATACACTCTGTTTTTTGTTGTTGTTGTTCCCTCTGTCTCTCCATATATTTGTAGTCGTCTTCATGACGCTCAGTCAATTTGCAGAAAGTTTTAGCCAAAACAAATGCATCAAGTGGTCCCATCTAATCATATTACAGTAGGCGTAATTAATAACTACGCGTACATTGATCTTGAATGATCATGAAGGGAGGGGTATGTTAGAGCTCTGAGATATATGCACTTATATATATGGTTGAAACAACTATAGAGAGACACAAAACATCCACAGAGATGCACAAAATTAATATAAAATGACTACAATGCAAGATGCAGTGCTGTCGTTTGTGGTATTTTTCACCTCTTTGTGTGTGTCTTGCCCTTTTGTGGGAAAGATGGGTCCTTTTACATGTCTGTGTCCAAAGGCCCCTTGTCTCATTATCTGTCCGTGGTTGAAGGCTATTTATAGTTCAGAATAGCAGCTGTTATTCATTTATGACTATTGATAATGCACAGTTTGTTATTGCCAAGAAGCAGGGCTTTAAATTTGAGTCTTATTGACAAGTTTTACAAATGTGCCTTTTAATCTGTGCCTCAGCCTGGCCTCCTCATTTCTAAACCTGCCCCCTGATTACAGATGTTTCCACAAATATAACTGGAGAGTTTAATTTATTGATCAAAAGCTTAAATCTCTGTCAAAGTAAGGAAGATAACTTCCTGTTGCATTGAACATTGAACTGAGACGACCACTCCTACTGATAACATAAGTTGATCCGAGACAAAGACAGAGAGCGGACCATGACCTTCAAGCTGAATCTGAGTCAGTCTGGGGCTCCAACAAGTGGGCAAAGCAGCTGGAGGACTGTGAGACAGCAAATGAGGCTCTGGGCACCCAGGTGGAGGTGTTGAAGGCTCACCTCCAGGGTGCTGAACAGCACATTGCCGGTCAGGAGGCAGAGATCGGAGAGCTGGAGACGGAGAGAGCAGACAACAAGTCTCTATGGAAGCAAGTAGAGCAGCTCACCAACGAGCTCCAGAGAGAGAGGAGCGAGAGACTGCAGCTGAGTGAACAGTTGCAGCAAAAAAAAGACGCACATCTCTGGGATCCTCACGTCCACGTCGGTTTTCTCCCACACTCCAAAGAGATGAAACTGAATGAAACGTGTGTGGGTTTGTTTACTTTCCACTACCTCTCCAGTTATGTTGGGTTTTATATGCTTTACAGCCATGGAGCCATTGTGCTAGTTTATCTTCTCTTTGGTGACACTTAAATCTATAGTTACTCTTCAGTCACTCCCACTTTACTGTATAGTACACTATATTTATCCATTTTATTTGTCTGAATTTTGCACTATATATTTCTCTCTAATTCCTCCCCAAATGAGTGACAAAGTCCATTGCATATGAATAGTACTTATATATATATATATATATATATATATATATATATATATATATATATATATATATATATATATATATATATATATATATATATATATATGAATTTGTTCAGAAAGGTAATGTAGTCCCACTTTATTTCTCACACACACACACACACACACACACACACACACATGCACACTGACAGTGTCTGCAATGTCAGCAGCTGCAGACACCCTTGCAGATGCAGGCCACTGCTGTCATCCCTGTGGTTACCATGGTAATATCGAGTGATTTCCTCCTCCACTTCCCTGAGTGGTGGGTATAGCAAGTGGTGAGGAACAAAGTCGAGACGATGGTCATGGAGTGAGAATACAGAAGTTGGACACACAGCCGAATGCACTGGACTGAGACACTGACACACACACAAAGTGACCTTTCATCACCTCTTTAATGCAGAAGTGCCGGTCAGGGCCAACTAATGACAAAGGAATCACTCTGTTGTGTCACTAGTATGACTCATAAGTGAAAAGTAGGCGTAAATGGAAAGAACGATAAACAAAACAATAGTGTGGTGTCTCCCTTGGTGTTCACTGTCATCTTTAAATACGCTGTAAAGCCCAGTGAGATGCATCGTTTAATCATGTTAAAGGAGTAGTGTGAAATATTACATCTGACCAGTGCTAAAGCTGCTACAATCAATATTTTCTATTAGCAAAGGATCAAATGACAATGTGAAATTTTGCTCGTTCACCTGACTCGTCTCAGTTGTACGGAGCTTTATTACACCTTTCAGTACATTTAGTTGGTTCAATATCACCCTTCCCACCAACCTAATTTACAGACAAACAGCTCTTATAAACCCACTGTGTGCTACTCTGCCCAGCAGCAAACATCGGACAGACAAAGTTAGCAACTAGCTGGTGAACATGGAAGCATTTAGCAAGTAAAAAGCCAGATATTCCCCTCAGGCTCAGTGTGTATATGCACAAGTGTTTGCTAACAAATTTACCACAACAACTTTGTTAGATGATAACCAGTGTTTTGTTTACAGGTTGTTGCACTACACCCAAGTGGTCAAAAATTAGCGCACAACAAGACCTCCAGATCAAATGACAAAATACACTGTTTGTCCATCCTCCTCTCTCCCCCTTTGTCTGATCTTTCCGTTTGTCTGTGCTTTCTTAAACAAAAAGGTTGATAAAAACGGTTTATCTTTATCATGATGTGACAATGCCATGGTTAAGGTTTGGTTAGGTTTAGAGACAAAAACTATGTAGGTTAAAAGAAAGCTTTGTTAAGGTTACAAAAACATTGTGGTTTTGGATAAAATGACTACTGAGTGTTAAGGGACCTTCGTCGTCATTGTTTACAATCATACACTCATGGTTAAGATTTGGTAATGATCGTGGCCGTGCTAACAAAAACAGTAAATACACTACTTGGGTAAATGTACTGAGTAAGCTCTGACCACTGCATCTGACAAACTAATGAGTGAGCAAATCAAATGATGTTAAGTTCCAGTCGACAGCAACGCACACAGTTACATTCTCTTTCTTTTCCACGATAAGCAGCCACAATATGCAGGACGGTTTCCTGCAGGCTGCACCCGTAAACACCCACATGACTGACAGGTGACAGCAAGACTGGTTTGGATATCTCAGAGATAGCAAAGTTATGCTGACAGGCTGTTGTGACAGAGGTGGACGCTGGTATGTAAACAGCGCTGAGCTGGTGTGGGATGAATTATCATCATACTCAGTGTATCTGTGTATCAGCTTCCCTGTGTGTGTGTGTGTGCTTCTTGCGAGGTGGCTCACTTTCACTGACAGCAGTCCTTTTGTGTCTACATTGTCCTTAGCTGCTGCAGGTAATTTCCTCACCTACTGTCTCCTTCCACACTGCCAGAAACTATAATACAGCTCTAACCAAGCGAGAACAGTACAGCTCTGCTGAACACCGCTTCAGTCAGAGTGTAACAACTCTGGGAGTGAGGGACAGGTGGAGCGTGTAATGGTTTGGGGACTTGTTACACCGTGCTGCGACTGGGAGGACTGGGCCTGTAAATGGAGATACACGGGGCAAAGTGGAGCTAGACACACACACACACACACACACGTACCTTTTTGGTGAAGCTATTGTTAAGGCAGATGTTGCCTGTAGTTCAATGTGTAGAAAGGCATCAAACATTGTTTTTTGTGGTTGAGTTACAGCACGTCACCGCATGTCACAGTGAAGTAATGTAAGGGCTTGTGATTTCTGGCTTACAGGCTCTGCACTGAAACGTCGCAGTGTTCTGACAAACAGCAGTTCACCTTGCAGTAAAGCTGAAATAGTATAACATATCTGACAGCTAGCTGCGTTACTGCTGCTGTCAAGGGAAAAAAGAAGAAAATGCCAGCTTTGATTTTGATTTATTTTGATGTCTTCTGTTTGCCTGGCGTCATACTTTCATGTGTTGGGCTCGTTAAAGCCCATTTGAAATTACTTTATTAGGTTTATTGCTGTTTTTTGTATTGGTATTTTTGAAAGGGGTACACTTGTGGGAGACACCAAGTCTGCATCCAGTGGCCAAACTTTGGTGTGGAAGAGTGATGGCTGTGCATGCCGCTGTATTCCTGGCGGTGTTGCAGTTTGCTGTGGCAGAGATCGGTGAGTGGCTCTGGCTCCTTGAAGCCGGGCTCGCACCAAACCACCGCGAGCATTTGACTGTCTCTGTGCATTCAGCCAGAAACTGCAGCCTGTCCAACAGGAGCAGCGACAGGACACTGTTGACTAGATTAATGTTGGGGGCGAGGTGACTGGCCAAGGATGGGAGTCATGGAGTTTGGTCGTGCGTGTGTTTTGTCAGCAGCAGCCGACTTTGGAACCAGGCGTGGGTTTGGGAGAGGAGGTTTGGGTGTGGTTTTGTCCTGGCTCCGGTTTGTGGATGGAAATAAGCTGAAGTGAGGACCAGAGGTGGAACTGGAGCCAGGGTGCTCTTGTGTTTTGACTGGAGCTGCGTTTGAGAATGGGCATGGGCTGTGGTCAAGGGATGCGATGGAAATGTACCTGGCGTGCGGTCAGTCAAAGGACTCCCTCATTCCAGTAGCATCATGTTCCACCTCGGTGTTCTGGCAAATCCCACACTGTCTGACAGTTTGTTTTCTTAATAAGCTGCATGTCCTCTTCATCTCTACAGCTGGATTAATGAGCAGGCCACAATAAACGGGAACCAGTGGAGAGATGTCTAACGCAAGTTAATAGGCCACGAAGGGAATATGTGGTTTTAAAGGCTGGGATTTTGTAGCCACTACGACTTCTCTGGGCTCTCAAAGCTCTTTAGGTAGATCTGTCTAAGAACTATAATCACAAAGTTTCCATTTTGGCTCACAAAAATGTCCCTTTGCTGTAACTCTAGAGTTAACTTACACAAATGTAGCACAATCTCACAAGAGTCTTGGCCTGAATGAGCTATGAAGAAAACATGCAAACAACACACTAGATGGTGATGTTCATGTGCACTGAGAACATGCCCATGATAAGTGCAAGCGTGTGATTTGTTTGAAAGGCAGAGGGAATCATAGGATTAATTGTCATTTTACTTCAACTGTCATGTGTTTTCTCTTAGCATACAATAGGGAAAGGCACCAATCAGAAGAAACAAAACAATAGAATTGACAAGATGGCAGCATGGAGTTGGGAATAGGGCTGACAAGAGTACAAAAAGGGGTTTAGTGGCATTGTGCACATTGTAACCTACTTTTAATGTGGCAAAAGCATGGAAGAATATGCAGCTACACTATTATATGGTATGATATGAGCGGGATATTTGCATTTCTGTGACAGGCGTCATTTCAAAGGCTTTTATCTGAATTTGTCTTTCTCTCCCCCTTTTAGAAAGCAGCGTTCACGAGGGAAGCACCGGCAACGACAACGATGGCAGCGTCTGTGGCAGTGACTCTGCCTTCTACAAACAGAGTGAAGGTGAGAGACGTGGGGACGAGCGGGCAGCGTTTTGTGGCAGTGCAGATGGATAATTTCAGCCACAATTAGAATCAACATGATCTTTCCCACTCTGCAATTCCTTCCTGTCCTGCTGCGTCTGCCATGTTGATTTTTTTTTTTTTCACCGTGTGTGTTCCTTTTTCCATTTTCTTAAAAGGTTGAGCTTTTATGTTTATTGCTCATTAATTGCTGCCGTAATAATTGAAGACCATTCGACAAAATGTGTGGGGAGAAATCACATCAGTGCTACACAACACTAAAGAGGCAGTCATTAAACTGCACACGCGTTAAGATTCACATGCACACACACATAAATCTATGCACGAAATCAATGATATGTCGTCTCACATACAAACACACAGACATGCAGAGATAAAATTATAGCCTCCTACACACCCCAGACAACACATTTAGGCAATTTACCATACACACACACACAAACACCTTCATACACCAAGAAATACATGAACAACAACCAAACAGCCCCCGTCTAATGATAAGGTTAATTTGATTTGTTTGCCAGTAATTATGAGTTGTTTATGCAATGATCAAGATCTGCCATTTAGATAGTGCCATCTCTTGAGAAGAACACAAACAAACACCGTGTGCGTGAGTGCGTGTGGGCTCTGTGTGTTCAAATGGACAGTTTAAACAATGCTGCATTGTTTCTGCTGTGCACTTTGGGAGTTATAGAGTTTTACTCTTCTTTTGTTGTTTGTATTATTATTGTATTTACAGAATGAAAAACATCTAAATATCTAGAGGAAAATCCAAATGCATCAATTCAAATGTGTGATGCAAAACAATGTTTTTTTTCTTCTTTAATGTCCAATTAATCGTCTCTTGATTCCCCCCCCAGGTTGGGAACCATTGTATTAGAGTTGGATTTAAAGGGAGGGATGGGACTGAGTGCTAGGCTGGGGATGAAGGGTTTTACATAGGTTGTTACTCAGGTGTGATATCATGTGTGTGATGTCAGGACACAGTATGGCAGAGACGCTCACAGTCGCCCTGCGTGTTGCTGAGGAGGCTATAGAGGAGGCCATCGCTAAGGCGGAGGAGTTCAGTGACAGCTTGGTGAGGCTTTGCTGCGGTCCTCTTCTCCCTTTCTCTCTCTCTGTCTCTCTCTCTCTCTCTGTATTGCTCTTTTCCATTTGCTCTTCTATTCCCCTCATTTCTATCCCCGCTTCCTCTGTCATGGCCTCTTACTCCTCTCCTCTCCTCTCCTCCTGCCTCCCTCTCAGTCTCAGTATCAGAGGGATGCAGTCATGGTTTTTGGCTAAGACGCCTGCACAGACCCTCTCCTGGTAATTCCCAGTCGCTTTGAACACTATATATATGTGTGTGTGTGCGTGTGTGTGCGCGTGCGTGTGTGTGTGTGTGCAGGAGAAGCAGAATGAGGCTCGGTATCTGAGGGACCACAAAGAGGAGCTCATAGAGGAACTTGCCACAACCATTGTACAAAAAGTAGGTTTTATTTTTGTATGTTTACTTTCCCTGTGCGGTTGACATCATTCACATGTAAATGCACAGCAGAAAATGAAAATGTTACTCCTCATGCAAGGTCCCATGTCTGTCAGTTTGACTGACGTACCGTTATGATGCTTAACAACAGCATTTCAACTGATATTACACTGTGGTAGAGACATGGTACAGGAACGCGGAAAATTAAAGTTCTTTTCCCCTCTTGAAATTGGGATTACAGCAGCATTTGAGAAAAGGGCAGAAAGTCTTTGAATACGATATTTTAGTTGGAATTAGGACTCAAGCGACAACCCCTTTCATTTTAATCATATCTTGTAATTTGCATACTCATAGTGAGTGGAGACAAAGTTTGCAGTTGTTTGATTGCCTTTCAGTTTTAATTAACATTTGTTGGCTGTCAAGTCTTTGAAGGTGAAATAAAAAATGTGTCTTTTATCTCCGCTTTGAGGATGTCAGCGCATAATATTACATGGAAATTCAAGTGGAGACTTGATTATTGGCTTTAAAGTTTCATTATAACAAATTATTCCTGCCTAAGTGTAAATGCTGTTACGGCAATGCGTTTTTATTTTCCAATTTGCAATTATTATCATAATTTATTATTTAAATAAAGTTCTCTGTGTGCTTTAATACCTCGCAGCTCTCTCATTTGTCTCTCTCTGTCGTTTCTCTTTTCACTCTCTCCTCCTCCCTCCTCCCTCTCTGTGCCTCTCAGATCATCCAGAGGAGGAAGCGTTCAGAGATGCAGACAGAGTATGACTCTGTCTGGCCTCAGCCTCAGTCCCTGATCCAGCCCAGTGAGCTCCCCTCTCCGTCTCAGCCTCAATCTTCCTCACAAGGACCACAGGACCCCCTCAAGACCTCCTACTCCCTCTGGGTCAGTCTCTGCACTCCACTTAAACTGTTCAAAAAGCCAACCATATCCAGCAAAGTCAAAACAGAACTGTCTTGCAGGGTGTCGGGTGAAACTGCTGAGTCTTGATTTCCTCCTCTATTGTGTTTGAAGAAGGGTGGTTTGGTTTTCCAAAGTACAAGCTGTACATTTCTCACTTTGTTTCACAACACATATAGTGTAATTCTCCTGTCTGTGTGTTGGTGTGTGTTCCTCTGGGCGGACCAGCCACTGTCTCTCTGTGTGTTTAAAAAAACACAGGAATGTTGTTTTTGGCAGAAAATCACCACAACCTTTTAGCCGGAGCGGTTACTCCTGTGGTGACGATGTCGCCCTGTTTAGCACACAGTGTATCTTTCTTTGCCCGATATCCTCTGTGGATGCTGAAGCAGTTGTATTCAAAGGCGCTGGTGAGGAGGCCAACTCACTTGGAATTTTGCACAGTTAGCCCTTGTATAAAAAGATAAATATCCACAGGATTAAGTTGTTCTCCAAAGTTCAGCATGATGTGTATTTTAATGCTGACCTGGATCCATATAAACAACATAAAAACATGAATGAAACCCATTTAGAGGATTGCTTGGCAGATACTTGGTACTCTTTGAGTTTTATCTGCAGTGTGCTTCACCATTTTCCTCAGGATAAAGAGAAAATAGACCACCAAGCAACAAAATATAATAGCCAGTAGCTTTTTTTCCTCCCTTTCAAGTCTTTTACCCGTAAAAAGGTATTAGAGGTACTGCAAATGTGATTTGAACCAAGTGTGTGAACTGACTCGGATTTATATCTGAGTGGGCCAGGTGAAAATCCCAAGACAACAGTTGTTTCACTAAATGTTCCAGGTTTGAGAAAAGTCTACACAACATGGTGAAAACACCCAGGTGACACAAACACATAGAGATGTATGGTACACACAGAAAGACACACACACAAATCAGCAATGCACACACACCTGGCAGTGGTTTGCACTTGTAGTCAGCAGGGACTTGTGGAGATTTGTCATCGTCCCGTGTGTGAGTGAAGCATCAAAGCTGCCCTCCCCGGGCCTTACCGTTCTGTTTCCTGCTGTTTCACTCAGCGAAGATCAAAGTCGTGTAAAATACGAGGGGATCCTCCTCAAATACTCGGCCCGCCATGGGACAGGCTCTGTTTATTAGCTCTCTGCAAACACTATCGCACATGCAAATGCACACTCACATCTGTACTACCTTAACACTGACCCTTAGGGCAGCCTTAGTGGTGCATCCCACCCATTATAAGAGCTGATTTCTTTTCTCTGATTGTTCTTCTGTGGAAGCCTTACTAGAACATGCACGTATCTCCATCTGTGCTTTCACTTGGATGTTCAACATCAAGAGTTTACAATAAGATTTTAGTGTGAGTTTGTGAACCTGAATGATGTTTTAATTTCTCCTTATATTGCCACCTTCATTCTCAGTGCAGCAGCCTTTAAATCTAAACCCCAGCAAACAACCAATTTTAATTGCACATCCACAAACATTGACTGTTAAATGTTTAATTAGAGTGTGTAAACTAATCAGAAAAGTTCATCCCAAACCTAAATTAGTCCTTTGTCAATGAAAGGGCTTTAAAATGTGTCCTAACTTTGGAGATATTTTTCTTATCTTTCTTTCATTATAACATTTCACATTCACACATACACGTAGAGAGTCTACTTAGTCATTTAGTTGTTTTCTAGCTCCACCTGCTGATGAGAATCTTGACTCACAGCCGCAGTTGTTCAGACAGGAAACAGATGAGCCAGATGGACCAAGTTCTCCATTAGATTATGTTATAACAATATGAGGATGTCATATGTGACTGGCCTCTGTCCAAGCAGCAATAATCTGTCTGTGGCCCAAAATGAAAAAGAAGGTGATGTTCAACTTTAAATCTCCACAGATGTCAAACATCTAGGTCTCAAGCCTGCATGTGTTTTAATGTGTGTGTTTGCAGCGCTCACGGTCAGCGTTCTCCCTCACCAGCGACGACTCCCCAGACAAGGGTCCAGAGGAGGAGGGCGGCGGGGCGGGCGGTGGCCTGCAAGAGTACGCTTCTCTGAAGAGGGAGGGCAAGGCCACGTCTCTCCCCAGCTGGAAGAGCGTGGACCGTCTGGACAACTCCAGTAAATATATTCTCCTCCTGACCTCAGTTCTATGCAGATCCAATTATGTAACAGTAGGGTAAAATATGGGAAGGCAGCACCACCATGTCCTTTTTAAATGTATACAACTAGCTTAGTCGTCATGCATAGTGCTTTGTAATGTAATTGAATTTACTGGCACAAATATTAAGGCAACATTCTGACTCCTTTATTACTTTTTTGAGATAATAGAAATGTGATTTATGATTTGTAACTGTTTTCATAGTTTATCCAAGTCATACCAGCCTTATTACTTTAAAGTAGTATTTCACCCAAACACTCACTCATAGTTTAAAAAGTGACAATAAAAAGTTTGTTGTTTCCAAATGAATGGAGAATAATGGCCGTGGTCAGTGATCATCATTTTAAATGGATTTTTACTGTTATAAAAGTAATGTTGACAAGTTAATTTTGCACTCTTAAAGCACTGCTCTATAAGAAATGACTAAATTTGGTCTAATCGGTCCCACAGCCTATCCAAAAAATACTGTTACATATATGTTATATGTTACATATATTCTTATGTTCTTCCAGGTGCATCCTCAGTGCTGCAGAGCCCTGACGGTAACTGGATCGCCCTGCACAGCTCACAGCTGTCACGTCCCAGCCTGCTAACCAAGAGGAAGAGCCTGGTGTTCAGCGTGCTGGAAAAGGAGTCCGGCGTCGTCTCGGCTTACGACGAGATGGGATCCGACTCTGAGGAGAACGACGAGGGCGGCTGGAGCGCAGCGCTGCGACAGTTCCGACGCAAACTGTCCGATGAGACTTACTACACAGACTCGCAGCACGACCCGGAGTGGACGTACACCCAGCACCTTCCCATTACCTCACCGTCCTCGGGCCAGTACACCAACACAGAGACTCTCAACTCAGACTCAGAGGCCTCATCAGTGCTGTCCGCATGTCCCCGCAAACCACCTCACAACCTGCTGAGGAAGAAAGGCCCGCCGGACACACACCTGCACCCTCATCACCAGCCGCTGCACCACCAACACCTCCACCAGAACTTCTCCCCTTATCCACTCCACTCAGAGGCACTGGATGTGAACTTTAATCCCAAGGTGCTTTGTCTTTGCATCATAGTTTTGGGTCATTTTATACTGCAAAGCCTGGTGTAAATATAATGTTTCACATTATTAGATGGGATTAATTTAGGTGGAAAAGCTGACATATTCTGTGTGTCATTATCTAGCAGTTTGGACATGGAAAAACAGTATCTTCACATAAAAATGTAAAAAGAATGTGAAAATACAATTGTGTAAAAATAATCCATTACGAGTAAAAATCAAAATCCTTCTCAAGTAAAAAGCACAGAAGCAAAATTATTTCCGGTATCACAATAAAAGTACTCCTGTAAGTGATATAATATTAAAAACAAAATTCTTTTACACGCATTTGTTTTAATTTAACTTTTCTGTCAAATTTTTCCTGTTTTTGTGAAATACTGGATAATTTGTCCTCTTAATTTAGTCAAATCATCTGAGAGGATTTTAAAGGAAATCTCTTTTTGGTACAAATACTAACATCTCATAGACATCTGAAAAATGACAACATTGCTTTTTTGAGAGGGATCACAAACCAAAAAGGTTGCAAATGAGTTATCATGCTGTTTGTATTTAAGATTTTATCCTGAAAAGTAACCAGGATCTATAACTGTGAGATAAATGTAATTGTGGAGTGAAAAGTACAATATTACCCTCTGAATTAGAAGTATAAAGTCACATTAATAAATACTCAAGTAACTTCAAGCACCTCAGAACTGTGCTTGAGTAAATGTACTTTATTTATTTATTTATTTTTATTTGTTCTTAGGTGATGGGAGACAGCAGCGAGGCTGAGGAGAGGCAGAGTGACCCGGTCAGAAGATCGCGCAGACGCAGGAAAAGCAAGAGAGAGTCAACGGAGCAGAGCAGGCCCAGTGGTCAGAGCAGCACACAGTCCATCTACCCGTTAGTACAGGTAAAATATCACACCTGAACTTAAACTGCTTTTAGTAGCAAGTATTTAGGGCCCGAGCACCAAGCGGTGCGAGGACCCTATTGAAATGCGAGGATGCAAGAAAATGTCAGGGGGGCAAGAAAATATCAGGGGCCCAAGCACCAAGAGGTGTGAGGTCCCCATGGGGGTCGAGCACCAAGGGGTTGAAAACATAATTGAAATACAAGGAACTATTCTTCTTCTTCTCCTCCTCCTTCTTTTCCCAAATGAATTGCAAATTTGGGGGCCTAAACATGCACAAAAACTCACGAAACTTTGCAGAAAAATCAGTCGTGGTGAAAAATTACGTATTTTAAAGGTCTTGCAAATGGCTCTGTAGCGCCACCAAAACTCAGCCCTGGAACTGCGTTTTATGTAAGTGTACGAAATTTGCCATTTTTGGTGATTTACAGGGGACGTAAATGAACAAACTAGTCCGAGGGGGTTGAAGCAATCAATCTCAAACTTGGTCAGCTGGTAGAAAAAACGCTGAAAAGTTATTAAAGGTCTCTACAAAACTTTAACGGTTTGGGTGTGGCAAGCTGTCAAACTTCAGTGTCTCACCATGAAACAGGAAGTTGTTCATAATTACACTGTACATGATCCAATCAGCACCAAACTTCACATGTCTGATGAGAGTCCCGCCCTGAAGACGTCTACATGTCAATATTCATTCACAGTCATAGCGCCACCTGGTGTCGACAGGAAATGCTATGTTTTACACTATGATGGCTCAAGACCAGCCACTTGATCAGATCCACTTCAAATTTGGTCAGGAAAGCCTCAAGACGTTGATGTTGGTCTGTAGTGAAAACTGTGAGTCTCCATCAAAAGCTGTTGCTGTGACGACGCGGCAAATTTCGCTAATAAATTTTCCTTCGCTATGAGCATTAAAAGTGTTATAACTCCACTGTACAAGGTCCTATCTTAACCAAATTTATACCGTTTGATGACTGTCCGGCTCTGAAGACATGTACATGCCAATTTTGAATTATAGTCATAGCGCCACCTAGTGGCAAGAGGAAGTGCATGTTTTAATCTCGGAAGTCTCTCTCTCAGCAGGTTAATCACAGCCATCTCAATCATTCCCAAGACATGGATGATAAAAAGTTATGAAGCTCTTGACATTTTGTCAGACGCTGTTACCATGGCAATGCTGGTCACCATGGAACAGGAAATTGCTGTAACTTCAGTGTACATTATCCAATCTGTTTCAAACTTGTCCCGGCCTGAAGACATCTACCTGCCAATTAGTGACCACAGTCATTGCGCCACCTGGTGGCAACAGGAAGTAACACGTCTATGGCAATGATCATTTGATTTGCATGAAATTTTCACAGTGTAGTCAACACTTCATATGCTGGAATATAGGACGTGATTAGTGCATGTTCTCTAGCGCCACATAGGGGACACAGGAAGTGACGTGTAACTCCTTCATGCACTGTCCAAAATACATGAAAATTCTGAGCCGCGTGGAAGGGTTGGAGTCCGGCAACAGGACGAAGCAGCCGCACACTCCGACGTGCACGAAGGTGCGAGGGCCCTCCAACACTGCTTGCAGCTTTAATTTCTAATTGATTTTTTATACTAAGTGACTTCAAATTCCCACCATGCCAGTGAGAAATAAAGTGGTTGTATTGTTTTTCCCAGTAGGAGGCAGCAAATTACAATTCATTGTTCGCTCTATGTTAAATGATATGAGGGGATTGCATTTGTTCTTTCTGGTAGACATTTTATAGTCATTGTTACTTTCTTTATGTGTATTTGTATCCCTTTCTGTACTGGCTCAAGGAGAACAGTGGTTTCCTACTCAACGCCCTCCTGAAGAGGGGTCTAAGCGAGGAGCAGCCAGTATCTGACACTGTGCCAACGGCCACAGCTGCTCCAGACGCCTTCAGATCAGAAGCCATGACACCCGAGCCAGAGGACTTGGACACCGTGGCCCCAAATTCAGCAGCCCCCAGCCCTCCACAGCCCCACTCTCTGGTTCCAGGTTCCCACCACTTGCCCAGCAGCTCGGGGCCCGGAGACCCTCTGGAAGAGCAGCTACGATCCAGACTCAGCCAGCTGGTCAGCCGTGCCAACAGCAAAGACAGCAGCTCATCCGAGGAGGAGTGCACAAAGCGGCCTGCGGACAAACAGACGGATAAAGAAAGTGACAGACAGAGAGAGAAGACGAGGCCAAAAGACACAGAAAGAGAAAGGCAGAGGGCGAGTGACAGATTAAGAGAGCGGGCCAGCAGTAAGGAGAGAGAGAAAGCAAGTGAAGCAGTGGGACAAGTGAATGGACAAGAGATGAAAAGAAGTGAGAGGCTAATGAAGAGTCCTTCAGTGAGAGAGGAAGGCAGAGTGAGGGAGAGGAGGCTTGAGAGAGGAGCGGAAAGCTTGGAGGAGAGAGCCGACGACCAGGAGCAAAAGAGAGGAGAGAAAAGACAGAGTAAGAGACAGCATAAAAGAGATGTGGAGAAGGGAGCAGGACAGAAAGGAGGAGCACGGAGGAGTGGATCCAGCGCAAGCTCGCCTGCTGTTACACCTTCTTCCCAGGAGGGGGTGCTGTCAGACAACCAGGTAAAGAGATCAGAGGAAAGTACAGCAGATGTGTATCCACCGCTCGCCTTCTGCTTTTGTTGCTGCCCTGCTATGGAAACACTGTCTGTCTGTCTGTCTGTCTCTCTGTCTGCCTTTTAATATACATCTTTTTTCTTTCTTTTATGTTTTACCTTCAATAACTCTTCCTCCTCTCACCTTCCTCTTTTATCCATGTATTTATGTGACAATGGCTGATGTCCTTCTCTGTCCCTCATCCTGTGTTTTCCCTCTGTCTCTGTGCTTCCCTTCTTCGACTTTTCTTGGCTGGTCTTGTGTATTCCTTTGTGCCTGTGTGTGTGTGTGTGTGTGTGTGACTGTGTCAGGAGGGACAGAATGACTCGGAGCAACAGCAGAGGCTTCAGTTGCTCTCCTCTCTCTTACAGCAGGTGAGATATCGACCAGAAAGCAAAGGAATCCCGCTATGTGTTGTGCAGGATGCCACGCTTGAGGGCATACAACTAATTAAACTTCATCTTACCATGAACACACTCAGTACACACACGCACATGACATGCTTTGAAACATAATGCATTTACTTCTCATGTAAATGCGCAGGCATGTTGATGGCTGGATACATGTGTGATTAGGTTGAATGTCACTTTTGCTGGTGGTGTATTTTGTCTTGTTTCTGCAGGAAATGAAGTTTCTGTCTTTGCAGTGCAGATAAAGTGGCATGCAGAAGCAAAAAAGTTTGCAGCTGTCTCAACGTCACTGGTAGCACTTTTGCTCTCCCTCAAAATAGATTCTCCTGTTTCGCAGTGGCTTTCAAGAAAGATACTGGAAGACATTAATCACAGAAGCAAATTTCATATTTTTGCTTAATAAAAACATCAAAAGGTCAGAATGCAACACAGCCACAGGCCTGGTTGTGTTTTGCACAAGAAGCAAGTTCCAACCAAAACACAGAAAATGTACAGTGACAAGAGACGACCACATATCACATAACAAAGAAAAATAAAAATAAAACATTCCCTTAAAAAGGAAATTCAGCAACTCAACTTCAATAATTTATGTTCAATTATAATTTATGTTCATTTTATGTTCAAAATACACATGATGATGATAGACAAATTGCATCCTGTTATATTGCATCAGTCTGAGTCATGAGTCATGTACCAGTATAAAGGTGCATAGTAATTTAAAAATTGGCGTGTTTATACTAGCAATGTGACAAAATGAACTCTAAAGAAACGTGTCAGAATGCATTACACATCTGCTTAATTTAGTTTGAGTGTGCTGATGACTTACACAGCTATCCAGCAATGCACCGCACAAAGGAAGTAAAGCAGCTTTTTGCTTAATTCCTTGTAAATTACAACTGACGGCAACATTCCTGGTACGTTATGTTCTGCTGGGGCACATATTGCATTACTTCCTTTGAAAATGGTAAAGGTGGTAGAAATGATTTCTCACATACTACCTTCAAAAGCATACATGATATGAAAACATGTATGTAGCACATAGTGAATACTGTTAGGTATGATGTATAAAGAGATTGGGACAGATATCCAAAAGTGAGAAATTGCACACATTTGATAAACTAGATGTTAAACATACGCTCTGTTAGTTCAAAAGCAGTGTTCCACTGTTGATATTTTCACATTGCAAATCCAATTAAATTTATGAACACATGAATAAGTCAAAACCAGGACTAGTCGATATGCATGTAAAATACACACACACAAACACAGGCACACATGCATGTGGGTCGATGTTGGTCATTAGCCAGACTCGTTATTAGGGCTGAGTAATGCCTGTCTTTTACAATGCGTATGACTAATGTGCTTCTGTGCTCTATTTCTGTCTGTCTCCAATTGAAACTCACCAGGACGGCTCAGTAAACATGTGACAATGACGTGTTATTTGTGGCTTTTTAGTCTTTATTTTACATTTGCATTTTTCAAGAAGTATATAAAATTTCACTTGTACTAAATTTGAATAAAAAGGAAAAAGCATACACACATGTACATACTGTAAATGCTGGCTAAATTATCTAATCATCCAAAAGATCAGAAAAATGAGGGCTAATGTACGTGAAGATGGGTGAAGTAGGACAGTGTGTAGTGTTTTCTCTTTTTATGTTAAATAATGACAATAACGATATGCTATCTGGCCATATTAACATTAACAACCCCACTTATATCCCTGCGACAGATAGTCAACGTCAGTAGCGTGAGTGAGGTGTGTGTGTGTGTGTGTTTGATCTGCCTGGTTCTCTGGGGGTGAGCGTCAGACTCTCAGCAAACATCCATTTTCTCCATCGACCAGCCCCAAGTCAATATTTCATACCGTCCATCTATAGCTTCTCAGTCTTTTTAAGATCACTGAATGGTTTTCTGCCTCTCTTGTCTACCCAACATTGTATCCTGTCGTGTCCAAATCATTGCCCATCACCTCTTTGTTGTCCTTACCTGCCTCTCATGTCACCACCTAAAACTCTGAGAGACAGATCAATATGCCTCCAATCCCACTGATCAAAGCTTCAGCTAGTGATGAATTCCTTATTGAATTACATCTGTCTCTCTTCACTCTCTTTCTAGGTTTCCTTTTCTTGCCCAGTGTTTTTTTTCTTTACCAGGCATCTTCACCATTGAATTATTATTTGTCCCAGACAGCTTGGACACAAGCTTTGGTTTGAATGAACGAGCTGATCCGGTTTATCGAGATACTAACTGAACTGGACAGTTAAAACAGATTTTTACACCAGCATGTCCTGTAATGGGCACACAATCTTGGATTTAAGCTTGAATTTTAAATCAGTCCCTGTTTTAAAATTTATAGCCAATTAAAGTCCTGATTCCTCAGCTGCATATAATTGCTTTCATGCAGCTCCCTTTTTGAGATGGTTTAGGGTTAAATATTCTGTTCACGGCAGCAGCTTTTAACTGATCTAAGCTTCAAAAATAGATGATTAATCACTCCTCTGCCTTCATCTTGAAACCTTGTCTTCGCCTCCTTTCCTCCTCCTCCTTTCCTCCTCCTCCTTCCTCACTCCTGCTTTTCTCAGTTTCAGTTCTTTCTTCTGCAACTTCGGATTTACACACAACAACTGATTTGGCAGCAGAGAAAGAGTATGAGAGTATAAATATATGTATATGTATCATCTGGACAATGTTCCTTCATAGGCCCTTGCAGATGGCAAAGAGATGCCTATAAAGACACCATCCTTTTAGGCTAAGCCATATTTAGTGTCTTTCACCCCCTTCTTTTTTAAATGGTGATTTGAACATGTTTTGTCCCCACCCCACTCCAATATAGACTTGCATTATTTATTATTCGTTCTCAACATCTCTTTAAACTTTTTCCAGTTCATCACTGAACCAAGTTTTTGTGGCTTTTGTGGAGTTATTTTATTCAATATTCAGTGTTTTTTGCATCTTTAAGTTGTTCACATTAGGTCTTTAAAGATGGTTAATTTAGATTACTGACTTCTGTACTGTGTGTGTGTGTGTGTGTGTGTGTGTGTTGTTCAAATGAAGCAGAAGTACTCGGCGGCCTCTCTCTGCAGCATCACCACAGAGGTGCTGAAGGTATTGAACGCTACAGAGGAGCTGATCGGTGAGGCAGGAGGTGAGGGCTTCACCCCATCTGACTCCATGAATCCCTCTCCGATCTCCAGCACCTCCGAGACCCGCAGGCTGGACCAGAGGCTGACCAAGATGGAGGAGAATGTAAGTTAAAGGACGACTTGGCCTAATAGCTTTACCAATGTGTGGATTTCCACCCAATAAGAAAGGGCTGTGAAGATGCTATCTTTTTGGGAACTTAATATGTAGCTGTTCCTCTCTGCACAGGTGTACCTGGCCGCTGGTGCTGTCTACGGGCTCGAGGGGGCGCTGGGCGACCTGGAGCAGTGTGCCCGCAGTATTAGCAGTGATACCACAGACACAGAACTGGCCTTCCTGGAGGACCAGGTGGCCACAGCAGCCGCACAGGTTCAGCAGTCTGAACTGCAGGTACTGGAGGACTTTTTCCCTCCAAAAACAGCCCCCAAATCCCAGATTTTTCACCCAGCTCAATGATACAGTTGATTTTTTTAACATAAATATGAACTGTGAGTAGTGAAATTTGGGGTTTTGGGGACGATATTGGGATGTGCGGAAATGTGGCAATGTTGCTAGCAATATCGGATGTGAGAATGGCAAATAGCTTAAAAGGCTTGTAGATTGTTCAAGCAATGATGTAACACATTTTGACCCAACTGAATTAGTAGTGCATAGTATTGGATTGTGTTTTTAAATGTCTGTGTCTCCTTTTCAGATATCAAACATTGAGGCCAGGATATCAGCTTTGAAAACAGCTGGGTTGAATGTGACTGTCTGCAATCGCTTCTGCAAGATCAAGCCAAAGGCCAAGGTAACTCACTGCCCTTCAAACACCTTACAGCACTCGCACACGGCCACATAAGGTGACTGACCTGATGCTAAAAGTGAGAACACAAAGCAACCTCAAAGCAGGATGATTTGTTAATTTTTCTAGTGTATAATAAGACATGTCTAATACCAATACTCTGATCACAGCCCCAAACCCTGGACACATCACGCCATCAAAGGAGGAAGCTCCCAGCCCCTCCACTGAAAGGTAACGAATAAATTTGCTTTGCTTAATTCAGAAAAAACTAGAAGTCACACAAGGAAAAATTTGTATATATATTGAAAAATTGAAGCAGTTAAAGAAAAATATAGTTTTAACTGTGACAAATCCACATCTCTGTTCAAATAAGCATACGTTTTTCCATAAAGTAAGCACATATTTTGATCCAAAGTGTTGAGTGCTGTGATGTTGGACCTGCTGCCCATCCCTCAACTTATCAGTCATCAATAGGTTAAGCAACAGTAATGTGAGTCTGGCAACCTGTGCTGACTTATTCAGTATATGTCATGAATCCGTACTCTCTTAACACTGCTTAACAGCCTTGTATACACATATTCAGTGCGTGTGTGTGAAACAGACAGCTAGAGATGGGGAGTGAGACACGGAGGAGGGGACACTTTTATTCACCTTTAGTTAACATCACACATGTTGCGCTTTGTCCTGAAAGAAGAGACTGGCTGCTGAATGGATGTAAAAGTGAATACATCTGCTAGAAAGGGACTAAGTAACTAAAAAGCTCCATTAGATGTAAAGCTACCAAATGGAAACAAGCACAGTACAGGAGGATGAGGTTGTTTTATCAACCAACAAGAAGTCGGTTTCTTTTCATGTCTGTGAATGGCCTTTTTTTCATTTTTGTTTTTTTTTTCTTCACCAAAATCCACACAATAGCTCTGATTCAGGGTGGCTTTTTCAGCACAGCTCCAGCCAGACAGCAGGCAGGACAATGGGTGAAAATCAGTGACCAAGAAATGTAATCATATCATTGAGTCCTGCTTAGAGTGTCCTTTTATCAGTCTACCACATGCTCTAAATCTACGGCTGGTGAGACACATTTAGACATCCGTCAGCTGCCATCTAAATCATGATATTTTCTCTTTTTCTGGAGAAGCTTTTTGCAGGGGATTTTTGCAGATACTCTGCATTATATGTTTTTTGTTTTTTTTGCATTTCAGAAAAGTTGGAGCCAGAGCAGCAGGTGAAAATGTTTCGGCCATAGTGACAGTCAGCAGCACAATGAGTCCCTCAGGGCCATGTCAGAGCCCCAGGATCGGGGGGCCCCTCTCATCCAGTGCCTTGACCCAGTGTCCAGCTCCAGGCCAAGCAGGGGCCAACACCTGCCCTGTGTGACCCACCAAGCACTCAGCCCCTAGCCCTCAGCCAGGCACGGTACCGCGTCAGTCGGACACCTTGTAGAAGACATGACTGGCTCTTTCCTCTTTTCCACTCAATCCTCCATTTCTGTCCTCCTTCACCACGCACATAACATCAAGCAAGGATGACTCGACAGTCGGTGTCACTGCCTTAAACATCTGCAAACACTCCTCATGACCCAGCTGAAAAAGAATATCTGTACAGACAAAAATAAGTCTCATTTCCTTTTTCTATCTGTTTGCAAGAGTATTGTGATTTACTGTACAATGAAGACGTGGAAAAATCATGTGAAACTTTCTGTGATTCAGTGTCCCCAAAAGAGGCTGAGCCGTGTTTTATACTGCATCTTCTTTCTCACCAAATGAAATGTCATAAGGAAACTTCAGAGCTTTTTTTGGGTGATTGTGCCGTTTTCACACACACACACACACACACACACACACACACACACAAAGCTATCAGATGGTAATCCTCATTTGGGGAATGATTGTAACACCTTTGACATTAGCGTTTAAGTAAAGTATCAGGGCCAAAACGTTTTTTCCTTCCTGCCACTAAAATTGTTGGATGACAATAATAGCAAAGCACACTGAGAAATCAGTCGATCAGTTCTTTGTAAACAGCCTGAAAAAAATAGCTAAAGAAATAGTTTTACATTTTGGGAAATATTCACTTTTTTGCCCAGGGTTACAGAACAAGATTGATCCCAATCTTATGTCTGTGCAGTAAATATGTAGACTGTTAGCGTAGCTTAGCTTAACGACTAGAAAACGGCTAGCCTGGCTCTGTTGAAAAAGGCAAAAAAATTAGTCGAGCAGCACCGCTAAAGCTCACTGTCTTATATGTTATATTTTGTTTGTTTAAAACATACAAAAACGTTGATCTTGTTACCTTCAGACAGAGTCAGTCTAGTTTAACTATTATTTCAGCTTTAAGCTAATCTAAGCTAGCCGACTGTTGGTGGTAGTGTCACGGTAGTGTCACAGATGCAAGAGTGGCATCAATTTTCTCATCGAACTCTCAGCAAGAAAGTGAAAATTGTCCTCTGATTCCTTGAATTAATGCCAACTGTAATGATTAACTGGAGAGGTGCTCTCCCGTGTTACTGCTCACTACACACACACACACACACACACACACACTCACTCACTGCAGCCTTAAGGTGGACGCTGTGGGATAAGGTGTGACTAATGTCTGAATGTCAGACGAACTCAGCTCAACATAAATCTCCATAAGTTCAGGTTTCCCTCATGCAGTATTCATCAACCCAAAGTCATTTTCTTCCTCTCTGTCACTTTCTTCGTTTACTTTCAAACGTTGTGGCCTTTTGTTTGAACGAAAAAAAAAAGTATTTTCATGTTTCCCCTTCACTGGGTCATGTCCGAACTTTTGTGTTGCATTCAGAAAATCTTGTAAAGATTTTTACATAATGAAGTTTGGCGAGCTATATATACAAATGCCATTTAACCATGATTTTGTTACGAGCAATTTATTTTTGTACTTACTGAACGTTTTTATGCAATACCACTGAAATAAGTACTATTGCAAATTGAAGGCTTTATTCTCTCCTCAAAGGAGCCCTCCTCCGTCAGTCCTATCAGACTCTGTCATGTGCGGTGACTCAAAGTGCTTTCAGTGTATGCCTTCATTTACCATTTGATATTCTGCCAGTTATGACGATGGTAAATGAAACAAAAACACGGGTGACAACAGGCATTTTTGGAGCGGCTAGTACGATTCATACTGTATTTGTACTCCTTAAACACTCGATTTGAGAATACTGCCTGTCATTTTTGGGTTGTTTTTAATTACTCTGTGACCACCTGCATTAGTCAGAATCTCAGTTAGCCATGCATACAGTGTCTGCCCTTTCTACAGCTTAAGAGCAGAGCTGGATTTCCTGATGGAGTGCTTGAACTAAAAGGTGTGATGATCTTCTGTATGAATGCTCTGCCCCTTCTATTAGTGACCTTTTCATCCCAGCCTTTCACATCTCTGGTTTTGCACATTGATCCTATACTTCTGTCAATCTTGTTCTCAAGAGGTGTCGATGTATAAAAGCATGTTTCTGGTTTTATCAAAATTGATGTAAAATTCCCGTGAGAAGCACAGCCACAAGGGTCCAATCATCAGTGTCCTGTATTTTTCTAATGTAAAAAATATATTATCTCATCACAGAATTTGTTAATATATATACAGTATATGTGTGTGTGAAAAGATGGATATGATATAGAATAATGTGTGTATTGCCCAATCATAGCTGACCAGTCTTTCAGTGTTTTGTGCAGGAGGCTGTGTATAACTGTCATGACTTGTAGGGCTGGATTCACACAGGAAGTCTAATTTGCTACAGTGACTGTGTCCCAGATACTCAGACATGATGATATTCACACAGAGCTAAAAACAAATCTTACTTTTGTTCCTGTTTAAATCCAGTGTGAATGACTACAATGAGGTTCACTGTGCACAGCTCCCCAGGCGGGCCATTCACTTTTATGTGCAATCGTTCGTTGCAATCCATATGACATGTTGGGGAAAATATTAACAAGCAAAAAATACAGATTCTCTATGTGCCACAGTACTCTGAGGAAAAAAATGTATTATGAAATGAATAAAATTTGCAAACTTAAAGTTTTTCCTTTTGAATGTTTGTGCATCAGCAAACACGGGAAGGCTACAGGTAAAGTGAACAGATATAATCACAACCTCATGGTTTATTAATCAATATAGAATGCATTTTTATGTACAGATACATTTGGAGAGTGATTTCATCAAGGATCCTATCAACCAAGGCCTCGTAACAGACACCAGAGAGAAATACAGTTAAGAGCTAGAGCAAAAGAGTAAATAATCGCAATCAAGTTAAAAAATGAAGACACTCTGAGTTTATGGATGAAGGGAGGGGGACACGCTGTCATGGTAACCAATCCCTGTCCTCCCCTTCCAGCACATCCCCGAGGTTCTCCTTGTTTCTGAGGCTGTTGAGCAGCAGCCCCAATGTCATGACGACGGGCTGCATCCCCCGGCTGCCCAGAGCCTCCACGCTGCTGTGCCTCTTCCCAAAGCGCCCGATGGGTCTCACCCCACGGCCCACGTACCAGAATGGGTCTATCTCTGGACCTGGACACCAAACGAGTACAACAGTGACAGTAATTATTATAACACTCATTCCAGAAAACTCAGATTTTCTTAATGTTATTCTAGGTGCTTTTTAATTTTTCAGTGTTGATTTGGCTCTTGTCTACATACACTGCTGACTAGGTGGACATAAATGATTTTCTACACTGATTTGATGCATTCAGGAACTATATGGAGAAATTATGTTTGTCAATATTGAATCTTACACTTGTTTATATAAATGAGATTAGGAGATATGATGAAGTAACACTGACTTTTAGAACAGCACTGTTATATTTTCTTAATTAGTAGGATTATAAAGTAAACTAGTAAAGCAATAAAACACTCACTCTTCACCCTCTGTGCCATGTAAAGTAAATAATACAAAATAGGTTAATAAAGACATTTAAATGTAGCCAAAAAGTAACAATACAAATGAATACAGCAATTATCGTGCTGTTTTTGTATGGTAAATTGTGACAAAATAATACAAATAGTATATTACCTGATCAAATAGTGTACCACAGATTAGTGGATGAGGATATTTCTCATTTTGAGCTAAATAAAAGGTGTTCTCTCTTTAAAATAAAGTACTAAATGACCCCTTGAGATTCAGAGCTTTTTCAAACTACATATAGACAACATACTTTATTTCTAGAGGTAAAATATCACAGCAAACAGTATTAATGTGAACGAAAGTTTCGCAATGAATTACAAAAAGAAAACAGAGAAGAAGAACTCACCACTACATACAAATAGACCATAAACATACTGTGGGAAAATGCTCCTGTCTGTCTGTCCTCTTAACGTTCAGCCTCTTAAATCTCCCTAAACTAACTCAACAAAGGCTGCAGGCTATAGATATAATCAAAAAAGTAGAATAAACCAAGTCTTACTTCTGTTGTCGACATTGTGCACAATGTGGAAGTCGTGCTCCACCGTGGTGCTGTGAGCGCGGCTGAAGCTGGAGGAGAGGAGGAGGAGCAGTGCCAGAGCTGCAGGCAGCCAGCGGCTCGTCAGGACGCAGAGCCGGACATCAGCCGCTCTCCCAGGCAGCATGCTGTGAGTCACTCAAGGCACTAAAGAGGACGGAGGGACGCTGGTCACTAAAGTATCTCACTGTTTAGAGATCATAAATTAAGATGAATAATATCTTATAAGTCAGGTAAGATCATTATGAATTCACTTTTCTAGGAAAAACTGCACTTCCCAGCAGGAACATGGTCGAGCATTATTTACAAGGGCTGACAAATAGCCTACAATGAAACATTTTTAAGTCAGTTAAATGTCATGACTGATCAACAGAAACTCTCACAGGAATATTATGATATACACTGGGGATACTAGTACACTATATACACTAATACATAGTGTATTTAAAAACACACTATGATGACCATTATAAACTGTCACTATAGGTCCCTAAGCATTGTTATAGAAATATCATTCTAATCTATTGTAATGATTCAACCCATTAGAATATTTAAAACTACTGCAGCTGGAGCATCTATCATAAAAAACACTACCTAAACACATAACCTTACTTGATCAAATGCAGTAAATTTGGAAATAAAAAACCTATGATGTGAACCCCAAACGGCAGCTCCTTACCCTGAACTTTGGTAACAGGCTGAGGTCAGTTGGTGGAGGTCTGGAGTCGTTATTGCTGAGCAGGTGTGCTCCACCTTATATATCCATGCTGTTCATGTGTTCTTTGGGTGATGAATCAAGAACGTCAGTCACACATAGTGATACCAGACTGCAGGGCACCTCCCCTCCCCTCCCCTCTCATCCTCCCATTCTCCCATCCTCCCACTCTTTAAACTCCCCCATCCCTTTGAGAAAGACGGCTTGGTTTTAGAGTTTTCCTGATGTCTGTCACGCAGCAGAGCCGTCCATCAAGAAGTCAATGACATGCAGACAACTTTAAATTAGTGAACGGTGGGAGACCCACCACCTCAAGTAGGCCTGTCTGAACTGTGGTGGGCGTTTTTTTGATGAGCCTTTCATCAATCAGCTTGATTACAAGGGACAAGGCAGGACACAGTCAGCTACTGCAAAAACCTTAGTGGGTTTCTGAACGGACTGTCTTGTCACCGGAAACTAGGCTTTTGGAACTATTTGGACCTATTCAAAGTTCACATGGCACATTTAAGATACAAAAACAATCCCTAGTACTGAAATACCAGATTAGAGCTTTAGTGTCGCGGCTGGAAAGATAATATTTCACAGTATGTCGAGTACTTGCCAGCACTGCATGTCCTGAGAGGTGACAGTGATGAATCACAAGTGAGAGGCCAAGGTGAGGAGAACTTCACTCACTCTAATGCTGTCAAGTGTAAAGTCACCCTGGGGCCTAAAGCAATGTGTGTAAAGGTCACAATACTGTGTGACTGTGCTGCTCAAAAGGTGAGTGTGAAGCTTACCGTAAGATGACATAAAGCTAGGAGTTATATAAACGTATTTCTTGTCTCCCATCTAAATGGGCTTTTTGTGACTCATTGAAGGAATCCGTACTTATTCAAATGTGACAGACTGGCGACCAGTCCAGGGTATACCCCGCCTCTTCCCCAGGGCCAGCTGGGATTGACTCCAGCCCCCCTCCTCAAGACCAAGACCCTTAAGGATAAACAGTATAGATAATGGATGGATGGATGGATAGTTGTGATACCTTTGAAAAATCAAGTCAATGAATTGTGCAGTAGATGCAGAGTTAATTCGTTAATCAACAGAAAAGCAATAGTTCTGATAATCGATTAGTCATTTAAATCTTCTAAAAACAAACATTCACTGGTTATTTTTACATTTCATAGAGCAGTTGGCAGTTGAGAAAATAATTATCAGATTAATCTATAATGAAAATGAATAGTTGCTATTATAGCAATAGTAATAATATACAGAGTGTATAAATGTAAACATTTGTACTGTACATATTGAAGAAGTTAAGGGAAATTACTGATACAAAAAGTTTTGAACTTAGTCCAGTCGAATGCAGCTGTGAACAGCCTACGGTGACTGTAATGTAAGCCTTGTAATCGCACAAAGTCAAAGTATGTCCACTAAAAATGTTAGTCTTTGCCATTGATAGACTCAAATTGTTGATGACTATGTCTAACAACACTACAGAAATAGATCCCTACAGAGATAGACCTGTAAGATCCTTTTTGTTTAACCAGAGAGAGCTGTTATATTGCAATTTTGGTTTCTGCTCAATATGTATTTTAAGTGAGTGAATTTTACAATCCTGCAGAAATAAACTTTTCCTTGTTTATTTTCACCTAAATTGTAAAAAAAAAAATAATAATAATAATAATATCTGGATAATACCATTGTCCTGAAAAGCATGTGCCATAAAAGGGTGTATGTGCATGTACACAGCTGCACCCTATGGCACCACTTCAGTTCTCCTCCACACATTAGAGCAGCCGTAATTTTGTCAGCGACTGAGATCAGATGGTGTGATGCAGACACAAATTCTGCCTGTGGGAGAGTATGTGGCTGCAATAATGAGGAGATAACTACCTGAGGATGTGTAATCACACCGACACATGGACAAATCCTTAACTAATGAAGCTAATTTGATTTATTAGGAAGCCCTTATTTGAAAACACTGTGTGTGATTTGTTGCAGCCACGGGCAGGTAGGTGTGGAAGATTTGGCGCCGAAAACACATTCAAAAACAGTTCAGTAATCCCCGATTGTGGGTAAAAAATACCATTTTTATGCAGATGGTCCTTGGGCCTGGAATCATCACTGCTTTAAAATCACTTTTAAAAAATACCCCTGCATAGGTCAGCTTTGTCCACATCCCCCCCACACACATTTTAAAGATTTGATCTTTTGTGTCCCTGTCTGGTTCCTCCTCTTCAAACTATACTATCACTGTCTCATCAGCACCTCATTGAATGGCTTCATCTCGCCTGAGTCATCTGTGAATGGGGGCACAGAGGATAAAGACACCTGTCAGACTTCATGCATCGTAACACTTGGTGAATAACATTTGTGAGGTCTCCTGACAGAACAAGCATGAATCATGTCCTATGTATCTTTAAAGAGCAGTTCAGCTACCCGCCAGGACTTGCAGGCCTTAAGAAGGTTTGGGAGGAAGATTTGGGGGGGGGGATAACCGAAGATATATCAAGGGAGATACAGACCAGACTAATTATGTACAAAATCATTCATAGATGTTATTGGACCCCATGTAAGATGGCCAAATTAAAACTGCGGGACTCAGATTTATGTTGGAGATGCCATAGGAGTAAAGGCACACTCTTACACATGTTTTACGATTGTCAATGGACCCAGAATTTATGGAAGAATGTAATAGGATTTGTCAACAAAGTACTGGGTGCAAAATTGGTGCAAAACCCTGCACTTTGTATATTAGGAATAGGTGTGAGGGGGGAAGGACTAACAACCCAGCAGACCCTGTGGTGTAGGCTGGCCCTCTCCACGGGGTGCAGAATCGTACTTAGACACTGGAAAACTGATAATACCGTACCTTTTAGTGAGTGGTTGGGAGAAATGACTAAAATAGCCAGTTATGAACAGTCAATCTTTAAAATTAATAATAGACTAAATATATTTCAGAGGACATGGGGCCCCTTCATGGATGAAATATTACACAAAAGAATAGGCTGAACGGATGGTAATGTGTATTACTCTCATGATGATATATTGGACTTGTATCTTGGCAACATAAAGGATGGTTATTATATAGTGATGTGTGACACCTACACTACTGTCAATGTTTTATTGTCTTGGCCTATGCCTCTTATATTCTTCTCTTGGAAAGATGTATTATATAATTATTTATCCTGTGTAACACAATAGATTCATTCATTTTTGCATAACCCCCCCTTTTTTTTATTATTTTAATGTGTGTGTATGTATATATATATATTTGTTTCATGGTTCTCAGACTGTTTAAGTTCTGTTGTGGAAAAAATGGAAAAACTAATAAAAAGTGAGTTACAAAAAAAAGAGCAGTTCAGCAGAGGAATTTCATTCATGAAAATGACAACTTGATCTTACTATCTCTTACTATCTACTATAGAGTTCCAAGGGGACATTTCTTTGATATTGTTGGACACGAGCACCCTGAGGAATGTAGTATTGATTGAGAAAACCCTGCTTGCAGAACGATTAATGGCTTGAGTATATTTTGTTAATTGCCTCGTAATTCGTGACCTACAGGGTGTGTGGGCTGGGACGTTTGCTGACCATGTTGGTGGACCCTCATTCTTAAAAAAGCTTCATTGCGTGGTCAGTGGTCAGCAGGGACATTTCTTTGAAGGTGTTTTGTTTTTACCAGTTCTTGAAATGTCTCAGTAGTTACAAGGATAGGAAAGGGTTTAGTCTGAGGTTTCAACCAGGAGTAGTAGACTTTTACACAAAGAGAGAATGCTGTCAAAATATATGGAGACATACTGTATATTGAGTTGATAAAAATGTTTATTATGGACAATAAACTACTTGTTTTGTGAAAAAAAAAATTAAATAGAACACATATATAGAGACCCAGTGGCCTTATGGATAAGGCATCAGCCTCCGGAGCTGGGGATTGTGGATAGAGTCCCACCTGGGTTGTGAGATTCTTGCAATTACTGCTGATATTTATAAAGTTTCAGTAACCTTGGAGTTGTCCTTGAACTGAGAAGGTGAGATTATCTCACAAAGTAGACTATAGTGCAGTAGGCCCTTTTCAGAGATTTTAACACATACATTTTCAGATTTCATATCTACTTTATTTCTATCTACTGTTTTGACCTGGGTGGGTCCTATGTGGGTCGTTACCCAGTCGTCATGTAAGTTGTTAAGTCGCATGATTCAACGTGTGAATGGGTGTTAAGCTTCCCAGCCTCTTGGATGGGAGGTGAAACGTCTTCAAGTACCCTCAAGTCCAGTTGACTTTTGCTCAACTCCTAAGGAATAACTGAATGATCTGGATGACTGAGAATCTTCACAGACATATATAAATATACAGTCATTTACAGCTTGTAATGAGAGGTCATGTGTAGACAGCTGATTACCTGCTCCCTGACCCTCAGCCCAAAGGCTCCAGGTTCACAGGGGGCAATTGGGTTGAGCTTAATGCAAGTTTGTTTGATCATATGAACCAAATGCCTACAAAACATGTATGTTCCATCTTGAGGGCCTGTCTTGTATATATGGAATATGCATGTGTAAATAAAAAAAAGTGTGTCAACAGTGGCTAAATTCCTGCTGCTTTGGTTTTAGGGTACAACCAGTTTGCAAACTGGGTCACATGTCATCACACACCTGAATAGAATAAAACCAATCAATAACACCAGTGCTTTTCCTACTGAGACCACTCAAGTGACCTGCTGTGAAAAAGGCTTATAACAGTAAAAATACCCTAATATCCCTTGGGTTTACAGTGTGTGAGACTTTGCAGTCCAAAATCATAAAGTCAGTTCTCACATTGCACTCAAGTCCCAACCAAATACTGAACTCAAGCATTTTAATCTAACATAATATATGTATAACTACAAACAGCAAAAAGGGTATTCTCCTTTGTGATCGCTAAACCGGTTTTGAAATAAATGTCACAAGATGACAAAAACAAATTTAAGCAAAATCTCTAACAAGAGAAGGAAGAACATTCACTTTTCCTTCAGTTAAATAAAAGCAACAATTCCATAATGTCTTGCCCTCAAATTTTGTCTTTAAGCACAAATTTTATCAGCAAAATATATTTTCAGTGTTGAAAGTACACATTATGCAGCATGGTCCCATTCAGAGTATTAGAGTATTGTTATATACCTACATTATTTACTAGTATACTATTACCTATTAGCAGCATTTTAACGTTGCAGGCTGAGATGGGACAAATCTTATTACTTTAATCTTTATAAAAGCACATTTTACAAGCTGATCAAGCAACTTTTAAGATGCCAAAAACACACTTTTGCAGATTTCTTGTGAAGAAAAGGTGTCACATGTTTATTTTCATAAGTATTCCTTTGCTGCCCCTCTGTGGTAAAACATGTGCACATACACATGTTCTATAAATACTAAATACTAAATGACTTCTACTGCACTGCATTGAAACCACGGGCTTAAAACACTGAACAGGAACAGCATGTGTGCCAAAAGCTAAAAAATTAACATTATGAATATTAAGAGGAGCTAATTAATGGGTGTGAATGATGAATATTAAGCAGCTACGTCACCCCACGAGACACGCATGCGCAGTGCGGAGTGAAAGAGTGCATCAACACACTCGGCGCTGCCAGTGTCAAACTACTGTCAGCAAGCCCGGTGAAAGGAAAGCTTTCCTTACGAATACAGGACAAAATAAACAATAAACCGGCCCGAAGCGACGCCGTGACGGAGCGGAAGAAGAGAGAAGTGAAACCTCTGGCTCGGACAACACTTTTTGGAAGTCAAAACAGTTGTCAGACTCTTATGTTGCGCACTTGCTTCCTGTTGTCAGGGCGGCTGTTAAAAATCCAGCGACGAGGTATCATGTGATGAATATCGAAAAAACACACTTAAATCAAGTCAGGTGGGGACAGGAAGCGGACAGCCCGGACCCCGAGTGTTTGTTTTCTACATGAGTCTGTCGGCAGGATGTCGCTGAGTTCAGGCGGTTGGACTCACCCCCCCGGCTGTCCGCCGGAGCAGTCCGCCGCCCTGCCCGCTCTCCTCGGGGCCTCGCAGTCACAGCTTGGCTGCCAAACCGTCCTAATGTCGGTTCGGGTGTCGTTGTGCCACTCTGGTATCCGACCGCTGTGTCTGCCAGGAGCAGGTGACGAGTCGCTTCGCCTGCAGCTGAGCATGGACCCGGGGAAGTCCGGGGAATTCCGGCTGTCGCTCCAGGACAGCAGCGGCACCGGCCGGAGTGTGGTGAGTTCAGGGCGGCACGATGGCTCAGGGTCGGGCTTATATTGAGAAATGTCCAAACACATACTTTTTATTCTAATGTGACGCCACACTCAGTGCAATTATTAATGGGGACCACATAGAGCAATGGGTTTCAAACTGTTTACTAGGACCACATTAGCCAACAGGGGGCAACAACAAGATGTGGGACCCCTTCTGTGCCTTATTTTTGTAATCAGTTGCTGTTAGACAACAATCAAAGGCTGAAAACAAAGCAGACATCCCATGATAGTTTTAGATTAGTTTATACGTTAGTGGTAGTTTGTAGGCATAACATCAACTGAAAGGGATATTTAATAGTAAATGTTTTGATTATACCTTTAAAGGACAGGCCCTATAAATAGAGCATAAATGTTTTATAGGCATTTGGTTCATATGATCGAACTAACTTGCATTAATCTCAACCCAACTGCCCCCTGTGAACCTGGAGCCTTTGGGCTGAGGGTCAGGGAGCAGGTAATCAGTTATCTACACATGACCTCTCATTACAAGCTGTAAATGACTGTATATTTAAATGTTTGTTATAGGTATTTCAGAAGAAAAAAAGCTAAGAGTAGATGTGAAATCAGAAAACTCTGGTGTAGCATAACTGTTTTATTTATTGTTTCAGTCTATTTATTAACTCCACCATCTCGGGACCCCTCAGATTTAGCCTCTGATCCCTTGGTGGGCTCCCGAACCACAGGTTACAAATTCAGGGTACAAGGGTTCAGGCCACTGTGTTTGCAAACAGCCATCCAACTTTGAAATCAACTGGTATTTGACATTTACACACAGAGCCTTCATTTTTTTTCACTTATTGCATTTTCAAACAAATATTATTACAGCTCCACTCAGTCCAAGAGTATTAGGCACACCAAGCTTAAACCAATGCATAATAATACAACAATCTTTATTAAATCCTGCACCCATGAAGGTAATAATGTTCAGTTTTTGTTGAAAATGTTCTAGATTGAACTTTATGGTCATTTTGGAGGCTGTAGTTTGTGGTGCTGCATTATAAATGTTATAGTGTCTACATTTACAGGATAACAATTTGTTTTATTGTTTGGCATTTCCTTTGTTGCGTACTGTATTTATATTTGTTGAGGTATAATGGATTGTTAAAGTTCGGTATTCACCAAACCAACTTTGTCACATGCAGTGACACATGTAGTGGCCGTCTTGCTGTAATGTAACTTATGATTAATTGTCCTTCCCCTTTTCTTCCCTCTTCATCTCCTCTCGTTCTTGCTCTCTCTTCCTCTTCATCCAGACCATCGCTGAGTTTGATCTGGGGACAGTAAACTATGAGGTGAAGTCACCAAAGTGCCATGAGCTGAGTTTGGCGGCACCTCCGCATGACCATATCAGCTTCAACTTCCGTTGTGAGCAGGAGGCCCAGGAGTGGGCGACGGTGGTGATCTCCTCATTGAGAGAAGCACAAAGAGGTAAGTCACCCCTCTTGCCAAATACTCACTGTTCTTTTAGATAACATCCATAGATATTTTATACCTCGTAACAGGGTGCTATTATCCTTTCCAAACCTACTGTACAATGTTATAAGGAACCCTTTTTGTGTAGTTGGTGGCCTTGATTTGCCCTGTAGTGAAACTTAGTTCACGCGAATTGAACTTGACGTATCAAACTGGTTATTTGGACAAACCAGCTTTTCATTGCTCCGCTTAATGCTTGTTAACATCACTGCCGTCAGTCTCATCCGCTGTAAATAAGCTTCATATTTTGTGAATTTCAATAAATTGGTCTGTGCTTACTTGCACAATGTGTCCTTGTTTACCCACCCACTTAAAGTAACAGACAAGAAAAATTAAAGAAAGTAAAAAGAATGTTATTGTGGATTAATACACACTGGTAACAAACCAGCTTTTGTAACCACTTTTGGCTGACATCAAAATGATCTCTGCGCAAAATTCTACAGTTAACAGCCATGAATAACTATTTAAGTTAGCAGCTATGGCTGTAACACACACTTAGGCCCATATTGTTGAGCAAGCTTAACGTAGTGTTATTGTAAATGCTGACATGAGAACGTCCCCTGCACTGGGAGACTTTAGCAGCAGTCTGGGGATCATTGTGGGAAACTTCAGGAAGATGGAAAAGAAAGACTTATCCGGGCTTCTTCATGAGTTGTACATTGGGACCTCCCTGTACAATACGTTCAATAGTTTTTTGTAGTACTTGTCTGGGCTACAAACCAAGGTATATTATGTGGAATTAATGTACAGTGTAATAGACCAGTTATCCCTGTACCTGCCAAAACAGAAGCTTTTCTGTCAACAGATCTCATTTTAACACATTCAAACTGACTGGATAGTGAAAGCGGTTAACAGACTGTTGTTCTGTCTAGCTTTACTCTTTTGACTGCTCTTCTTCCTCTGTGCCCTTGACTTATAAACACAGCATGATAATGTCTGTGAAGATTCTCAGTCATCCAGGTCATCCAGTTGAGCAAAAGTCAACTGGACTTGTTGAAGGTACTTGAAGACGTTTCGCCTCCCATCCAAGAGGCTTCTTCAGCATGATAATGTATCAGATAAATGAGCTAAGATCAAAAAAAGTGTTCATGAGAGATCAGTGGGAAATATTCACTTTGCTATCTGCTGTGATTCTGTCTGTTCTGCTAAAAGAACCTCTATTAAGACAAAATGCAACAAATTTAAAGTTTAAATTTCAGTCTACAGCTGCAGGAGAGCAAAATTAAACAACGGGGGAGGTGTTTTGCAGAACATAGAAACTTTAATCTATCTTATGTTTTCCATCTGTTTATTTATCTGAGTGCTTTCTTTCTGGTTTTCAACACGGCAGTCTCCCCTCGAGATAATGGTTCACAGCCCCCCCTGGATGGTCCCAATCTTCACAACAGCTCGACCTTGCAACGAACAGGTGTGCACGCTGAATGTCCTCCTGCAAATATAAGATGTTATTTGGTCTAGATGACATGTAACTAATTCATTCATTCCTTCACTCATTTTGTTTATTCATTGAATCATTGCTAGGCCCCTAGTGGCTGTTCAGAGGTATGGCAACATCATTGTTTGTGTGTGTGTATGTGTATGTGTATGTGTATGTGTATGTGTGTGTGTGTGTGTGTGTGTGTGTGTGTGTGTGTGTGTGTGTGTGTGTATCCATCTATAGAGGAAACCTGCATAGAGCTGACCCGAGCCATAGAAGCAGGTGACATACAGTCTGCTTCTGTCTTTGCTGCCACACTCGCCCGACAACAAGCCGCGCTTAAGATTCAGCCCTCTGCCAGAGTGTATGAAGACACTGAAATCAAGTAGGGGCATCATCGTTATTATGATTTTAACATTTGAGAAACATGATTCATGGTCAATGATTGTTTTAACCCGTATTTGCTTCATTTTATGTACCAGCTTGGCTGTTGTAGTCGAGGATTCTTCTTCATCCTGTTGTGTCACTGTGAAAGTTTTCCCACATATGACGACTGCAGCGCTGAAACAGCAGGTCTGAAGAATGCTTCTCTTCTTCAATTGGGTCTTGAAGGAATTAAGTCGAGTCATGTTTATTTATATAGCCCAAAATCAGAAATCACATTAGCTTTAAAGGGTTTGCAGAATCTTCTGTCTCACTGTTTTTCTCTCTCTCCTTCCTTTGGTTTTCAACCAACTAAGATGTTTCTTGAGTATGGCTTTCATCCGCGGGTGCAGCGCTGGGTGATTGGCCAGTGTCTGTGCACTGACCAGCGCTCTCTGGCCTCATATGGGGTACATCAGGACGGTGACACAGCCTTCTTGTACCTCCTGTCAGCCCGCCATGCTCACTTGACCCTCCAAGTCCTCCAGCAGGACCAGGAGAGTGCCCTCCTTCTCAGTTCTCCATTTCTGCCTCTCCCCACTCCTCCCCTGCCCGCTATTTCTGCAAACGGCACCTCATCTCTGGACCGGAGGCCTTACACCACCCTTCCTCCTAGACTCCACACCAGCAGCAAAACTGGTTAGTGAGGGCATTAACATGGCTTTGTCAAAGTTGTCATAACTTTTGCCAGACCTATATAGAGCAGCTATAAAACACAAGACAAAAGCAGGGCTTCACAATAGTCTGTAAAAGAAAAGTCAAATGCTACCATAATGCCAGATACCATTTTAGCACCACAACCCCAATTAATTGAGAACTTTGCATCAAAAAATAAAATGTGGTCACATATGTATTATCCCTCAGTAGACGTTGCCTCCAGCTCAGTCTTAGTGTTTGATTGCCCACACAAAAATAAAACAGTGCACAGTTGTGGGAAAAGTCAGAATAGACCAATTTAAATGTGCTTTGCCTTGTAATAAAGTCCTGTTGAAGATACATGTTGTACTCTTTTAGACAATATTTCCAATGGATTTAAAAATAGATTAAAAAACCAAAGGAGGTCAGTAGAGCAGACAGTGGTAACATATGACAAAGAACTGTGTAGGAGGGTTTGCACTTGCAGAAAGTATACTGTGTGTATCAAAGGTTATGTACATAGAAACAAAGTCACTCACGCAGAAGCTAAATATGCACACATATTGACTTGCAGATGTGAACTGGTAGCTTGTTTTTTTCTTTTTCCACTTAAATGTTTCAGGTGGGTCAGAGAGAAGAAACATCAGTGAGATCGGAGATCTCATCAACCTAGAGATGCCTCAACTCAATGAAGCACTGAGACTCAACCCAGCCTCCACCCAGGTAACAGACAGCAGTTATGGTGGTCGTTTTACTAAAGTATTTTTGAGTTTCCTTTATTCACAAGGAGTGAGACACATGAAGTGCTGTTTCTCATATGGTGAAGCATAACAGTCATAATACTAAAAAGATGAACGACAAAGTTCAACGAGCCAGTTGAAAGCAAAGAATAAAAGCAATCCTCTGTGCCTTAGGGTTGGTCGTGCCCTTCTTGCACTTACATTAACAAACCAACTCGGCCCGGCTGTGAGATCTGCAGCACAAACCGCCCCGAGAACTACGTCGTCCCAGGTGGATACCGACCTGACGAACTGGAACTCAGACGGATCCAGCAGGAGAAGGAGGCTATCAGACAGTATCAGCAGGTATGAAAAACACATACCGCCATACGCCTGTATGTATGTCTGTCTCACAAACACACACACACACACACACACACACACACTTAGAGTAAAACCATTTGGTGACAATTACATACAGGGGTTAACCAACAAGCCTGGGTCAAAAAGGGCACTAAATTGGACAAAATGCTCTGGAAAACAATAAGTTAAAGTATGAAATTGATTCAAAGTTTACTTTTGAATTTAAATTCAAAGGCTCTCTCAGGCTGACTCTCTTCTCTACTGTCTCTGTTTTTTGTTTTGTTTTTTTGAAGGAGAAAGGGAGAAGAGAGGTGCTGAGGAGTGCTGGGGCTCAAAACAACTCACTCCTGTATAACTTGGACCTGGACTACTGAACACACTCAGACATATACACACACTCCGTGTTTATTTGTGGTTCATTCACAACATTTCCATTGCACTCATCAGACTCACTTTTAGATTGCATAAAAAAAACCATCACACACAACATCTATATGTGTGTCTGTATTCTTGAACTGAAAACATATTGTTCTGTTATTTGTAGCCTGAAGTTGAATGTAGGTTGAAGAGCTCAGTTGAGATGCACTGATACTACTGAAGCCTAATTAAACCTACTATTAGCAAATAAACAACATGGGTGGTGGCAAAGGTGTATCCATGGCTCCAGTGTTAAGCATGTTCATGAGACCCTATAGTAGAGAAACTCTGTGTGACAACAGTTGATTTCACATTTTATGAAATTATTAAATGAAATTAAATGAAAAAAAGCTGTTCTGGTGAAAGGTGGAGCCTGACTGATGCTGGACTTTAGAAGACAATTTTATTTAAAGAAATCTGGCAAAGATGCATTTTGTTTTGCTACACAAACACATGAAAACAAACATTTATGGTCCCTGGGCCTGTATCACTAAGCGAGTTCAACTTATTCTGGCTCACTTAGGGTCACCTGGCTTCACTAGGCTTGGCAGTGGTATCACAGCGGTATCACAAAACTCATCATCAGCTGGTTCTATTCACTCTGGGTTTTCCTATCCAGCAACGAGCACGTTCATGTGAAAGAAGCAGCGTTGTTAATTACAGGTCACGTTATCCAACCATGAATTAAGTACTTAACATGGAAATATTGATACCTGCAGGAGAATTAAGTTCATCCCCAAATACTGAAAGCTATCAATAAGTTGAATATGTCAGTGTATTTCCAATTATTTGTATTTCCAATTATCATCACAACAATTACACCGTATTTTTGGTGAGCGAATCGTTCAGTGGTCGGGGTCGTTTACGGTGTTGATCTAATCCTCTGAAGGTGACCTGTTCTGGAGCTAGTCTGGTTAGGTTGCCATGGTGATCTACACCAGTTAAAAGTGATCCAGCAGAAAACCTGAGTGATGCCCAAATATAGCAGGACAACCCACTAATCTTGCTTCGTGGTACAGGCCCCTTGGCAACATATATTGTTTGAGCTCTAGTGAGAAGGTTATGAAAGACTTTTCCTCATATTGACCATCCAGCTGGATAATCCTCATCACTGTTTTGTGTGATAAAGTCTTAAAGAGCAGTGGTTCCAACTAAATTGAATGTATCAGCCTGATTGTTCATTTTGCACAGTTTCTTGTATATAAACTATGTGAAACTGATAAGAATAAAATTTGTTTGTACACAGTGTGTGTGTCTGCATGTGTATGTGTGTCTGCATTGGTGAGTGTCCAAAGGTGAAACATGTTGCCTACAATACTCATTGTGAAAAAAAAACAGAAGGGAACTAGTTTACAGAATATACCTTTAACCTCACAACAACTCCACCCCTTTCCCAGGCCAGAGAACAGGAGCGCAGAGAGAATTTTGCCCGGCTGGTGATGATGGACGGCCAGGACCTGCTGCCTAACCCAGAGCCTGTGGACTGCAGGATCTGCTACATGGACCTGCAGCCTGGAGAGGGGGTCCTGCTGAGGGAGTGTCTCCACTGCTTCTGCAGGTAAGGTTTAGGGGGTGGTGGGGAAAATTAAAAAAAAAGGTTTAGAGAGAGAAGCTGGAGTGTATCTCAGAGAGGGGTCTCTGCTGATGGGACGAGGAATACATACATCTTTATCATCCTGATTGAAAATCATGGATGCTTGTCGTGATTCAGACCTGTATGTTTGTGCGTCTTTGTGTGTGTTATGCCTTGCCAGAGACTGCTTGCGTTCAGTCATCATGCTGAGTGAGGAGCCAGAGGTGTCCTGTCCCTACAGAGATGACACATATTCCTGTGCCTGCTCTCTGCAGGAGAGGGAGATCAGATCTGTGAGTTACACCAACATATACAGTATTTGCTCTGATACACCAGGTTAAGATACCGTGCCTTTCTTACTGGTGTGTTAGCAGGTAGCATTAGCATCATAAAGCATCAGATTGTATGAATAAATTGCTTTGTATGTTTTCATTTGGCCAGAAAAGCAAAGTGAGCCGACCTTCCCAGCTACTAAATGTTAAACAATAAACTGTGATCTGACCAGGACTGCTTTGAATGAAGCCTCTGTTTGGAGCGGAAAATGTGTACCTGTTAGTAGTATTATTAGGGTTAACTAGTCCCCCACAATGTCTTTGCCGTTCTTCTTTACAGTTGGTGTCAGCAGAGGAGTATGAACGCTGGCTGCAAAGAGGTCTGTCAGTGGCAGAGTCTCGATGTGAGGGCAGCTACCACTGTGCCACTCCAGACTGCCTGGGCTGGTGTGTGTACGAGGACACGGTCAATATCTTCCACTGCCCTGTCTGCAGGAAACACAACTGCCTGATTTGCAAGGTATGAAGGAAATTGTCTTAAGAGGGGAAAACATGAGATTGTGTATCAAATGTATATGAGTGTACTAATGGGGGTTGTACCGTGCACTAATCAAACAGAGTTAATCGATTAAAACCAGTCAGTTTGAATCAAAGGACACATTTGAGACCCTTGCTTTTAGTTGGTCTTGTCCCCACAGAAATGTGCGTCAGAGACTTTCACACAACAGTTTTCACATCTTCTCTGTCCCTGTTTCTATTTTTCTTTTCACAGTCTATCCATGAGGGAATGAACTGTAAGCAATACCAGGATGATCTTGCAGCCCGCGCTATAAATGACTGTGCTGCTAGGAGGACAACACATCTGCTCAAGGTGAGCTGTAGTGCAGTGTGTGTGTGTGTGTGTGTGTGTGTGTGTGTGTGTGTGTGTGTGTGCGTTTGCAGTGTATACAGTGTCAGGGGTTTTGGGACTAACTTTTGTCCACATTCTGTGTCTCAAAAACAGACTCTTGTGCAGTCAGGGGAGGCAATGCACTGTCCTCAGTGTGGCATTATTGTGCAAAAGAGGGATGGTTGTGATTGGCTGCGCTGCACTGTCTGTCACACTGAGATCTGCTGGGTCACCAGAGGACCCCGCTGGGGGCCTGGGGTAAGAAATCCGTCCTTCTTTTCCTCATGGCATATTTCTTTGTACCAACCAGATCTTTGTTGCATGGAAATATGATAGAAGAACAAATATCCATACAGAAAAGGTGCAACTAACTTTCTTCTAGCAAAAATCTGATTCTTGTCTCTCCAGTGAATGAGCGAAACATGGTGGCGAAACTAAAACGTTTGATGAATCTAATTCTGATCCTTTTCCAAGGGTCCTGGAGACACCAGTGGGGGATGTCGCTGCAATGTCAACAATCAGAAATGTCATCCTAAATGCCAAAACTGCCACTGAGAAGCTCAGATTGTAGAAGGGAATCAAAAGACTCAACTTGAAATAGACTATTTTCTAAAATAGGGAGAGGAGGGTTCAGGTGAATGAAAAAGAACATTTAAGCCGAAACTGACTGTGCAGGATTGATACATGCAATGCATGGTACTTGTTACAACTGGAAATATTCTACATTTCTTCTCAGCAAGCAGAGTAACATTATTTATAGATTGCCTTTCAGCCCTGTCTGATTTCAGCAGGGTTCATTATACATTAATGGATCACATTGGACTCTCGTGGTGATAAGGGTGGATAGAAGTGTGCAGGGAAAGAGTATTAACATTTTTTGCATGTGCTGCTGCAAATGTAGCAATATAGGTGTGTTGTTTTGTATTTTGGTCGTTACAAACCAGGATGCATTGCATTAACTGAAGTTGCCTTAATCTTGTGCACAAAAGCTGTAGCAGGGCATTTGTGTTGAAGTTTTGTGGGTAACGCCAACAAAAGTGTCCTTGAAATGCAATTTGTCTGGACAGAGACGGATCAAAGGAGTGTATGGGGTTATATATGGTTATATTTTTCTGTGTGTGTGTGACACTCAGACTACATGTGTGCCTTGGTGCCAAAGAGGTTTGAAATGACAACATGTCTGATTGTTAATGTGTTGTTTAACCCATGACTGAGAGGAACCAGGCTGTTTGCATGGGTTCATCACTCACATGCTTCTGTATTTGACAAAGGTGGGTACAGAGGTCACTGAGGTACTGCTGACCAGCTGAGTATTGTATGATGACGTCATCAGTAAGCAGACTGTATTGATTAATAGCGAAATGTTAATGACGACACTTGAACACTTTCTGGAAGAGAAGGCACGTGCCCTCGACTACACTACTGCCCAGCACTGACAAGACATGAATAAGTCGTCACTGTTGCTTGTGTTATAATATCAGCTCTGTGCTGCTGACGTACCGTTGTGCCTTAATTATCAATAAAATCCCCTTAAAGCTGTCAGACTTATTTGACTGTGTTTTAACATACAATAGCCATTATGTCTTCTCGTAGATTTAATATCCAATCAGTTTGTAAATAAGAGACCTCCCCTTTTTGGGGGTATATCTCAATTTAGTTGTCAAATTATTTAAAAAGGAAATGGTTTGAGATAGAGACAGATTGAGCTCTCCAGGGTTCTATAGTTAAAAATTACACGTGATGTAAATATAACTACTTACAAGCCAACAAAAAAGAGATATATAATAGATGTATAAATCAATGTTGTATGTATCCATAAGATATATGTTCCTGGCAGTGTAAAGAAGGTTTAGAAAGGGTGTAGACTTTCATTCTTGGAAATGATTTTTACAGAAAACATTGGAGTCCTCGCTATGGCCCTGAAACTGTCCTTCATTCTGACCGAGATGTTTTCCATTTTTAAATGTTAACATTAACTGTAAAGGAGGGCAGTATCTGAAAGTGCCAATTAGAAATGTACAATGTACAAAATGCAGCTGCTCAGATCGTAACCAGGACGTGAAGCAGAAATGATAGTTCGTCTGCATGTGAAGCTTCTGATTCAGACAAACTCCATCATTTAAGCATCAGGTGATCAAATGAAACACTACAGAGTGTCCCGGGGAGTCTGCAGCCTTTTTTGTGAACATCCCTCGCCAGGATCATCATCTGGGTTTCTTATTGGTGTTGATGTGGATCTCTGCAATGAACGGATGACTTAGGGCCTCACTGGGAGTGATTCTTCCATCCCAGTCTGAATGCAATGTCTGTTTTAGCAGGCTCAGAAATGCCCGTCTTTCTCCTTCAGGTTCAGATGTTGGATTTCTGTGCTTAACAATATCATCGAGAGTCTTCACTCCTGTGAACTTAAGACCATCTTGAAACCATTTCAGTCTAAACTTTTTCCAAGGGTTAACCCTGAAACAAGTCAGAGTTTTTGTGCTTATTGCCAGTTGGTGTTTGGATGGCGGACCCTGCCATTTTGAAATACAACTAAGAACATCTTCCTCTTTCTTACAGAGACCAAACAGGTGATGGCTAGTAAACAGATATGCTCGCACGCAACCAAGGGCCCACATGTCAATGGCAAAAGTGACATTGCCACCTAAAATGACCTCTGGTGATCTATACATTAAATTTTGCATGGCGTTACGTTGAACCTCTGAGGGCGTACCGGTGAGTCCAAAATCAATTAATTTGATTTTGAAAGGCTTCTCCTGGTGATTGACCAACATTATGTTATTTGGTTTTACATCTGCATGAACAATATTTCTATCTTTTAGAATATGCAGTGTTGTAACCATTTGACGTGCTTTTTCCCGAATACCCATAATGTGTACTTGTCCACTCTGTGAAACTAAGTCAGAAAGGGTTTTGTCGAGCTTTTCAAACGCCAGGTAAAGTTGGTTTTGATAAAGAAAACTTTCAATGAAATGAACTATGTTCCATTGGTCTGCATCAAGGTGTCTGAGCTGCCGGAGTGCTTCGATCTCCCCTTTTTCTATTATCTTCATTCTCTTCAGGACAGCTTCTTTACACGTGCCCTCTATAGTACAGTAATAAACTTTACCACAAGTCCCCTCTCCAATCTTCTCCTGCTGTCTGTATTTGAACAACTTGCCCAGAATGAAAAGGCTTGTCTCTGTATTTGCATCAGGAGATGGTGATCTCTTCGCCATTTCTGTAGGCCAACAATCTCAGAGTAACCAAAATTTGAACCAAAATATTTTGGCCCAAAACTGCTGACATATGCAATTTTCGAGAAAATGGCGCAGCAACGTTCTAGGGTTTGATCAACATGGCAACATCATTCTTGTTATTGTTTGTTTTTATTTTGTTTTAAAAACATTTTTATTTTAAAGATGCTATATAAATCTAAGCTATAATTATTATTCTTATTATTACTAGGCTAGCTTTTCACGACCGGGGCAGTACTGCCTCTCAGGGGACGTTCAGAGAAAGTTGGGAGGCACTGGAAGCGATATTTTTGAATTGGAGGCTTTGAGGTGTTCACTGGGGGTGTTAGACATTCAAACTTGCATCTACTCGCAAAAGAGTGCGGTTTAAAACCTGCCACTTTACAATAACGCAACTGCCACGATTATCCGTCTCGTGATGATTTTAATGGATAAGAACCAACTGTGTTGTTGTTGTCCTTTTTCTGGGGTCGCCACAGCGGATGATCCGCTTGTAGATTTTGGCGTTAGGTTTTTACACCAGATACCCTTCCCGACGCAACCCTCACCCATTTTTGGTAGTCGGGACTGGGAGGGAGTCGAACCCGTGTTCCCCAGGCCGATGGCATGCGCAATTATCTACTGCGATACCGGCCGGATTGGATACGAACCAACTGTGTAATTCCGATAATTTGATTATCCAAAGTCTCCAATGCTTCAGGTCGAAGGTTGAATATGTCCAAGTGTAAAATTTTATCTCTGCAAGATTGTGGTGACTCTGTAACTGAAAATATCCCAGTAAAGGCTTCTGCCAAGTATTTGGGAATATTTATGACTAAAAATCGTTTAGCTAGACAACATCTACATTTCTCAAACAGACTAAAAAAAGACAAAGACTAACTTTAATATTTGGCATCAAAGGGGTTTCCAGTGCGCATGTGCGGAAGTATATGCTGCCTGTGACGATTGCACCTGCTCGTTTTCTTATTTTTTTCTTACTTTTAACTATCTTTTTAATTATTTGTTTTACTTTTTTTGCTGGTAATATGTTTTTAAGACGTTCCCTCTCCAAGACATGCTGGTGGAGAGAACTCTTGTCATCTTTTTGCTGTGAAAGTACGCCACTTTAACTCTGCCGGGTGCAGTAAACATTTGGCCGTTGGTAGCCGTTTTGGCTACACGAGTGATCAGCTGATCGCTCTGAAACCTGCTGGCATCTTGACCACGAGATCTTCACAAATTCCAGAAGAATTGTGGAGGAAAACACACCGAGGTTGCAGAGGAAAGAAGAACCAGCGGAGGAGAGAAACCAGAAGGAGACAACGGAGGCGTATGGAGGAAAAGAAATATAAAGCCTGTCTCCCCATCGTTACTATGGGCAACGGGAGATCTCTGGTAAACAAGATGGAGGAGCTGACAGCGTTAGCCAGGAGTCAGGTGGAGCACCGGGAGTGTAGTTTGGTGTGCTTTACGGAGACATGGCTGCATCAGGACATTCCCGACGACAATGTTTCCATCGGTGGCTTCCAAACTGTTGGGGCCGACAGGGACTGCACCAGGAGCGGTGAGCGGAGAGGAGGGGGGCCGTTCTGGTGAACAACAGGTGGAGCAGTCCTGCTCATGTTACTATCAAGGAGCGCATCTGCAGCCCGGACATTGAACTGTTGGCTGTTGCTCCTCGTCCACGTTGCCTGCCACGGGAGTTTTCACATGTTGTCATGGTGACTGTTTACATTCCTCCTCCTGCCAACCCAACTTCGGCGTGTGACGTCATCCACTCCGTCATAGCCCGGGTACAGACTCTACACCAGAGTGCACTCACTGCTATCTCTGTCTTCAACCATGTCACCATGTCACCGTGGCAAAGGCACTGCCCAACTTCACCCAGTACATGAACTGTTTCACCAGAGAGGAGAGGACCCTGGACTCTGGACTCACCTGATTTACTTTTGTGTTTGAAGTTTATTCTTATTCTTTTGGAGCTGTGTGTAACAAAAAGCAATTTCCCCCTGGGGATTATTAAAGAAATTCTGATTCTGATTCTGATTTGTCTATCCTGGTTAGAGTTCTCCTCACCAAAGCTTTGTGTATCCTTCATTTGTAAATGATTGTGATGATGATGATGTAAATGAACAGCCACAGACGCAAATAGAATGTTTCTGGACTTTATTTGGAAAAATAAATCACATAATCTTAAGAAATCTGCACTTGGTTTAAAAAAGTGTTCTTACAATCCCGATTCAATGTGGTACTGGCAAAACTTTTCTCTGGAACAACTGCGACATAGTTATAAGCAGCCAATCCTTATTCTTATCTAAATAGTTCCAAAGAGATACAAATCATATTTCAAACTTTTCGATGAATTTGGTAATATGCTGTCCTATGAATGGTTTATATCTGTACACAGTTTTCCACAGTTTGTCATCAGTGAATACCTTAACTCATGCTCTTTCAAATGGATTGATTCAACTTGTGAAAAATCACACAAGTTACGGTGGGAATAATATAAATAAAACACAGCCTTTGCTGATGTTGGAAGTCTAACACAGACATTGATATTCCATGGACCTTATGTAAACACAATAAACTATTTCACTCTTATTTTTCATTGTAAAATATCCAAAAATCACCATTTTGAAGCTGCCAAATCTGTCTACTCTCTAAACCCTAAAGAAATCATCTGTTACTATGATGATCCAGATGATTGTGCCGTTTAATATCTGATTAATTTCATTAGCCTACATGCAAAATGCTTTATTCACATCAAAACAGGAATTTTCCAAATCAGCCCCTGAGGTATTATCTTTTCTCCTTGAGCTGGAGCATCAGTTTGTATCTCTCAGTCTAATAGGCAACAAAAAAGTGTGGCCATCCCATTTCCCATCTTCTGTGCAGGAGACACCAGACCTTCCTTTGCCTCTCCATGCATGTGCATGTCCACAAAGGTCCACACTGACATCTGTTGACCATTCACTGGTAGTGGAGCCTGGCACCGACTGCTACTGAGCCCTAAAGCTGCCCTCTCATATGTAACAATACATCTTCAGAAGACCATTTAGAGACCTTTCAACATTTCACGTGTGCACCCAGCAATAGATTTCCGTCATGTCACCTTCATCTGATTGGTGTGGTCCTGGAGGAGGGGGGCGGGGTTTAACTTCCGGGCAGCACCAGCGCGTTGAAATAGCTCCTGGTTCTTCTGTGTGGATCCTGTCGTGACCAGACGGGCCATCCGGCAGAGAGGAGAGGAGAGAGGAGAGGGGACCTGTTAGCGACCGGATCACTGAGGATTAACACTCGCAGGTGAGTGAAGGTCCGATCACAGTCACATGGTTCAAATCTTGAGCGTCGTTGCTTCGCGATCGCCTTGTGCAGGCTGCGTTTGCAGACAGGTTGTGAGCCGCAGCATGGCCCTTTAAGTATTAACTTAGGCAGAGCAGAGCTGTCTCATTCACCCGCTGCCATTGCTTATTGTCTGTGGGACGGCCAAGAACAAAAATAAGTGTATTCTTATTGCATGTGGTGCGAGTTTACGGTTCATGGTGACCGTCTGGTTCATTGATATTCCTGCAATATTCCTCTGAGATTTCCATGGTTTGCTTTGATGCAATATTCCTTAATAATTAACATGAGCATAAACATGCACTGGACTACAGTAGCATGCTAAAAGTCACAATTCTGACATGCTTTGTAAAAGATACTGCAGACAGTCTGTCAATTGGCATAAAACTGGCCTAAAGTAAGTTTTTTTTTTTTTATTTAATATGAATGAATATCACTTTTAAAGCAAAGATAAGCATGAGGTGTGGTGCATCATTAGTTTAAAGAATGTATTTTAATGTATGTTTTGTAGGCAGTAAAATGTCAAACCAAGCCAAAACTTGGAAATGTGAAGCTGAAGAGGGAGAAAAAGCTCATCAGAGGAGGGCTGGATTATATAAGATTAGCAGTGGTCATTGTATTGCCAACTGGTATCTCAGCTGTTTCCTTTCCAGTACAGTGTTACAGAGTGGGTATGGCTAACCTGTCATCACTCTTGCACAGTCTCTGATTCCAGTCAGCCTCAGACTCAGGAGCAGCATTTCTTTCTCTTCACCATGGCTGAGACTATGGGGAAATTCGACTTTGCCATCGACCGGGGAGGCACCTTCACCGATGTGTTCGCCCGGCTGCCTGATGGTCGAGAGAGAGTCCTGAAACTTCTCTCCCGGGACCCTCAGAATTACAAAGACGCTCCCACCGAGGGGATCCGTAGAGTCCTGGAAGAGGTAATGTAGCAGGATGAACTGGTGTTTTAACACACACTTTTGTGAAACATGAAGCACCTTATAGTTGATGTTACCATTATAGAACGAGGTTTGTGGAAATGCACATCAGAGCCACTACACGCCATCTTCACATCATGGGCTGGGTTTGGATTGAAAAGCTCTTTTAGACGCCGTCCACTCACTCACTGATCAAGGCATTGTTCATATTTTCAAGATATTCTCAAGATAGTTGACTTGGAAGTCCCAAATCATGTGTCCCTTGCTCCTCATTGATTTTGACTCTGATCACAACATATTGCTAAGACATGAGTCTGACTCGAGTCACATGGAGACTCACTCCAAAGTAATAGACAGGTAAAAGAAAACGGTATTGAAAAAACAGCAGAATTGGTCATTCGTATAGATTTACATGTTGCTACACGCATGAAATATGATGAAATGTGACCCTGTCTGAATGTAGTCCTGTGGTGGTAGATGAAAATACTTTGCCATGATCCATGTAGCTTTTCTAGTCCATTAAATGTGTATGTATGTAAAAATCATTAAATTAACAGTAAAACAATGGGAAGCAATAACTACCACTTTCAGCCAAGGAAACCAAAGGATTATTATTGAGCAGAACACAAAACATGTCTGGAAACCAGATCAGCAGTCGAACAAAGCATGACAGAGACCATCTGCATGAACAGTACGTGATATGTAGATATTTGTGTGAAATTATCGACAGGAAACCGGGCGGGCATTTCCTCGCGACCAGCCTGTGGACACCTCTCTGATTGGCTGGATCAGAATGGGTACCACGGTGGCGACCAACGCGCTACTGGAGAGGGAGGGAGAAAGGACCGCGCTCATGGTCACGCAGGGCTTCAAGGACTTGTTGCACATTGGCACGCAGGCCAGGCCAAAGCTGTTTGACTTGGTTTGTAATACTTGTTTTCTTAACACATGAATGTCTACGTAAATGTTCCAAATAAAAAAAAAAAAAAAACCTAGCACACACATACTTGACCACAGCTACCCAGTCACAAAGCATCAGCATCATTATGCCATTTGACTAAACTGTATGAGGTGTCTGTGAGTAGCCTGAGTACGGGTCTAGTGCCCCTCCAACACAAGGTTAGTCATTATCTTGTGTTACAGGAACAGGGCAGGTCTTGGAGTTTGTCCCCAGACCAGGTGTACCATTAATGGTCACTTATCTATGAAGCTGATGCTCTGTTACAGAGCAACCTGTCAGAAAAGCACCAATAGAAAAGGCTAAATAGGAAAATCACAGGAGGGTATTCTGCTATGAACTGTATTTTGCTCTTTGTAAGTACAGTATAGTTAAACTGAATGTATATGGTTTACTTTGATCACTAGTTCAATTACAGCCAACCTGTGGTATGTATGCAATATGTTGCAATCATTCTTAGCAGTATATCCCTGGCATGTGCTGTTGCTCATCATTGTCTTGTTAGTACACCAGCTTTGAATTTACATGACTTGTGCGTGTGTGTACAGGAGGTGGCGGTTCCCGAAGTGCTGTATGAAGAGGTAATAGAGGTGGACGAGCGAGTCGTCCTCAAGCAAGATGGCTGCCAGCTGCCCAGAAAAGAAACCAAACGTGTTGTCACAGGTGTGAATTTTAAGGCCCAAGGAATGTGCCGAAACCATAATCATCACAAACCTAGCCGCTGTAACATCTCAGCTTTGGTGATCACACTAACTTTTAATTTAGCATCACCATCAGGTCAAAATACAGACAAGGCTACAGACAATAGTCTACAGACATGCCATAGCAGCTCTCTGAGGCTTTAAATGTTGTTTTAGCACTTATTTTCACTCATGCATGCATTACTTGTCAATTTGTTTGATTATTATAATGATATGCAAACATGCTTACGTATTTTTGTCAAGTCAAAAAGCAAATCTCCATTTTCTTTTGGACATTAAAAACCCTACTTTCTAATCTTTTTCTCTCTCGTATTATCTCTTGTTATCTTCAGCTTCATGTAATTTATCAGAAGCGACAGGAATGGAGTTGGTTGTAAATGTAGGAATGTAAACTCAGCCAAAGAGCGTTGCCCAACGACCTTACATAATTTGAAGTAATCCTGATAATCTGTGTGTGCTGGTGTCCCTCAGGCAGCACAGGGGATTCTCTGGAGGTGTGGAGGGAGCTGGACCTGGAGCAAGTGGAAAAAGACCTTAGAGGAGTTCTTTCTCGTGGAATCACCAGTCTGGCTGTCCTACTGCTGCACTCGTACACGTCAGTAGTAGAGCTTGTTTTTGTGCTGTTGGGCATGGAGGCGTATTTGCTCAAGATCCTAATCTGACCTCTTGTTCTCCGTTTCTTACATTATGTTTTCTCTCCTTCTGTCAACTTCTACTCACTTATCAAACTTTATTTTTGTTTTTTCTTTTTGTCACTATAAACTCAGTTATGCAATTTTTGCTCTCCATGTCTCTGTGGGAGTAGAGGTATAGTGTACATACCATATGTTAGATATACAGTATTGGGTGTCCAATAGCCCGTTTCTATTGTATATGCAACCCACGTGCTTTACTGGGTGGAAGTTCGTGTTTGTCTTAACATACTTTCTCTCCATACGTCTAATCTACTCCCATTCAGTCATTTCTCATAAAGCAGTTGAATTCAGTTGACAAGGCACATTGAGTGAACCCGCAGTTAACATTTTTAGCTTCCTGCCACATGTCACAAACGAAGCACATGCACTTATATGTGAAGTTGCTTAAGGCTTGTATTCCACCTCCAACCCATTCCTGTCTGTGTGTCTTTCTCTCCTTCAGATGGTCCGATCATGAGAAAGCCGTCGGGGCCCTGGCGCGTCGTCTGGGCTTCACCCAGGTGTCTCTGTCCAGTGAGGTCATGCCGATGGTGCGGGCGGTCCCTCGGGGCTACACCGTCTGTGCCGACGCTTACCTCACGCCCAAAATTCATCAGTATTTAAAAGGCTTCACCTCTGGGTTCAAGGGCGGCCTGAAGGTGTGTCCAGATGTGTTTGTATTTGCTTAGTCTATAGAGGTATAAAACAGGTCACATCTACCCCACAGATCATATAGGATTTTCCAGATGTTCCAGTAGCTGGGTGTCACTTTAAGGTCCTGTTTTATCTGCGCATTCAGACCTCTTCCATCTCTTACTTCCCTCTGTCCTCAGGATGTGGACGTCCTGTTCATGCAGTCAGATGGCGGTCTGACTCCCATGGAGCAGTTCTGCGGTTCACGGGCCGTTCTCTCCGGCCCAGCAGGCGGCGTGGTGGGATACGCCATCACCTCTTACAGTCAGATGGAGAAAAAACCTGTGATTGGCTTTGACATGGGTGGTGAGTGTGTGTGTGTGTGTGTGTTTGTGTTGAACAATTACTGAATGAAGAGAATGTGTGACGAACGGTGCTATTGTTTTTATTGTTAATTAGAGCATAGATTAATTATTTTTACAGACTTGAGCTTCTAATACTTGCCCGCCTCTGTCTTGTCTTTCTGTCCAGGAACATCCACTGATGTAAGTCGGTACGCTGGCCAGTATGAACACGTGTTTGAGGCCACCACAGCTGGAGTCACCCTGCAAGCTCCTCAGCTGGACATCAACACTGTGGCTGCAGGCGGAGGATCACGACTCTTCTTCAGGTCTGTTGGTGGGCCGTCAGACTCAGAAACCTCGTTTGGTGTGCTGTACATGGTTGTATATGACAATTGGAGAACAAATTCTGTTGACAGGTCTGTGGAAATAATTCTGAGTATGTGGCTTGCATAAAGTCATTTGTGGTCACAGAGCACGGAGCTGTGTAAAGTCAGATAAATTGCCTTAAGTGACTTGATCGCTGTTGGTTGGGACTGAAAGACAACAAGTTTGAAAATGGAAAAAAAAATCAGGAGGTGGTGAGTTGGCAAGTGAGCTTAGCAGACCTCTGTACCTGCTCCTCATATCTGCTTGAGGCTACATCCTGGTATTCATAGAAATATAAAGCCAAGTTTTGGTCAAGAATGGGTGCACTGTGATGAAAAGAGTTTCAACTAAATATCTGTTCTTAACAGCTTCTCTCAGCTGGTAGCAGAGAATGATAACGTCTGAAAGTGAATTATATAAGGGGATGCATAAGTCCCTGAAAGCGAAATAGTTGCATAGATGACGATTGAGTCTACCCACTATGATTGGACTACCTATGGTAGATCCAGTTAGATCTGCTATTTAGATGATATCAAATAAAATAAAAAGACTGCGTAATTTATGCGCTTATATATTTCCAGTGGATGATTAACTGAGTGCTGCACTTGCACTGCTTCAACTCCAAAACAGTAACACAAGTGAAACACCTCTTGGGTCAGTAGGTTACACCAGAATTTAACCTCTATGTAAAATATGATACAAGTTTAGTCAGAAATGCAAAGGCTTTGAAAGTTTGAAGCTTGATGTGTGTTGGAGTGTTTTGTTTTGCCGTATGTGCACATGCAGCTGTGTCACTGACCACAGGGTGGAGCATTGTTGTTGAAGCTCCGGGTGGTCCTAGTCAGGTGTGTGATACTGGGCAGGCAAACTGTTTCGCTTTGTGAATTTGCTGAACTGAATGATTATGACTGAGTGTGGACACAGCTGGTGTGCAATGGTGAGCATGTGTACTTTTACCTGTGAACAAACTGAATCCATAAACTTTACAGGCATTGGACATTGGTTTATTTGAGCTTGGTCAGAACTCACATCCAGGACAAGTTCCCTCCTTCACCCCTCACTGACATGATTTAAGTTTCACTAAAAGTCACTATAAGTTGATAATTGTAATATAACCAATTCACTTAGACTCTGCATCCAGATTTTTTTTCTTTCCTTTTATGTGATTTCTCTCCCTTCTCTGCTTCCCTCCCTTACTTCCCTCTCAGATCAGGGATGTTTATGGTCGGACCAGAGTCTGCAGGTGCTCATCCAGGACCAGCCTGTTACAGAAAAGGTAACACACTGTTTGTGCTTCCTTCACCATCATTCCTTTTTGTTTCACTTTCCCTTCTTTCAGTGGTTTCACCCTCTTTACATGTGCACAGCTGGGATTCCTGTGTTCTTATGTCCGGTTCCCTTCCTCCTTCTTCTGGACAGAGAATCTGGTTTAGCTGTGTGGAGGCTGGAAATTGGCCAAATTTTAGGGGATTTAACTGAAACTTGTGTCATAGTTTTAGGTTACAGTTGTACTCTTTACAAGTGGCGGCTGACCAGTAGAGGGCGCTAGGACGCGGCCCCCTGCACATAACAAGAGATGAACATTTATCCAAACATGTTAAATATAATTTAGATGTATGATAGAAATAATCATGAAATAAAGTTGTTTTTCAGTCTTTTCCCGCCTGTCAGTAGCCATTAGATATTGTTTTTAAATGGTATTTGGTTGATGATGATACATATATATCCTGGGTGATGGACGCTGACAAAATTATATCTTATATAAACTCAAACTTTTGGCAAGCAGGTGACTTGAGGCTGCTGTTTAATTGGTTCCTTCAGATTTTCCTCGGGCCCAAATCTGTGCCACCCAAACACTTTTATTGGCAGCAAATTAATATTGTTTGAATGTTGTTTTTGATCTAATGTGGTTAGACAACTGGCGAGTGTCAGTCATGCTCACACCCACCACGTCGCCTCTGTCGATGGAGTCAATCATCCTTTCCTACCGGTAGCTGAGCAAGATGCCATGTTCAGGTGAAACCATGGAAAGTAAACGAAACTCTGTCATTTCCTTACAAAAACACCCTTTCTCAAGGCGTTCTTTGGAGGAACAAAGGAAAGGAAAGGTGCTTGGTCCGGACAGACCCAATTTACAGACTCTGCAGCAGATGCGATCATGGATGGGCCTCTCCTTAGAGGATATCCTTCCCTCCCTTGATGGCATGTTGAAAGAGCATTTAGAGAACGGCACTGTTTTTAAGGGGCCTTCAAAAACTGTACAAAATCACTGAAGCCCAGAGTAGAGAGTTTATTGCAATCCAGGTTGACGAGACTTAGACAGCATTACACTGCTGTGTTGATTTTAGAGTTGTGTTTTGTTTTTGTCTTTTTTTGCTTAACTATGCTCCATTTATTGTTGGCATTTTTAAAAACATAAAAATCCCAGTTGGACATTGGTGGACTTGGGCTGTCTTTAACATGACTGCTTTTATAATCAATCTGTAATTAATGTAAGGACAGATATAGTGATCTGTGGGGGAAACATCCTTAGTTTGTGCTACATTTTCCTTCTTATTAACTCTGTAACTGTGTGGACATTAAAGCAGCTGTCACATGTGCTGCACCAAGATAAATTGTGCCGTCCCCAAAAAGTTTTAGCACCAGCTGCCGCTGCTCTTTACTTTAACTTCAAATCAATGTTCCCTGTTGGGGAGTTAGGTAACAGCCGGCTCCATTTCATATAACATGGTTGCCCTCCCGGAGTCTCACAGAATTACATAACATATGTGAAGATACAAGACCGACATGCATACACAGAAGCAGCCTATGAGCGTACAAAAACATAATACTGATTCTCTGTGGGATTTTCTCAGGTGGCCCTCTGACTGTAACTGATGCTAACTTGGCCCTGGGTCGCCTCCTCCCCTCCTTCTTCCCAAAGATCTTTGGGCCTGGGGAAAATGAGCCGCTGTCATTGGAAGAAACCATGAAGCATTTCCAACATCTAACCCAGGAGATCAACCTCTTCCTGTCCTCTAACCAATCACAGGCAATAATATTTACTGAGATATTCAGTAGAGTTTCAAACATTCTCAATGATTCTTTAAGGGAGTTTTAATTATGAAGTTAAAGTGTTTGTTTTCATTCGCAGGTTAGCGCAAATGAGACCAACAGCACGTCAGAGATGAGTGTGGAGGAGGTTGCTATGGGATTCATTCGCGTTGCAAATGAGGCCATGTGTCGACCAATCAGAGCTCTGACGCAGGTGTCTCCAGCTTAGTGAAACATTAACTCGGAACATTTGGTTGTTAAAGTGTGTCGAACATTTAAACTCATATTTTGCTTTCTCTCTCACTCACTCCATGCCTCCAATACCCCCTCCCCCAGGCTAAGGGCCATGACACATCACAACATGTGTTGGCATGTTTTGGGGGTGCGGGGGGCCAACATGCCTGTGCTATTGCTCGAGCCTTGGGGATGAAGACTGTCTTCATACACAAGTATGAGTGATGGGTTGTGTTTCCATGTTGCATGTGTGTGAGAGATGGCTATATTCATGTACAATATGCTGTAATGTGTGTGTGTGTGTGTGTGTGTTGCAGATACAGTGGCGTGCTGTCAGCCTATGGTCTGGCTCTAGCCGACGTGGTGGAGGAAGTGCAGGAGCCGTGCTCGCTGCAGTACGAGCAGCACTCTTTCGCTGAGCTGGATTTGAGGGTGAAGCAGCTCTCAAAACGCTGCCACGATACACTCTGTGCACGTGGGTTCACCAGGTCAGCACCCATGAGACACAACCTATATTTTGGTTAATTGTAAGCCTCTTGGGGTGCGTTAGTCCACGCATTTTCACTGTTAAAATGAAGGTGATAGTCACAAAATCCATGCATTTTCAACAAGTAATGATCCACTGATGCAACCTTGTGTCTCCTGTTCTCTTCAGGGGTCAGATAACTACTGAGGTTTTCCTTCACCTGCGTTATGAGGGCACTGACTGCGCTCTCATGGTTACCGCTGCGGGTTACCCGAGCAACGCCAAGACCTGTCAAGCTGGAGATTTCCGTGGTGCCTTCACCAAGCGGTTAGCGCTTTGTTTGCTCACCGGCTGCAACATGTATTCACTCATGAGTGGATAAATCATTGCCACTTACACTTTCGCTCCTGTGTGCCCTCTGATTACGTTGTATAAACAAACACTCCATGAAGTGAATGTGTCATTTTTCCATAGGAGATAAGCTCAGTAAACTCTGGAGTTGACATTTGTTTACAGACCTCATGGTTTTCTATTGTTCCTCTGACCTTAATTACTCTACATTCTCCCTCTTCATCTTTCCTCTGATTTTTTTTTTTTTTTTTTTTCCCCTTTTAGTTATCTGAAGGAGTTTGGATTCACAATCCCAGATAGACCCATCATGGTTGATGACATCAGAGTGAGGGGTTGTGGAAAATCTGGCATCAAATCGGTGTATAAAACAAAGATGGGACACAGACAGGCCAAACCAGTCACGGTATATGGACTCTCCTATATATATAATACATATAAGCACACAGACACACTGTTATACCTTGTTCAAGCTCATATTTTCTATGTCAACATATATTTCTCTTCCTTTCACAAATATTTAATAGATGGCAATGAAAACGTGGACTTTTTTTGTTTTCAAAGTAATGGAAAAAGTCCAACTCTTTGGTCTGAAATCTTGTGGAAATTGTATCTCTGCTCTTCTCTATAGATGACCAAGTGTTACTTTGAGGAAGGTAACCTGGACACCAGTGTGTATCTATGGGAGGAGCTGCAGTGTGGTCAAAGCGTCCAGGGACCAGCCATCATCATTGACAAAAACAGGCAGGCATTTCCTTACCGCCATTACAACCCTTCAAATAAACATCAATTTTAGATGTCCTGAGCCAATTTATAAGGATCAGTGGCTAAAATAAAGCTGATCAATCCGATCCTTTCTTTACTGGACTCTGTTGTGTTTTGTCAGCCTGCTTGCGTTGCAGAGCTGCACCTGTAATAAATACCATTTAAGCTCAACAACTTCATAGTTTTGGATCAGGACCTTCAGAGTTTGGACCAAGTAGCTTGTGAAAAATAACAACTGTTATGTCAGCGTGTCAGATACATATTTGATCAACATGTAAGTTGGAGATGCCCAAAAAGACTAAAATGATGAACAGATAAAGGATTGGGACATCCTTACATTTTGTTGTAGTATCTACTGCTCTTAATTTTACTTTAAAGTTAAACATTTGTTTCTTTAAATTTTGAATAGTGAAATCCATTAAATATGATGCATTTTGAAATCTTAAGTACTGTTTCAGTATCTTACATTGTGTTTTGTTGCTTCATTACTTTATTTCCTTCGATGTGCGGACACATCTTTGGCTACTTTTACTTTAACTTGGTCTTAATTTGGGTTTTAACCAGGTTTTAAAAATGCAACACTGCCTGTATTTACTCTGTTTAAATGCTCATATAAATGTAGATGTATTTTCTACTCTTGTCTTCATCAGTACCATCCTGGTGGAGCCATGCTGCGAGGCCCATCTGACAGAGGGGGGCGACGTTTGTATGACCGTAGGCTCTGACCCTCACTGCGCCCTCGGCACTGAGCTAAACACTGTGCAGCTCTCCATTTTCTCCCACCGCTTCATGAGCATAGCAGGTACACCAACATAGGAGAGGGGATGAGGAAGGTGCAAGGTTGTTAGGCAGAAACAAAGTAGAGAACAGGGCAGAAAACGAGGGAGTGCTGAGTGTATACTAAAAAAATTTTAGTATTAATTTGATTTAAATAATTAATTAGCTTGCTCAGATGTGTTCCATCTCTCTTCTTCTACAGAACAGATGGGTAGAGTTCTCCAAAGAACCTCCATCTCAACCAACATCAAGGAACGCCTCGACTTCTCCTGTGCTGTGTTCGGACCAGATGGTGGTTTAGTGTCCAACGCACCCCACATCCCTGTCCACCTGGGGGCCATGCAAGAGACCGTCCAGTACCAGGTGAGGGGTGTGCGCCTCTGTGAGTTTACACATCGTATTGGAACAGTAAAGAACAAACACCCTGCTGTGACATTTCTGATTCTTCTTCTACCCGCAGATCAAATCAGTGGGGATCAAGCTGAAAGAAGGCGATGTGATTCTGAGTAACCACCCCTGTGCCGGGGGCAGCCACCTCCCAGACCTCACAGTCATCACACCAGTCAGTTTGTCCAGCTCTCTGTCTGCATCATTGCCCTGCTGAATATCAGTCGTTTCTTTTTTACCACAAATCTTTCTCCCTTTCTCCCAGGTGTTTAGGAAAGGGGTGAGCGGTCCAGTGTTCTTTGTAGCCAGCAGAGGGCACCACGCTGACATCGGAGGCATCACTCCAGGCTCCATGCCCCCCCACTCCACCTCCCTGCAGCAGGAGGGGGCCGTCTTCACTTCCTTCAAACTCGTCACTGGTGGTGTCTTCCAAGAAGAAGGTAAGAGAGACGGAGGTGAACCTAGAATGAGCTGTAGACAAGTCAAGATAACAAGACCTTACAATGTCTTTTTCAGACCATCTTCCTGAGACAGTTTACCACACCAGTGAATTTGCAAATAACTACAAATAGATAGTTAACATTAGTACCATCATCAGCTCACATCAACATTACATTTTGCCGTTTGGCAGCAAATATCTCGTATATATACATGTTGTACAATGTTGAACTCTTTGTAAGTTTGCTTTTTTTAGCAGCTTAATGTATGCTTTGGGAAACGGTCAGCAGTAATATATATTGCTAATAAAGTATGGTGCTGTAAGGAGAGCAGACAAATCAACATGAATGAACGTTCATCTTATTTAACACTTTCTACATTTTTATATCCCATAATGTCTCTTTCACCCCACTTAATTCCTCTATTGCCTTTTTCAATCTGTCTCCATATCAGCTGTGACTGACGCTCTGATGGCTCC